>NW_027362761.1:416433079-417033079 GCF_046119375.1 Phyllobates terribilis | reverse complement strand
ATCTGTGGCTCACACCACTGAACCTACAGCCAGGCATGGCGTGTGTGACAATGGCCGGAACCTGGTGGCGGCTCTGAGGCGAGGTGAGCTCACACGTACCATGCCTGGCCCATGTGTTTAACCTCGTGGTTCAGCGGTTTCTAAAATCCTACCCGCAGCTGCCGGATCTGCTTGTTAAAGTACGTCGCCTGTGTGCCCATTTTAGAAAGTCAGCTACAGCATCCGCAACCCTTACAGTGTTTCAACAGCATTTGCAGCTTCCGGCTCACAGACTGGTGTGTGATGTCCCCATGCATTGGAACTCTACACTGCAGATGTTGGGAAGGATTTGTGAGCAGAAGAGGGGAGTTGTTGAGTAGCAGCATCAGCAAGGCCGTCGGAATTCAGTTCAGACTCCACACATAAGACCTCAGGAGTGGACATGGATGTCAGACATATGTACCATCCTCCAAAAACTTTGAGGACTCCGCCAAGATGGTGAGCGGCGATGACACCATAATTAGCGTCACCATCCCGCTTCTCTGTCTTCTGAAACGCTCTCTGCTCATAATCAAAGAGGATGCATTACAGGCAGAGCACGATGAGATGGATCAAGTAACCATACAGTGTGATTGCACACAGCCAACCCTCATCTCATCCCAACGTGGATTGGGTGACAATGAGGAAGAGGAAGGACAGGAGCTAGTTTCATGCACTATAGACAGTACTACCTGCACAGCTGTCATACCTTCTGTTCAGCGTGGATGGCCAGAGGACAGAGAGGAGGAGGAAGAGGAGAGCATGGTCAGTCATCCTCTTGGTGAGGACACGGAAGTCTTGCCTGTTAGTAGTCTGTCATGCATGGCTGAGTTTATGTTACTCTGCCTTTCCCATGACCCTCGCGTTCTCAAAATTTTGGGTGACAGTCATTACTGGTTGGTGACACTTCTAGACCCATGCTACAAGGAGAACTTTATATCTCTTATTCCTGAGGCGGACTGGTCTACAAAAATGGGGCACTTCCAGAAGACCCTTGTTGCGGAACTATTAAAAAAATTCCCATCTGAAAACGCTGGCGGCAGAGGGCACACTTCATTGGACAACCAAGGAGTACAGGCGAGAGACACACAACTTCAATCCAGCAGAGGCAGGGGAACACTGTCAAAGTTCTGGAAGAGTTTTCTCAGACCCTCCCATCGCACAGGCCCTGAGGGGTGGGGTACTCTCACAAGGAGTGCAAAGTTTGGGAAGACGCTGAGGGAGTGCCTTGCCGACCGTACCAACGTCCTCCGCGATTCCTCTGTGCCTTATAATTATTGGGTATCCAAGCTGGATACGTGGAATGAACTGACTCTCTATGCCTTGGAGGTCCTGGCCTGCCCTGCCGCCAGCTTTATATCAGAGCGGGTTTTTAGTGCCGCTGGTGGAATTATAACTGATAAGCGCATCCGCCCGTCAACTGAAAATGCTGACAGGCTGACTCTTATAAAAATGAACAAGGGGTGGATTGGGCCAGACTTCTCAACACCAGCGAATAATAGCAGCGTTGCATAAACTCAAATCCAGTGTCTTTTCTTGGGAGGTGTATTCCCATTCACCTTTTCACACCCACATATGGGTATACGCTTCCTGATTTTGTCTATTTGCTCTTGTCCTCCTCCTTCTCCTCATCCTCCACCACCATATCACCAGAGTGACCGTGGTCGGTGATGCAACACCCACAGAATTTTTTTAAAGGGTGTTTATGATGCCCGTGAAATTTTTTTTTTATACATTATGTTCATGTATACCCCCCAGGGGTAAATGTTTGTCAGCCCATACACTTAGTGCATGGGCATTACAAGTATAGGAGGCCCGCTCCTTTCTAATGGGAAATTTTTTTTATGAGGCCCTCCTCCACGTCTATTCCAAAGGGCATTGATGTGCCTCCAAATTTTTGGCAGCCCTTGCATTCACTGCATAGGCCAACACTATGGGAGACTCTCTCTTTTCTAATGGGAATTTGTCGTTACTGTTGCCCTGCTCTGTGTGTCTTTAAATTCTTAGTGGGGTTTTTCCTAAAATTGTTCAGCCGTTGGACTCACTGCATACCCTATAACTGTATAGCAGACCCTCTCCTTTCTAATGGGAACATGTCGTACTTGTTACTGTGGCCCTGCTCTGTATCTTTAAATTCTTAATGGGGTTTTTCCTAAAATTGGTCAGCTGTTGGACTCACTGCATACCCTATAACTGTATAGCAGACCCTTTCCCTTCTAATGGGAACCTGTCGTACCTTGTTACTGTGGCCCTGCTCCGTGTGTCTTTAAATTCTTAGTGGGGTTTTTCCTAAAATTGGTCAGCCGTTGGACTCACTGCATACCCTATAACTGTATAGCAGACCTTCTCCTTTCTAATGGGAACATGTCGTACTTGAAACTGTGGCTCTGCTCCGTGTGTCTTTAAATTCTTAGTGGGGTTTTTCCTAAAATTGGTCAGCCGTTGGACACTGCATACCCTATAACTGTATAGCAGACCCTCTCCTTTCTAATAAGAACATGTCGTACTTGTTACTGTGGCCCTGCTCTGTGTTTCTTTAAATTCTTAGTGGGGTTTTTCCTAAAATTGGTCAGCCGGGGGACTCACTGCATACCCTATAACGGTATAGCAGACCCTCTCCTTTCTAATGGGAACATGTCGTACCTTGTTACTGTGGCCCTGCTCTGTGTCTTTAAATTCTTAGTGGGGTTTTTTCCAAATTTTGGCAGCCCTTGCAGTCACAGCATGGACATTACCACTATAGGAGACCCGCTCCTTTATAATGGTAACATTTTTTTTACTGAGACCCTCCTCTATGTCTCTTCAAAGGGGCATTGGGTTGCGTCTAAATTTTTGGCAGCCCTTGCAGTCACTAGATACCCAATAACAGTATAGGAGACCCACTTGTTAATAATGGGAACAACAAAGCATAGCTGGCTGATGGCTCTCTAACAATAGCTAGGGCCGACTGCTGGCCTTTTAAGAATAGTAAGGGTCGTCTGATGTCCCTGTAAAAATAGCCTTTATGACTTTCAGAGTCCCTCCATCATAAATAAAAAAAGGATGTGTCTGATGATGTGTCACACACCACATTGCCAGATAAGGTTGTAAAATGTTAATATGACATTTCCGGGTAAATGCATTTGTCTTAAAAAAATAATGTAAAGAAAAAAAAACAATAGGATCTTTCTTTAGTATGAAAAACAGCGTCTCCAATTTAACCTCAATGTAATCACATTGTTCATGTACTTCCTCCTCCATCTCCGAAATGATCACATCAGTCACAAGCTGACAGCACTGCAGCACTGCCTTGGCCAAGCGGCAACAGGCTGTGCTGAAGATAACAGGCTTAATTGACAAACCGCCCAGAGATGTTGAAAGCTGTAACACAGCAGCCTGATCTGTGGCTCTTACCGCTGAACATACAGCCAGGCATGGTCGTGTGAGAAATGACAGCCGAGGTACATACGGTTTCCCTCTATGCCAGTCCTTTCACCGAGTTAAAGAATATGGCTGTGGTGAAATACAACTCCCACTGAGAAGCTGTTTCAGATTTAAAAACATTGTGCCCACCAGAGGATTTGATTCTGAGAGCTAACCTTTCTCACCCGCTCAAGAGCCCCATAGCAGATGCAAAGTTAGCCCTATCATGAACTCTCCTGAGGTAGAAGCCAAGGCACACCAGAGCATTCTCTGTTGGGACTGTCCAACCCTGCCGAGAAGTGTGTGGGAATGTTCCTGGACACTCTATGGCTGCTACGGCTCTAAGTCTTTGCAGATGTTCTCCTTGCTGGGATTTGAACCCAGGATCCCAGCGCTGCAAGGCTTCAGTGCTAACCACTGATCCAATGTGCTGTCGTTCTCCCTCTAATATCTAACAGGCTGGAGAAACTTGCACCTACTGCCACTCTATCTTCAGCTCCTTTGTGAGAAAATGTATTTGGGCAGCCACTCAGTCTACCAAATAAAATTCCTGAGAAGGAAATTGGGGATGGCTTCGCTACTGGTATTGGGGCAGTGCTAATACCATGGCGCCGTACCATAGTTTGCTGGAAATATTCCAGGCTGGTAGGAGGCAAGCAAATTCCCACAGAAAAGTACCAGCAGTAATGTTCAGGCCACATTTCAAGTGCAAGCAGCTTTAGAGGACTTCCTGGGAGAAATGACACACAGGGTAGATACGGTTTCCCTCTATGCCAGTCCTTTCACCGAGCTAAATACAACTCTCAGCAAAAAAAGTTGTGGACTGGCTCCGTACTGTCCCTGGCTACATTCACCTGTCCACGTGTTTGTGGTTAGGCGGTTCTTCCCAGTAAGTGCCCAGGGGAGGGCACGGGTAATGTTGTGGGACCCGTGCTTGTGGAAGGCGGAGGCGATACCGGGAAAAATAGTGGCGGCTGGGGACCGAATATGGACACCCGGCCGCCGCCGGCATGAGGTTGTGAAAAGCTTCCGCCTCCACGAGCTTAAAAGGCCACATTTCGGGTGCCAGCAGCTGTCAAAAATTTGACAATATAGTATTGCAGCCTGTGGGTGGGTGGGTGGGTGGCTGCCTGCATACTTGCGCTTGCATTCCAAGGAATGGGGTAGGGACAACTGAACGCTGCAGTGGGACAAGGACGTTGACGGTGATTGTTGCAAGTCTGCAATGACAGGTGCATGGCGGGAGGCTTATTCACATGCGCCAAGGATCACTTATGATGGGCACACTTTTAGGCAGTGACCTGGGAGTCAGAGATGCTTCCAGAGGTCTTCCCCATGCTGTTCCCATGTCTTTTCGGCACTGTATGCATGTGTCTGATGATGTGTCACACACCACATGGCCAGATAAGGTTGTAAAATGTTAAAATGACATTTCCTGTTGAATGCATTTGTCTTGGTTGAAAGCAATTCAAAGGTGCAAAAACGCATCAAAAACGCTACGTGTGAACATAGCCCAAGTTGTGGAGGAGTATTTTTGTTTCTGGTTATTTATTTTGCCTTATATACAAGTCTTTACCCTGGAAAGGATGTTCCTTAACATATTTTCCAGGAAAATCCATTTTGGTTTTGTTTTTGTATGTTTTATTGGGAGTCCATAAAAGTCGCGTAATACTCTGACCACTTTGCTGACAGCAGTGATCTGGGAGTCAGAGATGCTTCCAGGGGTCTTCCCCATGCTGTTCCCATGTCATTTGAGCACTGTTCCCATCGATTTGGGCAATTTTTAGGCCCTCTGCAGACCGCCGGGGGGAGCCGCCTGAAAAATGCTCGAGTTTCCCATAGACTTACATTGGGCTCGTTGCTCGGGTCGAGCACCCAAGTATTCCAATTTGCTCGACCCGAGCAACGAGTACCCGAGCATTTTAGTGCTCGCTCATCACTAGTCATACTCTGTTGCCGGTCCAGGCATGTCCAGAGCATTGGTGGTCACTGACAACAATAGTGGTGAGATTGTTCCATTATTCAATTATAGTAATGACTCTCTAATATAACCACTATATGTCACATTCATGTTGCTGCTTCTCTCAGCTGGTCTATAGTTATTGATCATTTATCTGTCCGTCATTTTGGTGGGTCAGTCACACATAGGTAATTGCCTGTGTCACTTAATGACCCGTACATCATTCACACCCCCAATATACAGGGAGGTGTAGGTCCCAACAACGGTGACAGACAATCTGTTGCACTTATGGTCCTTGTGACCTTTTAATTTTTGATTTATTTTAGCCATATTAGTAAAAGTTAAGTTCTAACTTTTTTTCACCACTTCTCTGCTGGGCCATACACATATGGGTGTACTCAAGAGAAATTGCACAACAAATTGTATGGTCCATTTTCTCCTGTTACCTTTGTGAAAATGAAAAATGTGGGGCAAAAGGAACATTTTTGTGGGAAAAATGTATTTTTTCATTTTTACAGCTTGACGTTATGAATAGTGTTGAGCCACCCCCGTAGTGTTCGAGTTCGGTTCGGTTCGTCGAACACCCGTGTGTTCGCCGAACTGTTCGTCGAACTGTTCGTCGAACACCTTCGAACACCGTTAAAACCAATGGCAGGCAAACAAAAACACATAGAAACACATAGAAAACACCTTCAAAGGTGTCCAAAAGCTGACAAACTGCTCAGAAGACATAACTAACACATGGAAAAGTGACAAGTACATATAGTCATGCGAAAATAAAAGAGGTGGAGGAGTAAAAGGAGGGGGAGACACAGATATAGGCATGTCATGCCCTTCTAAAATCCAAAAAGTGAGAAGCTGACACGGCCAGTCCGCTCCTGCCCGTGCCACCTCCGTGTCGCCGGGTTTGTGCCAGAGCCGCGGTGAACCCTGACGGCCAGCCCCCCTCTCCCAATACTGGTGCCTGTCCGCTGGTGGGTCGAGCGAGCCCCCCTGTGGTGGAGGCAGCTCTAAGCTTTTTAATTTAAATTGTCTCTCTAATTTGAATGAATACACTTTAAATCCATTTACAAGGATCTATTGGAGGGCAAGTTTCATGCCAGCAGCCGCGTAATTCCAGCTCCAGTAGCGTCCACTAAAGCTGCTGCAGTTAAAAAGCTTTTATAAGGATCGAGCTCGGCTGTCCACCGCAAGGCATCCTACTGCCAGTCCCAGCCCCTATGCCTTGGGGTGCCTCCTGATGCTCTTCACTGAGTATCCCGTGGTCCCGAAGCATTTCCTTTGAAAAAATGAAGTGTCCAAACTACAGGTGGTGTAGCTTGCTTAACAGCCGGGATAATCCGCTGACTAGCAGACCCTGCTACTAGGCACAAAGTATTTCCTGGGCTAGATGCAGTTAAAAATTTGTAATTAGATACTCTCGTTGGATGCTGAGAAAGCATTCCATAGAGTCTCCTGGCACGCCATATATGATTCTCTTAAAAAGCTTGGGGTAGGGGTCTAGGGGACCCTTTTATAGCCAAAATCACGGCCCTGTATCGCAATACGTCACCTAGGCTGAAGATAAATGGAACTGTAGCACCCTGAGGGCTCGGTTGCTACAGAGGTATTGCACCTCACCCAGAGGTGTGATATCTCACTCACAGGTAAGGATGTAGTGTGGATCAGGACCCGACACCTGCATGCATTACACCACATTGCCGTGGGGCAGGGCGACCAATATGCCCCTGAGATGGGCATCACAGTCCCTGTCCCTGGCTGGAGTGGGGGGAGGGAACACTGAGGAAGGGGAACCCTGTAGTGCAGGAGCAGGGAGGAAGCAGTTCCTGGGTGCATTGAGAAGGGAGTATAAAAGGTGGGCACCATCTTAGTTCAGTGCAGAGAAGTCTGAGCAGAAGTGGCAGGGAGCAGGGGCTCTGCATGAGCTCTGCTCCGGAGGCGGGCCTAGTAACAGAGGCCCAGGCCTGGAAGAGGGAGAAGGAAGGAAGAGGAGCGGAGAAGGCTCCAGGAACGAGGAACGAAGGGATCTCAGGGGTGCGGACGGGCGAGTCGCCACCGCACGCCAGAATCCACCTGCGTGGAGGGGTCAGGCCAAAGGGGGAGACCGGTCCCCGAAACTAGTGGAGGCAGGAAACGACCCTCAGCTAGAAACAGGAGGCTGTGACATTTTATGTGGCGCAGCCCCTCGCTACACCCGCTAGGAAGGCACCACATAGGGTCAGGGAAACTGGCGCCAAGTTTACCAAGAGGAGGCCCGAGGCAGCCGGACAGAAGGGTTGGTAAGAAAGGCCAGACAAAGGACACACAAAGGGGGTCCTGTGAAGCGCTCCAAAGTTATCTGGGAGTTGTCTGAGCCCCTCACCTGGTGAGCACAGTACGACGTGGGCAGCCGTTACCTGCAGACGTGGTCTGGATAATAAGAACTGTGAGTAAAGGCCCTGGACTGCATCACTGACTCCGTGTCATTACTGCTGCTGCCCTGCACCATCACCCCCATCCTCCGCATACACTGCCCTGAGGCTATACTCCTCCCGTGGGGAGTTATGCTACTCTCTGCTGCACCCACAACACCAGCCTCAGCGGTCTGCCCTGGAGCGGCGGTTCACTCTGACTGCAATCCACGGGTGGCGTAGTCGGACATTTAAACATCAAAACCACATAAATAGTTCCGCCACTGGTTTGACCGCCCTGAGCCACGGAACCGGGTTGCCACCACGGAGACTACAACCACCAGCATCCACCAAAAAGGGTCCGGCTCCAGGTGTCCCAAGGCCCAGGGGGCGCGTCAGAACATTTTCATCACCTTTCACAATCACCAATGGGACAAGGCAGGGATGTTCTCTGTCCCCTCTCTTATACATCCTAGTGACGGAGCACCTGCTCTCATCAATTCGCCATAACCCCAATATTAGGTGGATTGAGGTGGGAGGCACCGAGTACAAGTGCTCTCTATTTGCTGATGATGTCCTAGTATATATCACTCAATCACATATATCCATCCATGCTGTTATGGCTGAAATAGATCACTTTGTTACATGGTCAAATTTTAAAATCAATGCAGCGAAGTCTGAGGCCCTCGATGTCTCCCTCCCCAAATCCATATAGGATTCCATCCAGTCCAACTTTCCCTTTGCCTGGCCCTCACAGGGTATCAAATACTTAGGAATTCCTATTCATAGAGACCTCTCCCATCTATGTTATCTTAATTTTGGGCCCTTTATTGAACAACTCCATACAGACCACGGTTGGCAAGTTAGAACTGTAAGATTCACTACGTGAACCACTGGTGTTTTGTGGAAAAGCACATGTACACTGTGTTCCAAATTATTATGCAAAAAGTGTTTAGGAGTGATAAGGGAAGAATTTGTTTGTTTGTCAGTTAAACTCATTGATGGTGATGTGTGTCAGGGCTCTTTATATCACTGTAAGCAATTGCAGACACCAGTGCTAATTAGTTTGTCAGGTGTGTCCAATGAAAGGCAAGACTACTTAAGAAGGCTCTCTCACATTATTCAGCAGCCTACATTTTCTGGCAAAATGGGAAAGAAAAAGGATGTGTCGGCTGCTGAGACGCAACAAATTGTGGAGTGTTTAGGTCAAGGCATGACTACAATCAACATTGTGCGATGATCAGGATGAAGTGTCTTGGCAATCAAGAAGTATGTAGCTGATTCACAGTACACACGTGTGCGTGCTGATAAGGGCAAATTGAGGACTCTTTCCTACAGGCAATTACGTCAGGTTGAAAGAGCAGCGGCAAAAAAGCCTTGTCATAGCAGCAGACAAATTTTTGAAGCTGCTTGTGCCTCCAACGTCCCCCGAACAACAAGATGCAGGGTCCTTCAGAGGTTTGCAGCTGTGCATACGCCATCCTGTCGACCTCCTCTATCCACTTCACACAAGCAGAAACGGCTCCAGTGGGCCAAACATTACATGAAGACTGATTTCAAAACTGTTTTGTTCACGGATGAGTGCCGTGCAGCGCTCGATGGTCCAGATGGATGGAGTGGAGGATGGCTGGTTGATGGACACCCCACGCAAACACGGCTACAGCGCCAACAAGGAGGAGGTGGAGTAATGTTTTGGGCTGGAATCATGGGGAGAGAGATTGTCGGCCCCTTTAGGATCCCTGAAGGCGCTAAAGATGAACTCCATAATGTATGTGGATTTTCTCAAACAGCACTTCCTGCCATGGTTCAAGAAGAAGAACCGTGTATTTCACAGCAAGATCATTTTTCTGCATGATAATGCACCATCTCATGCTGCACATAAAACATCTGCATCTCTGGCTGATATGGGCATAAAAGGGGACAAACTTATGGTGTGACCCCCATGCTCCCCTGACCTCTACCCCATTCAGAACCTTTGGAGCATCATTAAAAGGAGTGTCTATGATGGCGGGAGGCAGTTCACATCTAAGCAACAGCTCTGGGAGGGTATTCTGTCCTCATGCAAAACAATTGAAGCAGAAACCATCCAAAACCTGACAAATTCAATGGACGAGAGAGTTCAGAAGCTCCTTTCGAACAAGGGGTCCTATGTGAAAATGTAACATCACCTAGAATAAAGTTTTGAGTTGAAAACTGTTTGATTTCAGTTTCTAACAACCTGCTAATGCTTATAATTTCAAAAATGACCATTTTTTTGGTCTTTATTAAAATGAAAAGGTTGATCGAAAAGTTTGGGGGATCTAAGAGTGTGGCAACCCAGTAGTCATGATTACTTCGAATTCTGACAATATGAGGGTCATGCTGCAGGTAGTGCAGCAAGAAGGCACTTATGTGTCTTGCGCATCTCGGAGCCCCAAAATTATTTTCCGGGCTAGATGCAGCTAAAAATTATTTTTAATTTTAAATCTGGTGGAGCTTATTATAGATGGCCTAATAGGATCAGTGCTGCACACTGCTACAAAGCCCAAATTATTTTCCAGTCAAGATACAGATAAACATGATTAGTAATTTGAAAGCTTAAAACGGTTGGTAGGGTGATTTTAACCAATCATCAAGCTTTTACTCTCCCCAGGATGACACAGGGGTAGAAAAGTCGTTTCGGATCCATGATTTGTTCATCTTTAGGAACGTGAGTCTGTCTACATTATCAGTGGAGAGCCGCGTGCGCTTATCTGTCAGCACACCACCAGCAGCGCTGAACACACGTTCAGACAGAACGCTGGCTGCGGGGCATGACAAGATCTCCAAGGCGTAAGTGGCTAGCTCCGGCCATTTATCCAGATTGGAAGCCCAAAAAGAGCAAGGGTCCAGTGACACAGTCGTGGCTTCAATTTTTACTTGGAGATACTCCTGTACCATCGTCTCTAGGCGTTGACTATGTGTCAGACTTCTTGTCTCCTGTGGCCTTGCAAAGGATGGGCTAAAAAAGTGGTGAAATGATTCCGCAAAATTGATGTTATCACCAGATACTGTGGTTCTGTTACGGTTTGAGTGCTGAACACTTGACGGTCCCACGGTTGGCAAGTTGGAACTGTGAGATTCACTACGTGCACCACTGGTATTTTGTGGAAAAGCACATGTAAGATTCTGCAACAGTCTCTGCTGATACTCCTGCATGCGTGCATCCCTTTCTATGGCAGGAATAATTTCTGCAAATTTACTTTTGTACCGGGGATCTAACAGTGTGGCAACCCAGTAGTCAGGATTATTTCTAATTCTCACAATTCGAGGGTCATGTTGCAGGTAGTGCAGCAAGAAGGCACTCATGTGTGTTGCGTATCCAGGAGCACCAAGTCCCTGTTGTGTTGGTGGCGAGGTAACAATCATGCTTCCTTCCTCTGTCCTCTCCCCCCAACCTCGCACAACAGAAATGTGATCAAGGTCTCCCTCATCTGATGAGTCTTCCATCAGTTCGTCCTCCACTTCTTCCTGGGCTCCTGCACCTTCCTCACTAGTTTGGCTGCTACCATGCGCCCTGGTAAAACCATCTCCCCCACCCTCACATGCCTGCTGCCTTGGTGCTGCCGACCGTCTGGACCTTGCAGATGTTAGCCCTTCCGCATACAACTCCTCCTCCTCTACTTCCTCCACCTCCTCTTGTGCCACCACCTGACTCCGAATTCTGTTTAACATGTGCTCCAGCATATAAATCACCGGAATAGTCATGCTGATAATGGCATCGTCAGCACTAAACATCTTCGTCGCCATTTCAAAACTGTGCAGAAGGGTGCATAGGTCCCTGATCTGAGACCACTCCTCCAGCGTGATTTGCCCCACCTCTGAATCTCGTTGGCCCAGGCTATACGTCAGAACGTATTGCACCAGGGCTTGTCGGTGCTGCCACAGTCGCTGCAACATGTGCAGAGTTGAATTCCACCGGGTAGGCACATCGCATTTTAGCCGGTGAAGTGGCAGGCCCAACGACTTCTGTAGAGATGTAAGTCGCTGAGCTGCGGGATGCGAACGGCGGAAGTGAGCACACAGCGACCGTGCCCTCTGCAGAAGGCCATCTAGTCTGGGATAGTGGGCTAAAAATTGCTGGACAACCAGGTTCAACACGTGAGCCATACAAGGCACGTGTGTGACATTGCCCCGGCGAAGGGCCGCACCCAGGTTTGCAGCATTGTCGCACACGGCCTTCCCTGGTTTCAGGTCCAGTGGAGACAACCATTCATGAAATTGGTTCTCCAGAGCTGACCACAACTCCTCAGCTGTGTGACTCACATTTCCCAGACATTTCAATGTAAAAACCGCCTGATGACGTTGAGCCCTACTGCCAGCATAGTAAGGAGGTGTGCAGGATCCCTTCTGCGCAGTTAGAAAGCTTGTGGCATGACCAGACAGGCTTTGGGTGCAGGTGGAAGACCGAGAGGAGGTTGAGGAGGCAGAAGCAGTGGAGGAACTTTGACATAAAGAGGATTGACGCACAACTCGTGGGGACGGCAAGACTTGGACAGCAGCCCCTTGTCCTGCTGTCACCATAGTTACCCAGTGCCCAGTCAGCGACATGTAACGCCCCTGTCCATGCCTACTCGTCCAAGTGTCTGTGGTGAAATGCACCCTGTCACACACAGAGTTTCTCAAAGAAGCGGTGATGTTGTGTGCGACATGCTGGTGGAGCGCAGGCACACCTTTCTTTGAGAAGTAGTGCCGACTGGGCATCTGGTACTGGGGCACTGTGACGGACATAAGGTCTCGAAAATCCTCTGTGTCCACCAGGCGGAAAGGCAGAATTTCTGTAGCCAAGAGCTTGCAGATGGTGAAATTCAACCTCTTAGCTTTCTCATGGCTAGGAGGAAATGGTCTTTTACTTGTCCACATCTGAGGGACCGAGGGCTGGCTATTGTGCTTAGACGGGGTTGATAAGGGTGTCCCCGGCAAACTGCCGGTCTGTGAGGAAGATGCACGCGGACATGTTAGGTTGCCTTGATCCAAAGGTGGTGCTATCGATGTCGGACAGCGCTCAACACCAGCTGCTGTTACCACCTCCAAAGAAAATGATGACCTGCCAATCACGCTGGCTGTTGCGGGTAAAGAGGTGGCAGGTCTGCGCCCCAAAACAGGTGTGACTGCTGTCCCCCCAGTCACAGAGGATGAAGAGGCCGCGGATGCACAAGATATGGCAGACGGTGGTTGGCCCGGCCGGCTAGGCCGCATTGTAGCACACTGAGCTTCCCACTGCAACTTATGCTTCATGTCCATGTGCCGGTTCATGCATGAAGTACTCAAACTATGTATTTTTTGGCCTCTACTTAGCTTTTGCTGACAAATGTTACAGATAACACGAGTTGGGTCATCTTTATCGATCTGAAAAAATGCCCAGGCTATGCAAGGCTTAGCACCCATGCGACCTGAAGAGCCACCACGACTTGTGGTGAGAGGCAGAGTTGTGTTTGAGGATGCAGTTGTTGACGTGCTTCCAGTACTACGTCTCTGTCCAGGAAGGCGCAACCTGACCTCGTCGTCACTAGCATCTTCCTCCACCTCCTCTGCTGACCTCATCTCTTGGCTGACTGTGGGTTGACAGTAAGTGGGATCTCCAACCTCATCATCATCACCCTGTGTGTTATCACACCCGTCGTCCTCAGAGCCAACCTGTTCCTGCCCTGACAAAAAACTAAAGTTGTCGCTCCAATCAGGTATTTGAGTCTTATCATCGTCTTCCTCATTGTCTCCACCAACAGGAGTTACAGTTTGGGAATGAGGGTCTACATTATGGTCAGAACCTTCTGCGTCTGGTCCTGGATCCGACTCATAAAGATTCTGGGCATCAGTGCAGATCATTTCCTCGTCTGGATTCACAGAAGCGCTGGAGTCGACCTCTGATTCCCAGGCTATAGTATGAGTAAACAGCTCTGCAGACTCAACCATCTGTTCTACCTCATACTCAGACGGGCAGCTGGAGATTTGGGAGCTGTGAGGAAGCAAGTGCGATTTGGGTGACACCTTTGAGGACTGGAGTATTTGTGATGTTGAAGTTGATGTGGAGGAGAGCCCACTTAAAGGAGCACTTGATATCCGTTGAAGCACCTGCTGTTTTTGTGCCTCATCTGGAATTTGTAGCGATTGGGTGGCCGTAAGAAAGGGATCTTATCACATTGTCCGCTAAAAGAAGTAGACATTTTAGTTTGGCTGGAAGATGGTCTTTCTTCTGCAGATGTTACTGTTGCTTTAACACCTACCCCACGGACACAACCTTTTTTCCCCTTCCCAACACGCCTATTCCCCTTTCCACCAGCAGCAGGCCTTTTTCCACTCATTTTGGTGGTTAACTAATTCACAACTCTGGAGTTGTTTGCACAAAAAAACAATGGATGGTAACCGAGCAGAGCTGAGTGGCCAAACTGTGGTATTAGGCCAAAACTATTGGCTGGGTTAGATGCAGAAAAAAATATATTCAGTTTGCAACCTGATGGAGGTCAGTATAGATGGACTAATAGAGAAAGTCCGACACACTGCTACAAGGCCAAATATTTTTTCAGAGGTAGATGCAGAAAAAAATTATATTCAGTTTGCAACCTGATGGAGGTCAGTATAGATGGACTAATACAACAAGTCCCACACACAGCTAGAAGCCCAAATATTTTTTCAGAGGTACTGTAGATGCAGATACAAATTATTTTTAATTTGCAACCTGATGGAGGTCAGTATAGATAGACTAATACAACAAGTCCCACACACAGCTAGAAGCCCAAATATTTTTTCAGAGGTAGATGCAGAAAAAAATATATTCAGTTTGCAACCTGATGGAGGTCAGTATAGATGGACTAATACAACAAGTCCCACACACAGCTAGAAGCCCAAATATTTTTTCAGAGGTACTGTAGATGCAGATACAAATTATTTTTAATTTGCAACCTGATGGAGGTCAGTATAGATGGACTAATAGAGAAAGTCCGACACACTGCTAGAAGGCCAAATATTTTTTCAGAGCTAGATGCAGAAAAAAATTAAATTCAGTTTGCAACCTGATGGAGGTCAGTATAGATGGATTAATAGAATAAGACCCACACACAGCTAGAAGCCCAAATAATTTTTCAGAGGTAGATGCAGAAAAAAATATATTCAGTTTGCAACCTGATGGAGGTCAGTATACATGGACTAATACAACAAGTCCCACACACAGCTAGAAGCCCAAATATTTTTTCAGAGGTACTGTAGATGCAGATACAAATTATTTTTAATTTGCAACCTGATGGAGGTCAGTATAGATGGACTAATACAACAAGTCCCACACACAGCTAGAAGCCCAAATATTTTTTCAGAGGTACTGTAGATGCAGATACAAATTATTTTTAATTTGCAACCTGATGGAGGTCAGTATAGATGGACTAATACAACAAGTCCCACACACAGCTAGAAGCCCAAATATTTTTTCAGAGGTAGATGCAGAAAAAAATATATTCAGTTTGCAACCTGATGGAGGTCAGTATAGATGGACTAATACAACAAGTCCCACACACAGCTAGAAGCCCAAATATTTTTTCAGAGGTACTGTAGATGCAGATACAAATTATTTTTAATTTGCAACCTGATGGAGGTCAGTATAGATGGACTAATACAACAAGTCCCACACACAGCTAGAAGCCCAAATATTTTTTCAGAGGTACTGTAGATGCAGATACAAATTATTTTTAATTTGCAACCTGATGGAGGTCAGTATAGATGGACTAATACAACAAGTCCCACACACAGCTAGAAGCCCAAATATTTTTTCAGAGGTAGATGCAGAAAAAAATATATTCAGTTTGCAACCTGATGGAGGTCAGTATAGATGGACTAATACAACAAGTCCCACACACAGCTAGAAGCCCAAATATTTTTTCAGAGGTACTGTAGATGCAGATACAAATTATTTTTAATTTGCAACCTGATGGAGGTCAGTATAGATGGACTAATACAACAAGTCCCACACACAGCTAGAAGCCCAAATATTTTTTCAGAGGTAGATGCAGAAAAAAATATATTCAGTTTGCAACCTGATGGAGGTCAGTATAGATGGACTAATACAACAAGTCCCACACACAGCTAGAAGCCCAAATATTTTTTCAGAGGTACTGTAGATGCAGATACAAATTATTTTTAATTTGCAACCTGATGGAGGTCAGTATAGATGGACTAATAGAGAAAGTCCGACACACTGCTAGAAGGCCAAATATTTTTTCAGAGCTAGATGCAGAAAAAAATTATATTCAGTTTGCAACCTGATGGAGGTCAGTATAGATGGATTAATAGAACAAGACCCACACACAGCTAGAAGCCCAAATATTTTTTCAGAGGTAGATGCAGAAAAAAATATATTCAGTTTGCAACCTGATGGAGGTCAGTATAGATGGACTAATACAACAAGTCCCACACACAGCTAGAAGCCCAAATATTTTTTCAGAGGTACTGTAGATGCAGATACAAATTATTTTTAATTTGCAACCTGATGGAGGTCAGTATAGATGGACTAATAGAGAAAGTCCGACACACTGCTAGAAGGCCAAATATTTTTTCAGAGCTAGATGCAGAAAAAAATTAAATTCAGTTTGCAACCTGATGGAGGTCAGTATAGATGGATTAATAGAATAAGACCCACACACAGCTAGAAGCCCAAATAATTTTTCAGAGGTAGATGCAGAAAAAAATATATTCAGTTTGCAACCTGATGGAGGTCAGTATAGATGGACTAATACAACAAGTCCCACACACAGCTAGAAGCCCAAATATTTTTTCAGAGGTACTGTAGATGCAGATACAAATTATTTTTAATTTGCAACCTGATGGAGGTCAGTATAGATGGACTAATACAACAAGTCCCACACACAGCTAGAAGCCCAAATATTTTTTCAGAGGTACTGTAGATGCAGATACAAATTATTTTTAATTTGCAACCTGATGGAGGTCAGTATAGATGGACTAATACAACAAGTCCCACACACAGCTAGAAGCCCAAATATTTTTTCAGAGGTAGATGCAGAAAAAAATATATTCAGTTTGCAACCTGATGGAGGTCAGTATAGATGGACTAATACAACAAGTCCCACACACAGCTAGAAGCCCAAATATTTTTTCAGAGGTACTGTAGATGCAGATACAAATTATTTTTAATTTGCAACCTGATGGAGGTCAGTATAGATGGACTAATACAACAAGTCCCACACACAGCTAGAAGCCCAAATATTTTTTCAGAGGTACTGTAGATGCAGATACAAATTATTTTTAATTTGCAACCTGATGGAGGTCAGTATAGATGGACTAATACAACAAGTCCCACACACAGCTAGAAGCCCAAATATTTTTTCAGAGGTAGATGCAGAAAAAAATATATTCAGTTTGCAACCTGATGGAGGTCAGTATAGATGGACTAATACAACAAGTCCCACACACAGCTAGAAGCCCAAATATTTTTTCAGAGGTACTGTAGATGCAGATACAAATTATTTTTAATTTGCAACCTGATGGAGGTCAGTATAGATGGACTAATACAACAAGTCCCACACACAGCTAGAAGCCCAAATATTTTTTCAGAGGTAGATGCAGAAAAAAATATATTCAGTTTGCAACCTGATGGAGGTCAGTATAGATGGACTAATACAACAAGTCCCACACACAGCTAGAAGCCCAAATATTTTTTCAGAGGTACTGTAGATGCAGATACAAATTATTTTTAATTTGCAACCTGATGGAGGTCAGTATAGATGGACTAATAGAGAAAGTCCGACACACTGCTAGAAGGCCAAATATTTTTTCAGAGCTAGATGCAGAAAAAAATTATATTCAGTTTGCAACCTGATGGAGGTCAGTATAGATGGATTAATAGAACAAGACCCACACACAGCTAGAAGCCCAAATATTTTTTCAGAGGTAGATGCAGAAAAAAATATATTCAGTTTGCAACCTGATGGAGGTCAGTATAGATGGACTAATACAACAAGTCCCACACACAGCTAGAAGCCCAAATATTTTTTCAGAGGTACTGTAGATGCAGATACAAATTAGTTTTAATTTGCAACCTGATGGAGGTCAGTATAGATGGACTAATAGAATGATGCTATGCCCAAAAGATTTTACTTCACTAGGTGCAGTAAAAAAATTGGTATTCTATACACAGGTGGTATATCTTGCAGCACAGATAGGCTACTCCACTGACTAACACACTCTGCAATAGGCCAAAAAGGATTAGCTTTGCTAGATTCAGCCAAATGCTGTGAAAAAAACTTGCACAGCACTGGCACAGACCTGCCTGGCAAAAACTGATAGGAACTGATGTAACCTAGTCCTGAAAAGGACTCCAATTACAATTAGTCTTTACTCCCACAACCTATCTATTTAAGAGCACAGACCTCCCTGATAAAAGTCGTAGGAAATGCTGTAACCTAGTCCTTAAAAGGACTGCAATCACAACTATTCCCTACTCCCAAGCTATCTGTATATTTGTGCGAAAATTGGCTTGAAATTAACAAGGTATAGCGCACACAGCAACAGCGGTGCCGTCTAACACGCAGCTGCAGCAGTGAGAAAATGGTGGCGACGGGGAAAATGGCTTGGTCTTATAGGGCAAGGACATGTGACATACACTGCCAATGACACATGCCCTTGCTTGTGTGAAAAAAAGCACTTCGCTCCGTGTGTGCGCTGCTGATAGGCTGACAGATTGCACCTCCCCACTGCAAATGCGGGAAAGAGAAAAAAAAATGGAGATCTTCATTGTTCCTGCAGAGATCCATCCCCTTCCCCTCCCCCCACCCCGCTGTACACTCAAACTGCGTATTAACATTAATTTTCATCATTACTGAGAAAAAATCCAGTTATGATTTTGGTGCACGAACAGTTATCGAACATAACCTCGAACTGCCGAATTTTTATCAAATTGTTCGTGTTCGCCGAACGGCTCGAACACCGCCCAAAACAGCTCGAATTTGAGATTGGCGAACAGTTCGAGTAGAACAACGCTCATCTCTAGTTATGAAATTCTGCAAATACTTTGTGGGTTCAAGTTGCTCACCACACCTCTATATAAATTCCATGAGGGGTGTAGTTTCCAAAATGGGGTCACTTGAGGGGGGTTTCCACTGTTTAGGCAAATCAGAGGCTCTGCAAACGCGACATGGTGTCCGCTATCTATTTCAGCCAATTTTGCGCTCCAAAAGTCAAATGGCGCTCCTTCCCTTCCGAGCCCTGCAGTGCACCCAAACAGTAGTTTTCCACCGCTCATGGGGTATCTGTATACTGAGTAGAAATTGCAAAACCAATTGTACAGTTCATTTTTTCCTGTTACCCTTGTAAAAATGCAAAATGTGGGACTAAATGAACATTTTTGTGGGAAAAATTAAAATGATAATTGCTTTAATTCCTATGAAGCACCTTAAGGGTTAATAAACTTCTTGAATGTGGTTTTGAGCACTTTGAGGGGCGCAGTTTTTAAAATGGTGTCACTTTTGGGTATTTTCTGTCATATAGGCCCCTCAAAGTCACTACAAACATGATGCGATCCTTAAAAAAACGGTTTTGTAAATTTCTAACTTGCTAACAAAAACAAATTGTGTTTAAAAAATGATGCTGATGTAAAGTAGACGTATGGTAAATGTTATTTATAAATTATTTTATACAGCATGTTTAAAGACATAAAAATTTTAAGTTCAAAAATTGTGAATTTTTTACCAAAGTTTCGATATTTTCACAAATAAACGCAAAATATTTTGACCTAAGTTTACCACTAGCATAAAGTACAATGTGTCACGAAAAAAGATTCTCAGAATCACTGGGTTTCTTTGAAGCGTTCCAGAGTTATTATCACATAAAGTGACAGTGGTCAGAATTGTAAAATAGGAAGGTGAAAACTGGCTTCAGGGCAAAGGTGTTAAAAATCATATTTTTCTTTTTTTTGCAAATCGATAGAATGAGTCACTTTTAAGAAATGTAAGCTAGTTAGTGGATCAAGCCTACTTCTCATCGCTCATATCCTCCCTGTCTCACAACCCTAAACAGTTATTCACTACTTTCAATTCTCTCCTCCGTCCCCCAGCTCCCCCTCCCTCCCCACTCATCTCAGCTGAAGACTTTGTCTCATTCTTCAAGCAGAAGATTGACAACATAAGGCAAAGCTTTAGCAATAAGTCCCCATAGCCCCTTCTCATAACTACAACTCTCCTCCTCCAAAACCAGCTTCTCCGCCATCACGGAAGATCAACTTTCCTCTTTACTCTCCAAGTCACATCTCACCACCTGTGAACTTGACCCAATCCCGTCTCACTTCATCCCAAACCTCACCTCATCATCTCAACCCTAACCCACCTCTTCAATCTGTCACTAACAACTGGCGTCTTCCCTTCATGCTTCAAACATGCCTCGATCACACCCATCTTCAAAAAGCCCTCCCTTGACCCATCCTCTCTGTATAGCTATCGCCCCATCTCACTTCTCCCATATGCATCAAAACTACTGGAACAACACGTCCATTTTGAACTGTCATCACACCTCTCCTCCTGCTCCCTCTTTGACCACTTACAATCTGGCTTCCGACCTCACCATTCTACTGAAACTGCCCTGACTAAAGTCATCAACGACCTACTGACCACCATATCCAAGCGACACTACTCTGTCCTCCTCCTCCTGGACCCGTCCTCTGATTTTTGACACAGTGGACCATTCCCTCTTACTACAGACTCTCTCATCTCTTGGCATCACAGACTTGACCCTATCTTGGATCTCCTCATACCTAACAGACCGGACATTCAGTGTCTCCCACTCACACACCACCTCCTCATCTCGCCCCTTATCTGTCAGTGTCCCCCAAGGATCAGTTCTAGGACCCCTGCTCTTCTCCATCTACACCTTTGGCCTGGGACAGCTCATAGAGTCTCATGGCTTTCAGTATCCCCTCTATGCTGATAACACACAGATCTACCTCTCTGGACCTGATATCACCTCCTTATTAACCTGAATCCCACAATGTCTGTCCGCTATTTCATCTTTCTTCTCTGCTAGATTCCTAAAACTTAATATGGATAAAACTGAATTCATCACCTTTCCACCGTCTCACTCAACATGACCTATCTATCAAAGTCAATGGATGTCCACTCTCCCCAGTCCCGCCAGCTCGCTGCCTCGGTGTAACCCTTGACTCTGATCTCTACTTCAAACCTCATATCCAAGCCCTTTCCACTTCATGCCGACTCCAACTCAAAATAATTTCCCGGATCCATACATTCCTCAACCATGAATCTGCAAAAACCCTAGTGCACGCCTCATCATTGCTTTTTTTTTTTCATTCTGCATCCCAAAAATCGGAATTAGAAAGCAATCAAAAAATGTCATGTGCCCGAAAATGGTACCCATAAAAACATCAACTCTTCTTGCAAAAAATAAGCCCTCAAATGACTCTGTAATCAGAAATCTAACCAAAAAATTATAGCTCTCAAAATATGTCAATGCTTTTGCAAAAAAAAAAGCATATTTTAGTGTGTGACACCAGCCAAACATAAAAAAAGATATAAATCTGTTATAGCTGTAATCGCACCACCTGAAGAATAAATTTGTCTAATCACTTATACCGCACGAGAAACGGCGTAAAAGATAAATAAAACTAATTCTTGATTTGCTGTTGATTTGTTCATTCTGCTTCCCAAAAATCACAGTAAGGCTTGGCTCACATTTATCCTACGCTCTACGCTGAGCGCTTACACCGGGGTTTTCCTGTAAATCTCTGAATTACATTGATGCAGATGGAACCCGCAGTGGAAGATTCCCTACAATGAGGCAGATGGACGCCGTCTGGCCTATGATCCGACAGTATCCGTCTTTTTAGGCGTGCATAAAAGTGCCGTCGTCCACACTTTTTTGAACCTCTGAAAAGAAGGACACTGCTGAACAGAGGGCCGACGGAGTCCAGAGTAATTCTGCTGCCTCATTATAATGAAGGGATCCCTCGGGGGCTTCATCTGAATCACGTCATTCAGAGATTTAGATAGAAACCCCAAAGTAAGTGCTCAGCATAGAGCGCAGGATAAATGTGATCCAAAATCTTATGTAAAATGTTCCCAATAAAAGCTTCAACTCAATTCACAAAAAAAGCAAGTCCTCACTCAGGTCCATCATCTGTTAATGGAAATATAGGGGGCTTCCACGTTACTGGCAGCACAAAGACTATGGAAAAGCGCTATGGCTCTTTGCCCCCCAAAAGAAATCCAGCTATTTCTGCCCTCCCAAATTCAATTGCCCCCTCCCTTCTGAGCCCTACAGTGCGCCTAAACCACATTTAGCGTTCAAATGTTTGGCATTTCTGTACCTATAGAGCTTGCCTAATTTACAGGTCCATGTCTCCAGAAGCACAAGCTGGTCACAATTTACTGGGCACTACAATGAACAGGCACTACAATAGAAGATTTGCAATTTTCACTCCTCAACATCCACTGCTGCTTGTTTCTGGAAAACACCCATGGAGTCAAATCTTCACTGCACATGTAGATAAATTCCCAAAGGGGTATAATTTCCAAAACGGGGTCACTTGAGGGGGTTATTCTTCTCTTCTAGCACTTGGGGGCTCTGTATATGGAGTCTGCAAACTTTTCTAGGAATATCTGCTCTCCTGGAGGCAAATCGAGCTACGTCCCTGCCAAGTCTTGCAGTGTGGCTAAGCAGTGCTGTACAGCCACATATGGGGTATTTCCACGTTCAGCAGAAATTGTGACAACTTTTGGTGACATTTTTATCCATTTTCCAGTTTGAAAATGTAAAATCTGGGGCTAAGGCTATGTGCCCACGATGCAGAAATCAGATTTTTTCCTGAGCGTTTCTGCATCTCCCTGGTAGAAAAAACGCATGCGGATTTTACATGGGTTTTTCTGCCAGGGACAAGCGTATGTCCCACGTTTTTCACACGCGATTTCGCATGTGGGTTGTCAAGCGCTTTTCCAAGCGATTTTAGCATCACTTGGAAAAGTGCTTGACAACTTGGTCACACTATATAAATCCATGCAACCGGCATGGATTTATATAGTGTGACCAAGTTAATAGTAAAAGAGTGGTAAAAAATAAACATTATACTCACCTTCTGATGACCCCCTTCTCCAGTGCGTCCGGTGTGTTGGGCGGCTCGCGGTGGTCTAAAAGGACCTTCCATGATGTCATTTAGTCACGTGACCGCCGACGTCAGCGGTCACGTGACCTGTCACATGACTAAATGACGTCATGGAAGGTCCTTTTAGACGATCGCGCGCCGTCGGGGAGCCAGGACGCATCGCTAAGGAGACCGGTGGCCATCAGAAGGTGAGTATAATGTTTATTTTTTATTTTAAATTCTTTTTTTTTACTGGTACTATGGTACCTGGGTCTGGAGGAGAGTCTCCGCTTCTCCAGACCTGGGTACCATCCGCACATTAAATCGCTTAATATCTGCATGTGCACATGTAGTGATGCGGATATTATGCAATACAATGCAAGTCAATGGCTGCGAAAACATCGTGATTACGCAAAATTAATGGTAGTGCTGCGGATTTTTCCGCAATAATAATCCGCAGCGGAAATTTCCGCAGCATGTGCACAGCACATGCGGATTATCATTGGGGAACATTTCAGACCTTCTACCAAGCATTTTTTAAGCATTTCCGCAGCGGAATTGCCACTGCGGAAATGCTTAAAAAATGCATCGTGGGCACACAGCCTAAAAACATTTTTGTGACAAATCTGTAATTATTTTTTTCTTCATTTCCCAATGGTATAAAAGTATAACATTCTGTGACACCCCGTGGTGTCAGTATGATCACTGCATCCCTAGATGAATTTATTGATAAGTGTAGTTTGTAAAATAACGTCGCTAATGGGCGTTTCTGCTGTTTTGGCACCTCAGGGGCTCTCCCAGTGGGTCATCGCACCTACAAACCATAACAATAAAATCTGCATTAAATATGGCTCTCCTTTCCTTCTGAGCTGTTGCACTGTGCCTCAAAAGTAGTTTTCAACCACACATGGGGTGTCGGCATAAGTAGGAGAAATTGCCCAACAAATTATATGGTGCAATTTATCCTATTAACCTTGTGAAAATAAAAATTGGGGCTAAAAGAACATTTTTGTGGGAAAAATGTGATTTTTTTTTTTAATCTTCACAGCTCAACGTTATGTCTGTGAAGCTCCTAGGGGTTCAAGGTGCTTACCAAACATCTAGATACATTCCTTGAGGGGTCTAGTTTCCAAAATGGCATCACTTGTAGGTGAGTTCCACTGTTTAGGCACATCAGGGGCTCTCTAAACGCGTCATGGTTACCTCTCTCGCGTTCAAAAAGTCAAGCAGTGCTCCTTCACTTCCAAGCCCTGCCATGCGCCCAAACAGTAGTTTTCCACCACACATGGGGTATCGACGTGCTCAGGAGAAATTGCATAACACATTTTGGTGTCCATTTTCTCTTGTTACCCTTGTGAAAATAAAAAAATTGTCTAAAGTAAAATTTTTGTGATAAAAACTTCATTTTTTCCTCCTACATTCAATTAATTCCTGTGAAGCGCCTAAAAGGTTAATAAACTTATTGAATGTGGTTTTGAGTATTGTGAGGGGAGCAGTTTTTAAAATGGTGTCACTTTTGGGTATTTTCTGTCATATAGGACCCTCAAAGTAATTTCAAGTGTGATGTGGTCCAAAAAAATGGTTTTGTAAATTTTGTTGGAAAAATTATAAATCGCTGGTCAACTTTTAACCCTTCTAACTTCCTAACAAAAAAAAATGATGTTTCAAAAATTGTGCTGATATAAAGAAGACATTTGGGAATTGTATTTATTAACTATTTTGTGTGACATAACTCTCTGGTGTAAGGGCATAAAAATGAAAAGTTTAAAAATTGCTAAATTTTTGCCAAATTTTCTTTTTTTTCACGAATAAACACAAGTTATATTGTACAAATTTTACAATATGTCACGAAAAAACAATCTCAAAATCAGTGGGATCCGTTGAAGAATTCCAGAGTTATATACCACACAAACTGACACAGGTCAGAATTGTAAAATTTGGCCTGGTCATGAAGTTGAAAACAGGCTTGGGGGGGGGGTGAAGGGGTTAAAGGCTGTTCTAGATAATTTGTGTATTTGAAACCATTTTACAGCGTGATTTGATAGTGAACATATTCATATAAGAGAGGTCACTTCTGCAAATGATACATGTCATTTATTTTTGGAACAAATGACTAATGCTCTGTTTTAGTTACTTGTGTCTTGGCAACAGTGGTTACTTGCAACTTAGAGTAATACATTTTTTTTTTGTTTTTCATTTAGATTTGTGATTAATGTGACCAAATTGATGAATCACATGCCCTTCAAAACTCCCTATTTACCAGGATGTAGGAGGTAGTTCATTCCCGCAATACTAAATAGATTCTTTTTCAAGACCTTAGAATTTCAGAGCTGTTAAAAGAACATTTCTATAACAATGCACAGTTCTGGTCTCCGGTGCTCAGGAAAGACATATTGGAGCTAGAGAGGGTACAAAGGAGGGCGACTAAGGTAATAAAGGGAATGGAGGGACTAGAATACCCAGAGAGGTTGTCAAAATTAGGCCTATTTACGTTGGAAAAGAGAAGGCTTAGGGGAGACCTCATAAACATGTATAAATACATCAGGGGGCAGTACAGAGATCTCTCCCATGACCTGTTTATACCAAGGATGGTGACAAAGACGAGGGGGCACACTATGCGTCTGGAGGAAAGGAGGTTCCTGCACCAGCATAGAAGGGGATTCTTTACGGTCAGAGCCGTGAGACTCTGGAACTCTCTGGGAGAGGAAGTGGTGATGTCCAACTCACTTAATGAGTTCAAGAGAGGCCTGGACGCCTTTCTTGAGAACAATAAAATTACATCTTATGCTTAGTTAATTAATCCAGGGATTTAATCTGACTGCCAGATTGGTGTCGGGAAGTGAATTTTTCCTCAGTGATGTAAATTGGCCTATACCTCATGGCTTTTTGTTGCCTTCCCCTGGATCAACGCTGCGGAATAGCTGCAGTGCACAAGAAATAGGGTGAACTGGATGGACGCTTGTCTTTTTTCGGCCTTATAAACTATGTAACTGTGTAACTATGTAATATGCTGGTGTGTTATAAATAAATTATAAGATGAAACTTCTATCTATAAATTATGTGACAAACGTCATCAAGAAGTTTTGTGTCCTTATAAAAACATGAGGCCACAGGCACAGGCTGAGTACTTTTATAAACAGTCATGGCAGAAAGTGTTGGCACCTTTGAAATTGTTACATAAAATGAAGTATTTCTCCCAGACAATTATTGAAATTACTCATGTTTAAAAACAGAGAAAAAAGGGCAAATTGGACATAATTTCAGTCAAAACCCCAAAAATGGCCCGGACAAAATCGTTGCCACCCTCCACTTAATACTTGGTTTCACACCCTTTGGAATAAATAACTGCAATCAATCGCTTCCTATAACCATCAACAAGCTTCTTACACCTCTCAACTGGAATTTTGGGCCATTGTTCTTTTGCAAACTGATTCCAGCAATGTTTTGCTTACTGGGCTGCTTAGTGTAGTTTTGATGTAATCACTGTTTTATCAGCAGGAGATTATCACTAGAGGACTAGTAAACCTGCTGTCAGGTAGTCCTCCATATTCATGAGCTCTATATAACCCCGCCTCTACCACTGATTGGCAGCTTTCTGTCATGGGCTGAAAGCTTCCAATTAGTGATGTGGGCGGGGTTATACAGAACTCAGCATTCAGAAAACTGCTAGATCTGCAGCGGAGAAAACAATGATTTTATCAAAATGACAGCAAGCTCAGTAAGTGTTACATTGCTGGAATCAGGGTCTCTGCCCCTACATTATGCTGCTCCCAGATAGGGTAATAAAAACCTTGTGACACAGGGCCTTTTAGTCTGCAAAACCCTGGTAAGACCAAATAAAGTAAAAAAAAAGATGTCTTGTATTTTTTCATTATTGATGATTACTTTAAATTATTTAGAAGGTTGTCTAGTACTCAGGATATCAATTTCTATGTGAATATTCAAAAATTGAAACATATTTGCAAATGTACATGAAACCAGCTTATTTACTTTTATGTACGAGACCCTTAGCCTACATAGCCTAGCTAGTTAGCACATATACACAGTTTGATATTATTGTACATTTGTGTTTATTAACAAAAAAAACAAAACATTTTTGTGATGAAAATAAAGTTTAAATTCTGACTGAAATATTTATTGACATGGAAATTAAAACAGCGAAAGTAAAATACGGCTGAACAGAAATTGCAGTACCTGCCATGGAAGTGTGTCTTTAGATGTAAAAAAGTAGCCTGCATACAAGTTTCTGACTCAAGGCAGATGCTCCAAGTCTGGCTTGTGCTACAGGATGGTAGATCAGCAGATGTTGTGGTCAGGTGGACCTCTAGGTCTTCCTGAAATGCTGTGTCGTAAATTTGCATGAAATTATGTAGAATAACACAGGCTTTGATAATGAATTTCATATTTTGCTCATACATCTGTATAGAACTAAAAAAAATTACCATTTGGGGCAAAGTTTGCTTAGGTGCATTTCATAAACCTTCCTGCTCTTATGAGCCTATACTGTAGTTGAAATTGTGCCTCCAACATTCCATCGAAATGACCTAAGCACATTTAAAGACATGCCAGAGGACTCGTCTCCAACAATGACAAAGGGCAGGTAGTCCAGAAAATCCAGGCAGAACTCCTGTTTCTTGTATGGCCACTGACCCATTCTGGAAGCCCTGAAGATTATGGAATCAGCAGAGCTTCCATAAACCCCAATATCTACAATTAAAAACCAGTAGTAAGTGTCCTCTAAGTTTAACAGCTATAGCTGTTATAATTGTAGTATCTGGAACCTGAGTAAGGCAGCTTCTTCACCCTGTAGTGCTTGCCATGCAATGTACAACAATATAGAAGAAAATGCAGGACATGGGCACTGCTGGCGGCAATGGCAGTCCAAAAAATAGCGGATGTTGTTAAAGTTCTTTTATTGGTAAGACATTGATGCTACACGTTTCAATACCAAATTGGTATTTTCATCAGGCTAAATACAATAAAAGTGCACATGTGACATGAATTGTAAAAAAAAGGCTCCAAAAGTGGTGCCCTTTGACCTAATTAGCATAACAAAAGTAGGCAATATGTGAGCTTGGGACAAATGGGTGAAGACGGAAAGAAGAGCCAGGGAACGATGAATGAAGAGAAGGAAACTAAGGAAAGATTGGTGAAGCTAGGGAAATATGGGTGTGGAGAGGGGAAAATAGAGCTAGGGAAAGTGTTGTAGAAAAGAAAAAAAAAAAGAGCTAAACTAGGGAAAGATGGGTGAAGAAAGAGACAAGTAATGACTGACAGTTTGCTCTCCTGATCTTAGTGTAACACAGTACAGCACAGTTGAACTTTGTCTCATTACACAGCTGCATCTCTCCTCTCATAGTGTTATCAACTCAGCTGTACTCCCCTCCCCCCACACTGCCTGTGAGATGGAAGCTGAGGAAGTGTTTGTTGTAATACGGCCCAGCGCTGCAACAGAACTGACAGTACTATGAGAGGGAAGCTACAACTACAGATGTGTTTGTAATGAGACAAAGTTCAGCTCTGTACTTTGTTAGTTATCCCCCAGGTCTGCAGGGAGAGCATACTGTCAGACATTATATATTTTACACTGGTAACTCTCCCTTTCATTTAAAATAAACACTTGACAAGTAGACAAAAGCCAAATGGTTTAGCAAACAGAAAGAGCACACTCTTCTATGCTGTGTAGTATGAGAATATAGTGTATTTGCAATCATGTGACCGTTCTGGAGTGTAAGGGGTTTATGTGTTTTTAGCAAAAAGTGGGCATGTGTGACATCCGCACCTGCCCCATCTACTCCTGCTTAGCTGTCAGCCGATACAAAGTTACTATTGAGTAGCCTTTTTTCATTCCTGGGATTTGTAGCTCTTGCCAGTCCTGATCCTACAGGGTTAATTCTGTTAGGTTGAGTTTCTTCCTTCTGTCAGCATTTGGTGGAGCTGCTCTCTTTAAACCCCTGAGAATCAGTTCTCACTGTCTTGTGCTTCATGGCTTACCTGTGTTCTGTGTATCTAGCTCTGACCTCGGGTAGTTTATTAATGTTTCTCCTGTTTGATGATTTTGTATCTCCCACACCTCCTGGATCTGACATGGCTATCTGACTATCCTTCTTGCCAGTTTGCGCAAGTGAACAGCAGCTGACTCTGTGTAAATCCAGATTCCTGTGCAGAGGTTAACGGGTGAAGGCCAGGGCAAGCCCTGGGTTCTGGGAAATGGAGTAGCTTGCGCCTAGCCTGTCTGAGGTTGCCTTTTTGAAGCTACCAGGTGACTACGAACAGTGCCCACGTGACAGCATGTTTATTTTTAAAAATGGATGTCATACAAAAAGACTGGCTGGCAAATTTTATCCTGGGATGTAATTAGAAAGCACTGGCCCACAAGTTGAGGCGACTTATCCTCAGCCTGTTTATCTCTGGCTGCTGCAATAAAGCAGCAGAGATATGGGATTAGAACAGAGCTTACGACATAGATATGGGAACAGAACTGAGCGTACTGCATACATAGGCGGATTATAATGAGGGCAATCTGAGCTACCGCCCTGGGCCCGAGGCCCCGGGGGGTCCATTGCCAGATTGCCCTCATTATAATGTATTGTGCAGAGGCAGGGGCGGGTTTGGCAGGGGGGCCACACTGTATCTTTGATGCCGGCCATATCACAGGGAGGCAGACACGCCCCTTGCACTGCACGCTGTGTGCTGCATCTCCAGGACTGGCGTCACACAGCGGCTCCTGGAGCTGCATCATCCTGCCGGAGAAGAGCTTGTGCAGCAGACCTAGTGGTTGGCGGTAAATAGAGGTCAGGCCCGGGCATGATGTCTGAAGTGAGGAGGAGGCTGCAGGATGGTGCGCCCCTCCTGATGAGTTCACATAGGATCCCATACTGTCTGGTCTGCGGCCTCTCTGCTGGGGCTCAGTGTGAGTTATTTTGTAGGAGTCTGACCTTTGCTGCAGATCAGGTCACTCTGGGTCATCGGCTCCAGCCTCACTAGATCTGCAGGAAAATTCTGAGTCCTGCAACAAATCACACAGCCCCAGCAGAGACCACAGACATCAGCATACAGGATCATGCACTGATTGATCAACCCTGAACCTACAGGACATCACATACTATAGTGCTCCAAATATAATATGTGAGGTCCTGTAGGCAGGTGTGATCAGTACAGTGTATATCCCTGTACATAATATATCACATCCAGTATACAGATTAGTGTATGGTATACTGTGGTACAGACATCAGATGGGATATAACAATGTGTTTAGTATGTAACATCTAATGTCTGTATCTCAGTATATCATACTAGCTATTGAACCCATTCTACGCCCGGGTCGTGAGCATTTTTAGTGGTACATTTCCGGCACCATTTTTTTTAAGACACTGTGTCTACGAATTCTCATATACAGTGTCCTCAATAAAATGGCGCCATATAGCGTGGCATGCGCATCTGCTGACTCCGGCACCGTTTCATTGAAGTAATGTGCTACAAAATTAAAGGGATCCTTTCATCAGAAATAACACCATTAACCTGCAAGGTAACAGCATTATTATACTGCCCAGCAGCTGAATGCAGCGGGGAGAAAATGAACTTTATTCTCCTCGCCAGTATTCGGTTTCAGTCATGGGCGCGTCCGCTGTAACCGAGCCCCCGGCCATGACTGGCACTGGCTCTACATTGAGGCCAGCTGTCAGTCAGGGCCAGGATTACAGTGTTTGGTCTGTATACTCAAAGTAATGACTGAATCGGCACCGGGCCAGACCCCATGACTAAAACTGAATTCTCCCTCATCCTGGTATATGCTACCTCCCCATCCTGGAATATGCTCCCTTCCCATCCTGGAATATGCTTCCTCCCCATCCTGGAATATGCTCCCTCCCCATCCTGGTATATGCTCGCTCCCCCATCCTGGTATATGCTCCCCCATCCTGGTATATGCTTCCTCCCCATCCTGGTATATGCTTCCTCCCCATCCTGGTATATGCTCCCCCATCAGGGTCCCCCATCCTGGTATATGCTCCGCCATCCTGGTCCTCCTTCCTGATATATGCTTCACCCATCCCGGTCCCCCATCCTGGTATATGCTCCCCCATCTCAATCCCCTATCCCGATCCCCCATCCTGGTATACATGCCCTCATCCTGGTATATGCTCCCCCATCCTGGTATATGCTACCCATCCTGGTCCTCCATCCTGGTATACGCTCCCTCATCCTGGTATATGCTCCCCCATCCTGGTATATGCTCCCCCATCTCGATCCCCCATCCTGGTATGTGCTCCCTCATCCTGGTATATGCTCCCCCATCCTGCCTGCTCTGCTGTTCTTCCATCCATACAAAAAAATAAAAACACTCCTACTCACCTTTTCCCCTCTGCCTTGCAGCACGTCCTCGAACTCTGGTGCCACACTCCTCCAGCCTCGCCGGAGATCAAGGTATGTGTCCTAATGGCACCGGAGATGGCAATATGCAGTCAGCGCTTACGCATACCGCGATCTCCAGCATCACAATCTTTTATCCTCGTCCTCCTCCCTGTCACCTGTAACGGCTGATGTGTTCTTCTGTCTCTGGCCAGACTGCGCAGGCGCATTGCGTACACAGTCTATAGAGGATTCGGACAGACAGACACATCCCTGATTATATTATTGATACCAGCCATATATTCTCATATAAACTGTACAGGGCCATACCTAGGGGAAATGGAGGGGCATGTGACCTGGGTACAGCCGTCAGGGAGGTGTCTTCAGGCCACCTCATGCAGTGGTCAGAGGTGTCTCCCAGGCAGCTGCATTTTGCAGCCCCCAGAGTGGGATTTGACCATTCTCTGAGCTGGCTGTGGAACCAACAGTCAATCAGAGAAGGGAGCTATGTACGGGATCATATTGTATATAAGGAGCTATGTGCGGGCTCATATTGTATATAGGGAGCTATGTGCGGGCTCATATTGTATATAGGGAGCTATGTGCGGACTCTTATTGTATCTAAGTAGCTATGTAGGGGATCATACTGTATGTAGGTGGCAGTGTATGGGCTCATACAGTATGCACAGGGCTATGCAGGGACTTATACTGCATCTAGCGAGCTATGTGGGGCTTATACTGTGCATAGGTAGTTAATGTGGGGGCTCATACTGTATCTGGGAGGCTATGAGGTGGCTCATACTGTATCTGGGAGGCTATAATGGGGCTCATACTGTATCTAGGAGGCTATGTGGGGGCTCATACTGTATCTAGGAGGCTATGTGGGGCCTCATACTGTATCTAGGAGGCTATGTGAGGATTCATGCTGTATGTAGGTGGCAGTGTGTGGGCTCATACTGTGTGAATAGTGCCATGCGGGGACTCATACTGTATCTAGGGAGCTATGTGGGGGCTCATACTGTATCTAGGGAGCTATGTGGGGGCTCATACTGTATATAGGGAGCTATGCGGGGGCTCATACTGTATGTAGGAGGCTATGCGGGGGCTCATACTGTATGTAGGAGGCTATGCGGGGGCTCATACTGTATCTAGGGGATGTCAGCATACTCAATTCTTAATATTAAGTGATACAATTAATATCATTTTTTTTTATTCTTTTGTTAATATTGAGCAGAATTAATTTCAGCCTATTCGTTCGGTTTCCACAACACTCATGGTCGCTCATGTGACCCCTTGGGAAAATTAATCTCCCACCCCTGCTCTATTATATATAGCACTATGTTATGTATAGGGCTGTACATAATGGAAAAATGTTTTCTTCATTTTCCGTCTATAGTTGTGATCAGAGCATCTGTATGTTGCTCACATGACTAATAGCATGATCTATCAAAGGGGATCATGTGACATGCCACGTGATACATCGGGTACCTGTGGGGCGGCCCACGCCTTCTAAACTGCCCGGGGCCCTGGCTACTCTTAATCCACCACTGACTGCATAGATATGGGAAGAGAATCAAACTTATTTCATAGACAAGGGAACAAAACCAGGCTTACTACATAAGTACAGGAACAGAACTGAGCTCACTGTATAAATATGGGAACAGAACCAAGCTGAACACATAAATATGGGAACAGAACCAAGTTTACTACATAGATATAGGAACAGAACCAATGTTACTTTATAGATACAGGAACATATCCAAGATTACTACATACATAAGGGGACAGAAACAAGCTTACTACATAGATACCAGAGCAGAACCAAGCTTAATGCATAGCTACAGGAACAGAATCAAACTTCCTACATAGAAACAGGAACAGAACCAGTCTTACTACATAAATATGGGAAAAGAACTGAGCTAAGCGCACAAATTCAGACACAAAACTGAGCTTACTGCATAAATGCGCGAACAGAACTAAGCTCACTACATAAATATGGGAACTGAATCAATCTTACTACATAGATACGGGAACAGAACCAAGCTTACTAAATAGATAACAGAACTGAGCTTACTACATAAACACATGAAACATATTTAAGCTTATTACATAGATACAGTAGCAGACACATAGAGCAGTATCACCTGGTAAGGAAAGTAAAAGGCAGGACACATGTAACTGTTGCGGCGCCATGCTGGAGAAGAAAAACTTTTTCCAGATGATTATTAGCATTATTAGTAGAGGAGAATGATATCAAGGCGATCGGGCTTTGCTGAGGTAAATGAGAATTCGTTTGTTTTTCAAAATGGTTCATCATTGTCCCAACGCATTTTGGCCTTGGACCAGCGCCTTATTCAAGGTAAATACACCCAGTATCTTTTCTTTGGTTCAATGTAATATTGTCCTCCTCTATTACTACTACATAGTGTTACAGCACTGTTTCAGGATATCCTGGGGCTAGGGGCTCCTTCCCTGTCCCTCAAGCTAGGGGGCACCCTAGTCTATCCCTGCTCACTGGATTACTTCTGATGGTAAAGATGCCAGGGCCACATGCCTTGCTGAGCTCCTAAATCAGCCTTTATCTGTCCCCTCCCCACCCAGGGAAGTGGAGAGTTGAAGTGTATAAGAATACACAAACCAGACTAACAAGGAAAGACGTACAGGGATAAATGAAAATACCAATTATACAAATATGCACTCACAAACAACAGAGTGGAACATTGGGGAGTTAAAAAAAAGAAAAACCAAATAGGAGAGGATGATAATATGCACACAGACAAATCACCAAGCAACAGTATTCAGAACAACACTCCAAATAGGAGGCAAACAACCAACACCTCCAACTCCAGAACCAGGCAGTAAGAACTAACACTGGCAATCTCTAAGTGCCAGAGGTGAGTATATATAGCAGAGGGGAGTGGCCAACACTGAACAGCTGAGACCAACAAAACAGGAAAGCTTCAGGAGCTCTCAACTGAACAGATTACCACCAGCAGGTAGAAAACCTGTACTGTTTAATATGATGGTGAAGTGCCTCCAAACCGTGCAACATTTATAATGAATCACAATTGCAAAAATGATTTTTAGCCCCAAATACAAGAATTTAAGTAAAATCAAATGTCCCCAAAGATGGACAATCCCTTTAATTGCTGCTCTTGCTTTTCATATTGGACAAAATTATTAATTATTTTTTTGACATAAGGGACCAGCTCTTCTATGGGGTTAACCAACAATTGAGTTTTAGATGATCGTATAAACAGAAGAGCATACAGTTATCCTATCCCAGAAATAGATGATGATTTCTAAATGGATGATCTATTTTCTATAGGATCCATTAACTTACAATGGATCTGTAAAGTTTCCATTTTTTTACTGGATATAATAGTGCACAAAGCAACAAAAACTTGACACAAAAGAACTAACAAAATTATCAACAGAACCTCAATACAGCTTGTTGATCCAAAGCTTTAACATTAATCTTAAAGGGGGTTTCCCACACTTATAAGATTATCTCAGCTCAGGAACATTTTTTTTAAAACACATCAAACCGTGGAACTTATTATTATTCAAACATTTATTGATTAAAATGTTGATTAAAATTAACTTTGTTGGTGGGAAAACCCCTTTAAGGCTCATGCAGATGTTAGTTTTTCTTATATGCGTTCTATCTGTGTTTTTCACAGATAAAACTTGTACCTCTTGTAGTCTATAGGGCTGTGTACATGTTCTGTATATTTGCTAACCAAGTGGTCCGCACAAAATCATTGAGAATGTTCTGATTTTGATCTGGGTCTCAGATCTACCTTGCTGGTGCAAGTCTATAGGGTCAGTGAAAAAATTGCACTGCATTTGGATGACATCTGTTGTGCTATCAATTTTTCTTGTTTTTTTTTGTTCTGAGAATGTTGTGACATTTTTTTTAACTGAGAAAAATTGATGAAACTCTGACCAAACTCTGATGACACTCTAAAAAAATTCCCACTGGTGAACTAATGCGAGAAAATCACTTGTCTGTCTCAAGGAGCACTTAGACTAACTTACTGCAGAAGACTGTTGCAATATTCCCATCATATTGAACCATTGAGTCTGATACTATTTATAGGCTTGAATGTTCCATATCTTCCTTCTCAGCCTTCCATGTGTCATATTTAGTGTTGAGCATTCCGATACTGAAATATCGGGTATCGGCCGATATTCGCGGTATCGGAATTCCGATACTTAATTCCGATACTTTTACAATATCGAATACCGGAATCGGAAGTTCCCATAATGCCTGCGCTCTGCAGTGTCTCTGAAGGATGACAAGCTGGATGGCAGCGCTCAGCTGAGATCCAGCCTGTCATCAGAATGCCATCCCAGCGTGGGAGAATTCTCCTGATCGTTTAAAAGCCGGCGGGCGGTAAAAAGCCGCAGGCTTTTAAACAATCACACAGCCCCATACTGCTTCCCCGCAGCCTCCCACCCCGATCCTCCGCTCCTCTCGCCACCTCCCATCCCGATCGTAAGTTAGGACCGGGCGGGGAGCGCAGCACCAAGGAGCGGGGAGCGAAGGACCCGGGCGGGGAAGCCGGCAGTGAAAAGACTTCACCGCCGGCTTTCCCGTTCTGTGCTGCGCTTTCCCGCCGGTTATTTCAAATGAACAGCTGAGGTATCAGGTGATGCTGATCAGCTGTTCATTTGAAGTAGCCGCGATGCCCTCAGAGCGTTCACGTGAGTTCATGCTTGACTGCATTGCATGAACTCACATGAACTTTCCCACGGCCACACAGGTCAGCCTCACCTCCCAGACGATCAGCCCGTCATGATTGGTGTGTGTGGGTGTCTGCGAGTGTGTGCGGGGTGTCTGTGCGATGTCTGCGGGTGTGTGCGATGTCTGCGGGTGTGTGTGGTGTCTGTGCAATGTGTGCGGGTGTGCGCGATGTCTGTGCGATGTGTGCGGGTGTGCGCGGTGTCTGTGCGGTGTCTGCGAGTGTGTGCGGTGTGTGCGGTGTGTGCGGTGTCTGTGCGATGTCTGCGAGTGTGCGCGGGTGTGTGCGTGCAGGCAGACATAGGCCGATGTGACACTACTACTCCCATCGGCCTATGTTTGTCCCCCGTCCACTCGTGCCAGCAGGATCAGCTCGATGGGAGCAGTAGTTCCCATCAGCCTGATCCTGCTATTTAAATTGCCCTACTGTGTCCCCAATAAATTTTAAATACATGTCATTGGTGGCCAGTGGTTGCCTACAATAAATTAGTTCATACATTACCTGTCCCCGCCGATCGCCACCTAAAATAAAGTAAAAAATAAAAAACTACACCTATACTCACCTAGACACCTAATTCCCCGAAGCCATCGATCTCCTGTAATAAAATATAAAATAATAAACCACAACCTTATCCTTACCCCTCCGTAGCAGTCCACGAGTGTCCCACGATGATCTCCAGTTCAGAGCAGCCACATAGAATGTGACCGCTCTGAACCGCTGCCGCCGCTAGAATGCCGGGGCCGTAAAGCAGCCCCGTCACTGCATAAGCGGGTTCACTGGAGTTCAGGCAGCGCTGCTCCGGTTAGCTCCTTTACGGCCCTGCTGTATCGTGAGAAATTCCCACGGTACAGCAGTGCCGTTGTAGCGCCGGCGTCCCTGCCCTCTTCCAACTCCTGTCAGTCTGTCTATGGACCAGCTTGCCCGCTCACCTGGGAGCGCACATCTGCTACCTGCCTGCTAGCCTACCTGGAGGCTCCGCCATCACGTGCTGTGACCACCTGCCTGTCCAGTGACTCCTGCCCGCTCACCTGGGAACGCTCATCTGCTGCCTGTCTGCTAGCCTACCTGGAGGCTCTGCCGTCACGTGCTGTGACCACCCGCCTGTCCAGAGACTTCTGCCCGCTCACCTGGGAGCGCTCATCTGCCGCCTGTCTGTTGGTCTTCCTGGAGGCTCCGCCGTCACATGCTGTGACCACCCGTTTATCCAGAGACTCTCGCCTGCTCACCTGGGACCTCACGTCTACCATCAGCCGCCACAGGTCGTACCAACCCTTTACCCAGAGACTGCCCCGGTCACTTGCCGTGACCATCTGCCCGTTCATCCAGAGACTGCCCCGGTCACTTGCCGTGACCATCTGCCCGTTCATCCAGAGACTGCCCCAGTCACTTGCCGTGATCTCCTGCCCGTTCTTCCAGAGACTGTCCCGGTCACCTGCTGTGACTGCCTGCCTGGTCGCCACCCGCTCCCTTACAAGGACCGCCCCCTTGTATAGTAGCTCAGAGGTTCCGCCTCCCAGACCCGTTACAGTTTGCTCGGGCCATGGAACCCGGTGGCACTCAAGCTCCCTCGCTCTCGGACCTGTGTCATGAACTGTCCCATCAGAGGTCCCAACAGGAGTCCATCCTGGGTCACCTGCGGAATGTCAATTCTCGCCTGGACACTCTGACTGCTCCGCCAGCAACCTCCGCCAGTGCCATGACTCGCAATCCGGCAGCTCCGCTGCCCACTAATACCATGGTATCCTACCCCGGACCCCGGCTTTCTGCACCTCCTCGCTTCGGAGGCGACTCCGCCCAGGCTCGGGGCTTCATAAATCAGTGCACCCTGCACTTTGAACTATTGTCCCACCAGTTTAACTCCGACCGGGCCAAAATTGCCTTCATCATGTCCCATCTCACCGGGGAGGCCCTGGCCTGGCTAAATCCTCTATGGGAGAGAGGAGACCCCCTGGTGTCCGACTTGCCTGCCTTTCTCACGGCTTTCTGGAAAGTCTTCGACGAACCCGGACGGAAGACCTCATCCACATCATCTCTGCTACGCCTCCGTCACGGAAGTCTCACCGTGGGCTAATATGCCATACGGTTCCGTACCCTTGCCTCGGAGCTGGCCTGGGATAACGACGCTCTGGTATCCGTCTTCTGGGAGGGTCTGTCCGGCCGTATTAAAGATTAACTTGCCGGTCGGGACATTCCTACCACTCTCGATGACCTAATAACTCTTGCCACCCGGATTGACCTACGGTTCCAGGAGCGTGCCAAAGAGGTCACCCGTGAGAGGAGGTTTCCACGTCTAGCTCCTACTTTTCAGAAACCCGTCACTCCCTCCGTCTCTCCCCAGGTACACTCTCCTGTGCCTATGCAGGTCGACCAGACCAAGATGGTCAAAACCCGTCAGGACTTACGCCGTGCCGAGGGGAGCTGCTTCTACTGTGGCAGTAAGGAGCACCGGATCCGTGCCTGCCCGGAGAGGTCGGGAAACGCCTGTGTCTAGGTTCGCTCAGAGAGGTCGACCTAGACAAGAATAAATCCTCTCCATCTCTGCTGCTGTCAGTCTCAATCGTCTGCGGGGAGAACCGTTATTTCGAACTAGCCCAACTTGACTCTGGAGCAGCCGGGAATCTTATTTCACAGTCCCTGGTAGAGAAATACCGCATCCCCACCAAACCTCTGGCTGTACCCTTGTCTGTTGCTGCCGTGGATGGGGGTCTCTTACCACGCCCCATCCAACTCATCACCGAATCCATTACTCTGCAGGTGGGAATGCTGCATTCTGAGAGTATCTCCTTTCATGTTCTGCCTGGACTCTCTCACGCCCTCTTGCTAGGTCTACCTTGGCTCCAGAGACATGCACCCGTGCTTGACTGGCAGACCGGAGAGGTCCTTCGCTGGGGACAGGACTGCCATAAGACCTGTCTGGTTCCCGTCCATCCCGTCCGTCCTTCTCCTACCCCAGCTAATCTACCTGGACTTCCGATTCCTTATTGGTCTTATGCTGATGTCTTTAATAAAAAGGAGGCAGAGACACTACCCCCTCATAGACCATACGACTGCCCTATCGACCTGTGGGCGTATTTATCCATTATCCGCTGCTGAGACCCGGTCGATGTCCGAATATATTGAGGAGAATCTGGCCAGGGGATTCATCCGGAAATCTACCTCCCCGGCGGGAGCAGGCTTCTTTTTCGTCAAAAAGGACGGCTCTCTCCGTCCCTGTATAGACTATAGAGGCCTTAACCAGATCACGGTGAAGAATAAGTACCCCCTTCCGCTCATTCCGGAGTTATTTGATCGTCTGAGGGGGGCTAGAATCTTCACCAAACTGGACCTCCGTGGGGCGTACAACCTGGTTCGTATCCGTCAGGGGGATGAATGGAAGACGGCATTCAACACCCGGGACGGCCACTATTAATATCTGGTAATGCCCTTTGGTTTCTGTAACGCTCCTGCCGTCTTTCAAGAGTTGGTCAATGACATCTTCCGGGACCTTCTCTACTCCTGCGTAGTGGTGTACCTGGACGACATCTTGGTCTTCTCTCCGGATCTCCAGACTCACCGGAGGGACGTTCGTCAGGTCCTGCTCAGGCTCAGGCAGAATCACCTCTTCGCTAAATACGAGAAGTGCCTCTTTGAGCAGACCTCGCTTCCGTTTTTGGGCTACATTATTTCTCAGACCGGCCTACGAATGGATCCAGAGAAACTGTCTGCCATCGAGAAATGGCCTCGACCAGAGGGGTTGAAGGCCATTCAGCGGTTCCTGGGCTTCGCCAATTACTACCGCCTCTTCATACCACACTTCTCTTCCCGGACTGCCCCAATTTCCGCGCTCACCCGTAAGGGTACTAATCCCAAAGAGTGGCCGCCCGAAGCAGAGGAGGCCTTTCTTTCCTTAAAACAGGCCTTCTCTTCCGCCCCGGTGCTGCATCGCCCGGACGGCAACAAGCAGTTCTTCCTGGAAGTTGACGCCTCCTCCTCTGGAGCCGGAGCGGTACTTACTCAAAAATCATCTTCCGGGAGGATGGTAACTTGCGGCTTCTTCTCTAAACTCTTCTCCTCCTCAGAGCGCAATTATTCCATAGGAGACCGAGAGTTATTGGCCATCAAACTGGCATTGGAGGAGTGGCGTTACCTGCTCAAGGGGGCTCTTCACCCAGTAATAATTTACACTGACCACAAGAACTTGGCTTACCTCCAGCATGCCCAGAGACTTAACCCGCGCCAAGCCCGGTGGTCCTTGTTTTTTGCTCGCTTTGATTTTGTTCTTCATTTTCGCCCGGCTGACAAAAACGTCAAGGCGGACGCCTTGTCTCGATCCTTTCTGGTGTCTGATCTCAAGGAAGATCCGAAACACATCATCGATCCCGCCAGAGTAATGCAGGTGGCTCCCGTGAGTCTAAATCGTCTCCCTCCCGGAAAGACGTTCGTATCAGTACCTGATCGGGAGAAGATCCTTCACTGGGGTCACTCGTCTAAACTGGCTGGCCATGCCGGTCAGAAAAAGACCCTCCAGCTTATTACCCGGCACTACTGGTGGCCTACCCTGCACAAGGACGTAATAGACTTTGTTTCTGCCTGTGTGTCCTGCGCCCGCAACAAGGTTCCGAGACATCTGCCAGCCGGTCGCCTCCTTCCGCTTTCTGTACCTGCTACCCCCTGGCAGCATATAGCAATGGACTTTATAACTGACCTCCCAGTCTCTGCCGGTTGTACGGTCATTTGGGTGGTCGCTGACCGCTTCTCCAAGATGGCTCATTTCGTTCCCCTGCCAGGCCTCCCGTCTGCACCCGAGCTAGCTAAAGACTTTATTCGTCACATCTTTCGTCTTCATGGCCTGCCCCTCCACATCGTGTCGGATCGTGGGGTACAGTTCACCTCACGCTTCTGGAGAGCCACTTGTAAACTGCTAGATGTCTTCCGCTTACCACCCACAGTCCAATGGTCAAGTGGAGCGGATCAATCAGAACCTGACCAGTTACCTCCGGCACTTCGTTAATGCCCATCATTCAGACTGGGTGGATCTCCTACCATGGGCCGAGTTCTCTTATAACAATCACGAGAGCGAATCCTCCTCCAATTCCCCGTTTTTTGTAGTCATCGGTCAGCATCCTGTGTGGACAACCCGGCTGCGGAATCTCTCGTTAGCAAATTTTCCTCCATTTGGGAGAGTACCCGATCCGCACTCCTTCAGTCGTCCGAACGGATGAAAAGACACGCTGACAAAAAACGCCTGGATCCTCCACAATTTCGTCCTGGAGATAAAGTCTGGCTCTCATCTAAATATGTCCGACTCAAGATACCTTCTTACAAGTTAGGGCCTCGGTTCATCGGTCCTCTGGAGGTCATCAGTCAGATCAACCCGGTGGCCTATAAATTGAAACTCCCGGCCAACTTACGGATCCCTAACTCCTTCCATGTATCTCTCCTCAAACCTGTGGTACTTAACTCTTTTTCCAAGTCTACAGGTACGCCTCCTGCTCCGGTTTCTGCTGAGGACGAGTTTGAGGTAGAGAACATTCTTGCCACCAAAAGGGTAAGAGGAAAGACCTTTTTTCTGGTAGATTGGAAGGGGTTTGGTCCTGAGGAGAGAACGTGGGAGCCCCGGGAGAACATCCATGCCCCTCTTATCCTTGCTAAGGACTTCACCATATATAAGGCACCTCCTCCAAAATGGAGGTGCCCGAGCAATGTTGTTGCAGTGTTCACTACTCTGCTTCAGCCCTCAGGTCCCATTGCCAGTTACCTGCCAGATACCTGCCAGATTCCTGCCAGCTTGCTGTCTTATTCCTGCCTGATATTCTGCTACCTGCCTGCTAGCCTGAGGTCCGACGGTCTGCCTTACAACTCCTGTCAGTCTGTCTAAGGACCAGCTTGCCCGCTCACCTGGGAGCGCACATCTGCTACCTGCCTGCTAGCCTACCTGGAGGCTCCGCCGTCACGTGCTGTGACCACCTGCCTGTCCAGTGACTCCTGCCCGCTCACCTGGGAGCGCTCATCTGCTGCCTGTCTGCTAGCCTACCTGGAGGCTCTGCCGTCACGTGCTGTGACCACCCGCCTGTCCAGAGACTTCTGCCCGCTCACCTGGGAGCGCTCATCTGCCGCCTGTCTGTTGGTCTTCCTGGAGGCTTCGCCGTCACATGCTGTGACCACCCGTTTATCCAGAGACTCTCGCCTGCTCACCTGGGAGCTCACGTCTACCATCAGCCGCCACAGGTCGTACCAACCCTTTACTCAGAGACTGCCCCGGTCACTTGCCGTGACCATCTGCCCGTTCATCCAGAGACTGCCCCGGTCACTTGCCGTGACCATCTGCCCGTTCATCCAGAGACTGCCCCAGTCACTTGCCGTGATCTCCTGCCCGTTCTTCCAGAGACTGTCCCGGTCACCTGCTGTGACTGCCTAACTGGTCGCCACCCGCTCCCTTACAAGGACCACCCCCTTGTATAGTAGCTCAGAGGTTCCGCCTCCCAGACCCGTTACAGCCGTAAAGGAGGTCTCCGGAGCTGCGCTGCCTGAATGCACTCCGGTGACCTCAGTCAGTGGCTCCCGCTGCCGGGAGCGGACGTGTTCCCGGCAGCGTGAGCTTACAGCAGCCATGCACAGCTGTCACCATCTCCAGATGTGACAGTTGTGCATGGGAGATCAGCGCAGGAACGTGGACAGGTAACTATTTTTTTTTTTTTAGTAAACTAAGAATTAAATAAAATGGTTTTATTTCATTTCAAATAAATTATTTTCTTCTGGGTGTAGTGTGTGTTTTTTCTTTTTAACACTTTGTAGGTTAGTAATGGGGGTGTCTTATAGACGCCCATCATTACTAACCTGGGCTTCATGGCAGCTGGCGCTGACATGAACCCCAACCCTATTACCCCCTGCCACCGCACCAGGGCAGCGTGGAAGAGCGAGGCTAAGTGCCAGAGTTGGCGCATCCTATGGATGCGCCATTTCTGGGGCGGCTGACGGCTGGTGTTTCTAGCCTGGGAGGGGGCCAATATTCATGGCACCCTTCCTGGGCTATTAATATCAGCCCCCAGCTGTCTGCCTAGCCTTTGCTAGCTATTAAAATAGGGGGGACCCCACGTCAGTTTTTTGGGGGGGTCCCCCATTTTAATAGCTAGTAAAGGCTAGGTATTCAGCTGGGGGCTGATATTAGTAGCCTGGGGAGCTCCGTGGGTATTACCCCCTTCCCAGGCTTCAAACATCTGCCCCAGCTGTCTGCTTAACCTCCGCTAGAGACTAAAATTATGGGGGATCCCACGCCAATTTTTTTTTTAAATAAATCCTTTATTTTAACACTAAATGACATTTGAGGAGTTAATAAAGATGCAGTCCCTAAATTATTATTTATTTTTTAATTAATTTTTCCCAAAAATTTTGACGTGGGCTTTGCTATATTTTTGTATGCCAGCCAGGTACAGCATCCAGCTTCTATGAACGCGCCATTTTCCGGGGTGGCTGCGGACTGCAATTTGCAGCGGGGGGGGGGCAAGAAAGCTTGGGCCTCCCTGCGCTGCAGATTCCATCCCCCAGCGTCCTATGGATGCGCCATTTCTGGGGCGGCTGACGGCTGGTGTTTCTAGCCTGGGAGGGGGCCAATATTCATAGCTCCCTTCCTGGGCTATTAATATCAGCCCCCAGCTGTCTGCCTAGCCTTTGCTAGCTATTAAATTAGGGGGGACCCCACGTCATTTTTTTGGGGCGGTCCCCCATTTTAATAGCTAGTAAAGGCTATGTATTCAGCTGGGGGCTGATATTAGTAGCCTGGGAAGCTCCGTGGGTATTACCCCCTTCCCAGGCTTCAAACATCTGCCCCAGCTGTCTGCTTAACCTCTGCTGGAGACTAAAATTAAGGGGAACCCCACGCCAATTTTTTTTTTAAATAAATCCTTTATTTTAACATTAAATGACAAGTACAGTAATCAACACTGTCACTGTACTTCATATATATGTGACTGACATGTTTCTATCTATCTAATCTTTGTTTGATTCTCTATTCCTTCTATTCTAAATTGTCGGGTACCGCTGCTGAATTGCCGGCCGGCTTTTTTAAAAAGACGGTGCATGAAAACACTATTATTTTTTTTAATAAATCCTTTACACTAAATGACAAGTACAGTAAGCAACACTGTCACTGTACTTCATATATATGTGACTGACATGTTTCTATCTATCTAATCTATGTGTGGTGCTCTATTCTTTCTGTTGTAAATTGTCGGGTACCGATGTATGCCACTGATGAATTGCCGGCTTTTCGCATAATACATTCTACATTATTCTTAGTTGTTTTACTTCATGTAGAATTAACCTACAAGGAAAGAAAGGGTTTATTTTCATTCCGATATTAGTGTCCCATTGACTTGCATTGGTTTCCGGTATCGGAATCGGCGATATCCGATACTTTTTGAGTATCGGTCCGATCCAATCCGATACGATATTTCCTGATATCGGAAGGTATCGCTCAACACTAGTCATATTGTTTCTTGTATAGGCTATCCCGGAAGGTTTTCTCTACTTGCTTTGGGAATTCAGGGTTCCCTTCTTCTAGTGCAATAATGAGTTTCAGTGCAAATAGCATCTTTTCTCTTGAAAGGTAATTGTCTCTCGGTCGCGGTATACCCATAACACATAGATACGGGAACATAACCAAGCTTAGTAAATAGATAACATAACTGAGCTTACTACGTAAACAGATGAAGAGAATCAAGCTTATTACAAAGATACAGTAGCAGAACCAATCTTGCTACAAAATTACGAGAACAACAGAACCAAGCTTGCTACATAGGTATGTGAGCAGAGCCAAGCTTCCTACGTATATATATATGGTAACAGAACCAATCTTAATACATAGGAGAACAGAATCAAGCTTACTACATAGATACCGGAACAGAACTGCGCTTACTGCATAAATATGGGACCAGAACCAAGCTCACTATATAAATACAGGAACTCAACTAAGCTTACTACATAGGTATGGAAACATAACCGAGGTTACTTCATAGATACAGGAACAAATCCGAAATTACTACGCAGATGCTGAAACAGAACTGAGATTACTACATAGATACGGGAACAAAACCAAAAAAACAAGCTTACTACATAGATATCAGAGAATCGAGCATAGAATCGAGAATCGAGCATAGACACAGGAACAGATTCAAGCTTGCTACATAGATACAGGAATAGAGCCAGACTTTCTACAGAAATATTGGAACAGAACTGAGCTTACTGCATAAATTACAAGAACAGAACTGAGCTTACTGCATAAATATTATGGGAACAACGAGTGTGGGATATATAAATCCAAACCACCACAAAGAGTAACTAAGGTTTAAAATTTATTGATATTCTTTAAAATTAAAGATATAAAAACAGTGGATAACCCATACCACAGATGTAGGGTGTTAAACAATGAATTATTACAAGAGATGTATATACATGCTACTACTTGGCAATAGAATTGGGAGGTAAATGATACTGAATTGGGCCCTAATGTGCATAGAGAAATATCCTAATTAACAGGTGAACAGATCAATCCACATCAAAAGATATAGACATGCATAATAAATAAGAGCCAACATTACCTTAAGCCAATGTTTGTATGAATGAAAGCATGGTAAATACCCACCGGAGCGTGAAGGAATTATTTTTTACCTAACTCACAGACATGAATCTGGATATAACCTTTTCTATTTTGCCTGCTGCTGACACAGCATTCCGTGCACCGCCAAAGATTACGTCCACAATCTGAATTAATATTAGATCTCTTTTTTTCAAACTGGTTTTCCTCAGTATATACAGTATGGTGGTCCCCACAGCACATTACACCATATAATGTACAGTATATCACAAAAGTGAGTCCACCCCTCATATTTTTGTAAATATTTTATATCTTTTCATGTGACAACAGTGATGATCTGAAACTTTGATACAATGCAAAGTAGTCAGTGTACAGCTTGTATACCAGTGTAGATTTAGTGTGCCCTCTAAAAAACTAAACACACAGCCATTAACCCCTTAAGCCCCGAGGGTGATTTGCACGTTAATGACCAGGCCAATTTTTACAATTCTGACCACTGTCACTTTATGAGGTAATTACTCTGGAACGCTTCAACGGATCCCCCTGATTCTGAGGTTGTTTTTTCGTGACATATTGTACTTCATGATTGTGGTAAAATTTCTTCGATATCACTTGCGTTTATTTGTGAAAAAAATGGAAATTTGGCGAAAATTTTGAAAATTTTGCAATTTTCAAAATTTGAATTTTTATGCCCTTAAATCAGAGAGATATGTCACACAAAAGAGTTAATAAATAACATTTCCCACATGTCTACTTTACATCAGCACAATTTTGGAACCAAAATTTATTTTTGTTAGGGAGCTATAAGGGTTAAAAGTTGACCAGCGATTTCTCATTTTTCCAACAAAATTTACAAAACCATTTTTTTTAGGGACCACATCACATTTGAAGTCACTTTGAGAGGTCTTTATGACAGAAAATACCCAAAAGTGACACCATTCTAAAAATTGAACCCCTCAAGGTGCTCAAAACCACATTCAAGAACTTTATTAACCCTTCAGGTGCTTCACAGGAATTTTTTTAATGTGGAAGAAAAAAATGAACATTTAACTTTTTTCACAAAAATGTTACTTTAGACCCAATTTTTTTTATTTTCACAGGAGTAACAAGAAAAAATGGACCCCAAAATTTGTTGTGCAATTTCCCCTGGGCACGCAGATACCCAATATTTGGGGAAAAAACACTGTTTGGGCGCACGGCAGGGCTCGGAAGGGAAGGAGCGCCATTTGACTTTTTGATTGTAAAATTTGCTTGAATAATTAGCGGACGCCATGTTGTGTTTGGAGAGCCCCTGTGTGCCCAAACATTGGAGCTCCCCCACAAGTGACCCCATTTTGGAAACTAGACCCCCCAAGGCACCTATCTAGATGCATAGTGAGCACTTGGAACCCCCAGGTGCTTCACAAATTGATTCATAAAAATGAAAAAGTGAAAAAAAAAACACTTTTTCATTTTTATGAATCAATTTGTGAAGCACCTGGGGGTTCCAAGTGCTCACTATGCATCTAGATAGGTCCCTTGGGGGGTCTAGTTTCCAAAATGGGGTCACTTGTGGGGGAGCTCCAATGTTTGGGCACACAGGGGCTCTCCAAACGCAACATGGCGTCTGCTAACAATTTGAGACGATTTTCCATTCAATTTGTTAGCGGACACCATGTTGCGTTTGGAGAGCCCGTGATGTGCCTAAACAGTGGAGCTCCCCCACAAGTGACCCCATTTTGGAAACTAGACCCCCCAAGGCACCTATCTAGATGCATAGTGAGCACTTGGAACCCCAGGTGCTTCACAAATTGATTCATAAAAATGAAAAAGTGAAAAAAAAAACACTTTTTCATTTTTATGAATCAATTTGTGAAGCACCTGGGGGTTCCAAGTGCTCACTATGCATCTAGATAGGTCCCTTGGGGGGTCTAGTTTCCAAAATGGGGTCACTTGTGGGGGAGCTCCAATGTTTGGGCACACAGGGGCTCTCCAAACGCAACATGGCGTCCGCTAACAATTTGAGACGATTTTCCATTCAATTTGTTAGCGGACACCATGTCGCGTTTGGAGAGCCCGTGATGTGCCTAAACAGTGGAGCTCCCCCACAAGTGACCCCATTTTGGAAACTATGCCCCCCAAGGATTTTATTAAGGTGTATAGTGAACATTTTGAACCCAGAGATACGACACAGAATTTGTTTACATTCGGTCATCATATTGAATAAGTTGTCATTAGTCTTGAGCGCAAGTGCTTGCTACTTGAGTTTGCATCGGGTACTCAGGTATGCACCATGTACAGCGTGTGCTCGAGTGACATGCTCGAGTCCCTGCTCCGCATGTTTCACGGTTATTAGACACCCAAACAAAACATGCGGGGATCGCTCGTGCATGGCAGGCAATCCCCGTAAAGTTTTTTTGGCCGCGAAGCATATGGGGCAGAGACTCGAGCATGTCACTCAAATACCCACGATACTCAATGCATACCAGAGCACCCGATGCAAACTCAAGTAGCGAGCACTTGCGCTCAACACTAGTCGCCATATCGTCATCTTTTTTTCTTACTTTTGAAAATAATCCCAACCCCAGCCCTAACCCCAGCCCTAACCCCAGCCCTAACCCTAGCACAACCCTAACCGTAGCACAACCCTAACCCTAGCACAACCCTAGCCCCAAACCCAGCCCTAAGCCTAGCCCAATCCTAACCCAAGAGTTTATTTTTGACGCCGTTCCTTGTGCGGTATAAGTGATTAGACGACTTTATTCTTCGGGTCGGTGTGATTACAGCAATACCAGAATCATATGGTGTTTTTATGACTGACAGCTGTCACACACTAAAAGACGCATTTTTTGTAAAATCTAGCTTTTGCATCGACATATTTTGAGAGCTATAATTTTTCCAGATTTTGGCAGACAGTCATGTGACGGCTCGTTTTTTGCGGGATGACTTGACGTTGTTATTGGTGCCATTTTCAGGCACGTGACATTTTTTGATCGCTTTCTATTCCGATTTTTGGGAGGCAGAATAAACAAAAACCAACAATTCAGGAATTGTTTTTTTTGTTTTTTTTTATTCTGTTCCGCGTGTGGTAAAATTGATAAGGTAGCTTTATTCTTCGGGTCAGTACGTTTACAGCGGTACCACATTTATATCGTTTTTCTATGTTTTGCACTTTTACATAATAAAAGCAATTTTATAGAAAAAAATATTTTTTAGCATCGCTTTATTCTGAGAGCTATATCTTTTTTATTTTTCGGATGATGGAGCTGTATGGCGGCTTGTTTTTTGCGGGACAAGATGACGTTTTCAGCGGTACCATTTTTATTTATATTTGTCTTTTTGATCGCGTGTTATTCCATTTTTTGTTTGGCGTTATGGTGATAAAGCATTGTTTTTTGCTTTGTTTTTTTTTATTTTTTTTACCGTGTTCACTGAAGGGGTTAACTAGTGGGATAGTTTTATAGGTCAGGTTGTTCCGGACGCGGCGATACCAAATATGTGTACTTTTATTGTTTGTTTGTTTTTTTTTTTATAATAATATTTATTGATGGGTACATTATATTTTTATTTTTGGTGGATTATTTTTTTAATTTTTCTTTAATATTTTTTTAATTTTTTTTTTATTTTTTTTTTCACTTTCTGGAAGCTTATATAGTTTATTACTTTGTCCCACTCTGGGACTTTCACTTTTTTTTCTCTGATCGCCTGCATGGCACAGGAATGCAGCACCATCCCTGTGCTATGCAGGCTGTCAGCGCCGGACAGGGAGAAGATTGTTTGGAGATGCACTGCGCATGTCCAAACAATCTTCCTGCTGTCTGGTGACCCGGATGTTGTCATGACGACATCGGGTCGTCATGGCAACACCCGGGAAGCCTTTGCAGACAGCGCTGGAAGCCGGAAGAGGAGGTGAGTATCTGCGATCACCTCCCCTTGCCCCCGCAATGCTGCGATCGACTTCGATCGACTTCGATCACAGCATCGCGGGGGTTAATGTGCTGGGAGCGGTGCAGGACCGCTCCCTGCACATAGTATCGGGTGTCAGCTGTGACAATCAGCTGACACCCGGCGGCGATCGCGCCCGCACAGCCTGTGTGCGCGCGCGATCGCCATGACGTGCTAATACGGGTCTGGCTCTTAAGTCCTAGGGCACAGATGCATATTAGTACATCAGATGTTATTAAGGGGTTAATGTCTAAACCGCTGGCAACAAAAGTGAGTACACTCCTAAGTGAAAATGGTCAAATTGTGCCCAAAGTGTGAATATTTTGTGTGGCCACCATTATTTTCAAGCACTGCTTTAACCCTCTTGGTCATGGAGTTCACTAGAGCTTACAGGTTTCCATTGGAATCCTCCTCCATGATGACATCACGGAGCTGGTGGATGTTGAAGACCTTGCGCTCCTCCAACTTCTGTTTGAGGATGCCCCACAGATGTTCCATAGGGTTTAAGTCTGGAGACATGCTTGTCCAGTCCAGCACCTTTACCCTCAGTTTCTTTAGCTAGGCAGTGGTCGTCTTAGAGATGTGTTTGGGTTTATTATCATGTTGGAATACTGCCCTGTGGCCCAGATTTCAAAGGGAGAGAATCATGCTCTGCTTCAGTATATCACAGTATATGTTGTCATTCATGGTTTCCTTAATGAACTCTAGCTCACCACAGCTGGCAACACTCATGCAGCCCAAACCATGACACTTCCACCACCATGCTTGACTGTAGACAAGCCACACTTGTCTTTGTACTCCACACCTAGTTGCCGCCACACATGCTTGACACTATCTGAACCAAATAAGTTTATTTTGATCTCATCAGGACATGGTTCCAGTAATCCATGTTCTTAGTCTGCTTGTCTTCAGCAGAGTGTTTGTGGGCTTTCTTGTGCATCATCTTTAGAAGAGGCTTCCTTCTGGGATGACAGCCATGCAGACCAATGTGATACAATGTGTGACGAATGGTCTGAGCACTAACAGGCTGACCCTCCACCCATTTAACCTCTGCAGCAATGCTGGCAGTACTCATACATCTATTTTGAAAAGATACCCTCTGGATATGACGCTGAGCATGTGCACTTGACTTCTTTGGTCGACCATGGCGAGGCCAGTTCTGAGTGGATCCTGTCTTGTTAAACCGCTGTATGGTCTTGGCAACCATGCTGCAGATCAGTTTCAGGGTGTTGGGTCTTCTTATAGTTTAGGCCAGGGGTCTCAAACTCGGCTGGGTATATGGGCCGCACATGGAAAAAATTTGAATTTGGGGGGCCGCATTCTTTGTTCAATGTGACATTTTTAGTGATACCATTTTTTTTTGTATACACCTTTTGAACATTTTTGCCGTGTTTATTTTTTTATGGCTTGGGTCGTTATGGATGTGGCGATAATAAACGTGCACTTTTTTGTGTTTACTTTAGTTTACATATAAAACAGCATTTTTAGTGCCCAATATTTTTTCATGCTTTATTTTATTTTTTTATTTTTTTTACAATTTTATTTCCCCCAATTGGCCAAATACAGTAATATTGTCTTACAATTAGCATCATATAGTAATAATGGAAAACATCTTGTAGTAATGTTCCCCATCCAAGTCCCCATCTTGTACTAATGTGCCCCATCCAGGTCCCCATCCTGTGTCTATGTGCCCCATCCAGGTCCCCATCCTGTGGCAACGTTCCCCATCCTGGCACCCATCTTGTACTAATGTGCCTCATCCAGGTCCCCATCTTGGGGCTATGTGCCCCATCCAGGTCCCCATCCTGTGGCAATGTTCCCCATCCAGGTCCCCATCTTGTGGCTCTGGTCCCCATCTTGTGGCTCTGTGCCCCATCCAGGTCCCCTCTTGTGGCTCTGTGCCCCATCCCGGTCCCCATGTTGTGGCTCTGTGCCCCCTGTGCTGTTCTTCACACACATAAAATAGAAAAAAAAAAAGATGATTCTCACCTGTCCTCCGTTCCCTCGGCGGCCTTCCTGCAGATGTGGCCCGCAGGCACCACAGAGTCCGACCCCTTGACGATCCCGACCTGGTCCAGGAGGAGCCGCCGACAGCAGCGCTGCATTGCCGCACAGAGACTGTCTCCCAGCACAGCATTTTCAATGTCAGCCGCCGGCCAATCAGAGGCCAGCAGCTGACATCTGCATATGGCAATGACGTCATACTCGCTGCGCCGACACGCAGATATCAGCTGCTGGCCTCTGATTGGCCAGCGGCTGGCATTGGAAATGCAGTGCTGGGAAACAGTCTCTGTGTGGCAATTCAGCGCTGCTCCTCCTGGACCAGGTCGGGATCGTCAAGGGGTCTGTGCCTGCGGGCCGCATAAAGCAGCCTCAGGGGCCGCATGCGGCCCGCGGGCTGCGTGTTTGAGACCCCTGGTTTAGGCCATCTTTATGTAGAACAACAGTTTTTTTTTTCAGATCCTCAGAGAGTTCTTTGCCATGAGGTGAACTTCCAGTGACCAGGAGAGAGTGTGAGAGCGATAACACCAAATTTAACACACCTGCTCACCATTCTCACCTGAGACATTGTAACACTAGTGAGTCACGTGACACCGAGGAGGGAAACTGGCTAATTGGGCTCAATTTGGCCATTTTCACTTAGGGGTGTATTCACTTTTGTTGCCAGCGGTTTAGACATTAATGGCTGTGTGTTGAGGTATGTAGAGGGCACACCAAATTTACACTGGTATACAAGCTGAAGACTGACTACTTTACATTGTATCAAAGTGTTATATCTTCAGTGTGGTCCCATGAAAAGATATAAAATATTTACAAAAATGTGAGGGGTGTACTCACTTTTGTGATATACTGTATGTTTCTACCTCAGTCCCCCTGATTCACAGGCTGCATATTAATAAAAATAACCTAATCATGGCTCCCAATCCACCTCAGCTTCCGTCTCCTCGTCCGGTGGGGCCGTGTGATGCAGTGATGTCCATATAATGGTTGCTTCATCATTCTCTATGACTAAGGTTACACACAGCACCAGAAACGCGTACGAGTGTTTTTTCTATCACCAACATGTGGATTTGAATTGTTTGAAATATATGGAATAAAATTTGAAGATTTTATCTATTTTTATGGATGTGCCTCTCAACTTTATTTTTTGTGACCTGTTTTGAGTAGACAACACAAGTTTCTTTGTCTGCAATTATGTTTAAAAAAAATACGGAATATTTTGCGAATGAATCACAATCTTCATGTTGGATCTATTTTCGTTTTCAACCACTAGATGTCCCTACTATATAAAAAGACTGTTTCACAATGTTACTAGTTATCTTTTTCAAGCATTTGCCAGCATTTCCTATTATTATTAGTCTTAAGCAATTTGTGATTTGTAAACACTACGAAAAGCCTGATACATATGTTTGACTTGCCTCTTACCTTTGTCAATGTTTCACTTTGTTTCTTGGTTCTTATTAATTATATAGCATTATCAGCTGTAGTGCTTTACATAAAGATATTGGGTTAAAACAGTGCAACAAGTGCAAAAGACAGTGTGGGACAGAAAAGGTACAGACAAATGAAACATTCTTTATAAAATACATGTTGTTAGAATCCACACCATAAGGTTATGATATTTAACCTCTTAGTGACCGAGCTAATTTTGAAATTTCTGCACAGGCCAATTTCTAACCAGTGTCACTTTATGTGGTAATAACTCTGGAACACTTCAATGTATCCCAGTGATTCTGAGACTGTTTTTTTTGTGACATATTGTACTTCCTGATAGTGGTAAAATTTGTTCGATATGACTTGGATTTATTTATGAAAATATCATAATTTTGGTGAAAATTTTGAAATAAAATTGCAATTTTCGAGCATTCAATCTTTATATATCCTTAAACCAGTTAGTCATGCTGTACAAAATAATTAATAAGGCTGCGTGCCCACGTTGCGTATTACAAGCGTATATGCTGCGGAATTTCCGCAGCGTAAACGCTTGTAAAACGCATGTATATCCGCACCCCATGGTCCCCAATGGCATTCCGCAATGTCAATGCCCATGCTGCGGATTTTTCCGCAGCGTATATGCTGCGGTCAAAAATCCGCAGCATGTTCATTAATTTTGCGTTTCCGCAAGCAGAATCAATGTGCGGATAGTACCCAAGTCTGGAGGAGAGGAGACTCTCATCCAGACCTGGGTACCAAAGAACCTGTAAAAAAAAGAATAAAATAAAGTTTATACTTATCTTCTGATGTTTTCTCTCCGTCGCGCTGTTGTGTGAAGGACCTGCCACGTCATTGAGTCATGTGACCCATCACATGACTCAATGACGTCCCCGCAGGACCTGCACACAACAGCGTGAGCCGCTCAAGACTCCGGACGGGGCAGAGGATGCATCAGAAGGTGAGTATAAACTTTAATTTTTTACCATTCTGATTCTTTTTTTTTAACTATTACTTGGTCACACTATATAAATCCATGCCGGTTGCATGGATTTATACAGTGTGAACAAGTTTACAAGCACTTTTCCAAGTGATGCTTAAATCACTTGGAGAAGTGCTTGATAACCCGCATGCGGAAATGCATGCAAAGACGCTGCAAAGACGCCTCACAAACGCTTCTACCTGGCGGGAAAACCGCATGTAAAATCCGCATGCGATTTTCCCGCCAGGGAGAAGCGTAAAAAATATGCTTCAGTTCCGCAACATGGGCACATAGCCTAAATAACATTTCCCATATGTCTACTTTACATCTGCATAATTTTTCAAGCATCATTTTATTTTGTCAGGATTTAGAAGGGTTAAAAGTTTAGTAGCAATTTCTAATTTTTTCAACAAATTTACAAAACCTGTTTCTTTAGGGACCTATTTAGATTTCAGTGGACTTTGAGGGGCCTATATATTGGAAACTCCCCAAAAGTGATACCATTTTTAAAAACCGCACTCCTCAAATACTTCAAAACTATTGTCAGGAAATTTTTTAACCCTTCACACGCTACACAGGAATTAATGCAAAGTGGAATGAAAATAAATTTAAATTTTACCTTTAAAATGTTGCTTTAGCCCCAGTTTTTTTACACTTTTGAAAAAGGTAACACCAAAAAGTGGGCCTCACAACTTGTTACCCGCTTTCTTTTGAGTGCAGCGATACCCCAAGTGTAGTCAAAAAGTTCTCTTTGGACAAACGACAGGGCTCAGAACGGAAGGAGCACCATTTGAACTTTGGAACACAAATTGGCTGAAATAGATTGCGGGTGACATGTCACATTTGCAGGGTCCCTAAGGTGTATAAACTGCAGAAAAACCCCACAAGTGACCCCATTTTAGAAACTGCACCTATCAAGGATTTTATCCAGGGGTATAGTGAGGATTTTTGAACACAAAGGTACTACACAGAATTTGATAACATTAGGTTGTCATATTAAATATGTCATCATTAGTGCAAGTACTCACTACTCGAGTTTGAATCGAGTGCTCGGGTATGCACCAAGTATTATGGGTGCTCGAGTGACATGCTTGATTCACTGCCGCGCATGTTTCGTGGCTGTTAGACACCCAAAAAAACATGCATGGATTGCCCGTGTATGGCAGGCAATCCCCGCATGTTTTTTTGGCTGTCTAACAACTGAAACAACAAAGAAAAATTATAAAATAAAAAAAATGAATCTGACTTAGGGGATGATGCGGGGGGGAATGATTTACCAATTATTGGCTTTTGATAGGGTCTATCACAGTGATAAAGTCAGGAACCAATAGGAAAATTCCCCATGTTGCCGGTTGCCAGTCGGCAGATCTCGGCGGGCACACTGCACATGTGTCCGCCATTTTTTTTTCAGGAAGGGGAAGCTGAGGGCCAGGAAACTGAGCAGGAGGCCCTGGGTGATGGTGGAGGTACATAAGGTAGTTAGGGACATCATTTCTATCCCCTCTGACATATATATCATGTCAGAAGAGAGAGAAATTATTTAAATTCTTTTTTTTTTATGTGATTGTCGAAAAACTGGCCCTGATCGTGTTCTCCAGGGTCTCAGCTGCCCCCAGTAGTTGAGAAGCCAGGGAATTTTAGACTCTGGGGGGGGTGCTATTCCCTTATTTCCGATCGTCGTTTTAACATGGCAATGAGGGAATAAGGCCCCTTAGCGGCCACCGCTTTAACGCGTATTGCCGGTTGTTAAGGGGTTAAGGTACAGGGAATAGATACATGAGCTCTCAAAATGCTGCTTTAAAAAGGCCAGCAGGATATTCAATCCCTAACTAAAGGTATGAGTGTAAAGGCCTTTTAATGCTTATTACATTCTTACTTTTCTAGTAGAATTTAATTAGGGGCATCCTTAAGAAATCTATTTTTGAAGTTTTATTCTCAAGTGCATCGGGGTGGGACTTCACTCACAAGCTCTGCTATACTTCTTCTCCTGTCACCAGCCTCTGGTCATTGATTGACAGGTCATTCTTGTCTTAGTGAGCTCTCTCCCCTGCGCAGGAGCGGTCATTGCCCAGTATTTCTTAAAAATGCTCCATCAAAATTCTACTAGAAATGTATGAATGTAATAAGCATTAAAAGCGCTTTACACTCATACCTTTCTTTAGGGGTCAAATATCTTGCTGACATTGCCTCTTCAAATATTTCTGGTGAAGGCAATGTTGGAATTCTGGTTGGGGAATGCTTTAGGCTAGGTTATATGTTTATTGGAAGAAGTAAGTTTAGTGGAATGAATAAGGGAATTCCAAAACAGATGGAAGGTACAAAATAAGTTGTCTTTGTGATCATGTGTAGGGATGAGTGGTAAGAAGGAGGGTGTTAAATGCCATAGATAAATTTCCTGGTTTTTAGATCTTCGTCTTCTAACTTTTGACTGGGTACCTGAAATGTAATCCATCAGAACCAAAATATGTATCACTCACTGGTGCCAACACCTACCACTCGGTATATCATTCTCTGGATGCCGGTAAGCCGGTGTGCCAGCAGTTTTCCTGGTTTACAGCGTTCCCTTCTGATATCAACTTTCTATGTTGACAAGAAAAAAATACACCCTTCCTGCCTCAATTCATGGAACCAAAATTGTTCTTGTAGTTACCAACATATTCCTGATCAAAATGGATATTACAGGAAAGAGGATTGGATCCTGCAAGTTTTCATACCAAACTTTAAGTCTCCGACATGACTTTACTTTTGCTATCAAATGCCAAAAGAGCATTTTCAATATCTGCCACCTGCTGGTTTGGTTAAATTTATACTGCTGCTAAGAAAAATGACTGTATAGAAACAGAACCCACTGACAGACAGGGACATGATGGGAAGGGGAGAAAAGAATATAGTCCAGGGGACGTGCTGATGTAATCGCATAGGCTTGTAGGCTGAGAAGAGCAGTGCTGCAGCCCTATAACATTTCAAGTTTGACGCACACATGGGATTGATTTGAATTCCAAGACTTTGAAGGATGTGGGGAGAAAAATTTGAACAACAGAGGGAATTTTTACACGATTTCAGTTGTGCAGATTCTGGAGCAATGTGAAATGATAAATTTTGACTATACGAGGATCTATAAGAGTTTAACATGCTTTCTTATCTTTTAAATCTGGTGCCAGATGGCATTCTTTTAATAATGAAGTACTATTTTTTCACATATGCTGTAAAAGTATAAAGCACAGAGATGACAGAAATGCTAGGCACATCTGCTATGCTTTTTATCACTATTTTACCACCTGCAGTACTTTGAGATTAACGTATGCATTGAACTAACCATCAAATTCGAGATGCTTGGAACCTCTTGTTGATTTAGCTCCATTGATGTGTGTTTATATGCATTTGAGATTGATTATGATTATTGTGCTCTGAAAGACATTTGTTGAGATTTTTCACATGTAAATGCCTACCCAAAAATGTTTGGGTTTTGCAAGATGTTTCCATGGTAACTAGCATCTTTCAACTTGTTCCTCATTCTATAATTTAGTTTTTTTTCAACAGATTTCATTAAGTACCATTCATTTTGTGTGAGCGAGACGTAGTTGCTTTTGATGATGCAGGGTTTTAATCACAATTTGGTAATCAGTGAGTTGAACATTAGATGCTCTGTTGGCCAGTTTACTAATTACTGTTATTATTGGTATTCTCAGATGCTCAGTTCTACCCAATGTCTTACTTTTAGAAGACTGAAATACTTTTGTGATAAAGAGAACTGATGTGTAAGTTGTTTCTACAAATAGCCAAGGGCGTACCATGCATAGGATCGATGATAACTACGTGTGCACCACGTTGTTCATTCCCATACGATTAGGGTGGTAGTGATTAGAGATGAGCGGTGTTCGACTCGAACTGTTCGCCAATCTCAAATTCGAGCTGTTTTGGGCGGTGTTCGAGCCGTTCGACGAACACGAACAATTTGAAAAAAATTTGGCTGTTCGAGGTTATGTTCGATAACTGTTCGTGCACCAAAATCATAACTGTATTTTTTCTCAGTAATGCTGAAAATTCATGTTAATACGCAGTTTGAGTGTACAGCGGGGCGGGGGGAGGGGCAGGGGATGGATCTCTGCATAAATAATGAAGATCTCCATTTTTTTTCTCTTTCCCGCATTTACAGTGGGGAGGTGCAGTCTGTCAGCCTATCAGCAGCGAACACACGCAGCGAAGTGCTTTTTTTCACACAAGCAAGGGCATGTGTCATTGGCAGTGTATGTCACATGTCCTTGCCCTATAAGACCAAGCCATTTTCCCCGTCGCCACCATTTTCTCACTGCTGCAGCTGCGTGTTAGACGGCACCGCTGTTGCTGTGTGCGCTATACTTTGTTAATTTGAAGCCAATTTTCGCACAAATCTACAGATAGCTTGGGAGTAGGGAATAGTTGTGATTGCAGTCCTTTTAAGGACTAGGTTACATCATTTCCTACGACTTTTATCAGGCAGGTCTGTGCTCTTAAATAGATAGGTTGGGAGTAATGACTAATTGTAATTGCAGTCCTTTTCAGGACTAGGTTACATCAGTTCCTATCACTTTTTGCCAGGCAGGTCTGTGCCAGTGCTGTGCAAGTTTTTTTCACAGCATTTGGCTAAATCTAGCAAAGCAAATCCTTTTTGGCCTATTGCAGAGTGTGTTAGTCAGTGGAGTAGCCTATCTGTGTTGCAAGCTACACCACCTGTGTATAGAATACAATTTTTTTTACTGCACCTAGTGAAGTAAAACCTTTTAGGCATAGCATCATTCTATTAGTCCATCTATACTGACCTCCATCAGGTTGAAAATTCAATATGATTTTTTTCTGCATCTAGCTCTGAAAAAATATTTAGGCTTCTAGCAGTGTGTGGGACTTGTTCTATTAGTCCATCTATACTGACCTCCATCAGGTTGCAAATTCAATATAATTTTTTTCTGCATCTAGCTCTGAAAAAATATTTCAGCTTCTAGCAGTGTGTGGGACTTGTTCTATTAGTCCATCTATACTAACCTCCATCAGGTTGCAAATTCAATATAATTTTTTTCTGCATCTAGCTTTGAAAAAATATTTAGGCTTGTAGCAGTGTGTGGTACTCATTGTATTAGGCCATCTATACCAAGCTCCACCAGCTTTGAAATTAATAATATTTTTTAGCTGCATCTAGCCCTGAAAATAATTTTTCTTCCCAATAGTGGTAGCAATAGAAATATGGGGCGCGCGCCTGGCTAACAAAAATATACGCTTCATAACAAAAAACAGCCTAGCGAACTGCATTAATAAGATGGCATCATCGTCTCTCCCAGTGCTAGGCCTACTACGCCGCCTAGCATTCCTGTGCCTAAAACGCAATGTATGGGTCCGCGCTAGCCACGATGCTGAGGGGTCTAAAGCTGCTGCTAACGCTTTATCACAATTCAATTGGCAGATTTTCACAGAGCTCTTCCCCAACACCCACCCCACGGGCAACAGTTGCCCACCCTCCCTATGGGATCTAGTGGCGAATAGTTGATGCCATTAATCAGAGCGTCAGTTGCCCCGTCGATGTGGCAAGCATACGGTAAGGCATGGGAAGAGTGGACTCGACTAGTAGCAGGCAGACGGGTTGACCAATGTGAACAAGCCAGATCACAAGTCACCATAGAATTTCTCCACCAGCTAATGATGAGGGGCATATCAGGGGCGTCAGCGCAGCGGTGTCTGACCGGAGTAGCATTTCACTTCCAACTACTGAATTGGGGAGATGTGACAAAGATTCATCATCAGACAATCCATAAAAGGGTGGAAAAGGGGTCAGCCAAGTCAGGAGTGTAGACGTCCCGTCCCGTGTCACTAAAACTGATTTCTCACATCATATCCCTAACACCATTAACATGACACTCACAATTTGAAGCAACACTACTGTCTACTGCATTTGCGATCGCCTTCTTCGGGGCGCTATGCATAAGCGAATTAGTCCCTCAATCCAAAATTACCACCAGTGGAGGCTTATTACACCAGGACGTAGTCATAGCCAATAATGCAATACGTCTACGCATACGCCAATCGAAAACGGTTCCAGCGGGCAGGGGCACTTGGGTACTTCTACAACCCACAAACGGTACACTGAGTCGGGTAACAATAGTAAAAACATATATAACCATCAGATCACAAATTAATTTCTTCCTATCACACATAAATGGAACGCCATTATCAAGATACCAGTTCCAAGCTATATTTAATAAATGCATAACATCGGCAGGGAACCACCCCAAAGATTACGGGACACACTCATTCCTCATAGGTGCGGCCACGGAAGCAGCAAGAGCAGGACTGTCAGAAACGGAAGTTCAGAGGATAGGGAAATGGTGATCCACGTGTTTGGCGAGATACATAATGACCGGACTTGTTATCCTAACGTGGTTTGTTTCTTTTACAGGTGACGCTAAGCCAACAGTTTGGGTGATAGGCCACTCGTATATATATTGGGCAGAAAAAAGGGCGAAAGTCTGCCCAGGCGGGAGGAAATTAGAGTTTCATAACACATATTTCAGCTGGAGAGGTATTAGAGGCCTGCTATGGCCACAGGTACTAATGGAGGTAATCAAGGTAGGGAGAGAGGCAAGAGGTCTGATCATCTTAGTTATACAGGCCGGGGGAAACAACCTAGGTCATCACAAGAGCGCATAACTAATGGCAATAATGAGCGCTTCAGAGAATTTTTCGCAAAACTAACTATAGTATGGTCAGAGATTGTGCCGATAGCGGTATGGCAAGGTGCGCGAGACATCACGGCCATCGAACGGACAAAGCGGGTAATAAATATTCGGATGGCAAAATTTAGAAGAGACAGAGGCGGTGTAGTGATACGACACCGACAACTGGAAGGAGATAAAGCAGGCCTCATACGGCCCGACGGTGTTCACTTAATGGATATTGGACTGGACATATTCCTGTCAGGACTCCAGGACGGAGTGGAACAAGCGTTAAGAGTGATGGGTGGGGGTCAGAGTCCTGCATACGAGTACGCAGGATCCTCCGTGGCCTGGAAATAGAAAGGACATGTTGGAGAGTTACACTTGTTGGTCAACTTGCCGGAGTGGAGACCCAGGGCATGCTGCAACAAGCTGAATTATTTTAGAAATAAAATGCCTTTCTAATGGAATGAGTATAAAGAGTTAATAAAGCTGTGACCGATCCTCACCCATCCAGTTGTAAGAGTTACATTATTGTATTGTCAAGGAAAGGGGGGCGGTAGGGGGGCTGAGCGTCTGGGTTTGGTTGGGGGTCCCCACAGTCTGCCTAGGCTAGATGCATTTAAAAATTCTTATTAGATACACAGGCGGTGCAGCTTGCTTCGCAGCTGGGCTACTACACCCAAAGTATTGCCTAGGCTAGATGCAGTTAAAAATTCTACGCTGACTAGCAGACACGGAAGCTTTGGAGCAGACCTCTGAGTAAATAGCTCTTCAGACTCAACCATCTGTGTTACCCAAAGCTATAGAGTATGTAGTTTCTTACAGATAAAGGGGGGGGGGGAGCGACCCAACCCACCTGAAATTGACGATGCCAACGTCACTTAAGACACAGCAAGGGGACTCCAAAAAGAGTCTCCATTTTTTCACTAAATTGTGGCACAGACACCACTTAAGTGGCATCAATTGCCCCACAGTTGCTTAAAACGGTTGGTGAGGTGATTTTACCAAATCCTCAAGCTTTTAGTCTCCCCAGGATGACACAGGGGTAGAAAAGTCCTTGCGAATCCATGATTTGTTCATCTTTATGAACGTGAGTCTGTCTATATTCTCAGTGGACAGCCGCGTGCGCTTATCTGTCAGCACGCCACCAGCAGCGCTGAACACACGTTCAGAGAGAACGCTGGCTGCAGGGCATGACAAGATCTCCAAGGCGTGAGTGGCAAGCTCCGGCCATTTTTCCAGATTGGAATCCCAAAATGAGCAAGGGTCCAGTGACACAGTCATGGCTTCGATGTTCACTTGGAGATACTCCTGTACCATCCTCTCTAGGCGTTGACTATGTGTCAGACTTCTTGTCTCCTGTGGCCTTGCAAAGGATGGTCTAAAAAAGTGGTGAAACGATTCCACAAAATTGCTGTTACCAGCAGATACTGTGTTACAGTTACGGTTTGAGTGATGAAGACTCGACAGTCACACGGTTTGCAAGTTAGAACTGTGAGATTCACTACGTGCACCACTGGTGTTTTGTGGAAAAGCACATGTAAGATTCTGCAACAGTGTCAAGCATATACTCCTGCATGCGTGAATCCCTTTCTATGGCAGGAATTATTTCGGCAAATTTACTTTTGTACCGGGGATCTAAGAGTGTGGCAACCCAGTAGTCGGGATTACTTCGAATTCTGACAATCCGAGGGTCATGTTGCAGGTAGTGCAGCAAGAAGGCACTCATGTGTCTTGCGCATCCAGGAGGACCAAGTCCTTGTTGTGTTGGTAGCGAGGTAAGAATCATGCTTCCTTCCTCTGCCCTCTCCCCCCAACCTCACACAACAGAAATGTGATCAAGGTCTCCCTCATCTGATGAGTCTTACATGCCCATCGCCAGTTCGTCCTCCACTTCTTCCTCGGCTCCTGCACCTTCCTCAACAGTTTGGCTGCTACCATGCGCCCTGGTTAATCCCTCTCCCGCACCCTCCCATGCCTGCCGCCTTGGTCCTGCCGACCGTCTGGACCTTGGAGATGTTATCCCTTCCGCATACGACTCCTCCTCTACTTCCTCCACCTCCTCTTGTCCCACCACCTGACTCTGAATTCTGTTTAACGTGTGCTCCAGCATGTAAATCACCAGAATAGTCATGCTGATAATGGCATCGTCGTCAGCACTAAACATCTTCGTCGCCATTTCAAAACTGTGCAGAAGGGTGTGTGGCGCCCCTGAGGGTTCAGTTGCCACAGAGTTACTGCATCTCACCCAGAGGTGTGGTATCTCACCCTCAGGTAAGGAAGGAGTATGGCTCGGGACCCTAACACCTGCATCCAACACATACCCGCAGTGGGGGTAGGGCGAGATTGCTCCTAAGGGAGAACACAGTCCCAGGTCCCTAGCTGGCGGGAGGGTCCTATGTAGTGGGTGCTTACGGGAGCAGCTTAGGGGAGCACATGACAGGGAGAGTATAAATAGGAAGCCATCTTATAAAGAGCAAGCCAGTCAGAGGAGGAGAAGTGACAGGAGCAGAGGCTCTGCATGAGCTCTGCTCCTGAGGCGGGCCTAGCCTGGGAGGCCCAGGACTGAAGGAGAGAAGAGAGGAGTGGGAGCAGGAAGGCTCCAGGAACTGAAGGGACCCTGGGGTATGGGCCGTGCAGAAGGCCACCCGTACGCCCGCTGCTACCAGGAGGTAGAGGGGTCAGGCCAGATAAGGGGAACCGGTCCCTCAACTAGCGGAGAAACAGCAAGGCTCAACTAGAAACCGGAGGCTGCAGCATTTCATGTACTGCAGGCCAAAGTCCACACCAGTCTCACTAAGAAGGTAGCCACATAGGACTCAGGGGACGGAACACACGTCGCCCGCCAAGGTCCGAGGATACCGGATAGAAGTGTCACTGGGTGTGAGGCGCAGGGAGAAGGCCAGAGAAAGGACACAAAGAAGGGGGTCCTGCTAAGTACTCCGGAGCTATCTGGAGGTTGACTGAGCCCCTCACTGAGTACGCACAGCATGACGGGGGAGATTGCTCTGGTACCTGTAATCTGGACTGCAACAACTGTGAGTAAAGATCTTGGGACTGCATCACACGGACTCTGTGTTCATTACTGACTCCCTGCACTACAACCACCATCATCCACCCACACTGCCCTGAAGCTACACTCTTCCTGTGGGGAGTAATAATACCATTGCTGCAAAACCACCAGCTTCAGAGGACTGTTCCGCAGCGGCGGCCCCTTTGGCCGCACTCCACAGGTGGCGTAGTCGGACATTATAAAACCCATATATACAAATTACCCTTGGATTGACCGCCCTGGGTCATGGACCGGGTCACCGCCACAGTGACTACAACCCCCAGCGTCTACCGGCCCGGCTCCGGGTACCCCACGGCCCAGGGGGCGCATCAACTTCATAGGTCCCTGATCTGAGACCACTCCTGCAGCGTGATTTGCCCCACCTCTGGATCTCATTGGCCCAGGCTATACGTCAGAACGTATTGCACCAGGGCTTGTCGGTGCTGCCACAGTCGCTGCAACATGAGCAGAGTTGAATTCCACCGTGTCGGCACATCGCATTTCAGCCGGTGAACTGGCAGGCCCAACGACTTCTGTAGAGATGTAAGTCGTTGAGCTGCGGGATGCGAACGGCGGAAGTGAGCACACAGCGACCGTGCCCTCTACAGAAGGCCATCTAGTCCGGGATAGTGGGCTAACAATTGCTGGACAACCAGGTTCAACACGTGAGCCATACAAGGCACGTGTGTGACATTGCCCCGGCGAAGGGCCGCACCCAGGTTTGCAGCATTGTCGCACACGGCCTTCCCTGGTTGCAGGTCCAGTGGAGACAACCATTCATGAAACTGGGTCTCCAGAGCTGACCACAACTCCTCAGCTGTGTGACTCACAGTTCCCAGACATTTCAAAGTAAACACTGATGCCGTTGAGCCCTGCTGCTAGCATAGTAAGGAGGTGTGCAGGATTCCTTCTGTGCAGTTAGAAAGCAGGTGGCATTACCAGACAGACTTTGGGTGCAGGTGGAGTACCGAGAGGTGGTTGAGGAGGCAGAAGCAGTGGAGGAACTTCGAGATAAAGAGGATTGACGCACAACTCGTGGGGACGGTAAGACTTGGACAGCAGCACCTTGTACTGCTGTCACCATAGTTACCCAGTGCCCAGTCAGCGACATGTAACGCCCCTATCCATGCCTACTCGTCCAAGTGTCTGTGGTGAAATGCACCCTGTCACACACAGAGTTTCTCAAAGAAGCGGTGATGTTGTGTGCGACATGCTGGTGGAGCGCAGGCACACCTTTCTTTGAGAAGTAGTGCCGACTGGGCATCTGGTACTGGGGCACTGCGACGGACATAAGGTATCGAAAATCCTCTGTGTCCACCAGGCGGAAAGGCAGCATTTCTGTAACCAAGAGCTTGCAGATGGTGAAATTCAACCTCTTAGCTTTGTCATGGCTAGGAGGAAATGGTCTTTTACTTGTCCGCATCTGAGGGACCGAGGGCTGGCTGTTGTGCTTAGACGGGGTTGAGTAGGGTGTCCCCGGCAAACTTCCGGTCTGTGAGGAAGATGCAGGCGGACATGTTAGGTTGCCTTGATCCAAAGGTGGTGCTCTCGATGTCAGAGAGCGCTCAACACCAGCAGGTGTTTCCACTTCCAAATGAACTGACGACCTGCCAATCAAACTGGCTATTGCGGGTAAAGAGGTGGCAGGTGTGCGTCCAAAACCATGTGTGACTGCTGTCCCCCAGTCACAGAGGATGAAGAGGCCGCAGATGCACAAGATGGGGCAGACGGTGGTTGGCCCGGCCCGCTAGGCCGCATTGTAGCAAGGATGAGCTTCCCACTGCAACTTATGCTTCATATCCATGTGACGGTTCATGCATGAAGTACTCAAACTATGGATTTTTTGGCCTCTACTTAGCTTTTGGTGACAAATATTACAGATAACACGAGTTGGGTCATCCTTATCGATCTGAAAAAATGCCCAGGCTATGCAAGGCTTAGAGCCCATGCGACCTGAAGAGCCACTACAACTTGTGGTCAGAGGCAGAGTTGTGGTTGAGGATGCAGTTGTTGACGTGCTTCCAGTACTCCGTCTCTGTCCAGGAAGGCGCAACCTAACCTCGTCGTCAATAGCATCTGTGACGCCCCGCTGCGCTTGGTATCACAGATCCTAGAAGAGTGCATTGATGGAATCCTCCACAAGAGGCCCCCATAAACATTCACACATCTCCACCTTCCACCTCAGACCAGCAGAGGGAGCCCGTTAGGGATATAAATAGGGAATGTGGAGCTAGGCAGTTCAGTTCCTCTGAAGAGTTCCTGCAGTAGAGAAGCCTAAGAGAGGTCAGTCTGCAGTGGAGCTCAGTCTAGTCTAGAGAACTCAGTTAATAGTTCAGCAGTGGAGCACGAGGCTCCTGCTAGCTAGATTCAGGGAGCCCAGTTACAGCTTAAGGTGTGCCGGCGCCATAAGATCGGTGAAGCACGGCAAGCTGCCGTTAGTGTATATAGCCTAGTGAGGGCCCGAGTAGGCCGAAGGCGAGTGGCGAGTTAGTACATAAGGGGCAGAGGAGCTTAACCAGCTCACCCCGAAGCATTTACCGGACACCGGATCCGAGCTTACCGGGATCTCTATGAACCAGTAAGGCATAACCGGAATCCCTGGAGAACTACAAGTGCCTGAATTTCCACTAGTAAAAGGTACTGAAGTGACTACCGTGTCCATTCCCGTTCTTGCTCTGACCCAGCTGGGTCTCGCCTGTCCTGCATTCCCCCTGCATACGCTTTTCTGAGGCCTAGCTCCACCTGTGGGGAGCTATACCATAGAGCTGCCTTATCACCGGCCTCAGTGGACTGCTGCAGCGCTGGTGCTTCTCACCAGATACCACAGGTGGCGTCACGAACTCTTATAAAATTAACAATTATCCACCCTTTTAAAGAGTGACCCCAGGGTACGGGCCCGGGAGCCGACCACCGCGACATCCCCAAGGCCAGGCAAAGGCCCGGGTACCGAGTCATCCCCATCCCCTGGGCTAGTCACATCCTCCTCCACCTCCTCTGCTGACCTCATCAACTGGCTGACTGTGGGTTGACAGTAAGTGGGATCTCCAACCTCGTCATCCTCACCCTGTGTGTTCTCACACCCGTCGTCCTCAGAGCCAACCTCTTCCTGCCCTGACCGAAAAGTCAAGTTGTCGCTCCAATCAGGTATTTGAGTCTCATCATCGTCTTCATCATTGTCTCCACCAACAGGAGTTACAGTTTGGGAACGAGGGTCTACATTATGCTCAGAAACTTCTTCATCTGGTCCTGGATCTGACTTATAAAGATTCTGGGTATCAGTGCAGATCATTTCCTCGTCTGGATTAACAGAAGCTCTGGAGCAGACCTCCGTTTCCCAGGCTATAATATGAGTAAACAGCTGTGCAGACTCAACCATCTGTGTTACCCCATACTCAGACGGGCAGCTGGAGACTTGGGAGCTGTGAGGAAGCAAGTGCGATTGGGGTGACACCTCTGAGGACTGGAGTATTTGTGATGTTGAAGTTGAGGTGGAGGAGAGCCCACTTGAAGGAGCACTTGATATCCGTTGAAGCACCTGCTGTTTTTGTGCCTCATCTGGAATTTGTAGCGATGGGTGTGTCCGTAAGAAAGGGATTGTATCACATTGTCCACGAAAAGAAGTAGACATCTTAGTTTGGCTGGAAGATGGTCTTTCTTCTGCAGATGTTACTCCCCCCCCCACCGCGTGGGGGCTCGACCCACCAGCGGACAGGCACCAGTATTGGGAGAGGGGGGCTGGCCTTCAGGGTCCACCGCGGCTCTGGCACAAACCCGGCGACACGGAGGTTGCACGGGCAAGAACGGACTGGCCGTGTCGGCTTCGCACTTTTTTGGTTTTAGAAGGGCATGACATGCCTATATCCGTGTCTCCCCCTCCTTTTACTCCTCCACCTCTTTTCTTTTCGCATGACTATATGTACTTGTCACTTTTCCATGTGTTAGTTATGTCTTCTGAGCAGTTTGTCAGCTTTTGGACACCTTTGAAGGTGTTTTCTATGTGTTTCTATGTGTTTTTGTTTGCCTGCCATTGGTTTTAACGGTGTTCGAAGGTGTTCGACGAATAGTTCGGCGAACATACGGGTGTTCGACGAACCGAACCGAACTCGAACACTACGGGGGTGGCTCAACACTAGTAGTGATATCTATCTCCAAAAGTAGGTCCCGTTTTAATTTTTGTCCCTTTAACTCTGTGTATGATCTTGCAGAGAAAACTCATGCTGAGCTCAGTTGATATTGAAGAAGTCTAGTGTGTGGCTCAGTGTCAATCCTGTAATTGTTTCCTCTTATTGACATACACAACAAATTGTATGAGATTATTTTTTATAGGACTAATTGGTGCAAAGTTTTTCTACAACAGGTAACTGATTTTTATTATACAGTTATGTTGCAATTATTATAACTCTGCACAGTGCATTGTCATGGTTGCAGGTTGTTGTGGGCCTGTAAAGATGCGATCTTATTCTGACTCTGATCTAAAATGGCAAGCAACCCCATTGAATCCTGAAGGGAGTAATTTGTCACATGCACTTTTTGAGGTGTGAATTTAACCATGGTGTTCCATAATAAGTTGGCATCATTGGTCTTAGTGCAAAGTCCAGTATGTATCCTCGGATGCACATTCAATTGAAGTGTATTGCGGCACAGAGACCCGTTGGCTCTGTGCGTGGCAAAACACGCTGCCGGCCAATCAGAGGTTAGCAGCTGACGTCGGCGTGCATGTGACTGGGGGCGCATTCCAGTGACGTCTTGCGCTCCCATCGCTTGCACGTTGAAGTCAGTTGTCGGCTTCAGAAGAGTAAAAGCAGGAGCGCGGAGGGAAGGTGAATATAATGGTTTATTTTTTTTTTGCATTAAAGAACACCAGCAGAATGTGGGACATATACCAAGATGCGGATATTTATCAGGATGGGACCCAGGATAAGGGACATATACAAGGATGGCAGGTACTGTATATATACCAGGATGGGGCCCAGACAGGATAAGGGACATATACCAGGATGGGAGGTACTGTATATATACCAGGATGGAGCCCAGGCAAGATAAGGGACATATATCCCAGAATGGGGCCCAGGCAGGATAAGGGACATATATACCAGGATGGGGATATATATACCAGGATGTGGCCCAGGATAATGGACATATATACCTGTATGGGGGATACATATACCAGGATGGGGCCAGGAAGGGGAACATACATGTGGCTCAGAGGTTAACACTGCAGCCTTGCAGCGCTGGGGTCCTGGGTTTAAATCCCACCAAGGACAACATCTGCAAGGAGTTTGTATGTTCTCCCCATGTTTGCGTGGGTTTCCTCCAGGGTCTCCAGTTTCCTCTCACACTCCAAATACATATTGATAGGGAACTTAGATTGTGAGCCCCAATGGGGACAGTGCCAATAATGTCTGTAAAGCGCTATGGAATAAATGGTGCTATATAAGTGAGTAAAATAAATATATACCAGGATAGATTACATATATTCCAGGATGAGTGACATTTATACCAAGATGGAGGACACATATATATATACATATATATAATTATACAGTATATATACCAGGATGTGGCCAGGATGAAGGACATATATACCAGGATGGAGGGCGTATATATACCAGGATGGGGCGGGGCCATGGTCCAAATCTTGCATCGGGGCCCATCGGACTCTAGTTATTTTGCTGGTTCAGAGCAGTGCTTTGCCGAATTTCAGGGTGACAAAGTCCCTAAACATCTACAAGGAGTTTATATCTTCTCATTGTGTTTGTGTGCATTTCTTCAGGTTCAATGGTTTCCTTCCACATTCCAAAGACATACTGATAGGAAGTTGCGTTTGTGAGCCACAATGGGGACAGTAGGGGCGGACACAGTCAGAAGAGATGTCCTGTGCAATTTGTGGTCTATTTGCATTTTAATAGCTCATCATAATGCACAATTCCTCCTGCTTTGTAGGTGGAAGTGGGCTGCCTTATCCCTTGATCCCCTATATAGTTTGTCAGGTTGTCTCGATGGTATATTCGCCCCAAGGAGACAGTGATGATAATATCTGCAAAGTGCTATGGGATATGATGGTGCTCAGGGTCGGACTGGCCTGGGAAACGGGCCCTTTAAAAGCGCAGGCAGAGTATCATTACCTGAACCGCTGCGTCGCACGTCCCAATGAACCTGACGATTCTGCGTCTGATGTCGCCGGCGTATTAGTGCGATAAGTGCACTCAAGTCAGCCGCCGGCCTCTGCTAAGTCGGCGGCCATTTTAAGACGAGCGCGTCGAATCTAAGCAGAAGACACCGCACGACGCTGGGAGCTCAGGAAGGTAAGAGGAATCTTTTTTTTCTGTATGTGGATGCGGGGGAATGGGAGCAGGCTCTACACATAGGGGCTAGGATGGATATATGGGGGGGCACGCTGGACACATGGGGGCCGGGATGGATATATGGGGGGTGCAGGATGGATATATGGGGGCACAGGTTGGACACATGGGGGCCAGAATGGATATATGGGGGGGCAGGCTGGACACATGGGGGCCAGGATGGATATATGGGGGGGGCAGTCTGGACACATAGGGGCCAGGATGGATTTATGGTGTGGGGCAGGCTGGACACATGGGGGCCAGGATGGATATATGGGGGAGCTGTCTGGACACAGGGAGCCAGAATGGATATATGGGGGAGGCAGGCTGGACACATGGGGGGCAAGATGGATACAGTGGGGAAAAAAAGTATTTAGTCAGCCACCAATTGTGCAAGTTCTCCCACTTAAAAAGATAAAAGAGGCCTGTAATTGACATCATAGGTAGACCTTAACTATGATAGACAAAATCAGAAAACAAATCCTGAAAATCACATTGTCTGATTTGGAAATACATTTTTTTCAAATTTTGGTGGAAAATAAGTATTTGGTCAATTACAAAAGTTCATCTCAATACTTTGTTATATATCCTTTGTAGGCAATGACAGAGATCAAACGTTTTCTGTAAGTCTTCACAAGGTTAGCACACACTGTTGCTGGTATGTTGGCCCATTCCTCCATGCAGATCTCCTCTAGAGCAGTGATGTTTTGGGGCTGTCGCTGGGCAACATGGACTTTCAACTCCCTCCAAGGGTTTTCTATATGGTTTAGATCTGGAGACCTTGAAATGCTTCTTACGAAGCCACTCCTTCATTGCCCTGGCGGTGTGCTTGGGATCATTGTCATGCTGAGAGACCCAGCCAAGTTTCATCTTCAATGCCCTTGCTGATGGAAGGAGGTTTGCACTCAAAATCTCACGATACATGGCCCCATTCATTCTTTCATGTACACGGATCAGTCGTCCTGGTCCCTTGGCAGACAAACAGCCCCAGAGCATGATGTTGCCACCCCCATACTTCACAGTAGGTATGGTGTTCTTTGGATGCAACTCAGCATTCCTTCTCCTCCAAATACGCCGAGTTGTGTTTCTACCAAACAGTTCTACTTTGGTTTTATCTGACCATATTGCATGCTCCCAAACTTCTGACGGGCCCAGACATGTAATGGCTTAAGCAGGGTGACACGTCTGGCTTTGCAGGATCTGAGTCCCTGGCGGCGTAGTGTGTTACGGATGGTAGCCTGTGTAACGCTGGTCCCAGCTCTCTGCAGGTCATTCACTAGGCCCCCCCGTGTGGTTCTGGGATTTTTGCTCACCGTTCTTGAGATCATTTTGACCCCACGGGGTGAGATCTTGTGTGGAGCCCCAGATCGAGGGAGATTAGCAGTGGTCTTCCATTTTCTAATTATTATTTTAAAAAAATTTCTTTCCAAATCAGACAATGTGATTTTCAGGATTTGTTTTCTCATTTTGTCTCTCATAGTTGAGGTCTACCTATGATGTAAATTACATGTCTCTTTCATCTTTTTAAGTGGGAGAACTTGCACAATTGGTGGCTGACTAAATACTTTTTTCCCCACTGTATATGGGGGGGCAGGATGGACACATAGGAGCCAGGATGAATACATGGGGGGTCCAGAATGGATACATGGGCCAGGATGGATATATTGGGGGCAGGCTTGGCACATGGGGGCCAGAATGGACATATGAAGACCAGGATGGACACATGGGGGCCTGAATGGATATATGGGGGGGGGGAGGCTGGACACATCGGTGCCTGGATGGATATATAAGGGACAGGCTGGACACATGGGGGCCAAGATGAATATATATGGGGGGTATGGAGGCCAGGATGGATATATGGGGGGCAGGCTAGACACATGGGACCAGGATAAATATATGGGAGGGGCAGGCTCGACACATGGGGGTCAGGATTGATATATGGGGGGGCAAGCTAGACACGTGAGGGTCAGTCTGGACACATGGGTGCTAGGATGGATATATGGGGGCGGCAGGCTGGGCACATGGGGGGCCAGGATGGACACATGGGGCCTGAATGGATATATGGTGGGGCAGGCTAGACACATGGGGCCAGGATGGATATATGGGGGCAGGCTGTACACATGAGATCCAGGATAGATATATGGGGGGAGGCTGGAAACATGGGGGCCAGGATGGATATATGGGAGGGGCAGTGTGGACACATGGGGGCCAGGATGGATATATGGGGGGACAGGCTGGACACATGAGGGCCAGGATGGATATATGGGGGGGCAGGCTGGACACATGGGGACCAGGATGGATATATGGGGGGCAGGCTGGACACATGGGGGCCAGGAGGAATATATGGGTGGGCATGCTGGACAAATGGGGGCCAGAATGGATATATATGGGGGGCAGGCTGGACACATGGGGACAAAGATGGATATATGGGGGGGGCAGGATAGACATATGGGGGGCAGGCTGGACACATGGGGGTCAGGATGGATATATGGGGGTAGGCAGGCTGGATACTTGGGGTGGGCAGGCTGGATATATGGGGCTGGGCAGGCTAGATATATGGGGGTCAGGCTGGACACACGGGGGCCAGGATGGATATATGGGAGGGCAGGCTGGACACATGGGGCCAGGATGGATATATGGGGGGCAGGTTGAACACATGGGGGGCAGGCTGGGACACATGGGGGGCAGGATGGATATATGGGGGGTAGGCAGGCTGGACACATGGGGACCAGGAAGGATACATGGGGGGCAGGCTAGACACATGGGGCCAGGATGGATATATGGGGGGCAGGCTGTACACATGAGAGCCAGGATAGATATATGGGGGGAGGCTGGAAACATGGGGGCCAGGATGGATATATGGAAGGGGCAGTGTGGACACATGGTGGCCAGGATGGATATATGGGGGGCAGGCTGGATGTATGGTGGGGGCAGGCTGAACACATGGGGACCAGGATGGATATATGGGGGCAGGCTGGACACATGGGGGCCAGGAGGAATATATGGGTGGGCATGCTAGACAAATGGGGGCCAGAATGGATATATGGGAGGGCAGGCTGGACATATGGGGACAAAGATGGATATATGGGGGGCAGGATAGACATATGGGGGGCAGGCTGGACACATGGGGGCCAGGATGGATATATGGGGGTGGGCAGGCTGGATACTTGGGGTGGGCAGGCTGGATATATGGGGCTGGGCAGGCTAGATATATGGGGGGGCAGGCTGGACACACGGGGCCAGGATGGATTTATGGGAGGGCAGGCTGGACACATGGGGCCAGGATGGATATGTGGGGGGCAGGTTGGACACATGGGGGGCAGGCTGAACACATGGGGGGCAGGATGGATATATGGGGGGTAGGCAGGCTGTACACATGGGGACCAGGAAGGATACATGGGGGGGCAGGCTGGACACATGGGGTCTGGATGAATATATGGGGGGGCAGGACAAGGGATATATGGAGGCCAGAAGGGATATATGGGAAGGTCACGATGAATATATGGTGTGGTGCCAAGCTGGACACATGAGGGCCCTGCTGGACAAGGGACATGGGGGCCAGGCTAAACAAGGGTTATGGGGGGCCAGTATGAGGGACTTAATTACTGTTTGGGGGCCAGATTGAGGAGCATACATTATTAATTTATGGTGGCAAGTGGGGAGCATAACTACTTTTGGGTCCAATTAGGGACATTGTTACTTCTGTAATATAGTTTATTTTTTAGGAAACTTCCATGGAGGAGAACAAAAGGGGGGTCCTGTTACTATGCAGGGCAGCACTATGTCACTTTTTTTCTTCATCTGGTGGAGTGTAGAAGTCGGGGAAAATTGAGGAATGTGACCTAGAAGAAATCAGCTATTGATAACTGTGTGTTATCTAGTTCTGGCTAGAATAAGTAATGGTGGTCTGCACCAGATGTAGAAAAAAAGTGAAGATGAAGGACATCACCTAGAGACGTCACTGTTTTCACTTACACTATACAATATATAGTATATACAGAGCTCCTGTGTCGGTCACTTGTGACCACTGTATTACCTGTAATTTATATACAGAGCTCTTGTGTATGTCACTGGTGACCACTGTATTACCTGTACACTATATACAGAGCTCCTATGTATAATGTCACTTGTGATCACTGTATTACCTGTATGCTGACACTATATACAGAGCTCCTATGTATAATGTCACTGGTGATCACTGTTTTACCTGTACATTTACACTATACACTGTATATTATATACAGAGCTCTTGTGTATAATGTCAACGGTAGTAATAAAAGTTTTAGTATTGTGGTTTGTATTCATGATCAGTATTGCAGTATTTGGTCACCATGTGGTGGTAATATGTGGTCTGGTCATAGTGTGGTGGTATTTGTTCCTTGTATGTGGTATTATTTGGTCACTATGTGGTAATAATATTAGATCTCATTGTGGTGTGGCAGTATTTGTTCTTTGTATGTGGTATTATTCGGTGACTATGTGGTGGTAATATGTGGCCTGTCATGGTGTGGCGGTATTTGTTCCTTGTATGTGGCATTATTTGGTCAATATGTGATGGAAATACGTGGTCTGGTCACGGTGTGGCACTAGTTCTCCCATGTACAGTACAGACCAAAAGTTTGGACACACCTTCTCATTTAAAGATTTTTCTGTAGTTTCATGACTATGAAAATTGTACATTCACACTGAAGGCATCAAAACTATGAATTAACACATGTGGAATTATATACTTAACAAAAAAGTGTAAAACAACTGAAAATATGTATTATATTCTAGGTTCTTCAAAGTAGCCACCTTTTGCTTTGATGACTGCTTTGCACACTCTTGGCATTCTCTTGATGAGCTTCAATAGGTAGTCACCGGAAATGGTTTTCACTTCACAGGTGTGCCCTGTCAGGTTTAATAAGTGGGATTTCTTGCCTTATAAATGGGGTTGGGACCATCAGTTGTGTTGTGCAGAAGTCAGGTGGATACACAGCTGATAGTCCTACTGAATAGACTGTTAGAATTTGTATTATGGCAAGAAAAAAGCAGCTAAGTAAAAAAAAATGAGTGGCCATCATTACTTTAAGAAATGAAGGTCAGTCAGTCCAAAATTTGGGTAAACTTTGAATGTGTCCCCAAGTGCAGTTGCAAAAACCATCAAGCGCTACAAAGAAACTGGCTCATGGGGATCGCCCCAGGAAAGGAAGACCAAGAGTCACCTCTGCTTCTGAGGATAAGTTTATCCGAGTCACCAGCCTCAGAAATCTCAGGTTAACAGCAGCTCAGATTAGAGACCAGGTCAATGCCACACAGAGTTCTAGCAGCAGACAATTCTCTACAACAACTGTTATGAGGAGACTTTGTGCAGCAGGCCTTCATGGTAAAATAGCTGCTAGGAAACCACTGCTAAGGACAGGCAACAAGCCGAAGAGACTTGTTTGGGCTAAAAAACCCAAGGAATGGACATTAGACCAGTGGAAATCTGTGCTTTGGTCTGATGAGTCCAAATTTGAGATCTTTGGTTCCAACCACCGTGTCTTTGTGCGACGCAGAAAAGGTGAACCGATGGACTCTACATGCCTGGTTCCCACCGTGAAGCATGGAGGAGGAGGTGTGATGGTGTGGGGGTGCTTTGCTGGTGACACTGTTGGGGATTTATTCAAAATTGAAGGCATACTGAACCAGCATGGCTACCACAGCATCTTGCAGCGGCATGCTATTCCATCCGGTTTGCGTTTAGTTGGACCATGATTTATTTTTCAACAGTACAATGACCCCAAACACACGTCCAGGCTGTGTAAGGGCTATTTGACGAAGAAGGAGAGCGATGGGGTGCTACGCCAGATGACCTGGCCTCCACAGTCACAAGACCTGAACCCAATCGAGATGGTTTGGGGTGAGCTGGACCGCAGAGTGAAGGTAAAAGGGCCAACAAGTGCTAAGCATCTCTGGGAACTCCTTCAAGATTGTTGGAAGACCATTTCCGGTGACTACCTCTTGAAGCTCATCAAGAGAATGCCAAGAGTATGCAAAGCAGTCATCAAAGCAAAAGGTGGCTACTTTGAAGAACCTAGAATATAAGACATATTTTCAGTTGTTTCACACTTTTTTGTTAAGTATATAATTCCACATGTGTTAATTCATAGTTTTGATGCCTTCAGTGTGAATGTACAATTTTCATAGTCATGAAAATACAGAAAAATCTTTAAATGAGAAGGTGTGTCCAAACTTTTGGTCTGTACTGTATGTGGTATTATTTGGTCACTATGTGGTGGTAATACGTGGTCTGGTAACGGTGTGGCAGTATTTCTCCCGTGTATGTGGTATTAATAGTCTTGATATAGTGGATTGTATTGTTTATGGCGGTCATTTGTTCTCTCTGATATTAATTAGGAGAAGATTCTTTATTTCCATTAGAGATTAAATACTTGGAATACAAACACACTGTCAGAGATGCACTTACAGGGGTTCTCCAGTGAAAAAAGTAATCATCACCTCTCCACAGGATAAGTGATAACTTATTGATTGGTGGGGGTCTGACTGCTGGGACCCAATCAGCAGAATGTGGAGCTTTTATCTCCATTAGACTGTAGTGGTGTGTGCGGCTTGACGACTGATCCATTCATTCCCTCAGTAGCTGCGAGCGCTGTTCTTGTTTTTTTCTGGAAGCCCCAAATGAATGTGACGCGCCCCCTGGGCCATATTCTTTTAGGGGGAATATCCGGAGCCGGATCAGATGGGGGTTGTAGTCTTCCGAGTGGCTGTGACCTGGTCCGTGCCCAGGGTGTCAAACTCAGTTGTATGTGGCAGTCCTACAGATGTTATTAAGTTCTTAATGTCGACTACGCCACCCGTTGTATTGCGGTCACTATGGCCGCAGCTGCAGCAGGGTCCGCTGAGGCTGATGGTATTGGTGCAGCTTTTGATAGTATAACCCCCAACGGGTGGGGTATAGCCTCAGGGGGTCAGGTGCAGAGGATGGGGGTTGTGGTGGTGCAGCATAGGTGTTAAATGAAGACAGAGTCGGGTTGTGCAGTTTAGGGTGTTTACTCACTGCTGATGTTCCGGTCACTCCAGCTTCAAGTGACCTCCCGAGCCGTGCTGCATCCACCAGGTCCTGGATCCAGCCAACCCCCAAGCGAGTCCGGAGCGTGACCCTGAGCTCTCCTTCTGTCCTTTCTCTGGCCGTCCCGACTATTGATCCACCCAGGTCCAGCTCCCTCGGGCCTTCTGTTGGGAGACCCTTGGCCTTGGGTTCCCTGACCCTCCACGTGGTATGCCTTCGGGGTGGATGTGGTGGGTGGCCGTGGCAGACACTGCCCACGGCCTCCGGTCTCTGGCTAGGGTGTGCTTTTGCCCCCACCAGCTTGGGATCCGGTACCCTTTTGCCAACTCTTCACCCGCTGATGGACTTTGGGTTCTCAGAGTTCCTTTTCTGTTTCCCCCTCTGGGTCTTTCTGGCTTTCTCCTCTCTCTCTCTCTGGGTCTGCTCTGCTCCTCTTCCTCTGACTCCTCTGCAAAGACTGACTGACTGACCCTGTTCTCTGATGGTGCCCACCTTATATACACCCTCTATGTGTGAGCTCAGGTGACCAGCACCCAATGAGCTCCTATCTTTACCCAGGCTGCTCCCCCTATCTGCCCCTACACTACTTGGGATGTTCCACCCCCCTCCCACTCCAGCCAGGAACAGACTCGGTCGTACCTGCACATTTCTAAGTGGGAGTACCGTCGGTCTGCTCCTCGGAAATGGGATGTGTGTAGTGCATGCAGCCTACCGAGCTCAGGTCCACACTCCATCCTTACCCGGGAGTGGAATATCACACCTCTGGGTTGAGGTGCAATACCCCTGTAGCAGCCGAATCCTCAGGGTGCTACATTCCCCCCTGGTAAATCACAGCACGTCCTCGGGCTGTAAGACATAAACAACACCAAAACATACAAAATTTTTTCCATATCAACAACATCGTATAAACATATAAAATAACATACATTAGCAGCAAAACATTCTTATAAAACATTCTCGTCGCCTCTGGCTCCTCCTCCGGTCACTGTGCAACGTGTGACCGGGTAAAGTGCGACAGTCTTTGGAACTCGTGGCTTTCCTATAAAACCGGTAGGGGACGCTTTAGGACGCGCAACTATTTACAAGGGGTATGGCCGCTCTCAGTCCTCGGCCAGGTATTAGGGAGGAATGACCGCTCTCAGTCCTCGGTCAGTGGGATTTAGGGAAATACGGGTAACAGTTCACACTTGCTGGTCCCAACGGGGACTATATTAGCAACAGTAACAATTTCAGTTCACGGTGCCCCGACGGGCAACTATATACAGCTTCTACTTCGCTGTACTTAACGACGGCGTCCTCCTGCTCTTGCTTTATGGTTACCTTTAACTCTAGTTTCAGACCCGTCCGGGTCCTCTTGTTCTTCCTCTCCCAGATACGGCATTCTTGGTCTTATGGGCGCGGTGGTGTTAGCGCCCGGGTTGCCCGGGCCTTGCGGCCAGGCCTGGGGTATCTGGAAGGTAAAGGGCACCGTAAGGACGGCGGCGCCCTGGGCTACTTGGCCCTGCGACCAGGCCGGGGGCTCCGCGGAGGTAGGGGGCGCTGTTGGTATTGCGGCGCCCGGGGGTATTAGGCCTTGCGACCAGGCTGGTGGTACTTCCTGCTTGGTCACGCTCGGGGTCGAGGCGTGTGACGTCACAGGGGTCGCGGCTCCCGTTTGAGGCCTAGTCTGCGGCGGTGACGTTGCAGCGACGGGCACGGCAGGATAGACTTCGGGCTCTGCGACGGGGAGCTGGGGCAGGTACGCGGTTTCCCGGTTTGGGGTATAGACGTCCCCTTTACCTGCCTCCACTCGTTCGGCTCCCTTCTCGGCGCCGTCTCCGGCCTTCAGTCCTCCTGCGCCATCCTCAGAGGCGGTCTGTTTCCTCGTCTCGGGTGGCGTGCTCCGCTGACTAGTTCTTGTCTGCTGGACCATCTCACGGCTCCATTCTGCTAACGTCTCTCGCTGCACCCGGGCCATCCTCCTTGCGAGGCCCTCCAGAGCGGTCTGTGCACACTCCCGGTCTCGGGGGAGCTGTGCTAGGACCTCCACTAGGCCTAGTGGGGTCGTTGTTTCCAGCAGGCTCCTGACCAACGGGTCGGTGCTGCTCTGCTCTCCTACAGTCGTCTCCAGCAGGCTCCTGGCCAGCGGGCCGGTGCTGCTCTGCTCTCCCTCCTCGGTTTCTAGCAGGCTCCTGGCCAACGGGCCGGTGCTGCTCTGCTTTCTCGCCATCTCCGGGTAAGCTCCTCCGATATTCTTCTCCAGGCTTCTTGCCTCCGGGTGCGCTCGCTCTAGACTGCTCCAAGCGGCACCCATCTTTGTTCTCTCCTTCTCAGTCCTCCCACTTCGAGGGCGGTCCCGGGGCCACTTGGTGACTGTCAGCTCCAGGGGCAGTTCTTTCACGCTGACAGACACCTCTAGCATCACAGTCCCTGTTGGTGGGGGCGGTTTCCACTTTTGGCGCCATTTTCGGTCCTGGCCCACGATGGGAGGTGGCCTCTTGCCACCCTCTGGCACGCCCATAATGGCGTCCGCTCTTCCAAGGCGGGAAACCTTTGGAAATGGCGGGAATCGTCTCCCAGTGGCGGGAAACTCTGCAGATGGCGGGAAAACGCTGTTAATGGCGGACAACCGGCTGGAATCGACCTGTGATGGGGTCCGATGGCGGGGACCCTCCGGAACCGGCAGGAGACTTCTTTTTGAGGTAAACTCGTTCTTTTCTTCAGGCACGCAGTACCCGGGTGTTGCGGGCACGTAATCCTGCCGACTACGCCAAAGTTGATGCGCCCCCTGGGCCATATTCTTTTAGGGGGAATATCCGGAGCCGGATCAGATGGGGGTTGTAGTCTTCCGAGTGGCTGTGACCCGGTCCGTGCCCAGGGTGTCAAACTCAGTTGTATGTGGCAGTCCTACAGATGTTATTAAGTTCTTAATGTCGACTACGCCACCCGTTGTATTGCGGTCACTATGGCCGCCGCTGCAGCAGGGTCCGCTGAGGCTGATGGTATTGGTGCAGCTTTTGATAGTATAACCCCCAACGGGTGGGGTATAGCCTCAGGGGGTCAGGTGCAGAGGATGGGGGTTGTGGTGGTGCAGCATAGGTGTTAAATGAAGACAGAGTCGGGTTGTGCAGTTTAGGGTGTTTACTCACTGCTGATGTTCCGGTCACTCCAGCTTCAAGTGACCTCCCGAGCCGTGCTGCATCCACCAGGTCCTGGATCCAGCCAACCCCAAAGCGAGTCCGGAGCGTGACCCTGAGCTCTCCTTCTGTCCTTTCTCTGGCCGTCCCCACTATTGATCCACCCAGGTCCAGCTCCCTCGGGCCTTCTGTTGGGAGACCCTTGGCCTTGGGTTCCCTGACCCTCCACGTGGTATGCCTTCGGGGTGGATGTGGTGGGTGGCCGTGGCAGACACTGCCCACGGCCTCCGGTCTCTGGCTAGGGTGTGCTTTTGCCCCCACCAGCTTGGGATCCGGTACCCTTTTGCCAACTCTTCACCCGCTGATGGACTTTGGGTTCTCAGAGTTCCTTTTCTGTTTCCCCCTCTGGGTCTTTCTGGCTTTCTCCTCTCTCTCTCTCTGGGTCTGCTCTGCTCCTCTTCCTCTGACTCCTCTGCAAAGACTGACTGACTGACCCTGTTCTCTGATGGTGCCCACCTTATATACACCCTCTATGTGTGAGCTCAGGTGACCAGCACCCAATGAGCTCCTATCTTTACCCAGGCTGCTCCCCCTATCTGCCCCTACACTACTTGGGATGTTCCACCCCCCTCCCACTCCAGCCAGGAACAGACTCGGTCGTACCTGCACATTTCTAAGTGGGAGTACCGTCGGTCTGCTCCTCGGAAATGGGATGTGTGTAGTGCATGCAGCCTACCGAGCTCAGGTCCACACTCCATCCTTACCCGGGAGTGGAATATCACACCTCTGGGTTGAGGTGCAATACCCCTGTAGCAGCCGAATCCTCAGGGTGCTACAAATGCGGTCAGACATCCCACCTACCGCTGCATTTTAAAATGGGGATAAGTGTCCTGTCAGGGATAAAACTTCCCCATTCTTCCGATCGGTGCGGTTTCAAAGATCGGACCTAAACGATCAATAAGTTATCACCTATACTGTGGAGCCCATGGATCAGTGATAATTTGTTTTAACCAAAGAAGCCCTTTAATGCAATCTACTGTAATTGTACATCTCAGTTATGGTGGCGCACAGTAGATGTGCAGGAAACGCCTGGGATTTACAGTCGACACTCCACTATAACAGGGATAACGGCATACAGATATTTGCATACAGCTGTAGGGTGGGCCCCTAGGGTCAATTCCCCCTGTGGGCCCCAGACCCCCCAGTCTAACCCTGATGGTGCTATATATGCTAGTAAAATAAATAAGTGCGGAGATTGCAGCAATTCCTAGAGTGCAGGATTGCCCAGTGCATAGCATTAGTGGTGTTAACAAATAGAGAACAAGATGAGATAAACAGCAAGGGCACAAGCAGGGTTTGCCAGTACTGAAAAAAGATAAACAAAAATGTGTTGGCACAGTTGGCAGAACACAACCTGCTCCTCAGAAAACAACATGCAGTCCAAAATAAAGACCTATGTGCTCTGTAACCTAGAACAATATTTCGCAAACATGATGTTTATCAAATATTCATTATGGAAATCTATAGAACAGGGCCAGATAATGATATGTAAATAATGAGGATAATGAATACAAGCTTTTCCAGGAACAAGTCTGTGTTGTAATCATAAACGTTCAAACTAAGCATAATGACTCTTAGTTTTAAGGATTAAGAGTAAAAAAGAGTTAGGCTATGTTCACACGTTCATTGCTTTTTGCTGCTCTTTTTCTGCAGCCAAACCTGATCTCTTTGCAGTAAAAGAAAGCTGCAGACAAAACACAGGTTTTGCTGGCTTGTTTGCTGCTTTGTTTGCTGCGTTTTTCAGGATCCCAAAGTTCAGTCTTGCTTCCACCATGCAAACATGAAAAATACAAGGTGTTAGGCCACCAATGCAAAACATATGTTAAACCATAAAACATTTTTGGGAAAAAAGGGAAATTTGATCAAATTATTTAGTGGAAAAAGTTTTTTATGTCTGAAAAAATAGTGACTATTCTGAACAAAAAAGTTCCTATGAGTTCATGAAAAAATACACAATTACATATGTAACAGCGGGGAGTGGTGAATTGGTCAGACATAGTTTATCTCAAAAATCCAAGGAAATCCGAGGCACCAGAAAACTTCTCATAGGGATAGAATTTAAAAGCATATGGCAGTAGTTACAAATGACATAGATGAATCAAGCAACGTTTCGGTCATAATAGGCCTTTCTCAAGCCAAAATTACAAAAAATAAAAAAATATGGAATCCGGCACTCTTTCTTGAGATTTTATTGATAATAAAGTATAGTGTATAAAATAATGACGTTTCAGTCTCATTGACCTTCTTCAGAATATACACTAGTGATCTATATATATATATGTGGTGTTAGGATTCCGGCTGATCAGAATTCAGTAAATAGCCCATGTATTCTTAGGGTCTGGGGTGTGATTCGGGAACAATTGTGCTGCAATAGCAGATGAAGCAGCTGAGGATATTCCCCCTACTTGCCCTGTTCCAGATATGGGTCAGTGAAGTCAGTGGTGAGGTCAATGAACACCTGTAGCTGGGGAGATTTGACTTAAAGCCCAATATCTTGTAAATGCCTTCTGTTGTTTTGTGTAGATACTGATTGACCCCTTAGGCTTTGTAGTGACGTCCAATTTCACATGCTGTACACAATATATCACTACACACCATTCTTCTAATCTGATAATCCATATGTGCAGAGATTTGACATGTCAACAAACAGAAGGCATCACACAATGCTCCTTTAAAAAAAATTGCTTTCAATTTGGCATTTTTACTCCTCCCACATGCCACAGATTCGAGCTAGGTGGTTGAAAATGTGATCATTTGCAGATCTTGGCGGCACCTGCTACTTCCTTAGTTTGCATAACCTTACGGCTTGTCCTTCATAAAGTTCCATACATAGAAATCATTTTATGCTCCTCATCCGAGAGCCAATAAGCCACTATTACAATGTTGTTCACCTCAGTACTATAATTTTTTTTTAAATTGAAGTTGCTAACCTATTGAAGACCAAGCCTAATTCGAGTTTAATGGAAAGCTAGGGTATCAGGATGGCGCTGTGCACTGTGCACCGCGTGAAGACTTAATTGCAAGAAAGTTACTTAAAAGCAATTCCTTTATTTGCAGAATCTTCAGATATGAACCAGTTTTCAACTCCGGACTGGAGCCTTCGTCAGGTCTATAATCATGAGGTTAGCATACAGCAGTGTTATAGTTATAAAAATATATAAAACAATTTAATAGATAATTACATTATGTTAGTTAATCATACAACATATATATATACAACTTCATAGAACTAGAAGAAAAATTTGACAGTAATAATGCTTCTTTTCTACCCTAAGGAACTAATAACAGAGCTCTTTTTGTCCCCACCCAATATAAATACCTTTATCCCCCCAAATATGCTATAGTGCTTCCTTTTTAACCAGAAAATAATGAAAATTATATTCACTCTATCTCAATTCTTGCCAGGAGGAGACAATGAGATTCTGAGGAAAAATAGTTACCAGCCTGTAATGGCAACTTTACCTATGAACAAATGCATTCTGCAATTTTTTTCATAATCATTGCATAAAAACACATTTTTTTTGTGAAAAAAAAACAAGTTTTTGCATTTCATACTGAGGAAGGACACGTCAGTGTATTTACAAAGTATATTTTGGGCTGCTTGGTCCCTGAAGATTTCCAGCACTGGTATAAATTGTGAAAACCACAGAGGGCCTTTTTGTTAGAATGCAAAGTAGAGTTTAACTGGATATTAACCCTAGAACGCATGACCATAAAAATCTACACTTTCACATACCTGGGGCCTTTTAGGCCCGTGTGCAAATAACATGGAATAACTCAAACAAAAATGACAAACAACTATATACCTGAGGAATACCTAGAGTTTCAAAATTCTAACTAAAGTAATCTGGCAGAAAATAGAAAACAATTAACAGGGTGGGCCTGCGAGGCCCCAGGTATGCATTCTAGGGTTAATGAATGAGGGATTTGAAGAATTCAGGAGATGCAATTCAAAGCATGCTTAGCTTGAAAAGTAAATCCATCAACATCTTTATATCTTCTAACTGCTGCTGCATTCCCGAAAAATTAGCATTGCAATTCATATGTAAATGATGCATTAAGTTCTTTGGGCATGACCTTACAAATCTCCTGGACCTCCTGGCACCAACCTCTTTACCTTGATTGATAGGTCACTGTCTTATTTCCTTGCCTGGTGCCTGATGTCACACATATAATTGAGCTATCAAGCAAGCTAAATAGGCTGATACTAGGTGAGGAAACAACCTCGAGAGATCATGCCCAAAGCACTTAATGCCTCATTTGCAGCACATCCCATTACAGAATATAGTACCAATAACCTGTAATAGCATATCTTTCAAGAAAGGCCTTCAGGTCCTCCTTGTACTTTTGTAGCGAATCAACCATTACATCATCATGCGTTAGAGAGTTCCATAGTCTCACTGCTCTTACAGTAAAGAATCACCTTCTGTGATTATGATTAAACTTTTTTTCCTCTTGATGTAGATCAGATATGTCAAACTCAAACACACAGAGGGCCAAAATGAAAAACTTGGACAAAGTCGCTGGCCAACCAGTATGCAGTATAATGGGTCACACACAGTCCTCCATACAGAATAATGTGTACCACATATTCCTCCATACAGTATTATGGGCCTCACATAGCTTTCCATACAGTTTAATGGGCTTGACATAGTCCTCCATAAAGTATAATGAGCCCCACATAGTCCTCCTTATAGTATTATGGGCCCTACATTGCCTTCTATACAGTAGAAAGGGCCCCACAAAGTCCTCCGTACAAAATAATGGACTCACATAGGGGTGGTGGTTCTGGTGTCCCGCGCCAAATATAATCACCCTGCGGGCCAGAGTTTCACATATAGAAGATGCTCCGTTGTCATCATTGCAGGACTAGGTGTAAAAAAATCATTAGACATATCTCTGTACTGCTCTTTCATATAGTTGTACATTGTGATAAGGTCGTTCCTAAGCCTTCATTTTTCCAACCTGAATAACCCTAAGATTGATATCGTGATTTGATACTGCAGTTCACCCACTTAATAATCTAGTTCAACTATAGAAGTGATAAAGGTGTTAATGGATTTACAAAGACCTGCATGCCCACATGTGTGCTTTGGGGGGATTAATCTTACTGACAGATTCCCTTTAAAGAAATAAAGTTACTCCTAGCCCGTGGTTTGGGACAATGGCCTTGTAATATGGGGCACTGTCACATATCTAAATGCCTAACAATATACCTGCTGTAGAGCACCAAAATTAGATACAGCAGACACATACATCTTTCTTAGCTAATTCCATTAACGGCTACCAAAACAGATTGCCATATGATTACACGAAGGACGTTGTGTGGATAGTGGAATCTGCTGTGCTAATGGCTGCAGTGTCACTAAGTGTAAAGTGATAGGCGGAGTGGTAACATATCTGAGAATGTTGATCAAAAGTGTCGTCAGGGGCTATAACTATATAACATATGAAGATCTGTGATAAATCTGGATGTGAAGAGGCATGATGCAATCTGAAAGTAAAGGTATAACATTAAGATAAACTATCTATAGTCACACACGGGCTATTTTGAATACTTAAAAGGAAATATCAGGAAACGTCCTAAGGAAATGTCACGCATCCGGCTACATAAGCAACTAGACTTTACATACATTTTTTATGATTTTAAAAATAAGACATTACTGCTCAGTATTATCTTGGTAGATGGATCCTTAGTAGTGTTGAGCGAGCATGCTCGACACTGCTCGTTACTCGCCCGAGCATCACGCTACTCGGGATGTTCGGCGAGCACCGAGCATTTCCGGGTTACTCGGGCGGGTCGCCGCCCTGCATGTTTGGCGCTCTTTACAGAGCCAATGAACATGCAGGGATTGCCAGCCAGTCACTGTAATGCCGCAGCCATGTTGTTTGTGGGCATTACAGTGATTGGCTGGCCGCACAGCGTCACCTCGAGTATTTAAAACTGGGCGCCGCCATCTTGGACACAGTCGCTCCGGATCAGCCAGTGTAGGGTCAGTGCTGCTGAGTTAGGGAGAGATTTATACTCCGAAATAGTTAGTGTAGGGTCTCTAAAGCCTGCCAAATCAAACAAATAGTCCTTCTCAGGACTAATAGCCATCACAGATATCAGGCAGGCAGGCAGGCTGTATAGGAGACGCAGTGGTTATACCAGCAAACTCTGCATTACAGTCCTGTGTGCTCCTGTTGGTCAAATTGCTAGACTTATCACCCCGGTCTCAGGGGCCAGGAAAAAATAATTTTTTTTTCATCTAAATCCTGTATTTTTTTTTTCTCAGTCAGACTGTCCAAATACGCGTCTTATTAACCTTTTGGTATTTCCCCCCCCCCAAAAAAAAAATTGAGTGTGTCTATGACTGTTCAGACACCAATATATCTGTTTAAAAGAGTCTGGTGTAGGCCAGAAAAATAGAACTGTGGTTTTGCAGTTCCACAGGTCAAATCTCTGTATTATCCTGTTTTTGGCATTTTTTGCCGTAAAAAAAACTGTAATAGTGTCTCCCTGACTGGTCAGACACCAATATATCTGTTTAAAAGATTCTGGTGTACGCCACATAACTATAACTGTGGTTTTGCAGTTCAACGGGTCAAATCTCTGTATTATCCTGCTTTTGGCATTTTTTGCCGTAAAATAAAACTGTAATAGTGTCTCCCTCACTGGTCAGACACCAATATATCTGTTTAAAAGAGTCTGGTGTAAGCCACATAACTATAACTGTGGTTTTGCAGTTCCACGGGTCAAATCTCTGTATTATCCTGCTTTTGGCATTTTTTGCCGTAAAAAAAAACAGTAATAGTGTCTCCCTGACTGTTCAGACACCAATATATCTGTTTAAAAGAGTCTGGTGTAGGCCAGAAAAATAGAACTGTGGTTTTGCAATTCCACGGGTCAAATCTCTGTATTATCCTGTTTTTGGCATTTTTTTGCCATAAAAAAAAACTGTAATAGTGTCTCCCTGACTGGTCAGACACCAATATATCTGTTTAAAAGATTCTGGTGTACGCCACATAACTATAACTGTGGTTTTGCAGTTCCACGGGTCAAATCTCTGTATTATCCTGCTTTTGGCATTTTTTGCCGTAAAAAAAAAACAGTAATAGTGTCTCCCTGACTGCTCCCTTCATGTAGTAGCGGCTAGGCCTGAGGTGGTCAGCGTTTTGGCGCATATCCTACCTCCTCCGAGGATTGCTGGATGTTTTCCTGCTACTATCCCAGTTCTATGACTCCCGTTAAAAGAAAGCTTCAGGTGATGAATGATGGATGAGGTGGTGGCAAAGGAGAAAGAGCAGGAGGAACAGGGACCATTCACATCAATATCAGGCCAGTCAACCACACATGTCTTGTAGGATATGTTTCTGTACCAAAAGAAGCGGTTCAGCTACACAGTTATAGGGCATACAGTGAGTGCAATGCCTACCAAAAATTTCGAAGCACTCCAATGCCCCTTGGAAGTGACATGGAGATCAGAGGGCCTTAACTAAACCGTTTTTTCCATTTATAGCAACTCGGTCTCCTGTACACTGTTGGCCTAAGCAGTGAATGGAAGGCTTTCCAAAAATTGTGAGGAACTGCAATGCCCCTTGAAACAGACGTGGATTACAGCGTACTAAAAACCTTCTACCCATTATTGGGGAGTGGGTCTCCCTTAGTGTTCGCCTATGCATTGAAAAGCAAAAGCTGACTAAAATTAGGAGGAAATGCAATGCCCGTTGGAAGAGTCGTGGAGGTTAGAGGTAATTAAAAGCAAAATTTCAATGCCCCATGGAAGAGCTACGGAGTTCAGAGTGGTTTAACAAGACGGTTTTAATTCCCCTTGGAAGAGACGTGGAGGTCACAGTAGCTTAACAAGACAATTTTAATGCCCCTTGGAAGAGTGATGGAGGTCGCAGTGGAATAAAAAGACAATATCAATGCCCCTTGGAAGAGTGGTGGAGGTCGCAGTAGAATAAAAAGACATCAATGCCCCGTGGAAGAGACGTGGAGGTCAGAGTGGTTTAACAAGACGGTTTTAATGCCCCTTGGAAGAGATGTGGAGTTCAGAGTGGTTTAACAAGACGGTTTTGATGCCCCTTGGAAGAGTGGTGGAGGTCGCAGTGGAATAAAAAGACAATATCAATGCCCCGTGGAAGAGACGTGGAGGTCACAGTAGCTTAACAAGACAATTTTAATGCCCCTTGGAAGAGTGGTGGAGGTCGCAGTGGAATAAAAAGACAATATCAATGCCCCTTGGAAGAGTGGTGGAGGTCGCAGTGGAATAAAAAGACATCAATGCCCCGTGGAAGAGACGTGGAGGTCACAGTAACTTAACAAGACGATTTTAATGCCCCTTGGAAGAGTGGTGGAGGTCGCAGTGGAATAAAAAGACAATATCAACGCCCCTTGGAAGAGTGGTGGAGGTCGCAGTGGAATAAAAAGACAATATCAATGCCCCGTGGAATGACGTGGAGGTCAGAGTGGTTTAACAAGATGGTTTTATTGCCTCTTAGAAGAGACGTGGAGAGCAGAGTGGTTTAACAAGGTGGTTTTAATGCCCCTTGGAAGAGACGTGGAGGTCAGAGTGGTTTAACAAGACGGTTTTAATGCCCCTTGGAAGAGATGTGGAGTTCAGAGTGGTTTAACAAGACGGTTTTAATGCCTCTTGGAAGAGACGTGGAGTTCAGAGTGGTTTAACAAGACGGTTTTAATGCCCCTTGGAAGAGACGTGGAGATCACAGTAGCTTAACAAGACTGTTTTAATGCCCCTTGGAAGAGACGTGGAGGTCAGAGTGGTTTAACAAGACGGTTTTAATGCCCCTTGGAAGAGACGTGGAGGTCACAGTAGCTTAACAAGACGGTTTTAATGCCCCTTACAAGAGCCATGCAGTACAGCATATTAAAAACATTCCCATTATTGGGGAGTGGGTCTCCCATAGTCTTTGCCTATGCCTTCCAAGCAAAAGCTGCCAAAAATTAGGACGGAGGAACTTGCAATGCTGGCAACACAGACCACGGTCACCCTGGTGGTATACTGGTGGTGGAGGCTGAGGATAACGAGAAGAGCAAAAAACAGCCGAAATGAGGAAGCGTATACCCATGTGTGGGTGTGAAGCGGTGCATGGGAATACACCTCCCGAAATAACACCGTGGATTTGACTTTATGTTACTCTGCTGTCATTTGGTGGTGATGAGAAGTCTGGCCCAATCCAGCCCTTAATATTGAGCAGAATTAATTTCAGCCTATTGGTTTGGCCTCCACAACAGTCATGGTCTCTCATGTGGCCCCTTGGGAACATTAATCTCCCACCCCTGCTCTGCTATATATAGTTCTATGTTACGTATAGGGTTGTACATAATGGAAAAAAAATTCCGCCATTTTCCGTCTATAGATGTGATCACAACTTCTGTGTGTTACTCACATGACCTATCACATGCTCTATCAAATGAAGATCATGTGACATGTCACGTGATACATGTGGTACCTGGGGGGGGGGCCCACGCCTTCTAAACTACCCGAGGTCTTGACTACTCTTAATCCACCCCTGGGGCCATGCATACTAGGATTGGGGATGAGGGGGGCCATGCACACTAGAATAGGGAGGTGGCCATGCATACCAGGATTGGGTCTGAGGGGCCCATGCACACCAGGATTGGGTCTGAGGGGGCCATGCACACCAGGATTGAGTCTGAGGGGGCCATGCACACCAGAATTGGGTCTGAGGGGGCCATTCACACCAGGATTGGGGATGAGTGGGCCATGCACACCAGGATTGGGGATGAGGGGGCCATGCATATCAGGAATGGGGATGAAGAGGCCATGCATACCAGGAATGGGAATGAGGGGGCCATGTATACCATTCTTGGGGATGAGGGGGCCATGCATACCAGGATTGGGGATGAGGGAGGCCATGCACACCAGGAATAGGGATGAGGGGGGCATGCATACCAGGAAAGGGGATGAGAGGGCCATGCATACCAGGAATGGGGATGAGGGCCGTCTGCTGAATGCTCCTCATTACCAGCGCCCCTCTGACAACTCCTCCTGCCAGGGGAGAAAGAAATGGGCATGGATTGGGGTGTGGCCAGGGGCGTGGCCGCATGATCCGTCCCTATTTCTCTTCTTCAAAAGTTGGGAGGTATAGTATTACATAATCATAATATGTTCTATGTCTGACCACTATAAACGCTCATCTGAACTGGTCGAAGTGCTGTCAGTTTTTTCCACGGGCAACACTTAGACAGACAATACGGTCGTGTGAATATAGACTATCAAACAGTTGGAAATAAACATGTTAAGGATGGGCCACTACTCATGGGCCACTGCTGTTTGCTAGCCCCCAAGGCTAAAACTTGCCAGCCAGCCCCTGAATTCAGCAAGGTACATGTTATATATACACCATTATTACAGTGCCAGCAGTACAGTCATGGCCAAAAGCTTTGAGAATGACACCAAAATTATATTTTCACATGATCTGCTGGCCTCTGGTTTTTATTAGTGTTTGTCTGATGTTTATATCACATACAGAAATATAATTGCAATCATATTATGAGTACCAATAGGTTATATTGACAGTTAGAATGAGTTAATGCAGCAAGTCAATATTTGCAGTGTTGCCCCTTCTTCTTCAAGACCTCTGTAATTCTCCCTGGCATGCTCTCAATCAACTTTTGGACCAAATCCTGACTGATAGCAGTCCATTCTTGCATAATCAATGCTTGCATTTTGCCAGAATTTGTTGGTTTTTGTTTGTCCACCCGTCTCTTGATGATTGACCACAAGTTCTCAATGGGATTAAGATCTGGGGAGTTTCCAGGCCATGGACCCAAAATCTCTATGTTTTGTTCCATTAGCCATTTTGTTATCACCTTTGCTTTATGGCAAGGTGCTCCATCATGCTGGAAAAGGCATTGTTGGGCGCCAAACTGCTCTTGGATGGTTGGGAGAAGTTGCTCTTGGAGGACATTCTGGTACCATTCTTTATTCATGGCTGTGTTTTTAGGCAAGACTGTGAGTGAGCCGATTCCCTTGGCTGAGAAGCAACCCCACACATGAATGGTTTCAGGATGCTTTACAGTTGGCATGAGACAAGACTGGTGGTAGCGCTCACCTCTTCTTCTCCGAATAAGCTGTTTTCCAGATGTCCCAAACAATCGAAAAGGGGATTCATCAGAGAAAATGACTTTGCCCCAGTCCTCAGCAGTCCACTCCCTGTACCTTTTGTAGAATATCAGTCGGTCCCTGATGTTTTTTCTGGAGAGAAGTGGCTTCTTTGCGGCCCTCCTTGAAACCAGCCCTTGCTCAAAGAGTCTCCGCCTCACAGTGCTTGCAGAAGCACTCACACCAGCCTGCTGCCATTCATGAGCAACCTCGGCACTGCTGGTAGTCCGATCCCGCAGCTGAAACAGTTTTAAGATACGGTCCTGGCGCTTGCTGGTCTTTCTTGGGTGCCCTGGAGCCTTTTTGACAACAATGGAAGCTCTCTCCTTGAAGTTCTTGATGATGCGATAGATTGTTGACTGAGGTGCAATCTTTGTAGGTGCGATACTCTTCCCTGTTAGGCCATTTTTGTGCAGGGCAATGATGGCTGCACGTGTTTCTTTAGAGATAACCATGGTTAACTGAAGAGAAACAATGATACCAAGAACCAGCCTCCTTTTAAAGTGTCCAGTGATGTCATTCTTACTTAATCATGACTGATTGATCGCCAGCCCTGTCCTCATCAACACCCACACCTGTGTTAATGGATCAATCACTAAAACGATGTTAGCTGCTCCTTTTAAGGCAGGACTGCAATGATGTTGAAATGTGTTTTGGGGGTTAAAGTTCATTTTCTGGGCAAATATTGACTTTGCAAGTACAGTAATTGCTGTTAAGCTGATCACTCTTTGACATTCAGGAGTATATGCAAATTGCCATTACAAAAAATGAAGCAGTAAACTTTGGAAAAATTACTATTTGTCTCATTCTCAATTCTTTTGGCCATGACTGTAGACCTTCTATAGGGATGAGAGTGTGTGCCTGTAATCACTGAAGCATGGAAAGATAAGTGTTCGCTTTAATAAAAACATTCAGCCAAATATTGTAGGATGTGAGATGAGCTGTTGGCAGAATGAGCATTACGCTCGGCATGTGTGAGAATATTTAGCAAGCTGGATGCAAGCAGAGTTTATTACAGATAAAATTCCTTTTAAAATGTGATATTATTGCATCTAATAAATGTTGTTTTAATATCGTCTTGTTATTTAACTAAGCATAAGGTGATAATTTGTAAATACGCGAAATAGAAACCACAAGGTCATCTGAACATCCAGTGGAATATTAGATCACTGACAGTAATGATAGACTACTGTGTGTGTAAACATGCTGGAACAAGGAAGGCCGGTGTTCTAATCTCACTGTTCATTAGGATGCAAAGAAAATGCTTCCCCTGATGACATCTGCACTGAACGCCCAAATTAATCACAATCATCAATCAAGAAAATTGCATTTGACAGTAATCACCGGAGTATATTTTGTTCTGTAAGTCAGTCAATATATGAAAAAAATGCCCATACTTTTTAACTGCAGTAGAATACATGGGTCATAAATTCATGTGAATTGATCTCATCTTTCTATAAAGGCCATATAATTATAAGATTTCATTACACTTTTATGGGCATTAAAGATTTGAAGTGACAACATGTAATGTGAAAAAATTCACATGTAAAAAAAGATACCATGAGTGGTCACATTACTAAATACATTGATAAATAAATTGACGTTACAATAATTTATAAAAACAAAACATATGTGCAATACGTGAGCTCCTTTAGAACTGAGCTGGAAAATAAAACTCTCTTTGCCTTTATATATAATGGGAATGCCAAGACGTCTATAGCATCCGGATTATGACATCTAAATTGCTGAAAAATGAAAATATTGCAATATTATGGCATAAATAACACGTGTAATAAAATTGTGGTATTATTATGTGTAAATCTAAAGAATCTGTTGAGGCATTCACAAGTGGAGAAAACGTTTTAGGCTAAGAGCACACTAGATCTGAACACCTAGCCTACAGTATATGTCGGGAGCTTTTCTTGACGTATATTGTAACATCATCATAGGCGTCAATTCACCCGACGGAGGTCTAAAGTGAGTTAATTCAGCTCCATCTGGCCAGTATGTGACTGTTTAAATATATGTATAGGAAAATGCAGTATGCAGAGGGCAATTGAAAAGAAACATATACTATGTTTTACAGGTTTCTTTGCAGTGAGACCCTATGGCGGACGAATGCCTCAGCATCCATCCTGACTGTGCACACTGTCGGGCACTTACCTTCTGAATGTGGGCATATACAAAGTGTGAACTGACACTACAATACAGCAGAGCTCAGAGAGCTGCGAAAATGTGTTTGCAAGAAGACAAAGTTCAGTTCTCCTGTTCTGTGTTAGTTACTTGTCTCACACTGGTAACTCCCCCTTCATGTAAAATAATCTCTGGGAGGCAGAGTCTCATGCGGATCTATGTCCAGCCCACAGTCCTTAACAGCTCATTTACATATAAGAAACCTGGATTTCTCTGGAATAAGACATCAGAACGCAGATTACAAGGTATCATTTTATTCAGCTTCTTATGACCTACATGTCATACAGACATCTTAGGAGGGATGACCCTATTGACAGATTCCCTTTAAGACTGAAGGAATCTAAAAAATCAGGCTCCAATTGCTCCTGAAATGATGGCTTATCCAAAATGGAGATATCCCTTTAAAATACTATACTAAGTAGCATAATGAAGGGCAGAACTAATTTATGATTTAATGCTGAGTGACAACCCTAAGCTATATTTCCTACATGTCACACATACTATACAAATAGCTCACATGTAATATGATACAAGAGAAGAAATGTATGACAGCTACGTCATAGCGACTCACCTTCCTCACAGAAAACTGAGCTTCAAAGTTTTGTTACTTGCATAGCCGATGAGTCTCTCATAGGACCGAGTTCATACTTTCCTATTCTTGTGTGCTTTTTTTTAGTCAAAGCAGAAGAAAAAAAAAAGAGAAATCTAATTGAAAGTTTTATAAAACTGATAACATAATCAAATAAACTTTTTCTGAACAGTTGTAAGATGGACCCCTACAATGCTAGTCAAAATATTCCCTACTCATTAACAGGGGGCACTTCGACATGAACTGTCTGAATGCTGAACCACCCACTTGTAATAAAATGTACACTTGAACTCTTTACTACCAATCAAGTAACTGGTGGCCGAGGCCACATAGTGTTGTCTTGTACCACGCTATGTTATGTAAAGTTATGCCATATGTTTCTGAAAATGCAAGGAAGAAGTTGTTATGTACTGGCCCTTTAAAAAGTTGGCCAGCAAGTATAACATCCCTTACGGTATAGTGCACCCAGTGTGATTCTTATGTTATGTTCATATATATAAGTTTTGTTTATGTTGTTTAATAGTTTGCAGTTTTACACCATTATGTATAATTTCGGAATCATGCCTTTATAGGTGTTGTGATTGGTGCACATAATATGAGCTATGTTCTGCAATGGCGGGCACAGATAGAAGAGGACTCCTGTGCAAGAACAGTAAGTAGGTCCTTTACAGTCCAATCATCATAATCCACCTCTTTATGTGTATGTGACAGACGCTATTTGCTGCTTGGGCCCCAGTGTCGCTGCGCAGGTTGCACCAATGGTATATCTGCCCTTGATTCTGAGTCTTGGTAAAGAGGTTTTCTCATCAGAGACAACTTACAGATTGGATCAGCTGCCAGTCTGGTTCTAGAAACAACAACAGAATTTACAGGCTGCTGCAGGGAATATGTTTTCTCACGTGGTAGCCATTCAGTTGATGGCTTGGTTATGCCCTGACTGTTAGGCTATGTGCGCATGATGCGGATTTGAAGCAGAAATTTCCTGAGCGTTTTTGCCTATCCCTGACAGAAAAAACGCATGCGGATTTTACATGTGTTTTTGATGCGTTTTTTACATGCGTTTTTTTAAGCGTTTTTGAAGCTTTTTTGTACATCAATGAATGCTTTTTGGAGCTAAATAAAGTTATTTGGTGGGACATTGCTTAAAACCTTGGATTACCATAAGAACTGGAGTGAGTATATAGGTTCATTTAAATGATTAAAGAATGGGTTTGTTGTACTTCAAATAAAGTGTTTTCACTGTGTCTATGTGTTTATTTAACTCTTTACTTTAATTAAGTTTGGTGATGAAAAAGTCTGATTGACACCTTGTTATCACCAAACGAAAGAGCTAGGTGTCAGCTGATCCCATTCACCCAATCTTCATTAGCATTTCTATTCATGTAATTTATGCAGCTAATTTTAGCCTGGGAGTGTGACATTTGGCAAAGATGCTCCCTGCCCATAATTAACATCACACAGCAGGTTTTTTAGCCCCTACGTCCCCCCGATCAGCACTCAGCAACACTTTGGACACAACATATTTTTGTTGCGTCCAAAATGCGGTGTTCTAATGCCGCACTTTTGTTGTCGGTACATGTGAATCCACCGCATATAATGACACTTCAATCGGTCAAAATCTGCAGCGGAGACTGGCGTGTCCGCTACAAAAATTGACATGCTGCAGGTGCGTTTGGGTATGTGGCTACGATCAGGAACCGCTGCAGATCTGATGCTGCGTGTTTATACAGCGTCAAACCCGCAGCGTCGAGATGTTACAGCATAGTGGATGGGATCTCTAGAAATCCTATGCGTGCATCAGAGGCTGCGAATCACTCGTGGACACTGACATGCGGCACATCTTTCAGGACCGCAGCATGTCAAATTCTCTTGCGGAGTCACTAGTTTCCACAACAGAAATTTGACCACTAGAAAGTATTGAATGCGATAAATCCACATGGTTCAGTGAACACATGTGGATTTACCTGCGTTGCGTTCAATAGAATGCAACACTTTGGATGCAGCAAAAAATATGCGTCCAAAGTGCTGCTACGTCCGAATCGTGGGCACAGAACTGAAAATGTAAAAAAAAAAAATGGGCTCCCGTGTCATTTTTATAACCAGCAGAGGGAAAGCCGACCGCTGGGGGCTGATATTAGTAGCCACGGAGGGGGCCATTAGCCAACAATGTTCCCTGGCTACTAATATCAGCCCACAGCTGTTTGTTTAGCCTTTACTGGCTAGATTGCAGGGGGACCCCAGAAAAATTTTTACGTAGAGTCCTCCTATAAAATCTAACCAGCAAAGGCTAAACTAGACAGCTGCAGTCTGATATCAATAGCCAGGAAAGGGCTCATGGATACTAGCCCCCTCCGCTGCTATTAATATCACACCTCAGCAGTCCCAGAAATGGTGCATGCATAAGATGTGCCAAATCTGGCGCTTAGCCTCGCTCTTCCCACTGCCCTGTTGCGGTGGCAAGTGGGGTAATGGGGTTGGGGTTCACGTCAGGCGGCTGACGTGAAGCTCAGGTTAGTAATGGAGGACGTCTATGAGACGCCCCCATTATTAACTGCGTAGTAAAATGGTTGCCGCTTTTTCAATAAAAGACACAGCCAAAATAAAGTATTTTAATGAAATAAAAAACACACAGTTCTACAATTTTTTTTATTACACGGGTCCGCGAAGCCCTCGATCTCCTGAAAAAAAACATAAAATAAAAAACAACCATATTCCTCACCTGTCCACCATCAATGACGTAGTCCACGTAACACCTTGTGTCCCATGATGATTCGTGTCACTTCTACTGCAGTGACATCAGCCATCACTGTTGTCACTGCTGTAGAATACAGCAATGTATACAGACAGTGGTGTAAAATCACTGGGGTTGATCAGCTGAAGGTCACGTGACCATCAGCTGATCTGTGGCATCAGCGCAGGTCCTGTAAGTACCGGCGGCCGCCGGGAGGAGAAGATCACCGCCGAAGTATAGAGGCTTATTTTTAACTTTTTTATCTCGTTTTTTTTTTCCGCGCATGGTAGCCGGCTTGGCTGGGAAGGCTACTTCTCCTCCCATCCAGGCCGATCCCGCTGCTATCAGCGGGAGTGGCGGTCGGAATGAGAGGAGTTAGAGTCTCCTCTTCATCCCGGGTACCACACTCACCGCGTTTGCCCGCAAATTCGCGGCCATTGAATTGAATTGAAACGCAGCAAATCCACATTTACCTGCGGGTTTGCTGCATTTCAATGTAACTCAATGGCCGCGAATTTGCAGCGTGATCGCGCTAGAAGTGGTCATGCTGCGTTTTTCAACGCGAATTCCGTGCTTTATTTAACGCTTCATGTGCACAGCACATCCAAATTTGCATTGCTATGCATGGCAGACCGATTAACAAGCATTTTCGCGGCTGGAAAAACGCCGTAAAAACACTTCAAAAACGCTACGTGTGACTTAACCTTAAAGAGGGTTATTAAAGGATTGGGTATTTTGACAGGGATTGCCTATATAGGACTGGCGCTGTGCTCGCCAGTCTCAATGAAGAGTCATGGTGGAGTAAGAGTTGTTTGATTCACTAAGAGACACTTAATGAATCAGCCGCATCTTACAAGTGGGGTGTGCCTCAGTGCACTGTGCCAGAAATCTTACTGCAATCAGGGAAACCTGACTCCAGTTCCCTTTGGCAGAGCTAGCCAAAACTGTCATGAAAGCACCAAAAGTTGCTAATTTTTTGAACAACTTCGCATTGTGCAAAAATTGTGCAACTTTTCAAAGAGTACTCCAGAAAACTAGCATGAAGACTTTGGTGAATAGGCTACAAAGACAAGTTGTGCCTAATAGTGTTTATTTTATCTTGGAACAAATAAAAGTACAGTATATCATAGCTTTCAGTGATTTATTAACTGCTACTGATTTGCGAAATCAAGGATCTCTCAGTAATTAGTTTGTGACAAAGCATGAAAAAGAACCGGAGCATTGTTATGATATACACTGATGTCGTGTCAATGCAGATTTCCGCTGTACTGAGTGATCTAATGATGCACAGTGGATTGGCTTAGTACATTTAGTGGATAACTGGTCAATTTTAACAACCTGTGCTATTTGAATGTGGAGCGCCATCCAGGGGCAGATTAAGAGTAGCCAAGGCACCGAGCAGTTTAGAAGGTGCGGACCTCCCAGGTACCCGATGTATCATGTGACATGTCACATGATCCCCTTTGATAGATCATGTAATGGGTCATGTGAGTAACACGCAGGTGCTCCATTGCACATCAGTAGATGGAAAAAGACAGGAATAGCACATTTTTTCCATTATGTACAGCACTATACATAACATAGCGCTATACATAATAGAGCAGGAGTGGAAGATTAATTTTCCCAAGGGGCCAAATGAGATACCGTGACTGTTGTGAAGGCTGAAATCCATTCTGCTCAATATTAACATAATACATTTTTTTATATATTAATTGTATGACTTAATGTTGAGCAGAATTTAGTATGCTGACATCCCCCTATATACAGTATGAGCCCCCACATAGCCCCCTACATACAATATGAGCCCCCACATAACCCACTCAATCAACAACCAAAGCGATTAACTAATGGGGCCCTTATACATGTAAACCATAACAAAAAAAAAACTTAAAAAAACTTTTATTTAGTTAGCTTCAAAACCCAATACATAAAGACATAAATGCACACACATTTGCACAGAAAAACAGTGATTTAAAAAAAAAGAGCAGAAATGAGAGGAAACAGGAATTAGTTTTGCCCTTCACAATTCCCTTCCTGGCAGCGGAGGTCGGCACCCTAAGTTGAAACGATATGGCACCCCCATTCCTCGTCGACTGGCCCTATGTAGCCCTAATACTACTCTAACTGACCAGGCATCCTCAATAGGTGATAAGATAATATGTAATGAACATATATAAATATATACAATATATACACTAGTATCTATATACTAGTGGGCTGAGGGATATATCATCAATATTTTTCAACAATCTGACCAGAAAAAAAAACCTAACAAAGTTCAAGAAGAAAATATATGATGTCCTTGTCAAACAAAGAGTAACCCCTCAGAGCATAAATGGCTAGTTAAGTGGCAGTGTAATTAAAACCATATACCTCATAGTCACATTTCTATGTACATTGATTACTTATATAAATATACAGTATATATATATATATATATATATATATATATATATATATATATATACATATGCATGCACTGCAGGATTTTAAACCTTTAAGGTGTAATGTGTTACCAATGGTTTTCTTGGTGACTGTGGTCCCAGCTGCCTTGAGATCATTAACAAGTTTCCCCCATGTAGTTTTAGGCTTATTTCTCACAATCCTCATGATCAAGGATACCCCACGAGCTGAGATTTTGCATGGTGCCCCAGATCGATGTCGATTGACAGTCATTTTGTATTTCTTCCATTTTCTTACTATTGCACCAACAGTTGTCTCCTTCTCACCCAGCATCTTACTTATGGTTTTGTAGCCCATTCCAGCTTTGTGCAGGTCTATGATCTTGTCCCTGACATCCTTAGAAAGCTTTTTGGTCTTGCCCATGTTGTAGAGGTTAGAGTCTGACTGATTGAGTCTGTGGACAGGAGACTTTTATACAGGTGACTATGTAAGACAGCTGTCTTTAATGCAGGTAACGAGTTGATTAGGAGCGTGTAACTGGTGTGTAGGAGCCAGAACTCATAATGGTTTGTAGGGGATCAAATACTTATTTCTCACTGCAAAATGCAAAAAAAAATATCTAATTTATACAATGTGATTTTCTTGATTTTTTGGGGGGATATTCTATCTCTCAATGTTAAAATTAACCTACCCTTAAAATTATAGACTGTTCATCTCTTTTTCAGTGGGCAAACATACAAAAACAGCAAGGGATCAAATACTTATTTCCCCCACTGTTTCCCCCTGTTTTGGTCATTCAGGGGTTCATCAGGGAATTTCTTCAATCAAGACAAGAAAAGGAGACCATAAGACGTACTGCAATGAGGATAACAGCTCAAAAGCCCAAGCAATATGTCCCCACATAGTCCCTACATACAGTATCAGCCCCCACACAGCACCCTATATACAGTATGAGCCCCCACATAGCCCTATACATACAGTATGATCCCTCACATAGCCCTTAATATACAGTATGAGTCCTAACATAGCCTCCAATATACAGTATGAGCTCTCACATAGCCGCTAGATATAGTACGAGCACCCATATAACTCCCTATATACAGTGTAAGCCCACATAGCTCCCTATATACAGTATAAGCTCCCATATAACCTCCTATATACAGTATGAGCCTGCACATAGCTCCCTATATGCAGTATGAGCCCCTACATAGCTACCTAGATACAGTATGAGCCCCCACATAACTCTCTATATAAAGTATGAGCACCCATCTAGCCTCCTATATACAGTATGGGCCCACACATAGCTCCCTAAATACATTATGAGCCCCCAAATATCCTCCTATATACAGTATGAACACCTTATATACAGTATGAGCCCCCATATAGCCTCTATCACTTAGGGTGTGGAAAAGACTTAGTGCAACACAGAGGAAAGGGAGCCCAGACTCTAGGGAAAGGGGGGAGCAGAGACCTCCTAGTCTGGTCTAGTGTCACCCTGTCTCAACTACCATCCCTATATTGGCTTTTCACCAATCGCTGCATGCGTGCCTCGCCCTGACTTTCCCTGGCGAATGGCTAAGGCTAGGGAAGGGAGGAGATGAGCACTAGTTGATCTCCACTAAACTCTATAGACAACAAGGGTAGACAAACAGGGGGGGGTTGCTTAGCTTTAGACGACTCCAGCCGAATGCGCACACGGCCTCAAGCTCCAGAGAGGACGAAGTACTGCTCTTGCTAAAGCCTCACAAGTAATGAATATCGCTGGCAGGCACCTCCCTCTCAAACATGGCACCTCCCTCTCAAGCACCCCAGGTATTTATACACTCAGGCCAAGAAGCTAATTAGAGAGAGGGAGGTAGCCTCTGGGTCCTAGAGACAGCCAGCCACTAAGAAGATATCTGTAATGCCAAATGTAGAGATCTCCTGCAACCAACTGCAGGGTGACTGTCTGTCACCTCTGACACACTCGTGACAGCCTCCTATGTATAGTACAAGCCCCCCATATAGCAACCTATATGCAATACGAACCCTCACACATCCCATACACATTAATAAAAAAAAAAACACATACTCACCTCTCTCCCGTTGATGCTGCGCTTTTCTCTAATTCCCTAGGCTCCACTTCTGCTTGTGGCCAGCGAGTACATGCTGGTGATCACCGGTTGATGACGTCATCACACTGACACGTCACAGCAGAGGCAATAGGAGCTCCCCTGGAGCTGCGCTGCCATCCACCAGATGGCCCCCAAGCATAAACCCCCACCAGACCCACCCAAGCATAAACCCCCAACCCAAACCGCACTACAAAGGGTCCCCAGCATTAACCCTCCAAAGTTCACCAGACAGCCCCCTAGTATCAAGTCCCCTCAACCTAAAAAAAGAGCAAAGCAATTAAAACCATTTTGAGAACACTAACCCCGCTCGCCTGTAGCTTTAGCTTCTCATCAATTTAGGGCACAAATGAATAACGCGCTGCATAAGACAATGGTGCCCACAAGTCAATGGCGTGCTTCGCTTCGCGCATTGCTATATCAGAACACACCCATAATGCAAAGTCAGTACACGCACATAACATGTGACGGATATTATGTCATACCTGGAAGGAGCCCACACATTCTAGCATTATATACCTTATAATGAGGGCAATTGGGCCAAGCACCCCCCAGACCCTAGGGCCCTGGGCGGTAGCTCAGATTGCCCTCATTATAGTCCGCCTATGGCGCCACTATACCACACACCCAAGAAACCAGCAAGTAATCTTACTTCATAATAACAAAAACATGCAAACAAGATTGCTGATGCAGCATTACATAAGCCATACTTTACTAAGCATTAATATAGAATTAATGATACAATCAGCTTACAGAAGGACAAGTTTTCCTTTGCAATTTAGAGAGAAAGCTTCATAATATATCACTTTTTGATACCACAGTTTACAGCAGGCCCTTTATTCCTGCAAACTGAATGTCTTAGATTTGACATCAGTTGTCATACAATAAAGCATAAGTAAGTATACACTTCATAATGAAAAGTTTCAATAATGAAACCAGCAGCAGATGATGAGAAGCAGTGCAGATGCTAAAAAAATAAACCTTGTAGCAACTTTCTGGATACTCAAGAACAATTTAACACCTCCACACCTTGCTGAAAACAAATGGTAGGCTGAGAATAAGTTCTGCTGATGGGATTTGCTGAATTTTCTTTTCTGCTCCTAAATGCTGAGATTAAATAATACAGGTAAAGCTTGTACAATAGACAATATAATATAGCATAAACAATACATTCAATCTTATTGCTCAAATAGTATTTATAAAAGAATGTGAAAAAAAAGCTCAATATTAGTACAGCAATAGATAAAGTTGTGACATTGAGCCGTCGCATAGTTTAGGGCAGGCCTGCACAAGATATGGCTCATGGGCCATATACATGCATCGGTGTGATGAGGTCAGCATGCTGCTGATGCCATCACACTGCTGTTGGCACCTGGCCGCAGAGGTGGTGAGGATACAGCGGGCACCAGGAAATGCTCCAGGAGAAGCCAAAGATGAAGTGTGTTTGCTTTTTGTTTGGTATTGCTTTCCAGGAGGCATTATGGAGCAATGGGGGACACTATGGGTGCCAATATGGGGCAATGGGGAACATTATGGGGCAATGGGGGACACTATGGGTGCCATTATGGGGGACATTATGGAGTAATGGGAGACATTATGGAGCTATGGGGGACATTATGGGGCAATTTGGGATATTAGTGAGGATATTGAAAGGGGGTATAGTATTATGTATGGTGGGGGGCTTTATGCAGAAGGCCATTGTGGGGGAGCTATGAAATGGTGCAGTTTTGGGGGACATTATGGAGAGGGGTAGTGTGGGGGGGGACATTATGTAGAGGGGCAGTGTGAGGGAACATTATGGAGAAGGGCTGTGTGTGGGGGATATTATGGATGGAGAGGAGCTGTGTGGAGGAAATATTATGAAGAAGGGCAGTGTGGGAGGAGCTATGGAGAAGGATAGTGTGAGGGTGGACATTATGAAGAGGGTCAGTGTGGGGGACATTATAGAGAGGGGCATTGAGTTGGGGGACATTATCGAGAGAGATAATATAGGGGGATACTATGGAGAGGGGCAGTGTGAGGAGGATATTTTGTTAAGGAAGCAGATTGAGGGGCAATTATTTATTCAGGGGTCCAGCATGGAAGATATTTTTATTTATGGGGCTGTTAGAACCCTCCTGTTTGTTTTTTCTATCTTGTGTTTTGCGGTCACGTGACCATCTGCCTTTATATTCCAGCTCCGCCCTTCTGGCTGGGCTGGACTTCAGTGCTTGACTGTTTCTCTAGCCTGGTGCTTTGGTGCGTTTCTCTGTTAATTCGCTTGGTCCTCTGGGACCGCTGGTGCATTTTTTTCGCTTTGTCTTTTTGTGTTCTGCAGCGGCTTCTCTGTTTGGGAGGTGTCCCATTTTTGTCCCAGTCCTTAGTTCTTTTAGGGACCCCTCCCTTAATTCTATAGGTCTTCGTTCAGACTAGCCGAGGACTAAGGCGGGTCTGTTCACTAGGAACAGGCAGCCGGCTACATCATAGGGATTCAGCTTAGTCTTACTGTAGGGACAGCTTTCCCCTATCTTTCCTTAGTACTTGTTGCAGATCATAACAGTAAGTCCAGCCCAAAAAACTAAAAGGAAAGAAATTTGGGGATCAGTATGGTTTCCGTCCAGGATTTGGCTAAACGCCTGCAAGGATTGTCTCTGGAGGTGGCCGAGCTTCAGCAACACATGAGTAGCTGTTCTGGAGCGCATTTTCTCGAACCCAAGGTAGAACTGCCTCATGTTTTTATGGTAAACAGCAAGATTTTTTTTCCTTTAAAAATGCTTGTTTGTTATATTTTCGTTTGAGACCAAGATCCTCTGGGAATGAATCACAGCGTATTGGTTTTATTATGTCACTTTTGAACCACAGGGGTGGGCCTTTTCTCTCCAGTCTAATGATCCGTGTTTAAGGTCTGTTGAAGAATTTTTTTCTGCTATGGGGCTATTATATGACGATCCTGATCGAATCTCATCTGCTGAATCAGAACTCAGGCGTTTGAATCAGGGGTCAGATGATGTTGAAAATTATTGCACAAACTTCAGGAGATGGGCTTCAGAAGTTAAGTGGAATGATCCTGCGCTGAGATGTTTATTTCTTGCTGATCTGAGTGAAAGGGTTAAGGATTTGCTAATTGCATTCCCTGCACCTGAGACTCTGCAGGATGCTATGCAGTTAGCTGTTCGTATAGACAGGAGACTGATGTGCAGGCTCAATGAGGTAAAGACTCCTGTAATGTCAGTTCCTAGTCCCCAGAAAATCGGCTTTGATGGCGGGGAACCTATGGAGGTTGGGGGGATGTCACTCCTCTCTCAGTTAGATAAAATACAAAGAGAGAGAGAGAGCGCAAAGCCCAATAGGGTTACACCTGGAGGCATAGGGAATAATAGTAAAAAGGTGGTTCTCACCTGGTTTGGTTGTGTGAGGACACAACTACCATAACGTATAAAAGGCAGCTGCAGCGGATCTCCAATAGGTGTCCCACAGGACCAGAATAAATCGAAAGGCGGTGAAGGTAGAGATATACGTCCGCGCCGCTGAAAAATCCTCAAGTCAGGAACATGATATATCTGTTGGTGCCCTGATGAAGGGGTGTGGAACACCCAGAAATGCGTAGGCATTTACCAATAAACAAGGATTTTATTACATGTTCCTGACTTGAGGATTTTTCAGCGGTGCGGACGTATATCTCTACCTTCACAGCCTTTGGATTTACTCCTCTATCAGGAAAGAGACCGGAGGTTCGCCGAGGGATTGTGTCTTTATTGTGGTAAAGCTGACCATTTGATTAAGTATTGTGAGCGTCGTTTAAGTAAAGAAAAAAAAAGGTCAGTTACGCCCGTATAGCTTGTTTACGCTCTGCAGGAGTATTTCTTTCAGGGAGTACTACTCTGCAGGGAGATTTGATTGAATTTCAGGTATTTGTGGATTGTGGTTCAACACTTAATGTGATTGATAAAGGGTTTTTGGAAAACCTTAAATTGAAATCCAAACCTTTGTCATCACCTATTTCTGTGATTGCAATTGATGACACTCCTTTGAAATGTATTACTCACAAGACTGCTGCATTTCCCCTCACTATCAATGGAGTTCACCAAGAAAGTTTGGACTTGGTTGTTTTGTATAATTTGCTCTCTCCAGTTGTTCTAGGATTGCCTTGGTTAAAACTGCACAATCCTTTATTGGACTGGTCTACTAATGTGATTAAGTCTTGGAGTCCGAAGTGCTATGATAAATGTTGTAATGGTTGCATTGCGGCTGTGGAAAAGGGGAATTACCGGTACCTATTCAAAATTTTTGGAGGGTTTTTTCGGAGGAGGAGTCGCAAGTTTTACCTCCTCATAGGGACTATGATTGCGCCATTGAGTTTGTTCCGGGTGCTAATCTTCCCAAAAGTCGCTTGTTTAATCTGACTATCCCTGAAAGAAAGGCCTTGGAGGAGTACATAGAGTCTAGCCTGGCTGCTGGTCACATTAGACCTTCTAAGTCGCTTGTGGCAGTTGGATTCTTCTTTGTTAAAAAAAAGGACGGCGGATTACGTCCATGTCTGGATTTTCGTGAAATTAATAAGATTACCGTACGCAATTCCTACCCATTGCCGTTAATTCCTGACTTGTTTAACCAGTTAGTGGGAGCCAAGTGGTTCTCCAAAATTGATCTCCGGGGGGCATACAATTTGTTACGAGTGAAGGAGGGTGATGAATGGAAAACTGCTTTTAACACTCCGGTAGGTCATTTTGAGAATCTGGTGATGCCTTTTGGTCTTACCAATGCACCTGCATTTTTTCAGAACCTTATTAATGACATCCTGAGGCCTTTGATTGGTAAGAATGTGGTTGTGTATTTGGATGACATTTTGATTTATTCGCCAGATCTAGAGTCCCATTGGCAGAGTGTACGTGAAGTTTTGCAGTTATTGAGTGATAATTCACTCTTTGCTAAGCTGGAGAAATGTGAGTTCGCTGTGCAGAAAATTAGCTTTTTGGGCTACATTGTCTCCAGCGAGGGCTTTGAGATGGACCCTGTGAAGCTTCAGGCTGTGCAGGAATGGCCTAGGCCTATTGGTTTGAAATCTATACAGAGATTTTTGGGTTTTGCCAATTATTACAGGAAATTCATTAAGAATTTTTCTGTAATTGTTAAACCTCTAACCGATCTCACCAGGAAAGGTGTGAATATGGCCCAGTGGACTACTGAGGCCATTGAAGCGTTTGAGTATCTCAAAGAGAGGTTCAGTTCTCCCCCTATCCTTATGCAGCCTGATGAGACCAAGCCTTTTTTGGTCGAGGTTGATGCTTCATCGGTGGGGGTCGGAGCAGTTTTGTCTCAGGAGAACAAGGGTGGAGTACATCCTTGTGCCTTCTTTTCGAAAAAGTTTTCGGAAACCGAACTGAATTATGATGTTGGAAATCTGGAGTTGCTGGCTATTAAACTTGCGTTTGAACATTGGAGTAATTTTTTTGGAAGGCGCTAGATTTCCTATTCAGGTCTTCACAGATCATAAGAATTTGATCTATCTGGATGCAGCCAAGCGCTTGAATGCCCGTCAAGCTAGATGGGCACTTTTTTTTTCTCGTTTTCATTTTTCTGTTACCTATATCCCTGGTACTAAGAATGTTAAAGCCGATGCTTTATCTCACAGCTTCTCTCCTACGGTAGGTGCCAAGGAGGAGGAGAGCATTTTACAGAAAGGAGTTGTGGTGGCGGCTTTGGACTCCGTTTTGGAGAATGGGATTCTGAAAGCTCAAGATGATGCTCCATCTAACACTCCCCATGGGAGGTTGTTCGTGCCTAGAGCCTTTAGGAGAGATTTGTTTGTGGAGTGTCATGAGTCTCCGTTGGCAGGTCATCCAGGAATTTCTGAGACTAAGAGACTTATCAGTCGCAGTTTTTGGTGGCCTGGATGGCATCAAGTGTCAGTGTACTGTGTGTGCTAGGTCAAAGGCTTCACATACTCCTGCTGCGGGGTTGCTTTGCCCTCTGGAGGTTCCTAGTGCTCATTGGACGCATCTCACAATGGATTTTATTACTGATCTTCCTGTGTCCGAGGGTTTTACTGTCATCTGGGTGGTCGTGGACCGTTTTAGTAAGATGTGTCATTTGGTTCCATTCATTAAGTTGCCCTGCGCCAAGACACTCGCTAAGGCGTTTGTTAAGGAGATTGTCAAGCTCCATGGCGTTCCCACGGATATTGTTTCTGATAGAGGACCTCAGTTTGTGGCTCGCTTTTGGCGTGCCTTTTGTGACAGGTTGAGAGTCCATTTGTCATTTTCGTCTGGTTATCATCCTGAGTCTAATGGACAGACTGAAAGAAAGAACCAGGATATTGAACAGTTTTTGCGTTGTTTTGTGGCGGACAATCAAGAGGTGTGGTCTGAGTTTCTACCTCTGGCAGAATTTGCTCTTAACAATCATACATCCTCCTCTGCTGGGTGTTCTTCTTTTTTTTTGTTGTACTGGGAGACATCCTTCTTTTGGTTCGTTCTCCAAATTGGGGTCGGCGGTGCCGGAGGAGGAGAATTTTTCCGGTGATTTGGAGAGAGTTTGGACTAATGTACGTTGCAACCTTCAAGAGGCTAACAAGAAGTCCAAGAAGTATTTTGACAGGAAATGTAAAGAGGTTTTATTTACTGTGGGTGACATGGTTTGGTTGTCCTCGAAGAACCTGCGGTTGAGGATTCCCTCTAAGAAACTGGGTCCTAAGTTTGTGGGTCCATTTAAAGTGCTTCAGGTTGTTAACCCGTCTGCTGTTAGATTGGATGTTCCTACTTCCTGGAAGATTAATCCTGTGTTTCATGTTTCCTTGTTGAAAAAGGCTGATGTATCTGATAGGGACGCCACTGTCACAGTTCCTCCTGTGGTGGAAGATGGCGAATATGAAATTTCGCGTATCTTGAATTCTAGATGGCATAGAGGGAGATTACAGTATCTTGTCTCCTGGAAGGGTTTCGGTCCCGAAGACAACTCCTGGGTAGGGACGGATGATGTCTCTGCTCCTAGGCTTGTTAAACCTTTCCACAGGAGGTTTCCGGATAGGCCTGGGCCTGGAGGATCCGGAGGATCCTCATAAAACAGGGGGTACTGTTAGAACCCTCCTGTTTGTTTTTTCTATCTTGTGTTTTGCGGTCACGTGACCATCTGTCTTTATATTCCAGCTCCGCCCTTCTGGCTGGGCTGGACTTCAGTGTTTGACTGTTTCTCTAGCCTGGTGCTTCAGTGCCTTTCTCTGTTAGTTCGCTTGGTCCTCTGGGACCTCTGGTGCATTTTTGTCGGTTTGTCTTTTTGTGTTCTGCAGCGGCTTCTCTGTTTGGGAGGTGTCCCATTTTTGTCCCAGTCCTTAGTTCTTTTAAGGACCCCTCCCTTAATTCTATAGGTCTTCGTTCAGACTAGCCGAGGACTAAGGCGGGTCTTTTCACTAGGAACAGGCAGCCGGCTACATCGTAGGGATTCAGCTTAGTCTTACTGTAGGGACAGCTTTCCCCTATCTTTCCTTAGTACTTGTTGCAGATCATAACAGGGGCACTATAAAGATATTTTTATATTTTTATTTCTAAGGGCACTGTGTCAGGAAGTACTGCTGAAGACAGAGAAGAGTGAAGTCTGCAAAGGCAAGCTCTGGGACTGAAATCTCATCATGGCATCTGTACTACATGGAGACAAAAAGATGGGAACTAGTTGAATCAGAGATTTCACCTATAAGGTACCTTGATGTAAAAGTTTATTTGTGATCCCACCTGTGTCTCATCAGTGCTGTGGTTCCTGTATGGATATACTAGGAATTGTAGGTTCAAGCAATACAATTATATATGAGGCTGACCTGACATTACAATTGTTCACTGTACTAAGCTTTGTGCTGTATGCATGTATTGATGGTGGTTCTGATGCTGCATTCATGTACTGATGGTGGTTCTGACGCTGCATGCATGTACTGACGGTGGCTCTGGTGCTGCATTCATGTATTGACGGTCGGTGCTGATAACAAAATCACACAAAAATCATCAATGGAAATCAAATTTATTAACCAATGGAGGCCTGGATTTGGAGTCATCCCCCAAATTAAAGAGGAAAAACACACTACAGGCTGATCCAACTTTGATGTAATGTCCTTAAAACAAGTCAAAATGAGGCTCAGTATTGTGTGTGGCCTCCACATGCCTGGGCATGCTCCTGTTGAGGTTGCGGATGGTCTCCTGTGGGATCTCCTCCCTGACCTGGACTAAAGCATCCGCCAACTCCTGAACAGTCTGTGGTGCTACGTGACGTTGGTGGATGGAGCAAGACATGATGTCCCAGATGTGCTCAATCAGATTCAGGTCTGGGGAACGGGCGGGCCAGTCCATAGCTTCAATGCCTTCGTCTTGCAGAAATTGCTGACACACTCCAGCCACATGAGGTCTGGCATTGTCCTGCATTAGGAGGAACCCAGGGCCAACCGCACCAGCATATGGTCTCACAAGGGGTCTGAGGATCTCATCTCGGTACCTAATGGCAGTCAGGCTATCTCTGGCGAGCACATGGAGGGCTGTGCGGCCCTCCAAAAAAATGCCACCCCACAACATTACTGACCCACTGCCAAACCGGTCATGTTGAAGGATGTTGCGGGCAGCAGATCGCTCTCCACCGCGTCTCCAGACTCTGTCATGTCTGTCACATGTGCTCAGTGCGAACCTGCTTTCATCTGTGAAGAGCACAGGGTGCCAGTGGCGACTTGGCCAATCCTGGTGTTCTGTGGCAAATGCCAAGCGTCCTGCACGGTGTTGGGCTGTGAACACAACCCCCATCTGTGGACCACCCTCATGGAGTCGGTTTCTAACCATTTGTGCAGACACATGCACATTTGTGGCCTGCTGGAGGTCATTTTGCAGGGCTCTGGCAGTGCTCCTCCTGTTCCTCCTTGCACAAAGGCAGAGGAAGCGGTCCTGCTGCTGGGTTGTTGCCCTCCTCCGGCCCCCTTCACGTGTCCTGGTGTACTGGCCGGTTTCCTGGTAGCGCCTCCAGCCTCTGGACAGCACGCTGACAGACACAGCAAACCTTCTTGCCACAGCTCGCATTGATGTGCCATCCTGGATGAGCTGCACTACCTGAGCAACTTCTGTAGGTTGTAGAGTCCGTCTCATGCTACCACGAGTGTGAAAGCACAACCAACATTCCAAAGTGACAAAAACATCAGCCAGAAAGCATTGGTACTGAGATGTGGTCTGTGGTCCCCACCTGCAGAACCACTCCTTTATTGAGTGTGTCTTGATAAATGACAATAATTTCCATCTATTGTCTATTCCATTTGCACACCAGCATGTGAAATTGATTGTCAATCAGTGTTGCTTCCTAAGTGGACAGTTTGATTTCACAGAAGTTTGATTTACTTGGAGTTATATTCTGTTGTTTAAGTGTTCCCTTTATTTTTTTAGCAGTGTATAAAGATTCTTATTGGGAAAATAAGGTTGGACATGTTTGTGACAAGCTCATACTAACGTGCCTGGTTGCTAATTCTTTCCCTCTTCCTATGACAGTCATTGTAGTAAGTATGCATGTTTGAATATTCGAGTTTCTACTGCAGTTTGATAGAATATTGCTTCTCCATAGACAATAATTTGAGATCTGGCTGCATAACTCTACAGTAGTGTTGAGCCACCCCCATAGTGTTCGAGTTCGGTTCGGTTCGTCGAACACCCTTGTGTTTGCCGAACTGTTCGTCGAACTGTTCGTCGAACACCTTCGAACACCATTAAAACCAATGGCAGGCAAACAAAAACACATAGAAACACATAGAAAACACCTTCAAAGGTGTCCAAAAGCTGACAAACTGCTCAGAAGACATAACTAACACATGAAAAAGTGACAAGTACATATAGTCATGTGAAAAGAAAAGAGGTGGAGGAGTAAAAGGAGGGGGAGACACAGATATAAGCATGTCATGCCCTTCTAAAATCCAAAAAGTGAGAAGCCGACATGGCCAGTCCGTTCCTGCCCGTGCCACCTCCGTTTGTGCCAGAGCCGCGGTGGACCCTGACGGCCAGCCCCCCTCTCCCAATACTGGTGCCTGTCCGCTGGTGGGTCGAGCGAGCCCCCCTGTGGTGGAGGCAGCTCTAAGCTTTTTAATTTAAATTGTCTCTCTAATTTGAATGAATACACTTTAAATCCTTTTACAAGGATCTATTGAAGGGCAAGTCTCATGCCAGCAGCCGCGTAATTCCAGCTCCAGTAGTGTCCACTAAAGCTGCTGCAGTTAAAAAGCTTTTATAAGGATCGAGCTCGGCTGTCCACCGCAAGGCGTCCTACCGCCAGTCCCAGCCCCTATGCCTTGGGGTGCCTCCTGATGCTCTTCACTGAGTATCCCGTGGTCCCGAAGCATTTCCTTTGAAAAAATTAAGTGTCCAAACTACAGGTGGTGTAGCTTGCTTAACAGCCGGGATAATCCGCTGACTAGCAAACACTGCTACTAGGCACAAAGTATTTCCTGGGCTAGATGCAGTTAAAAATTTGTAATTAGATACTCTCGTTGGATGCTGAGAAAGCATTCCATAGAGTCTCCTGGCACGCCATATATTATTCTCTTAAAAAGCTTGGGGTAGGGGTCTAGGGGACCCTTTTATAGCCAAAATCATGGCCCTGTATCGCAATGCTTCACCTAGGCTGAAGATAAATGGAACTGTAGCACCCCGAGGGCTCGGTTGCTGCAGAGGTATTGCACCTCACCCAGAGGTGTGATATCTCACTCTTAGGTAAGGATGGAGTGTGGATCAGGACCCCGACACCTGCATGCATTACACCACATTGCCGTGGGGCAGGGCGATCAATATGCCCCTGAGATGGGCACGACAGTCCCTGTCCATGGCTGGAGTGGGGGGAGGGAACACTGAGGAAGGGGAACCCTGTAGTGCAGGAGCAGGGAGGAAGCAGTTCCTGGGTGCATTGAAAAGGGAGTATAAAAGGTGGGCATCATCTTAGTTCAGTGCAGAGAAGTCTGAGCAGAAGTGACAGGGAGCAGGGGCTCTGCATGAGCTCTGCTCCAGAGGCGGGCCTAGTAACAGAGGCCCAGGCCTGGAAGAGGGAGAAGGAAGGAAGAGGAGCAGAGAAGGCTCCAGGAATGAGGAACGAAGGGATCCCAGGGGTGTGGACGGGCGAGTCGCCACCGCACGCCCGAATCCACCTGCGTGGAGGGGTCAGACCAAAGGGGGAGACCCTCAGCTAGAAACCGGAGGCTGTGACATTTTATGTGGCGCAGCCCCTCGCTACACCCGCTAGGAGGGCAGCACATAGGGTCAGGGAAACTGGCGCCAAGTTTACCAAGAGGAGGCCCGAGGCAGCCAGACAGAAGGGTTGGTAAGAAAGGCCAGACAAAGGACACACAAAGGGGGTCCTGTGAAGCGCTCCAAAGTTATCTGGGAGTTGTCTGAGCCCCTCACCTGGTGAGCACAGTACGACATGGGCAGCCGTTACCTGCAGAAGTGGTCTGGATAATAAGAACTGTGAGTAAAGGCCCTGGACTGCATCACTGACTCCGTGTCGTTACTGCTGCTGCCCTGCACCATCACCCCCATCCTCCGCATACACTGCCCTGAGGCTATACTCCTCCCGTGGGGAGTTATGCTACTCTCTGTTGCACCCACAACACCAGCCTCAGTGGTCTGCCCTGCAGCGGCGGTTCACTCTGACCGCAATCCACGGGTGGCGTAGTCGGACATTTAAACATCAAAACCACATAAATAGTTCCGCCACTGGTTTGACCGCCCTGAGCCACGGAATCGGGTCGCCGCCACGGAGACTACAACCACCAGCATCCACCGAAAAGGGTCCGGCTCCGGATGTCCCAAGGCCCAGGGGGCGCGTCAGAACATTTTCATCACCTTTCATAATCACCAATGGGACAAGGCAGGGATGTCCTCTGTCCCCTCTCTTATACATCCTAGTGACGGAGCACCTGCTCTCATCAATTCGCCATAACCCCAATATTAGGTGGATTGAGGTGGGAGGCACCGAGTACAAGTGCTCTGCATTTGCTGATGATGTCAATCACATATATCCATCAGCAGGCTGTTATGGCTGAAATTGATCACTTTGTTACATGGTCAAATTTTAAAATCAATACAGCGAAGTCTGAGGCCCTCGATGTCTCCCTACCCAAATCCATACAAGATTCCATCCAGTCCAACTTTCCCTTTGCCTGGCCCTCACAGGGTATCAAATTCTTAGGAATTCCTATTCATAGAGACCTCTCCCGTCTATGTTATCTTAATTTTGGGCCCTTTATTGAACAACTCCATACAGACCACGGTGTTCCAAATTATTATGCAAAAAGTGTTTAGGAGTGATAAGGGAAGAATTTGTTTGTTTGTCAGTTAAACTCATTGATGGTGATGTGTGTCAGGGCTCTTTATATCACTGTAAGCAATTGCAGACACCTGTGCTAATTAGTTTGACAGGTGTGTCCAATGAACGGCAAGACTACTTAAGAAGGCTGTCCCACATTATTAAGCAGCCTACATTTTCTGCCAAAATGGGAAAGAAAAAGGATGTGTCGGCTGCTGAGAAGCAACAAATTTTGGAGTGTTTAGGTCAAGGCATGACTACAATCAACATTGTGCGATGATCAGGATGAAGTGTCTTGGCAATCAAGAAGTATGTAGCTGATTCACAGTACACACGTGTGCGTGCTGATAAGGGCAAATTGAGGACTCTTTCCTACAGGCAATTACGTCAGGTTAAAAGAGCAGCGGCAAAAAAGCCTTGTCATAGCAGCAGACAAGTTTTTGAAGCTGCTGGTGCCTCCAACGTCCCCCGAACAACAAGATGCAGGGTCCTTCAGAGGTTTGCAGCTGTGCGTACGCCATCCTGTCGACCTCCTCTATCCACTGCACACAAGCAGAAACGGCTCCAGTGGGCCAAACATTACATGAAGACTGATTTCAAAACTGTTTTGTTCACGGATGAGTGCCGTGCAACGCTCGATGGTCCAGATGGATGGAGTGGAGGATGGCTGGTTGATGGACACCCCACGCAAACACGGCTACAGCGCCAACAAGGAGGAGGTGGAGTAATGTTTTGGGCTGGAATCATGGGGAGAGAGATTGTCAGCCCCTTTAGGATCCCCGAAGGGGTAAAGATGAACTCCATAATGTATGTGGAGTTTCTCAAACAGCACTTCCTGCCATGGTTCAAGAAGAAGAACCGTGTATTCCACAGCAAGATCATTTTCATGCATGATAATGCACCGTCTCATGCTGCACATAACACATCTGCATCTCTGGCTGATATGGGCATAAAAGGGGACAAACTTATGGTGTGACCCCCATGCTCACCTGACCTCTACCCCATTCAGAACCTTTGGAGCATCATCAAAAGGAGTGTCTATGATGGCGGGAGGCAGTTCACATCTAAGCAACAGCACTGGGAGGGTATTCTGTCCTCATGCAAAACAATTGAAGCAGAAACCATCCAAAACCTGACAAATTCAATGGACGAGAGAGTTCAGAAGCTCCTTTCGAACAAGGGGTCCTATGTGCAAATGTAACATCACCTAGAATAAAGTTTTGAGTTGAAAACTGTTTGATTTCAGTTTCTAATAACCTGCTAATGCTTATAATTTCAAAAATGACCATTTTTTTGGTCTTTATTAAAATGAAAAGGTTGATCGAAGAGTGTGGGGGATCTAAGAGTGTGGCAACCCAGTAGTCAGGATTACTTCGAATTCTGACAATCTGAGGGTCATGTTGCAGGTAGTGCAGCAAGAAGGCACTTATGTGTCTTGCGCATCTCGGAGCCCCAAAATTATTTTCCGGGCTAGATGCAGCTAAAAATTATTATTAATTTTAAATCTGGTGGAGCTTAGTATAGATGGCCTAATAGAATCAGTACTGCACACTGCTACAAAGCCCAAATTATTTTCCAGCCAAGATACAGATAAACATGATTAGTAATTTTAAATCTGGTGGAGCTTAGTATAGATGGCCTAATAGAATCTTTACTGCACACTGCTACAAAGCCCAAATAATTTTCCAGCCAAGATACAGATAAACATGATTAGTAACTTTAAATCTGGTGGAGCTTAGTATAGATGGCCTAATAGAATCATTACTGCACACTGCTACAAAGCCCAAATAATTTTCCAGCCAAGATACAGATAAACATGATTAGTAATTTGAAAGCTTAAAACGGTTGGTGAGGTGATTTTAACCAATCATCAAGCTTTTACTCTCCCCAGGATGACACAGGGGTAGAAAAGTCGTTTCAGATCCATGATTTGTTCATCTTTATGAACGTGAGTCTGTCTACATTATCAGTGGAGAGCCGCGTGCGCTTATCTGTCAGCACACCACCAGCAGCGCTGAACACATGTTCAGACAGAACGCTGGCTGCGGGGCATGACAAGATCTCCAAGGAGTAAGTGGCGAGCTCCAGCCATTTATCCAGATTGGAAGCCCAAAAAGAGCAAGGGTCCAGTGACACAGTCATGGCTTCAATGTTTACTTGGAGATACTCCTGTACCATCGTCTCTAGGCGTTGACTATGTGTCAGACTTCTTGTCTCCTGTGGCCTTGCAAAGGATGAGCTAAAAAAAAAAAATGGTGAAATGATTCCGCAAAATTGATGTTACCAGCAGATACTGTGTTTCTGTTACGGTTTGAGTGCTGAACACTCGACGGTCCCACGGTCGGCAAGTTGGAACTGTGAGATTCACTACGTGCACCACTGGTGGTTTGTGGAAAAGCACATGTAAGATTCTGCAACAGTCTCTGCTGATACTCCTGCATGCGTGCATCTCTTTCTATGGCAGGAATTATTTCTGCAAATTTACTTTTGTACCAGGGATCTAACAGTGTGGCAACCCAGTAGTCAGGATTATTTCTAATTCTCCCAATTCGAGGGTCATGTTGCAGGTAGTGCAGCAAGAAGGCACTCATGTGTCTTGCGCATCCAGGAGCACCAAGTCCCTGTTGTGTTGGTGGCGAGGTAACAATCATGCTTCCTTCCTCTGTCCTCTCCCCCCAACCTCGCACAACAGAAATGTGATCAAGGTCTCCCTCATCTGATGAGTCTTCCATCAGTTCGTCCTCCACTTCTTCCTGGGCTCCTGCACCTTCCTCACTAGTTTGGCTGCTACCATGCGCCCTGGTAAAACCATCTCCCCCACCCTCACATGCCTGCCGCCTTGGTGCTGCCGACCGTCTGGACCTTGCAGATGTTAGCCCTTCCGCATACAACTCCTCCTCCTCTACTTCCTCCACCTCCTCTTGTGCCACCACCTGACTCCGAATTCTGTTTAACATGTGCTCCAGCATGTATATCACCGGAATAGTCATGCTGATAATGGCATCATCAGCACTAAACATCTTCGTCGCCATTTCAAAACTGTGCAGAAGGGTGCATAGGTCCCTGATCTGAGAACACTCCTCCAGCGTGATTTGCCCCACCTCTGGATCCCGTTGGCCCAGGCTATACGTCAGAACGTATTGCACCAGGGCTTGTCGGTGCTGCCACAGTCGCTGCAACATGTGCAGAGTTGAATTCCACCGGGTAGGCACATCGCATTTTAGCCGGTGAAGTGGCAGGCCCAACGACTTCTGTAGAGATGTAAGTCGCTGAGCTGCGGGATGCGAACGCTGGAAGTGAGCACACAGCGACCATGCCCTCTGCAGAAGGCCATCTAGTCTGGGATAGTGGGCTAAAAATTGCTGGACAACCAGGTTCAACACGTGAGCCATACAAGGCACGTGTGTGACATTGCCCCGGCGAAGGGCCACACCCAGGTTTGCAGCATTGTCGCACACGGCCTTCCCTGGTTTCAGGTCCAGTGGAGACAACCATTCATGAAATTGGTTCTCCAGAGCTGACCACAACTCCTCAGCTGTGTGACTCACATTTCCCAGACATTTCAAAGTAAAAACCGCCTGATGACGTTGAGCCCTACTGCCAGCATAGTAAGGAGGTGTGCAGGATCCCTTCTGCACAGTTAGAAAGCTTGTGGCATGACCAGACAGGCTTTGGGTGCAGGTGGAGGACCGAGAGGAGGTTGAGGAGGCAGAAGCAGTGGAGGAACTTTGACATAAAGAGGATTGACGCACAACTCGTGGGGACGGCAAGACTTGGACAGCAGCCCCTTGTCCTGCTGTCACCATAGTTACCCAGTGCCCAGTCAGCGACATGTAACGCCCCTGTCCATGCCTACTCGTCCAAGTGTCTGTGGTGAAATGCACCCTGTCACACACAGAGTTTCTCAAAGAAGCGGTGATGTTGTGTGCGACATGCTGGTGGAGCGCAGGCACACCTTTCTTTGAGAAGTAGTGCCGACTGGGCATCTGGTACTGGGGCACTGCGACGGACAGAAGGTCTCGAAAATCCTCTGTGTCCACCAGGCGGAAAGGCAGCATTTCTGTAGCCAAGAGCTTGCAGATGGTGAAATTCAACCTCTTAGCTTTCTCATGGCTAGGAGGAAATGGTCTTTTACTTGTCCACATCTGAGGGACTGAGGGCTGGCTGTTGTGCTTAGACGGGGTTGAGTAGGGTGTCCCCGGCAAACTACCGGTCTGTGAGGAAGATGCAGGCGGACATGTTAGGTTGCCTTGATCCAAAGGTGGTGCTATCGATGTCGGACAGCGCTCAACACCAGCTGGTGTTACCACCGCCAAAGAAAATGATGACCTGCCAATCACGCTGGCTGTTGCGGGTAAAGAGGTGGCAGGTCTGCGTCCCAAAACAGGTGTGACTGCTGTCCCCCCAGTCACAGAGGATGAAGAGGCCGCATATGCACAAGATGGGGCAGACGGTGGTTGGCCCAGCCGGCTAGGCCGCATTGTAGCACAGTGAGCTTCCCACTGCAACTTATGCTTCATGTCCATGTGCCGGTTCATGCATGAAGTACTCAAACTATGTATTTTTTGGCCTCTACTTAGCTTTTGTTGACAAATGTTACAGATAACACGAGTTGGGTCATCTTTATCGATCTGAAAAAATGCCCAGGCTATGCAAGGCTTAGCACCCATGCGACCTGAAGAGCCACCACGACTTGTGGTCAGAGGCAGAGTTGTGTTTGAGGATGCAGTTGTTGACGTGCTGCCAGTACTACGTCTCTGTCCAGGAAGGCGCAACCTGACCTCGTCGTCACTAGCATCCTCCTCCACCTCCTCTGCTGACCTCATCTCTTGGCTGACTGTGGGTTGACAGTAAGTGGGATCTCCAACCTCATCATGACACAAAGTTATGTAAAACAATTAATACAAAAGAGGATAGTGAAGACCTACAGAGGGATTTGGATAAACTGGGTAGGTGGAGCATTAAATGGCAAATGAGGTTTAATGAGGAGAAATGTAAGGTCATACATATGGGAAGGAAAAATGGAAGTCACCAGTACTCACTGAATGGGAAATCATTGGGGAATTCAGAGATGGAGAAGGACTTGGGCATCTTAATTGATAGTAAACTAAGTTGGAGTGCCCAAAGTCAGGCCGCTGCTGTAAGGGCAAACAGGGTAATGGGATGTATCAGAAGAGGTATAGCTGCAAAGGATGAGAACATTGTTCTTCCACTGTACAAAGCACAGGTCAGACCACACTTGGAATACTGTGCTCAGTTATGGGCCCCAATATATAGAAAGGATATAAACGAGCTTGAAAAGGTACAAAGGAGGGCAACAAAATTAATAAGGGGAATGGAGGGACTGCAATACCCAGAGAGGTTGGCAAAACTAGGACTATTCAGCCTGGAAAAAAGAAGGTTGAGTGGGGATATAATAAATGTGTACAAATATGTTAGGGGACAGTATAGAGACCTTGCCAGGGATTTGTTCAAAAGGAGGGATATTACGGTAACAAGAGGGCACTCACTAAGACTGGAAGAGAAAAGGTTCCAGCACGAGCATAGGAAGGGGTTCTTTATGGTAAGAGCAGTGAAAATATGGAATTCACTGAGTGAGGAGACGGTAATGTCGGATTCACTAAACCAGTTCTAGCGGGGACTGGATGCATTTCTAGATACCAGGCAGATTTCAGCATATACTTAAAAATAGAATAAAATAGTAAGTTGATACAGGGATTTATTCTGACTGCTGGTTTCAGAGTCGGGAGGGAATTTTTCCTCAGGTGAAGATTGGCCAAATCATTTGGGGTTTTTGCCCTCCTCTGGATCAACTTTAGCAACTGCATAACTTACAGTTCGAACTTGATGGACGCAAGTCTTTATTCGGCTTTACTAACTATGTAACTATGTATCATCACCCTGTGCGTTATCACACCCGTCGTCCTCAGAGTCAACCTGTTCCTGCCCTGACAAAAAGCTAAAGTTGTCGCTCCAATCAGGTATTTGGGTCTCATCATCGTCTTCCTCATTGTCTCCACCAACAGGAGTTACAGTTTGGGAATGAGGGTCTACATTATGGTCAGAACCTTCTGCGTCTGGTCCTGGATCCGACTCATAAAGATTCTGGGCATCAGTGCAGATCATTTCCTCGTCTGGATTCACAGAAGCGCTGGAGTCGACCTCTGATTCCCAGGCTATAGTATGAGTAAACAGCTCTGCAGACTCAACCATCTGTTCTACCTCATACTCAGACGGGCAGCTGGAGATTTGGGAGTTGTGAGGAAGCAAGTGCAATTGGGGTGACACCTCTGAGGGCTGGAGTATTTGTGATGTTGAAGTTGATGTGGAGGAGAGCCCACTTAAAGGAGCACTTGATATCCGTTGAAGCACCTGCTGTTTTTGTGCCTCATCTGGAATTTATAGCGATTGGCGTGGCCATAAGAAAGGGATCTTATCACATTGTCCGCTAAAAGAAGTAGACATTTTAGTTTTGCTGGAAGATGGTCTTTCTTCTGCAGATGTTACTGTTGCTTTAACACCTACTCCACGGACACAACCTTTTTTCCCCTTCCCAACACGCCTATTCCCCTTTCCACCAGCAGCAGGCCTTTTTCCACTCATTTTGGTGGTTAACTAATTCACAACTCGAGCAGAGCTGAGTGGTCAAACTGTGGTATTAGGCCAAAACTATTGTCTGGGTTAGATGCAGAAAAAAATTATATTCAGTTTGCAACCTGATGGAGGTCAGTATAGATGGACTAATAGAACAAGTCCCACACACTGTTAGAAGGCCAAATATTTTTTCAGAGCTAGATGCAGAAAAAAATTATATTCAATTTGCAACCTGATGGAGGTCAGTATAGATGGACTAATAGAACAAGTCCCACACAGTGCTAGAAGGCCAAATATTTTTTCAGAGCTAGATGCAGAAAAAATTATATTCAATTTGCAACCTGATGGAGGTCAGTATAGATGGACTAATAGAACAAGTCCCACACACAGCTAGAAGCCCAAATATGGAGGTCAGTATAGATGGACTAATAGAATGATGCTATGCCCAAAAGGTTTTACTTCACTAGGTGCAGTAAAAAAATTGGTATTCTATACACAGGTGGTGTAGCTTGCAACACAGATAGGCTACTCCACTGACTAACACACTCTGCAATAGGCCAAAAAGGATTAGCTTTGCTAGATTTAGCCAAATGCTGTGAAAAAAACTTGCACAGCACTGGCACAGACCTGCCTGGCAAAAACTGATAGGAACTGATGTAACTTAGTCCTGAAAAGGACTGCAATTACAATTAGTCTTTACTCCCACAACCTATCTATTTAAGAGCTTAGACCTGCCTGATAAAAGTCGTAGGAAATGCTGTAACCTAGTCCTTAAAAGGATTGCAATCACAACTATTCCCTACTCCCAAGCTATCTGTAGATTTGTGCGAAAATTGGCTTGAAATTAACAAGGTATAGCGCACACAGCAACAGCGGTGCCGTCTAACACGCAGCTGCAGCAGTGAGAAAATGGTGGCGACGGGGAAAATGGCTGGGTCTTATAGGGCAAGGACATGTGACATACACTGCCAATGACACATGCCCTTGCTTGTGTGAAAAAAAAGCACTTCGCTCCGTGTGTGCGCTGCTGATAGGCTGACAGATTGCACCTCCCCACTGTAAATGCGGGAAAGAGAAAAAAAAAATGGAGATCTTAATTATTCCTGCAGAGATCCATCCCCTGCCCCTCCCCCCGCCCCGCTGTACACTCAAACTGCGTATTAACATTAATTTTCATCATTACTGAGAAAAAATCCAGTTTTTTCTGGGGCGGCTGACGGCTGGTGTTTCTAGCCTGGGAGGGGGCCAATATTCATGGCACCCTTCCTGGGCTATTAATATCAGCCCCCAGCTGTCTGCCTAGCCTTTGCTAGCTATGAAAATGGGGGGGACCCCACGTCATTTTTTGGGGGGGTCCCCCATTTTAATAGCTGGTAAAGGCTAGGTATTCAGCTACGGGCTGATATTAGTAGCCTGGGAAGCTCCGTGGGTATTATCCCCTTCCCAGGCTTCAAACATCTGCCCCAGCCATCTGCTTAACCTCCGCTAGAGACTAAAATTACAGGGAACCCCACATCAATTGTTTTTTTAATAAATCCTTTATTTTAACACTAAATGACAAGTACAGTAATCAACACTATCACTGTACTTATTATATATGTGACTGACATGTTTCTATCTATCTAATCTATGTGTGATGCTCTATTCTTTCTGTTCTAAATTGTCGGGTACCGGTGTATGCCGCTGATGAATTGCCGGCCGGCTTTTTTTAAAGAGATGGGTGCATGAAAATCGGAGGGCACTAGTGTGTTCCTAGTGCCCTGCTATGTTTTTTATGCACCCTCCTGTATACCCTGCCTGCCTGTCTGCCTATATATTCTGCCTGCCTGACGTTTAATTGAGCACCGTTCCCATCGATTTGGGCAATTTTTGACCTTCTGAAGACCGCTGGGGGGGGGGACCACCAGAAAAATGCTCGAGTTTCCCATAGACTTACACTGAGCTCGTTGCTAGTGTCGAGCACCCGAGTATTCCAATGTGCTCGACACAAGCTTCGAGCACCCGAGCATTTTAGTGCTCGCTCATCACTAATAGGGACCATAAATAATAAAATTAAAATGACGGTTACTCTTTAAAGGGAGTCTGTCACCCCCAAAACGGATTTTAAAAGGGCTATACAGTCTTGTAGGTGCCTGTTTAAAATGCATTTTACGAGTAGACGGACTCCCTTTAAGGCAGAAAAAAAAGTTGTTTGCTGAATGCTCATTAGTAGTGTTGAGCGAGTATTTTCTGCCCGAGTATGCTTGGGCCGAGCTCCCAGTATTTATAGGTGCTCGGTGATAAGGTTAAATCGCTCCCGTGTGCATGATTTGCAACTGTTTGACAGTTTTATTACATGTGAGGAATGTGTAAGAAATAGACATTCCTCACATTCCCACAAAACTGTCAAACAGTTGCAAATCATGCACACGAAGGGAGCGATTCAACCATATCACCGAGCAGCTATAAATACTCGGAGCTCGGCCCGAGCATATTCGGTGAAAGGGTTAATTAGAACATACTCGCTCAACACTACGAGTCATTAGTTGTCTATTTTCCTCGACTCCCTTATAACATTGCAAGATTTGATTGGCCATGCATGATAGTTTATTTTAATAGGAAAAGGTGAATGAGTTGATGACAGACTTGCCAGGTAGCACTCTCCAAGCAAAACAAATAATTGGACATGTTGAAATTCAGTAGGCTAATGTCTTCTTTCTGAGACCCCAAGGGACAGTTGTTCAGCCCCCATAAATATGACATTGTCAAAAAAATGATTTAAGAAGAGGCCACACACTCCGCTGTACACCATGTCTTTCTCATCTCATACTAGAGATATTAGGAGTGCTGAGGTTAATAGAGGCTGCTGACACTGCTGTCCACTCCATCTATCTGATTTAATACTGGAGATACCAGGAGTGCTGAGGTAAAAAGAGGCTGCTCACACTGTTATACACACTGCCTATGTGATCTAATACTGGAGATACCAGGAGTGCTGAAGTAAGAAGAAACTACTCACACTGCTATTCAGCATTTCTTTCTGAATTAATAATGAGAATATCAGGGGTTCCGAGTTAAAAAGAGGTTACTCACACTGCAGTCCACCCTGTCTTTCTGATCTAATAATATAGATACCAGTGTGGCTGAGGTAAGAAGAGGCTTCTCACACTGCAGTCCGCCATGTCTTTCTGATCTAATACTGGAGATACCAAGGGTACAGAGGTAAGAAGAAGCTGCTCACACTGCTGTCCAACCTGTCTTTCTAATCTAATGCAGATGCAAGGATACTGAAGTAAGAAGATTATTCTCACACTGCTGTTAACCTTGTGTTTATAATCTTTTCATGTCAATCCTGCTGTCCACCTTGTCTTTCTGATCTAATATTGGAGATACCAGGGGTGTGGTGCCGATGTAAGAGGCTGGTCACACTGCTGTCCAACCTGTCTTTCTAATCTAATGAAAATGCAATGGGTGCTGAGTTAAGAAGAGGCTGCTCACACTGCAGACCACCCTGTCTTCTTGATCTAATAATGGAGAGACCAAGGTTACTAAGGTAATAAGAGGTTGCTCACACTGCTGTCCACCTTGTCATTCTGATTAAAAGTTAAATACCAGTGGTACTGATTGTATGAAGAGGCTGCTTACACTGCTGTCCACTCTGTCTTTCTGATCTAATATTGGAGATGCCAAGGATACTGAAGTAAGAAGATTATGCTCACACTCCTGTTCATCTTGTGTTTATAATCTTATCATGTCAACCCCGCTGTTCACCTTGTCTTTCTGATCTAATATTGGAAATACCAGGGGTGCTGATGTAAGACAAGGCTGCTCACACTGCTGTTCACCATGTCTTTCTGATCTAATACTGTAGTTGCCAAGGACACTGAGGTAAGAAGATTCTGCTCACACTGCTGTCCACCCTGCATTTGTAATCTAATAATGGAGATACCAGGGGTGCTGAGGTAAGAAAGGGCTGCTAACACTGCTGTCCACCATGTCTTTCTAATCTAATAAGGGAGACACTAGGTGTACTGAGGTAAGAAGAGTCTGCTCACACTGCTATCCACCATGTCTATCTGACCTAATACTGAAGATATCAAGGGTGCTGAGGTAAGAAGAGGCTGCTCACACTGCTGTTCAGCCCTGCCTATCTGATTTAATACTGTAGATACCATGGGTGCTGAGCAAAAATAGCTTCTCACACTGCTGTCTACCCGGCCATTTTGTATGATAATATAGTATTAGTTATCTGCAGGTCACAGAAGAGGAACTTCCTAGTGCACATACTCATAGGCAGCTGTCCTAACATTCTAAGACAGGATTCTGTTGGTGTAACAGGGCGGCAGCTGTTTTATTTCTATAATGATCTCCTCCCTAGATGAAACAATTGCGATTTTCTATTTAAATAGATTTAAGAATTTTTTTTTTTATTATTATTTTTAATATTATCTTTATTATTTTTTTTTATTCATGAACAACCCCTTTAGAGTGCCATTTGACCTGTCAGACCTTATGATACCTCTGAACTGTGTTCATGTTATTTGTTTTAAAGTTGCCTTAGGATAAAAGGATTTTGAGAACAACTATCAAAATGTTATTCCCATGTCAGTAGGTGATGGCATATCCTAGTTTATGCCATACTTTCATGAATGCTAGGGATCCGACTCCTGCGCCCACCACCAATTCTGAGAATCACAAGCTAACAATAGCATTGCTTCTTGAGTTTGATCTCTTGGACACAAACCTATTTTTGGAATTCCCATAGAAGTGAATGGAGAGAGCCATTCTTTGTGCACTCTCCTCCTCATTGTGCGGGTCTCAGAGGGGGAGTTGCACTTAACAGACATGTTTTACTTATCCTGTATACATGCCAAACATTTTCTAGTTAAGAATGTCCATTTAATACAACTCATATCTCTTTCTGGACTCCTACTGGCTCATGATGTTTAATATGTTGTCCAGAATTTTGTACAAAAGATAACCGGACCATTGTACAGAACAAGCACTTTTACGTCTTGTGTCGCTCCTATTTTCTTTTATACTGGAAGCCTTCACTTCCTTTATTTGAGTTATTTGTCACTCTGTTATGTCTTATTTAGATTGTACATGTATTTTGTCACTTTATTATTATTATCATTATTTATTAACAAAAATTCTCTATCAACATAAGATTTCCAAAATAGATATTAAACCTACAAACTCAGTTGCAGGAGCCTCGAAAAATTTTCTTTCTGATTCCAGTAATACAGCTTAACTTGCTGATGGCTTTAATGGGCTGAAGACAGTTTTATTGCGTTCACAAACTATTTAGAGGTTTACAGAAATATCATTAAATAGAAACTCGATGCCCCTCAGGCACTTGATCACTGTTTCTTAATCCCTTTGCACGTTAGCAAGCCTTACACATACTCAAATTTGACTTATGCTTAAATTAAAGCTATACCCCTGTAAATAAGAATATCTACAAACATCTTACGGTAAAGGCTATTTATGTAATTTTGATCCCTTTGTTGCCAGACGCCATTGTCTTATCTGTGGTATTTATAGCTCTTTTATCTATCTTTTTCTGATCTCCTTTTTGCTGCTTTCTGATCACAAACCAGTTGAATTTTGTGGTTAGAAATTAGCTAAGAGGAGCTCAGAAAAAGACAGATAAAAGATTTACAATCTCTACTGCCAGAACCAGTTCACTGACAGATTCTCAGTTAACTCATTCTGCAGCCAGCAATGTGCAGAGAAACAAAGATCCTGTTAAAGTCAAATGGTGCAATATTTGTAATTAAATCCAAATGCAAATAATGAATTGAACTCCCAAAGTACATTCAAGTGAAAAAAATTGTCCCAAATGCGCAAATATCCTTAAGAATGAGTTGTTTAAATAACTATGAATCTGTGTATTTCTATTTTTTTCTATCTTTTTGAAAATTCTCTTGCTTAATTTTTCAAGGTGTAAAAATACACTTGCTGGTCATCCTTTAAGGTAAAGCAAATTATGTATTGGTTCTTATTTCATAGACAACCTAAAACAGTCACATATGAGTCAGGGAATTAGTTTATACCATGCAACCCAGTACAGTAACACAAAAACAAACAAAGGCTTTGCTATACACTCTTCCATCCAACATTACCACTATGAGCTAGGGAGAAAGAATGCATGACGCTAGTTAGAGGCACAGCTGTTGTTGTGCCATCCCGAATCGCACTCATTAAAGCTCCATTGTGGATTAAATGGGAATTCAAGTTGCTGTTTTTTACCATGTATTCTCCTGTATTCTGTATTCTGCTGAAAAGGAAAACTACAGTATATGAAGAAAATTGTATTTTTCTGTTAATCTGAGAGTTTAAGCTAAATGTACATACTGAATACTGAGGGATTATCATTGATAATATTGTGGGGGATTTAGAAAAAAAAACCTCTTTGATCTTCAAAGTCAATTGAGAATAATACAATTTGGTAAGAAAAAAAAAAATAATTGTATTCTGGGGATACCCTAATGTTCATTCTGCTCTAGTTGTATTTCAGATTTTCCTTCTTTGCAATGCATAGGGTTAAACCTGCTGCTAAACTTACTGTAGAATATGAAGCAGAAAAAGTCTTCAGTGCATGGAGTCAGCCTTAGGCCACGGCCCCACTATCAGTATTTGGTCAGTATTCGGTCAGTATTTTTTCTTAGGAGTAGGAGCCAGAACCAGGAGTGGGTGATAAATGCAGAATTGGTGACTTGTTACTATTATACCTTTTCTCTGATTGTTCCTCACCTGGTTTTGGCTCCCACTCCTGAGAAAAAATACTGACTGAATACTGATAGTGGGGCCGTGGCCTTAGGGCTCATTCAGACATCAGTTTTTCACATAGGAATTATATTTGTGTTTTTCACGTATAGAACTCGTACGTATTACAATCTATGGGGCTCTTCTCATGTCCTTGTATTTTTGCAGACCAAGAGGTCCACACAAAAATATAGAGACATATCCAATTTTGATTTGAGTCCCAGATAAAACTCGACCATGCAAGTCTATATGTCTGTGAAATAGATGGATAGAACTCAGATGCCATGCTTGAGCTGTCTGTTTTTCACTGACTGTTTAAAGCGCCAATCCAGCATTGTTTTTTAATGCAGCGCTAGTGTGATGCCACTAATCCAAGTTCCCTATTCTTAGTCCTTTACTTACCAGCCGTAGTCTTCAGTTGTTTCCAGCGCCACTCCTGTCGGCAGAGCTGGACTGGCACGGAAGTTCAGCCCTGCCATTTTCAAGAACACAGGACCACTTCTTGAAATTCTGTGATCTATGCTCTCTAGATATTGGAACCACAGGACAGCAGCATACGATGAAATCGGCGTGTGCTGTTGACCTGTATATTTATTACTGAATTATGGCCCAGTTAGATGAGCCAATAATCATGAAACAAGTGTTTGGAAGGGCACATCATCCTGACTATTAGCCCATCTAAATGGGTCAGTAATCCCCTGATGTAAGAGCAAAATGATTATTCGTCAAGTGCGACGATTTTTAGCCGGCTTTAAGGGAACCTGCCACCAGAAAAAAACACTATTAACCTGCAGATATGGGGTTAATCTGCAGGTTAATAGCGTTACTAAATAGCAATAGATTCAACAGGTACATAGTTGCAAACATCCACAGATAACAGATTATACCACATATGGAGCATTACTAACCTGCCCAGCGCCTGCACTTAGTTGAACGCTGCAGGGAGAAAACAAACTTTATTTTCCCCGGCAGTGTTCAGCTTTCAGTCACAGGGGCAGCTCCAGCGTGGGTTCAGTCACGGCACTGAGTGGGAACTGTAACTGCGCTCCCGTCACTTACTGACACTGGCTCTGCATTGGGGCTGCATTATTACAGGATAGGGGACATCATTACAGAAAGGGGCCAGGATGGGTGACATAATTACTGTAATATGTGGTCTGTTCATGGTGTGACAGTATTTCTCCCTTGTATGTTGTATTCAGTCACAATGTGGTGGTAATATGTGGTCTGGTCATGGTGTGGTGGTATTTTACCCTTGTATGTGGTATTATTCGGTCACTATGTGGTGGTAATATGTGGTCTGGTCATGGTTTGGTGGCATTTGTCTCTTGTATGTGGTATTATTTGGTCACTATGCGGTGGTAACATATGGTCTGGTCATGGTGTGGTAGTATTTTGCGCATATTTGGCCTGTGACTGTTGACAGTTGAGGTGACATATGGATGGGTGCTTTATCATCCACTTGCACTGAGCACGCCGGAAACAGTCTAGTCGGGTTCTGGGTGGGAGTATGCATATCACGTACTTGCGGTCACGTGACCGCCGCTCCCGGCACCGACACTGAAGAATCCTCACAGTGCACAGTTTGTGCACTGTGAGGATTCACAAGTCTGCAGGCACATAGAGTGACTGCCGAATTGTCATTTTAGACTGAAAAACCCCTTTAACATAAGAACAAAATCTGTTTTCTGGGAGTTTCATGGCATGGGTTTCTGTGACTAAGCAGCTGCGTGCAAGCCACACATCACCAAGCACAATGGCAAGTGTTGGAGGAGATGGTGTAAAGCATGATTCTGCCAGACTCTGGAGTATTGGAAGCATTTTCTTGAGTCACAAATCACACATATCTATCTGCCTGTGTAATTTACAAGTCTAGGTTTAGTGAAATCAAGGAGAAGGTTACCTGTCTGACTGCATTGTACTAAATAGGTTAAATCACTGAAACAACTCACAATAGCATATACTGATACCTGCAGAAATATATACAAAATATACCAAAAGAAAATACTGGAGAAAAAAATATCAAAAAGTTAACAAAGTTTATTGAAAGTTGATAAAAAAACAAGTAAAAAAAGGATCTAGTTATTGATTATAAACTGCAGAAGGTAACTTTATAAGTGCTAAAAATAATACACTACAGAAATGCATAATTAGATATATAATAGATAAATACACCGATTGTAAATAAATAAAAAGATTCAATATTACAGTCAGCAATATATTTCATCAATACGGGAACACTTAGTATGGAAATATAGTAATTACATATAATGAATAAATTAAGACTCCGATAAAAATAAGACTGTGGATAGATTAATAGTATATAGTTAAATATATTCTATGCCAAAAAAGGGTAACCATCAACAAAGGAGTATATCAGCATGAAAAGCTCAGAAATGTGAACAATAACAATTACTTACAAACATAATTGGAACAAAAGGTAACAATTAGATTTAAACAGGCTAGATAGCTTATTTTTTACTCTTTACCAATCAACTAACAGGCAGAAATATAAATAAGAAAGGAAATGGGCATGTCGTAAAGAAGTGACATCTGAAAATGATGAGAGGCTTTTTTACATGGTTGATGCAAAAATGATTCCTGTTTGAAGGGTTTCGTTTTTGAAAGAGAAGAAATAATGTGTTGTCAACTAGTAGTAGTGAAAAAAATTACCTCTTTTTTGGGATCCGTAACAGGTTTTCTATTCTCAAGCCGAGTAAACAATTATAAAGGCTTGTTATCAAGCGGTCCAAAAAGTATCCCTTTTTTAGGGAGCAGGAACAGACTAGCTGTTTTCAAACTGAAGACACAATGATGTGTTCTCCATAATCTTGTAGCAAGTCTTTCAAGTAGAGTAGAAGCTATTATCCCTTAAAAAAGGAGGCCATTTCCATATTAATGCCTTTGAATTTAGAATGGAATGTCATAAATGTTCATGGAGATATCCGAATGCATTTTTTCATGTAGTGTATTTATTGTATATCACATCATTTTAAAGGGGTACTCCAGGCACAACTGATACAGAGTGTACTGTTTGCTACATGGCATGAAGTGGTAGTGCATGACTTCTTTCCCAGTAGTAACTCTTTCATTACCTTTTTCTTTTTCACTTTTCTAGTCTTGTTAATATTATGTCCACTTTTTCATGTGACGTGTGCACTGAAAGTGTGGAGGTGAAAGTTATCAGCAAAAGCCCTCAAATCTCTGATACACTGTGGCGATGTGTAGTCACATGATTCTGCAAATATAATCCCTTTCGTCAATTCTCATGTGATCTGCAAAATGAATATCTGTTGTGTCTAGTTGCTTCCTTTTTAACAGAAACTCAGTTCAGCAAATGTAAAATTGTCAGAGCCCTTAATTCACTTTCAATCTAATTTTTACTGAAGGTATTTTGAACTTTATTATGGAGGTTTCTCAGTTTTATGTCACTCTTATTGTCTGAATAAATGGAATCTTCCACGGCTTTATTATCTACTTGTTCAGACGCTGCGTTTTTGCCACATTTTTTCTGTACATTTTTCAAGGGTAAAAAACGCTGCACTTTACAGTGTCAGCCAAGTGAATGAGATTTCTGAAATCTCATGCACATGCTGCTTGTTTTTTTTTTTTGCAGATTTGAACCATCCAAGCTTCTTTTCAATTCTGCAGCATGTGAATTGTTTCAGTGTTTTTCACCTCTTTAAATGAATGGGGAAAAACGAGCAAAAATGCATGAAAAATGCAGGTATAAAACATGCCAAAGACGCACATCTTTTTCCTGCCAAAACTCTGGGTTTTAGTACAACAAAAATGTTTTAAAGGTGTGCACATACTCCTAGGTTGTAATTTCCCATAATTTTCTAGATGGGTTTCTATCAGAGACTTGAGAATGCTCTCGTTTGCATTCAGAGACAGCAAACCCTAGAGGTTTAATAGTAACACACAAATCTGCGAGGACACTCAAATTCTGTTGTACACTAAGGGCTAGTTCGTGTTTCTCATCAGCAATGAGTTATGTAAGACTGAACAGATATTGATCTGAAAGTCATAACCATGATACATATAAAGTCACATCAATCAATCAACCCAAACATGTGACCTTCAGTTGCAAAGTTCAAATTGATGTAATCAATAAAGCAGACGCTCTGCTCCATACAATATAACGAATATAGATATTACATTTGACCACAGACCCAGAGATTAGATTGAGGTGATGTTGTAAAAGTGGATGGACATCCCAACACAAAATATGCCCTGATGGATCTAGAACATTTTATTGTTTGCTGCTGCTAGCAAGCTTCCAACCAAGATCTATACACATCATAACCTTTCATTTATAGTAATGTAGCAATCTGCTGGGAAATATGAGGTCTAAAAAATAGCTGTTGAATAGGTTTAGAAGTTCAGAACCCATTATTGGATACACTACAAAGAATGGTACTCGCTCTTGAACCCAAATCTCCATGTAGCACATATACTGCCCATTGATTTTCATAGAGGCTTTGTAATGCTTCATTTCTTCTGTGGCGGTGCTACAGGGGAATTAAACACTTGGTGTTAGGTTCTCCTGAAGATTACAGCTGATTGCTGGAGATCCTCGCCATGGGACATCCTTATATCGTCTTATGGGTGTGGTCGCTGAATGAAAAATCATTCAACCTCCATGATTGCCGATTACTTCATATTGTCATCCATGCATCGTTCTTGTATGGCTGCTATGATGTTACCATTATCTCATTAGGGGCCATGTCCATGCACTTGAGAACTTTTTGTCTATAGATTAAAAGGATATTCTTGGATTTCAAGGGAATCTGTCGCCAGATTTTTACCACCTTATCTGAAAACAGTATAATGTAGAGACAGAGCTTGATGCCAGTGATGTGTCACTTACTGGGCTGCTTGCTGTGGTTTTGATAAAATCACAGTTTGGCAGCTTTCTGTGTACACTGTACATGGGCAGAACACTGACAATCTGTGGTGTGGATGGGGTAATACAGCACTTAGCATTCAGACAACTGGTAGATCCGCGTCAGATAAAGAAGTGATTGTTATCAAAACTACAGCAAGAAGCCCAGTAAGTGAAACATTGCTGGAATCAGAGTCTCTGCCCCTATGTCATGCTGCTCTCATATGGGGTAGCAAAAACTTAGTGACAGATTCCCTTTAAAAAGAACATAAATTCACCCAATGTTTAAATGATCACATTCTCAACATTTTTAAATTGTTCGCAATGCCCCCAATACTGATAGTCATGTGTCCATCTTGCCTCGAGTTAGAGCTGGTATTAACCAATGCAAACCACATAGCGAAAGTGCGCGGGCACAGAAAATACAGGACACTGAAATCATGTGGTAAGTAGAGAAGAACGGATCAATCAGCTTAAATTCAATTTTGAGTCAAATTTATTGAAATTTTCAGGTCTTATCAAATTCTAACAATTTGAGATTCAATTTGCAAGCACCGCAAGAATAAAATCCCCAGCACCCTTTCACAAACTACTGAAGATTGCATCAGCCAGAGAGCGGGTGCCTGATGTCAGGCGTGGACACATGGCCTTCCCTATTATGCCTTGCCGCTATCACATCATATAGTCTAGCACAGCCAATCATGGGGGACTATAACAGCCACTATAGACAGGTATGAAAGTTCTAAATCACTGTGTTGTTCTACTAGTGCTCTGAAGAACATAGAAAATGAGAGTGGTAGTCTCAGTCTGTGTATAACAATACACTGATTCAAATGATAGGGAGGTGCAGGACCAGCAGAATCAGTGTGACTATGAATTGATTGATCTGTGATGTATTGCTGTACAGCACCTTATTTACACTTTTTGTTTTATTTTTGATGCACTGCAAACTAGGAGGGCAGTTTAATACTCCTGTCCTAATTTTATGTTTGCGTTAAAGAGCTCCAAAGGTGTTCAATACATTACTAGGATATATCAGAGTGTTATACACGGCTTTTCCAGGCACTTAGAGACTTTGAAGTATTGAGATTGGTGAATTTGAATTTCAAAACATTTGCTCATTTCTAGTGGTAAGCCTTTAGTTTGGATTAAACTGAATTTTATTAAAAAGACCTTTGAGTATTATGTGCCCTATTCATATAATACACGCCATATATATTTCAAGTTATTTCAGTGACCGTTGTGGGATTTTCTTACTTTAACAGAAGGCTACTAACAATTTTATCCACGTCTATCTGTCTATCGGTACCCTTCTGTAGTCGAAGGAACATTACGTTTTTCGGAGATGTTCCTATAGCCTTTACCTTTAACATGTACAGTGGGGAAAATAAGTAATTGATACACTGCCGATTTTGCAATTTTTCCCACCTACAAAGAATGTAAAGGTCTGAAATTTTTATAGTAGGTACACTTCAACTGTGAGAGACAGAATCTTAAACAAAATTCTGAAAATCACATTGTATGATTTTTAAATAAATTATATTTTATTGCATGAAATGAGTATTTAATCACCAACCAACCAGCAAGAATTCTGTCTCTCACAGTTAGTTTTTCTTTAAGAAACCCTCCTACTCTGCACTCATTACCTGTATTAACTGCACCTGTTTGAACTCGTTACCTGTATAAAAGACACCTGTCTACACACTCAATCAATCACAACCCAACCTCTCCACCATGACCAAGAATAAAGAGCTGTCTAAGGACACCAGGGACAAAATTGTAAACCTGCACAAGGCTGAGATGGGCTACAGGACAATAGGCAAGCAGCTTGGTGAGAAGGCTTCAACTTTTGGCACAATTATTACAAAGTGTTAGAAAGATGACTGTAAATCTTCCTCGGTCTGGGGCTCCATGCAATGTCTTGACTCGTGGGGTAAGAATGATTCTGACAAAGGTCAGTAATCAGCCCCGAACTACATGGGAGGACCTGAAGAGAGCTGGGACCACAGCCTCAAATATTACCGTTAGTTACACACTGCGCCGTCATGGATTAAAATCCTGCAGGGCATGCATGGTCCCCCTGCTCACACCAGCACATGTCCAGGCCCATTTGAAGTTCGCCAATAACCATCTGGATGATCCAGAGGAGACATGGGAGAAGGTCATGTGGGCAGATGAGACCAAAATAGAACTTTTGGTATCAACTCCTCTCGCCATGTTTGGAGGAAGAGAAAAGATGAGCAGAACCCCAAGAACACCGTCCCAACTGTGAAGCATGGTGGAGGAAACATCATACTTTGGGGGTGCTTTTCTGCAAAGGAGACAGGATGACTGCACCGCATTGAAGGGAGGATGGATGGGTCATGTATCACGAGATTTTGGCCAACAACTTCCTTCCCTCAGTAAGAGCATTGAAGATGGGTCGTGTCTGGGTTTTCCAGCATGACAATGACCCGAAACACACAGCCATGGCAACTAAGGAGTGGCTCCTTAAAAAGCATTTCAAGGTCCTGGAGTGGCCTAGCCAGTCTCCAGACCTGAACTCAATAGAAAATCTTTGGAGGGAACTGAAACTCACTGTTGCCCAGCGACAGCCCCAAAACCTGAAAAATCTGGAGAAGATCAGTATGGAGGAGTGGGTCAAAATCCCTGATGCAGTGTGTGAAAACTTGATCAAGAACTATAGGAAACATCAGACCTCTGTAATTGCAAACAAAGGTTTCTGTACCAAATATTAAGTTCTGTTTATCTATTGTATCAAATACTTATTTCATGCAATAAAACGCAAATTAATTACTTAAAAATCATACAATGTGATTTTCTAGATTTTTTTTCAAGATTCTGTCTCTCACAGTTAAAGTGTACCTATGATAAAAAAATGACAGACCTCCCCATTCTTTGTAGGTGGGAAAACTTGCAAAATCGACAGCGTATCAACTATTTATTTTCCCCACTGTATGTCTATAATTTTCTCTTTAGTCTCCTGAGACCACTCTCTTCTTAACTTTCTTTGCTTTATCTTTAGTATAGTACACACCCTGATACCAAACAGCACAGTGGCTACTTTTCCTCCTTTAAATAGGCAGACTGACTAATTACAAGTTTGTAGACACCTGTGATGCTAATTTCAGGACACCTTAGTGTAACATGTTCTCGTGGTCAAATTATTTTCAGCCTTTCTAGGGGTGCCATCATTTTTGTCCATGCTATATTCTTTTTTTTTTTTTATTTCTCAGTTGAACCACAATTCAAAAGCAACATCTAATATCAGTTGATATTTAGTAAATTTAAATTGAAAATTACTTTTGTCAGTTTCTATTTTGTTCAGTGACCAGACAGAAGTCTACCAGCAATATATAAATAAATATATGTATATATGAACATGTTGGTTATAAAAATCTATAGATAGGACAATACTTGCTTGCTGTAAAATATCTCACATTGGCATACATACCTTCCTCTAGGTTTACTTGGCTTCTGTAGTTGTAACCCTAAGAGCTGGATTCCCTCTATCAGCTGTCATATGATTGACATACCAAACATCTAGCGTATCCAGTGTGTCCTGTTTGGACAGATCAAGTGACCATGAGAGATGAAACCTGCTAATCTGCTTTTCATGTGTCTTTTCCTGGGAAGAGAAAGTTCTATCACCAGTGATGGCTAGCATTAATAAGAAAAGATTAGTGTGTTTTCCACCTTGTTAGTCGTGTAAAAATGTAATATAGTCTGCAGTGCTTGCAGAACAACTTGAGAATTTAATAACGCAAAGTGATCTTGTATCATCATTGTGGAGAAATGTAATATTCAACCAGTACCTGTATTGGCTTCTTCAGAGTATTTTACAAAATAAATCAAATTATTGCAAGTCATAGTAAAATACTAAAATATCATCATTGAAATGATCAATTTATGAACACATTGCCTCTTAACGGAGACTTGTTCATGCGGGTCTCTACTTTATCTATCATCGCAGCAACGAACACTACAGGGGATATGACAAGTATCACAGAAGTCCAACAACACCCTTGAAAGGGTCGGCCGGTCTAATCAGGCCATTAACCAAACACCAATTAGCTTACATGTAACTGATCTGGGGTCGAAAAATGACCGTGGTCGATACACGTAAAGCCCACATGAGACCCTTTAGCTCTTAGCTACATCACAGGAATTTGACATCCTATGAAACAAAGTTTAGAACACTCAGTGATAGACACAGCAACCATCATAGGCAACTCAGGAATATAGAGAAGGATTATCATGTCCAGGTTCAGTGTATTTCTGCATTAAATGGGTTGTCAATTTTAGACTTGTATTTATCCATAAGGTTTCAGACCTATTCAATAATAAACAGAGCAGTTTATCACCCTTCCTGGGTATGGCACTGCCTCTCCGTCACTGCTGCAGTCTTTATTAAAAGGTTGCAGCCATGACATCATATCTACAGTATAAGTTACTGCTGCAGCCAATCATTGAACTCAGCGGCTCATGTCACCTACGTGTGCACAGTAATTGACTGCAATGGTCACTTGCACTGTTGATGTGACCGTAGCAGCAGACCCAGGGAGGATGAGTAACAGCTACAATTTTTATTTTATAAGACTACAACTCTATGGAAAAGTAGAACTTTACATACATATAAATGTCTGTATAATTTATGTTCATTTTTTTTCACAAAGCGAATATAGAAAAAAGTGATTTTGCCAAAGTTTTTTTCAAGTCTATTTTTAATGTTGTTCATGCTTCACACTAAATAAGCTGTTGAACTCATTCCCAGAATATTAATGTCAAGTGGCTACCTAACGTGTTGCTTTTTTTTTCTTTATATATAATATATATTAATTTTTTTTACCAAATAATCGTTGTTTGGAGATTTGTTTGTGGGTATACTTTTTATCTAAGTTTATTTTTTTAAGTTTGGATTATTTTTCCTCTATGTTCTCTTCATTTACAGTATATCTGTTTTATAACTTAGTTAAGTTAATAAGTTAATCAGGTTTGTTCGTCTAATGTTGTTTGCCCACAATGATGTCTTGTTATACAATGTACAGTTAACCATACCTACAGTGTCCATTTTAGGACATGATCAGATATCAAAATCAAACATCAGAATGATGTTAGTTTGAGGCTAAATACCCTGTCTGAGAACTAATTTTGATAAGTGACTTTGACAAGTGACTTTGATAAGGGACTTTAATAAGAGACTTTTAGAACTGTAATAATAAAAATAAAAAAAAGTCACTGTTCGCTGATGGGACTTGAACCCAAAACTCTATTTCTAGAAGCCAGTGCACTAACCATTGAACTATAAATTCAGTTGAAGAAATCTAGGCGTTCTATTTGGTTATGGGATTTTCAGTGCAAACCTGTCTGAAACTGATTGGAACTTTCAGAAATACCTTCTCCAAGCCAAGTTCAAACTACTTACCTACAGGCCAGGTATTTAAAACTCTGTTTTCTCCATCGCACGGATAACATATACAGTACAGACCAAAAGTTTGGACACACCGTCTCATTTAAAGATTTTTCTGTATTTTCATGACTATGAAAATTGTACATTCACACTGAAGGCATCAAAACTATGAATTAATGTTATGCACACGCCCGGACTGACTGGCGTGTGCGTGTTTATGTAGTGATTCCACTGTGCCATGAACCGGAGAGTGCCTGGAGGGGCGTAACTAAGTATCTGCCCGATCCGACCAAGGTGGCACGACGGCATACGACGCCAGTGCACCAAGGAGGAACCGAGCAGAGAGACCAGGTGCTACTCCAGGACAGACCCCGGACACGGCTGTTGACCCACACAGGGGAATACAGGAACAGACTGGTAGGCTGGCACACAGACTGGTGGGTATAGGCAGGCACAACTGGTATGCAGGCAGGCGGGTATGCAGGCAGGGGGGTACAGGCAAGCACAGCTAGAGTGCAGACAGGGAGGCACTAGCAGGTAGGAACACAGGCGGGATAGGACCCAGTACACACTGGGACTCAGGAACAATACAGGCAGAGGGGTACAGGCAAGCACAGCTAGAGTGCAGACAGGGAGGCACTAGCAGGTAGGGACACTGGCGGGATAGGACCCAGTACACACTGGGACTCAGGAACAGAACCACAGATGTGGCGGACAAACATAGCAGAGTGAGGCCGCCCAGAGAGGTGAGCGAGAACAGGGCAGGACAAAGCCGCCTGGAGCGGTGAGCAAGAGTAGAGCAGGACAAGGCCGCCAGGAGCGGTGAGCAAAGGGTCAGAGCTGAGCGAGACTGCCGGAGCAGTGAGCAAGAGTGGAGCAAGACGAGACCGCCTGGAGCGGTGAGCAAGAGTGGAGCAAGACTGCCGGAGCAGTGAGCAAAAGGATAAGAGCGGAGCGAGACTGCCGGAGCAGTGAGCAAAAGGGTCAGAGCGGAGCAAGGCTGCCGGAGCAGCGAGCAAAGGAGTCAGAGCAGGCTAGAACCGCCGGAGCGGTAAGCAAAGGAGCCAGAGCAGGCTAGAACCGCCGGAGCGGTGAGCAAAGGAGTCAGAGCAGGCTAGAACCGCCGGAGCGGTGAGCAAAGGAGTCAGAGCAGGCTAGAACCGCCGGAGCGGTGAGCAAAGGAGTCAGAGCAGGCAAGGCTGAGCAGGGGGGACAGGGCTCTGTTCACACGGAACAGACAGGAAGGGAAAGGCAGAGCCAGATACCCACAGGGTACTTGCAGTGAAGTAGCGAGTGGACCACAAACTCACAAACGGGAGTACAGAGACAACAAGCAGGAGTTAGGCACGAGTTCAGACTCTGCAGAAAAAGGAAGGGAACGGACATAGAGGCAAAACAGGTAAAGGATAGGAGAGAGTTCAGACTGGAACTGAGTGTATGGAGGAGACCGACACTGCAGCGGAATACAGGAGCGGGTCTGGGAATACGGCCCCCAGAGAGGCAGGATGAACAGGCAAGGAGCGTGTTCAGACAGGACAGACAAGATACAGGAGTGGGTCTAGGTAATCAGCCCCTAGAAGGCAGGAGGAACAGGCTAGGAGCGTGTTCAGACAGGACAGACAAGATACCGGAGCGGGTCTAGGTAATCGGCCCCTAGAAGGCGGGAGGAACAGGCTAGGAGCGTGTTCAGACAGGACAGACAAGATACCGGAGCGGGTCTAGATAATCGGCCCCTAGAAGGCGGGAGGAACAGGCTAGGAGCGTGTTCAGACAGGCCTGGAAATACAGCCTCCAGGATAGGCAGACAAGAGAACACAGACAGGACTCAGTTCAGACACGGGAACTGAAACCGCAAGGCAGGAGACAGACAGGACTCAGTTCAGACACGGGAACAGATACCGCAAAGCAGGAGACAAAGAATGGGACCTGGCACCTTCAGAGTGCAAGCACACACTGAAAGAAACACTATGCTCAGGCAGGGATAGATGGGAGCAGCTGAGCTATATACCAGGTGACAGACAGCAATAGACTGAGGACGCACAAGGGGTGTGACCCACAGCAGGTACAAAAAGCAGGAAGTGATCGGGCGCCGCCCTTAAGCAGCAGAAGCAGACACAAACAGACAGCATGGAGGGAAGCCAGAGAGACATTCTGGACTGGAGATCAAGTGCGCGCTCTTGCACAGTGGGAGATGGACCACCATGCAAGGACGCCGCCAGGTATGTTACAGTACCCCCCCCCCCTTACGCCCCCTCTTCTTCAGGCCTGCCAGAATCTTCCGCAGGGAATTCGAGGACCAGTCGTTCACTTCAAGGAGATCACTTCCACTGTCCACAGGAAAAACTGATCTCATCTGGTTAGCTAGGATGCTACCTCCTATCCAGCCATCCTCAGCAACAGACGAAACGGGTGGAGTACCAGGAACAGCACACAAGGAAGTCTCTCTCCACATATTTTCAGGTGGCACCCCAGAGGGTACAGGAGACAACTGGAAGTCCTTCACCGGGTTGGAGGGGGACAGAGACTTGAGGGTAATCTCTGCTTCGAGGTACATCTTGTCAAGCTCACAGGAAGAAATAGACGGGTTATCAGGTACATAATGAGGAAAAGTCACTGTCTCTTTGTTATCTGGTGGTACCCCGGAGGATTCAGGAAACAACTGGAGGTCCCCCGCCGGGTCAGAAGAGTGCAGAGGCTCAGAGAAAACATCTGCTTCAGAGTACACTAGGTCGGACTCACTGGACGAAGCAGGCGAGGTATCGGGTACCGAGTATAGGAAAGTCTCTGTCCATTCACCACCAGGTGGCACCCCGAAGGGTTCTGGAGACAACTGGCGGTCCTCCGCCTGGTCAGAGGGGTGTAGAGACTCACGGGTAACCTCTGCTTCAGAGTACACTAGGTCGGACTCACTGGACGAAGCAAGCGAGGTATCAGATCCAGGATATAGGAAAGTCTCTGTCCATTCACCACCAGGTGGCACCCAGAAGGGTTCTGGAGACAACTGGAGGTCCTCCGCCTGGTCGGAGGGGTGTAGAGACTCGGGAGTAACCTCTGCTTCGGAGTACACTAGGTTGGACTCACTGGACGAAGCGAGCGAGGTATCAGATACAGAGTATAGGAGAGTCTCTGTCCTTTCGCTACCAGGTAGCACCCCGAAGGGTTCAGGAGACAACTGGAGGTCCTCCGCCTGGTCGGAGGGGTGTAGAGACTCGGGGGTAACTACCACTTTGGGGTACCCTTTGTCAGGCTCACAGGACGAAGCGGACAAAGTATTGAGTACCGGGAGTAGAGAAGTCTCTCTCCATTTGTCATCGAGTGGTATCCCGGAGGATTCAGGAGGCAACAGGGGGTCCTCCACCAGGTAGCAGAGGTGCACAGACTCTGAGGTAACCACAGATTTGGAGCATCCTTGGACATGCACACCGGTAAAAGTGGGTGAAGCATCTGATGCCGGGTGCAGGAAGTTCTCCTGTGTGGAGTCTGGATGGGCAGAAGTCTCTTCGGGCAGGAGAACTGGTGCACTACCCACGCACATTACCCGTTGGGGCTTCTCCAGGATACAGGGAGATGAAGCTTCAGTAGGGACTTCAAGGTTGGGGTCAGGAGGTCTCAGGGAGGACAGACCCTGGCGTGACGGCTTGCCTCTACGTCTAGCACGTCTGGACTGCCTCTTGAGGTTGGGAGAAGTATTCCGGAAAGCGTAGTCACCCTGTGAGGATTCTGGGTGGGCAGTAGTCTCATTGGGCTGGAGGACTATTGCGCTACCCACACACATTACCCGTCGGGGCTGCTCCGGGATATTGGGAAGTGAAGCTTCAGCAGGGACTTCAGGGTTAGGGTCCTCAAAGACCATACGAAAGGCCACCAGGAAGGCCTGCAGGTCAAGGACGACAGGATCCCATGCTTCCCATAGGGGGGTGACCCATTTCAAGGCATCACCCGCTAGGTAGTCAATCATAAAGGCCACTTTAGCCCAATCTGAAGGAAAATAGAGAGGGTAGGCCTTAAAGTGTAGCATGCATTGCTCCACAAATGCACGACACTGTCTTGGATCCCCATAGTAACGTGGCGGATCCGCAGGAACGAGAGCTGATAGATCCATGTGGACGGTGCGTAATTCGCCTGGAAATCAGCTAAGGAAAAAAAATTTTATTTATTTATTTTAATGCATGTATTCGCTGGAAAACTTCTCAGAGAGCGAAGGCCATGGGGCTCAACGGGAACCATGGCCTGAGCATGCTGTTATGCACACGCCCGGACTGACTGGCGTGTGCGTGTTTATGTAGTGATTCCACTGTGCCATGAACCGGAGAGTGCCTGGAGGGGCGTAACTAAGTATCTGCCCGATCCGACCAAGGTGGCACGACGGCATACGACGCCAGTGCACCAAGGAGGAACCGAGCAGAGAGACCAGGTGCTACTCCAGGACAGACCCCGGACACGGCTGTTGACCCACACAGGGGAATACAGGAACAGACTGGTAGGCTGGCACACAGACTGGTGGGTATAGGCAGGCACAACTGGTATGCAGGCAGGCGGGTATGCAGGCAGGGGGGTACAGGCAAGCACAGCTAGAGTGCAGACAGGGAGGCACTAGCAGGTAGGAACACAGGCGGGATAGGACCCAGTACACACTGGGACTCAGGAACAATACAGGCAGAGGGGTACAGGCAAGCACAGCTAGAGTGCAGACAGGGAGGCACTAGCAGGTAGGGACACTGGCGGGATAGGACCCAGTACACACTGGGACTCAGGAACAGAACCACAGATGTGGCAGACAAACACAGCAGAGTGAGGCCGCCCAGAGAGGTGAGCGAGAACAGGGCAGGACAAAGCCGCCTGGAGCGGTGAGCAAGAGTAGAGCAGGACAAGGCCGCCAGGAGCGGTGAGCAAAGGGTCAGAGCTGAGCGAGACTGCCGGAGCAGTGAGCAAGAGTGGAGCAAGACGAGACCGCCTGGAGCGGTGAGCAAGAGTGGAGCAAGACTGCCGGAGCAGTGAGCAAAAGGATAAGAGCGGAGCGAGACTGCCGGAGCAGTGAGCAAAAGGGTCAGAGCGGAGCAAGGCTGCCGGAGCAGCGAGCAAAGGAGTCAGAGCAGGCTAGAACCGCCGGAGCGGTAAGCAAAGGAGTCAGAGCAGGCTAGAACCGCCGGAGCGGTGAGCAAAGGAGTCAGAGCAGGCTAGAACCGCCGGAGCGGTGAGCAAAGGAGTCAGAGCAGGCTAGAACCGCCGGAGCGGTGAGCAAAGGAGTCAGAGCAGGCAAGGCTGAGCAGGGGGGACAGGGCTCTGTTCACACGGAACAGACAGGAAGGGAAAGGCAGAGCCAGATACCCACAGGGTACTTGCAGTGAAGTAGCGAGTGGACCACAAACTCACAAACGGGAGTACAGAGACAACAAGCAGGAGTTAGGTACAAGTTCAGACTCTGCAGAAAAAGGAAGGGAACGGACATAGAGGCAAAACAGGTAAAGGATAGGAGAGAGTTCAGACTGGAACTGAGTGTATGGAGGAGACCGACACTGCAGCGGAATACAGGAGCGGGTCTGGGAATACGGCCCCCAGAGAGGCAGGATGAACAGGCAAGGTGCGTGTTCAGACAGGACAGACAAGATACAGGAGCGGGTCTAGGTAATCGGCCCCTAGAAGGCAGGAGGAACAGGCTAGGAGCGTGTTCAGACAGGACAGACAAGATACCGGAGCGGGTCTAGGTAATCGGCCCCTAGAAGGCGGGAGGAACAGGCTAGGAGCGTGTTCAGACAGGACAGACAAGATACCGGAGCGGGTCTAGATAATCGGCCCCTAGAAGGCGGGAGGAACAGGCTAGGAGCGTGTTCAGACAGGCCTGGAAATACAGCCTCCAGGATAGGCAGACAAGAGAACACAGACAGGACTCAGTTCAGACACGGGAACTGATACCGCAAGGCAGGAGACATAGACAGGACTCAGTTCAGACACGGGAACTGAAACCGCAAGGCAGGAGACAGACAGGACTCAGTTCAGACACGGGAACAGATACCGCAAAGCAGGAGACAAAGAACGGGACCTGGCACCTTCAGAGTGCAAGCACACACTGAAAGAAACACTATGCTCAGGCAGGGATAGATGGGAGCAGCTGAGCTATATACCAGGTGACAGACAGCAATAGGCTGAGGACGCACAAGGGGTGTGACCCACAGCAGGTACAAAAAGCAGGAAGTGATCGGGCGCCGCCCTTAAGCAGCAGAAGCAGACACAAACAGACAGCATGGAGGGAAGCCAGAGAGACATTCTGGACTGGAGATCAAGTGCGCGCTCTTGCACAGTGGGAGATGGACCGCCATGCAAGGACGCCGCCAGGTATGTTACAATTAACACATGTGGAATTATATACTTAACAAAAAAGTGTGAAACAACTGAAAATATGTCTTATATTCTAGGTTCTTCAAAGTAGCCACCTTTTGCTTTGATGACTGCTTTGCACACTCTTGGCATTATCTTGATGAGCTTCAAGAGGTAGTCACCGGAAATGGTCTTCCAACAATCTTGAAGGAGTTCCCAGAGATGCTTAGCACTTGTTGGCCCTTTTGCCTTCACTCTGCGGTCCAGCTCACCCCAAACCATCTCAATTGGGTTCAGGTCTGGTGACTGTGGAGGCCAGGTCATTTGGCGTAGCACCCCATCACTCTCCTTCTTGGTCAAATAGCCCTTACACAGCCTGGAGGTGTGTTTGGGATCATTGTCCTGTTGAAAAATAAATGATGGTCCAAATAAACACAAACCGGATGGAATAGCATGCCGCTGCAAGATGCTGTGATAGCCATGCTGGTTCAATATGCCTTCAATTTTGAATAAATCCCCAACAGTGTCACCAGCAAAGCACCCCCACACCATCACACCTCCTCCTCCATGCTTCACGGTGGGAACCAGGCATGTAGAGTCCATCCGTTCACCTTTTCTGCGTCGCACAAAGACACGGTGGTTGGAACCAAAGATCTCAAATTTGGACTCATCAGACCAAAGCACAGATTTCCACTGGTCTAATGTCCATTCCTTGTGTTCTTAAGCCCAAACAAGTCTCTTCTGCTTGTTGCCTGTCCTTAGCAGTTGTTTCCTAGCAGTTATTTTACCATGAAGGCCTGCTGCACAAAGTCTCCTCTTAAAAGTTGTTGAAGAGATGTGTCTGCTGCTAGAACTCTGTGTGGCATTGACCTGGTCTCTAATCTGAGCTGCTGTTAACCTGCGATTTCTGAGGCTAGTGACTCGGATAAACTTATCCTCAGAAGCAGAGGTGACTCTTGGTCTTCCTTTCTTGGGGCGGTCCTCATGTGAGCCAGTTTCTTTATAGTGCTTGATGGTTTTTGCAACTGCACTTGGGGACACTTTCAAAGTTTTCCCAATTTTTCGCACTGACTGACCTTCATTTCTTAAAGTAATGATGGCCACTCGTTTTTCTTTACTTGGCTGCTTTTTTCTTGCCATAATACAAATTCTAACAGTCTGTTCAGTAGGACTATCAGCTGTGCATCCACCAGACTTCTGCACAACACAACTGATGGTCCCAACCCCATTTATAAGGCAAGAAATCCCACTTATTAAACCTGACAGGGCACACCTGTGAAGTGAAAACCATTTCCGGTCACTACCTCTTGAAGCTCATCAAGAGAATGCCAAGAGTGTGCAAAGCAGTCATCAAAGCAAAAGGTGGCTACTTTGAAGAACCTAGAATATAAGACATATTTTCAGTTGTTTCACACTTTTTTGTTAAGTATATAATTCCACATGCGTTAATTCATAGTTTTGATGCCTTCAGTGTGAATGTACAATTTTCATAGTCATGAAAATACAGAAAAATCTTTAAATGAGAAGGTGTGTCCAAACTTTTGGTCTGTACTATACGTTGTCAGAAAATACTGCTATTTCTGGCCTCCATTAAAAATTTCTTTCAGTGTGTCAGTGAAGCAATTCACACCAGTTTGCTGTTCAAACTACTTACCTACAGGCCAGGTATTTAAAACTCTGTTTTCTCCGTCACACGGATCACATATACGTTGTCAGAAAATACTGCCATTTCTGTCCTCCATTAAAAATTTCCTTTAATGTGTCAGTGAAGCAATTCACAGCAGTTTGCTGTTAAAACTACTTACCTACAGTCCAGGTATTTAAAACTCTGTTTTCTCCGTCATACGGATCACATATACGTTGTAAGAAAATACTGCCATTTCTAGCCTCCATTAAAAATTTCATTTAGTGTGTCAGTGAAGCAATTCACACCAGTTTGCTGTTCAAACTACTTACCTACAGGCCAGGTATTTAAAACTCTGTTTTCTCCGTCACACGTATCACATATATTCGCTCCAAACTCAGTCATTTGTAGTGAGCGTGGAAGATATTGTCCTCCATTTAAAATGGTCAAGGCACGTAGCAAGGGATGGGGAACTGGACATGATGGTAATGGTGCATGCCGAGGCCGAGGACAAGGCCGTGGGCAAGACGAAATTGTGCCACAACAAACACCCACATCTTCTCGCCTGACCTTCCTGTCCCAATTTCTAGGGGACCGCAGCACACCACTATTGAACCCAGAGCAGTGTCAAAACGTTGATGGTTGGATAGCGGATAATGCTTCCAGTCACTTAGCCACCACCACCACCCTGTCTTCCACACGGTCAAGTCTCAGTAGCCGTGAGTCTGGACCGCATATTCCTCACCCTGATCCTCCTTCCTCCCACTATGCCGAGTGCCCAGAGACAACTGATCCCACACTTGGACACTCTGAAGAGCTGTTCACTTTTCCATTTATAGATTCTGGCCTCTCGCCCGGTCCACTTTGAGCGGGGCAAGAGGAGATAGCGTGTAGCGATGCCCAAATATTTTGAGCAGCCACGGTCACACGAAGGCGACGGTGGGAAAGTGTATCAAGAGGTGGACGATGATGAGACACAATTGCCAGAAAGTCAGGAGGAGGACCAGGGTGCGGAAGTGGAAGACGAGGTGGTGGATAAAATAGTAACTGACCTAACAATGCCAATGCCCCACAGGCCACACTACTAAATTCTCACATTTCATGACTGCTTGCGCTCGAAATGTTGCCTTTTAGGCTCGTGGAGATGGAAGCATTCCGCAACCTGATAGCGGCAGCCGTCCCTCGGTACTCGGTCTCCAGCCGCCACTATTTCTCCTGGTGTGCCGTCCCCACATTACAGAAGCACTTGTCCCAAAACATTAGCCGTGCCCTCAACAACGCAGTTACCGGGAAAGTCCACCTAACCACAGACACATGGACAAGTGCTTGTGGGCAGGGACGGTAGATCTCGCTGACGGCACACTGGGTTAACATAGTGGAAGCTGGGACTCAGTCGGACCTTGGAACGGAACACGTCCTCCCGACGCCAAGGATTGCGGGCCCTAGGTCAATCAGCGTTGCCCCCACGGTCTACAGCTCCTGCACCTCATCTTCCTCAGCCTCCTCCTCCTCTTCAGCCTCCATCTCCGAAATGGCCACATCAGTCACAAGCTGGAACACTGCAGCACTGCCTCGGCCAAGCGGCAACAGGCTGTGCTGAAGCTAATATGCTTAGGTGACAAACCGCACAATGCTGAAGAGTTGTGTACAGCTCTGAAAGAGCAGGCAGATCTGTGGCTCACACCGCTGAACCTACAGCCAGGCATGGTCGTGTGTGACAATGGCCGGAACCTGGTGGCGGCTCTGAGGCGAGGCGAGCTCACACACGTACCATGCCTGGCCCAAGTGCCTAACCTCATGGTTCAGCAGTTTCTCAAATCCTACCCGGAGCTGCTGGATCTGCTTGTTAAAGTACGCCGCCTGTGTGCCCATTTTAAAAAGTCAGCTACAGCTTCCGCCGCCCTTGCCGTGTTTCATCAGCGTTTGCAGCTTCCGGCTCACAGACTGGTGTGTGATGTCCCCACGCGTTGGAACTCTTCACTGCAGATGTTGGGAAGGATTTGTAAGCAGAAGAGGGCAGTTGTTGAGTACCAGCATCAACAAGGCCATCGGTATTCAGTTCAGACTCCACAATTAGACCTCAGGAGTGGACATGGATGTCAGACATATGTACCATCCTCCAAAACTTTGAGGACTCCACCAAGATGGTGAGCGGTGGTGACGCCATAATTAGTGTCACCATCCCGCTTCTCTGTCTTCTGAAATGCTCTCTGCTCGCAATCAAAGAGGATGCATTGCAGGCTGAGCACTATGAGATGCAGCAAGGAACCATACAGGGTGATTACACACAGCCAAGCCTCATCTCATCCCAACGTGAATTGGGTGACAGTGAGGAAGAGGAGGAGGAGGAGGAAGGACAGGAGCTAGTTTCATGCACTATAGACGGTACTACCTGCACAGCTGTCATACCGTTTGTTCAGCGTGGATGGCCAGAGGACAGAGAGGAGGAGGAGGAGAGCATGGTCAGTCATCCTCTTGGTGAGGACACTGAAGTCTTGCCTGTTAGTAGTCTGGCACGCATGGCTGAGTTTATGTTACGCTGCCTTTCCCATGACCCTCGCGTTCTCAAAATTTTGGGTGACAGTCATTACTGGTTGGTGACACTTGTAGACCCACGCTACAAGGAGAACTTTATATCTCTTATTCCTGAGGCGGACAGGTCTACAAAAATGGGGCTATACCAGAAGGCCCTTGTTGCGGAACTATTAAAAAAATTCCCATCTGAAAACACTGGTGGCAGAGGGCACACTTCGTTGGACAACCAAGGAGTACAGGCGAGAGAGACACAACTCCAATCCAGCAGAGGCAGGGGAACACTGTCAAAGTTCTGAGAGAGTTTTCTCAGACCCTCCCATTGCACAAGCCCTGAGGCGCGGGGTACTCTCACAAGGAGTGCAAAGTTTTGGAAGATGCCCCAGGTAGTACCTTGCCGACCGTACCAACGTCCTCCGTGATTCCTCTGTGCCTTATAATTATTGGGTATCCAAGCTGAATATGTGGAATGAACTGGCTCTCTATGCCTTGGAGGTCCTGGCCTGCCCTGCCACCAGCGTTTTATCAGAGCGGGTTTTTAGTGCCACTGGTGGAATTATAACTGATAAGCGCATCCGCCTGTCAAATGAAAATACTGACAGGCTGACTCTTATAAAAATGAACAAGGGCTGGATTGGGCCAGACTTCTCAACATCACTGAATGATAGCAGCGTAACATAGACTCAAATCCAGTGTCTTTTCTTGGGAGGTGTATTCCCATGCACCTTTTCACACCCAGACATGGGTATACACTTCCTGATTTTGGCTATTTGCTCTTGTCCTCCTTTATCTCATCTTCCACTACCATATCACCCACATCAGTTTTTAAAGGGTGATTATGATGCCTGTAAAAAATTTTTTTATACAGTATGTTCATGTGTACCCCACCAGGGGTAAATGTTTGTCAGCCCACACACTTAGTGCATGGGCATTACAAGTATAGGAGGCCCGCTCCTTTCTAATGGGAACATTTTTTTATGAGGCCCTCCTCCACATCTCTTCCAAGGGGCATTGAAGTGCCTCCAAATTTTTGGCAGCCCTTGCATTCACTGCATAGGCCAACACTATGGGAGACTCTCTCCTTTCTAATGTGAATTTGTCATTACTGTGGCCCTGCTCTATGTGTCTTTAAATTCTTAGCAGGGTTTTTCCTAAAATTGGTCAGCCGTTGGACTCACTGCATACCCTATAACTGTATAGCAGAGTTTCTCATTTCTAATGGGAATTTGTCGTTACTATGGTCCTGCTCTATGTGTCTTTAAATTCTTAGTGGGGCTTTTCCTAAAATTGTTCAGCCGTTGGGCTCACTGCATAACCAATAACTGTATAGCAGACCCTCTCCTTTCTAATGGGAACATGTCGTACTTGTTACTGTGGCCCTGCTCTGTGTGTCTTTAAATTCTTAGTGGGGTGTTTCCTAAAATTGGTCAGCCGTTGAACTCACTGCATACCCTATAACGGTATAGCAAACTCTCTCCTTTCTAAAGGGAATTTGTCGTTACTGTGGCCCTGCTCTATGTGTATTTAAATTCTTAGTAGGGTTTTTCCTAAAATTGGTCAGCCGTTGTACTCACTGCATACCCTATAACTGTATAGCAGACTCTCTCCTTTCTAAAGGGAATTTGTTGTTACTGTGGCCCTGCTCTATGTGTATTTAAATTCTTAGTGGGGGTTTTCCTAAAATTGGTCAGCCGTTGTACTCACTGCATACCCTATAACTGTATAGCAGACGCTCTCCTTTCTAAAGGGAATTTGTCGTTACTGTGGCCCTGCTTTATGTGTATTTAAATTCTTAGTGGGGTTTTTCCTAAAATTGGTCAGCCGTTGTACTCACTGCATACCCTATGACTGTATAGCAGACTCTCTCCTTTCTAAAGGGAATTTGTCGTTACTGTGGCCCTGCTCTATGTGTATTTAAATTCTTAGTGGGGTTTTTCCTAAAATTGGTCAGCCGTTGTACTCACTGCATACCCTATAACTGTATAGCAATCTCTCTCCTTTCTAAAGGGAATTTGTCGTTACTGTGGCCCTGCTCTATGTGTATTTAAATTCTTAGTGGCGTTTTTCCTACAATTGGTCAGCCGTTGGACTCACTGCATACCCTAAAACTGTATAGCAGACTCTCTCCTTTCTAATGGGAATTTGTCGTTACTGTGGCCCTGCTCTATGTGTCTTTAAATTCTTAGTGGGTTTTTTCCCAAATTTTGGCAGCCCTTGCAGTCACAAGATGGGCATTACCACTATAGGAGACCCACTCCTTTATAATGGGAACATTTTTTTTACTGAGACCCTCCTCTATGTCTCTTCAAAGGGGTAGTGGGTTGCGTCCAAATTTTTGTCAGCCCTTGCAGTCACTGGATACACAATAACAGTATAGGAGACCCACTTGTTAATAATGGGAGCAACAAAGCATAGCCGGCTGATGGCTCTCTAACTATAGTGAGGGCCGACTGCTAGCCTTTTAAGAATAGTAAGGACCGTCTGATGGCCCTATAAAAATAGGCTTTATGACTTTCAGAGTCACTCCATCATAAATAAAACAGGATGTGTCTGATGATGTGTCACACACCACATTGCCAGATAAGGTTGTAAAATGTTAAAATGACATTTCCCGGTGAATGCATTTGTCTTAAAAAATAACATAAAAAATCCAAAACAATAGGATCTTTCTTTAGTATAAAAAAACAGCGTCACCAATTTAACCTCAATGTAATCACATTGTTCAGCTCCTGCATCTCCTCCTCCATCTCCGAAATGACCACATCAGTCACAAGCTGACAGCACTGCAGCACTGCCTTGGCCAAGTGGCAACAGGATGTGCTGAAGATAACATGCTTAATTGACAAACCGCCCAGCACTGCAGAGTTGTTGAAAGCTGTAACACAGCAGCCTGATCTGTGGCTCTCACCGCCGAACATATAGCCAGGCATAGTCGTGTGTGACAATGGGCGGAACCTGGTGACGGAGAAATGACACCCAGAGTAGATACGGTTTCCCTCTATGCCAGTCCTTTCACCGAGCTAAATACAACTCTCTGCAAAAAAAGCCATGGAGATGATACCTGGAGAAATAGTGGCGGCTGGGGGCCAAGTATGGACACCTGGCCGCTGCCGGCATGAGGTTATGAAAAGCTTCCGCCTCCACGAGCCTAAAAGGCCACATTTCAAGTGAAAGCAGCTTTATAGGACTTCCTGGGAGAAATGACAGCTGGGTAGATATGGTTTCCCAAGTCCTTTCAACAAGCTAAAGAATATGGCTGTGGTGAAATACAACTCAGCAAAACAAGATGTGGACTGGCACCATACCGTCCCTGGCCACATTCACCTGTCCATGTGTTTGTGGTTAGGCAGTCCTTCCCAGTAAGTGCACTGGGGAGGGCACGGGTAATATTGTGGGACCCGTGCTTGCGGAAGGCGGAGACGACACCGGGAGAAACAGTGGCGGCTGGGGACCGAGCATGGACACCCAGCCGCCGCCTGCATGAGGTTATGAAAAGCTTCCACCTCCACGAGCCTAAAAGGACACATTTCAAGTGCAAGCAGCTGTCAAAAAATTGGCAGTATAGTATTGCAGTCTGTGGGTGGGTGGGTGGCTGGCTGCATACTTGCGCTTGCATTTAAAGGAATGGGGTAGGGACAACTGAATGCTGCACTGGGACAAGGACGTGGACGGTGATTGTTGCAAGTCTGCAACAACAGGTGCATGGCTGGAGGCATCTTCGCATGCGCCAAGGATCACTTATGATGGGCACACTTTTAGGCAGTGACCTTGGAGTCAGAAATGCTTCCAGAGGTCTTCCCCATGCTGTTCCCATGTCTTTTCAGCACTGTATGCATGTGTCTGATGATGTGTCACACACCACATGGCCAGATAAGGTTGTAAAATGTTAAAATGACATTTCCCAGTGAATGCATTTGCCACGGTTGAAAGCAATGCAAAAGTGAAAAAATGCATCAAAAATGCTACGTTTGAACATAGTCCAAGGTGTGGAGGAGTATTTTTGGTTTTGGTTTTTTATTTTGCCTTATATACAAGTCATTACCCTGGAAAGGATGTTCCTTAATATATTTCCCAGGAAAATCCATTTTGGTTTTGTTTTTGTATGTTTTATTGTGAGTCCGTAAAAGTGGCATAATACTCTGACAACGTTGTTGACAGCAGTGACCTGGGAGTCAGAAATGCTTCCAGGGGTCTTCCCCATGCTGTTCCCATGTCATTTGAGCACTGTTCCCATCGATTTGGGCAATTTTTAGGCCCTCTGCAGACCGCCAGGGGGAGCCGCCTGAAAAATGCTCGAGTTTCCCATAGACTTACATTGGGCCTGTTGCTCGGGTCGAGCACCCGAGTATTTAAATTTGCTCGACCCGAGCAATTTAGTGCTCGCTCATCACTACTTGTCACCTGTACATCAAAAACATCTTCAGAATCCAACTTTTTCTTACCTTTGAAATTTCAAAAACTTCTGATGCTCTTATTCATTCTCCTCTGGATAACTGCAAATCTCGACTACTCTCTACAGCAGACACGGACATTATTCTGTCCAGCTTCTACACCAATGCCTCCACACTGTGGCAGTAATTGCACTGCTTCCCCATCTGCTACAGAATATAGCATAAACTTATCATACTTACCCACAAAGTTCTCCAAAGTGCTGCACTGGCCTATATATTCTCTTTCACCTGACTGCCACCCTACCTGCGCTCTCCATTGTGCTAATGATCTAAGAATAACTTCCTCCATAATTCAAACCTCCCACTCTTGTCTTCAGGACTTTTCTTGTGCTGCATCAGTTCTCTAGAAATGCAGTTCCTCAGAAGATCCAGTTAATTCCCAGTACACAAACCTAAAAATACATCTTTAGGCTATGTGCACACAGCGTCTTTTTCAGGCAAATTGTGCGCGTAAACCACCTCAACAACATGTTCTGCTTTATATCAAGTCCTTCAACTGCTTCAGGGTTGGGAATCCTTGCAGTGGTTAAAAAAAAGTGGTCTGTCCATTCTTTGTGCTGGCGGAAGTCGCCTGCTCTCTATACTTGATGGTATAGTGTAAAAGAGGCAAGTACGATGCAAACCCCCAGCTTATTTCTGAAGCAGTTTCACCTGGGAAAACGACAGGTGCGCCGGCATCTAAAATACACCTTTTTCACACACCCAAAGACAGGCATAACACCTCACTAATCTAACTGTTTTCTGTTCTCCATTCCTGCATTTTCCTCAGATTCTAGTCCTATCATCATACCCACACCCTCCATGCATTCAGTAGCTTTGTATATAGGGACATATACAGATATGCAGTTTTATTTTATTACCCTTATTTATTTTAAGGAAGGCTGGACCATACACTACAAAAAAAAACTTTTTACTCTTCCTGTTTAAAGAGAACCTGAACGCTGATACATGCTAACGCTGAAATGTTACTGTGTTTCAGAGAAAAACATAGTTTAATAGCTGCCTGGGACTGAACCACATGGAAGACTAGTCTGGCAGGTAGGTCTCCAGCTGCTTCTCCCCACCCACTGCTCTGGAGTGACAGGTGTCTCCCTACAATCACATGCTGGGAGAGACCTGTCAGTCACTAGCAGCAGGCGGAGGGAACCCGCCGAGGACCCGCTTGCCCGACTAATGTCACATGCGACTTAGTCCGCAGCGAATATTGAACTACTGCATGTTCTTTTTCTAAAATGCCACAGCATTGGTGGTTGAAGACATAAAGCCAGTGTCTAATACATGCTGCTCAAGGATAGGGCAGCATGTATCAGCTGTCAGGTTGACTTTAAATTGTTGAATTATGTGTTACTCTCTAACTTCTGATTGTTGATACAAGTCCGCTGTGAATTGTGCTACGAAATATGTTGGTGCTATATTAATAAAATTATAATAATTACTAAAGTACATTGTGGATCTGATCACAATGGGATTCTGGTTTGTAGAAATCATCTGCAGTGGGATTGATCTGAAACTGCTTATACTGCATATTCATATATACTGTAATATAAAAAAAAAAAAATAATATAGAATGAAAACAGGTTCCTATATAGCATTTTAAAGTTTAAATAATTCATAAAACCATAGTAGGGAGTTATAATGTATCTTAGTGAGATTCGTGCATACTTTATTGTCCCCATGGCGGCAAGATATCCAGAAAGTATGCAGTGCTTGGGATGGGATCATTTCCTGTGCTATATAAAAGATGAATTTAACATTTGTTTTAATGACTTAAGATTAATATAACATTAATGACCCTTTTTATGATTATGTAAGAAAAAAAGCTAGCTACTGTACCAATAGGTAATGTAATAACTTGTGCAACACATGCTCATCCGAAACATTATATTTATACTGTGTTCATGGAGATCAGAACAAATCTTTGTCTATTTAAAGGGTAGTGGTACCTTCATAAAACTTTGCGGAATAAACTTTCTTGTGTGTTTAAAGGAGAAATAACACTGTGGTCATTATATGACTTGTAGTATCCTACCTGTTCATAACGTTTCCGCTCTGCAGACTCTATTTCTTAATTTGCAATTGTCACTGAGCTGGTGAGAGGAGACTAGTTGTATTATTACCTACTATGCACAGAGAGATTGATTCCTGTTCCTCATACCTTAGTAAGCACATAGACAGTGTCAGTAGCAGCAATGAGGATAATATACAGCAATATTGAGCTGAGTGGATGTGAATCAAGCTCTGGGATGAGGAAAAAGACTTGTCAGAAAGCTTAGCTAGCTCTTTCTGTCAGCCTATGCAGGTTTCCTCACTCTTTTCCCCCTCCAGGCTCCATAAACTATAATAGAGAGTGTAATCTGACACCTCTGTGAGCTGGCAATCCACCTTGCCTGAGCAAGACAGATTTGAGCTGAGGTTTTTTTTTCAGAATGGATGACAAGTTCAGGGGTCGGGGGAGGGGAAGAAGTGGCTCATAAGTGGGGAAGGAAGCAGATTTCTCTGATAAACTACATTACAAAGTTTATTATATTTGCCTGTACTATTGATTTATGCAAAGTTTGTTGAAAACATAGTTCCTATTTAACTTTTGTTTGAGCTTTAAAAATAAATATATCATCTGCTATTAGATATTAATTATTATTATTTATTATTATAGCGCCATTTATTCCATGGCGCTTTACATGTTAAAAATGGGGGTATGCATAGCAAAAACACAATAACCTTGAACAAAACAAGTCAGCGACTGGTACAGGAGGAGAGAGGGCCCAGCCCGCGAGGGCTCACAATCTACAAGGGATGGGTGAGGAGACAGTAGGTGAGGGTAGAGCTGGTCGTGCAGCAGTGTGGTGGAGTGGTGGTTACTGCAGGTTATAGGCTTGTTGGAAGAGGTAGGTCTTCAGGTTCCTTTTGAGCGTTTCCACGGTAGGCGAGAGTCTGATATGTTGGGGTAGAGAGTTCCAGAGTAGGGGGGATGCACAAGAGAAAGACAAATCTTGTATGCGATTGTGGGAAGAGGAGATAAGAAGGGAGTAGAGAAGGAAATCTTGTGAAGATCGGAGGTTGTGTCTAGTTTAATACCGGGAGACTAGGTCACAGATGTATGGGGGAGACAGGTTGTGGATGGCTTTGTATGCCAGGGTTAGGGTCTTGAACTTGAATCTCTGGGCAATGGGGAGCCAATGAAGGGATTGACAGAGAGGAGAGGCCGGGGAATAGCGGGGGACAGGTGGATTAGTCGGGCAGCAGAGTTTTGGATAGATTGGAGGGGCGCAAGAGTGGTAGAAGGGAGGCCACAGAGCAGGAGGTTGCAGTAGTCGAGGCGAGAGATGATGAGAGCATGCACTAGTGTTTTTGCAGAGTCTTTGCTGAGGAATGTGCCAATCCCGGAGATATTTTTGAGTTGGAGTCAGCAGGAAGTGGAAATTGTTTGGATATGTGGTTTGAAGGAGAGATCAGAGTCCAGGGTTACCCCGAGGCAGCGAGCTTGTGGAACAGGGGAGAGTGGGCAGCCATTAACTTTGATGGATAGGTCTCATGGGGGAGTTGAGTGAGGTGGGGGAAAGATGATGAATTCAGTTCTATCCATGTTAAGTTTTAGAAATCTAGCAGAGAAGAAGGATGAAATAGTGGACAGACATTGTGGGATTCTGGTTAGTAAGGAGTTGATATCAGGTCCAAAGAGGCATATCTGTGTGTCATCAGCATAGAGGTGATAATGAAAGCCGTGAGTCTCTATGAGCAGTGCCAGGCCAAAGGTGTAGATGGAGAAGAGCAGGGGTCCTAGAACTGAGCCTTGGGGGACACCAACAGATGGTGGGTGAGATGAGGAGGTGGTGTGTGAGTGGGAGACACTGAATGTCCGGTCTGTTAGGTATGAAGAGATCCAAGATAGGGCCAAGTCCGTGATGCCAAGAGATGAGAGAGTCTGTAGTAAGAGGGAATGGTCCACTGTGTCAAAGGCAGATGACAGGTCCAGGAGTAGGAGGATGGAGTAGTGTCGCTTGGATTTAGTGGTTAGTAGGTCATGGGTGACTTTAGTCAGGGCAGTTTCAGTGGAGTGATGCGGTGGGAAGCCAGATTGTAAGCGGTCGAAGAGGTAGAATGAGGAGAGGTGGGAGGACAGTTCAAAGTGGACGTGTTATTCCTGTAGTTTTGAGGCATAAAAGAGAAGCGATATGGGGCGATAGCTAGTCAGAGAGGATGGGTCAAGGGAGGGCTTTTTGAGGATGGGTGTGATTAATACATGTTTGAAACATGAGGGGAAGACACCGGTTGTTAGTGACAGGTTGAAGAGGTGGGATAGGGCTGGGATAAAGACTGTGGTAAGATTAGGGATGAGGTGGGACGGGTTTGGGTCAAGTTCACAGGTGGTGAGGTGTGATTTATAGAGTGAAGAGGAAAGTTGATCTTTTGTAATGGTGGAGAAGTTGGTTTTGGAAGACGAAGGTTGAGTAGATATAAGAAGGGGCTGTGGGGACTTTAGGCAAAAGCTTTGTCTGATGTTGTCAATCTTCTGCTTGAAGAATGAGGCAAACTCTTCAGCTGAGATGAGAGGAGAGGGAGGAAGCGCTGGGGGATGGAGGAGAGAATTGAAAGTGTTGAATAGCTGTTTGGGGTTGTCAGACAGGGAGGTTATGAGAGATGAGAAGTAGGTTTGTTTTGCTGCTGTGAGTGTGGACTTGAAAATAGTGAGGAATTGTTTGAATGCGATGAAGTGCTCGTTAGAGTGTTACCTTTTCCATCTCAGCTCAGCAACCCTGGAGGCCCGTCGCAGTTCTTTAGTCAGGTTGGTGTGAGAGGGTTGCCTATTGAATGTGCGAGCTTTGGTATGTGTGAGAGGGGTGGCCAAATCAAGTGCTGTTATATAAAGCAGCAGCATCATCTGCGTCGTGTAAGGAATTTATGTCTATAAGAGGGAGGAGGGATTCAGAGAGTGAGTGTAGGTCAAGGTGTTTGAGATTTATGCAAGGGTGTGCAAGTTTGTGAAGTGGGGATTGTGGACCTGGAGAGGAGAGGGCAGAGAATGTAAGTAGGTTGTGGTCAGAAAAAGGGAGAGGAGAGTTAGAGAGGTTAGATAGGGAACAGAGGCGGGTAAAGATGAGGTCTAGTGTGTGGCCATCTTTGTGAGTGGCAGTAGCAGATCATTGAGCAAGGCCGAAGGAGGAAGTAAGGGATAGGAGCTTAGAGACAGATAAGTGGGATGTGTCAATGGGGATGTTGAAGTCACCCATGATGATAGTGGGGATGTCAGTGGAAATGAAGTGAAGCAGCCAGGTGGTGATTTGGTCGCAGAAATTGGTGGCTGGCCCTGGGGGGCAGTAAATGACAGCCAGTTGGAGGTTGGAGGGGGAGTAGATACGCACACAGTGCACCTCAAAAGAAGGGAGAGTAACAGAGGGCGGTAGTGGAATTTGGGTGAAGGTGCAGGTATCTGACAGGAGAAAACCTACGCCTCCACCATGTTTGCCACTGGGGCGGGGGGTGTGGGAAAAGCAGAATCTGCCATATAAAAGCGCAGCTGGAGAGGCCGCTTCAGAGAGGGTGAGCCAGGTTTCGCTGATGGCGAGGAAGGAAAGTTTGTTAGTAATGAGAAGATCATGAATGTAGGCAAGTTTGTTGCAAACGGAGCAAGCGTTCCATAGAGCTCCTGTTAGTGCAACTGGGGAAGCGGGGGCTGAGTGGATGGGTATGAGGTTAGAAAGGTTGCGAGAGTTTGTGGTAGATTGTGGATAGGAGGTAGAAGTGACTGTGGGGATATGGTGAGGAGGACCAGGATTTGGAGAGATGTCGCCAGCAGTGAGGAAGAGCTGAGAAAGTGTTAGGTGGGAGTAGGAGAGGGCATGAGGTGGCTTTCTGTGTTTGGAGACACAGTATTGAGGAATAGTTCTGAGGAGGAGGTGAGATGGATGGAGAGGATGGAGGGAGAGATGAGTTCATTACTAGGTGTAGGGACTAAGGGTGTTAGTAGAAAGTGGAGGACTATAGGGGAAAGAGTTGAAACTAACAAAAACATAGTTTAAATAGAGTAAGCAGTCAAAGTGTGAGTTACCTGACTCCTGACCTGACTAACTGCCTCTGAAATAACTGCCACTTAGTGCCAAAGCCATTTTGCGCAAGAAGATGCATGCAACCACCCCACATGAGTGCACCCCTTAGGCAGCTTCTGATTTTATAGGGCAGACTATAGCATTAAGTGAGGGGCATTGTGGGAGCTGCTTGTGGCTAAATTAGCAGCTGATCAGCACACCAGGAGATGGCTCCATGATCAAAGACAGAGCAAAGAGTGTGTAGGCTACACAGAGTAACACCTTCCACCATCAGATAATGTCTGCAGTGAGGGAGGGACAGACATGTATCAGTGAGTATTGAATGGAATGTAACATGACATAGCAGAAATTTATCAAGCAGAGGAATTGTGAAGCAAGCAAAGATTGTACTATTAAAGGGGTTTTCTCATGAACTAAAGTTCATTTTAATCAATAGATCTTGGAATAATAATAACTTCCACAATTGGATGTGTTTAAATAAAATGTTCCTGTGCTGAGATAATCTTATAAATGTTCCCCTGTGTAATGGCTGTGTCTGACCGTACAGGAACATGGTCTCATCATACCACATCTCCTGGGCAGAGGAGGAAGGAAAAGAGTATACAGACATTACAGCAGGGGATTTATAAGATTATCTCAGCACAGGAACATTTTATTTAAATACATTCAATTGTGGAACTTATTATCATCCCAAGATCTATTGATTAAAATAAACTTTTGTTCGTGGGAAAACCCCTTTAAGTTGTTTCAAGGAAAAAGAGCAGCAGATGACATATACAGCAAGCAGAGTGTCCATTGTTAATGGACACAATTACCAACACTGTTTACATAAATGTGCTTCAACTATGCAAAACTTCTGATAAGTTCTAATGTGAAACAAATAGTGTGTAACGCTCTGCAGGCTTCATGCAGGAAAGGTGACGGCTGTACAGTAACTCTATGGCCCTTATCCACCTCTCGCTATTAAAGCTAACAGAAGCTGGAGGAACGTTGCATTAATTCTAGTTATTAATTTGGGTCCTAAACATAGAAAGTGCAGAGGTTTGTAATAATACAATAGTAAAAAGTTATCCTGTATAAATAGTTACACTGAATCAATACTCACAAAGCTATACATCAGTCTGCTCAGCTCAACCAGCTTTAAGGCTATGTGCCCACGATGCAGAAATGAAGCAGAAAATTTCTGCAGCATTTCTGCATCTCCCTGGCAGAAAAAACGCATGCAGATTGTGCATGCGTTTTTCCTGCAGAATACATGCGGAATACATGCGGATTCACATGCGTTTCCGCATGCAGATTGACAAGCGCTTTCCAGGCGATAGCATCACTTGGAAAGTGCTTGACAACTAGGTCACACTGTATAAATCCATGCAAACAGCATGGATTTATATAGTGTGACCGTAAAAATAAAAAAAATAAAGCTATACTCACCCCCGATGTCCCGGCGTGTGCTGCAGCGCTCGTTCCTGTCTGGTTCCCGGCTGCCGGCATATCGCGAGACACAGCGGTGAAGGGCTTGCGGTCACATGACTGTGACGTCACCGAAGGTCCTTCAGCGCTGCCGGCATGCAGAGAGAAGCCGTTGGACAGGTGAATATAAACTTTATTTTTTATTTTATTCTTTTTTTTACAGGTACAATGGTACCCAGGTCTGGATGAGAGTCTCCTCTCCTCCAGACTTGGGTACCATCCGCACATAGAGACTCATAGAAGCCGCTTGTACAAATGTACAGACGCGCATTCTATGCGTCTCAATGCAAGTCAATGGCGGGAGTTCCGCTGCGCTTCTGCAAAATTAATGAACGTGCTGCGGATTTATGAGCGCTGCAGAAACGCTGCGGAAAAATCCGCAGCATGTGCATTGACATTGCGGAATGCCATTGGGGACCATGGGGTGCGGATTACCATGCGTTTTTGATGCGTTTCCGCTGCGGAAATTCCGCAGCATAAACGCATGAAAAACGCATCGTGTGCACGCAGCCTTTAGCATGCTGTTTGCAGATTGGACGGTATTATTCCAAATTCCCCTTAAAGAGGATGTGTCACCAGGTCAAAAAACTGTTCCCCTGGATATTCTGACTTTTTTATCTTTTACAGAAGGAGTGGAGGTTAAATCTGACATATGTTTCTAGAGATATGGGCCTTTTTATTTAGTACTAATTTTGATCTTTTCCAAGGGGGTGTGGTTTACAGTGTAATAATGCAGAGCAGCCTAAAGACACATCCCCAGAGTATTCTGTGAGCAACGACCACTTGTGAAGACCATAAAAATTAGCACTAAATAAAAAGGCCTGTATCTCAGGAACCTCATATATAAACTGGTGTTTGTCTATTCCATGCTAGATACATTAACAGGGTGTGCATATGAAGCACTCTTTACATTTATATAAGCACTCTCTTTATATTTATATAAAGCACTTTCTGTATTTATATAGGCAAAATTTCCAACCAGGAAACACCTTCATAACTGCAATGGAAATGCGCGGTGACCATATACGTGATTAATTTGAGCATACATTTATATAACTGTATACTATAAGATGTACATAGGCTTTAGACACATTATTTGGATATTTGGGAGCCTTATTATAGCTTCTCTTCCACAGTCTGATTAATACTCAAGTAACAGTGTTACAAAGTATCATTTTCAATCAATGGGGTCTTTTTCAATACAGTATTCTAAATTGCTCCTGCAATAATATTAATGTTTTAACCCTTAATTGACTAGAATAATTAATATTTGCTGTTTTTTTCCATATAAAGTAAGGTCACCACCATTAGGGCCTTTTTTACAGCATTCTGGAATGCAGTTAAAAAGTCCCCAGTCCAGTCTGCAGATCCCAAAAAATAGCTTTTATTATACTTACCTACGGAGCGGTCCGGTATGATGGGAGTCTTTGGTCTTGATCCGGCACCTCCTCTCTTCTTGCGATCTCATTCTTGCTTCATGTGTATGATGCATGCTACGTCATCCACACAGTGTTCCCCATCCTGTGCAGGCGTACTTCTCTCTACCCAGCGGAGTGCAGAGCAAAGTACTATAGCACCGGAAAAGGTCAAAGAGCACCTATGATCCAGAAGTAAAGTGCAGGAGTGCGATGGGGGACACTGTGTGGATAAAGTAGGACGTGTCATCCACAAGAGGCAGTGAATGAGGATGGCGATTGCGATGAGAGAGGAGGTGCTGGATCAAGACCACAGACGCCCATTGGACCAGACTGTCCCATCTGTGAGTATAATAAAATGTGTTTTTTGGGATCTGTAGACAAGGTTGGGGACTTTATTTTTACAGCATTCTAGAATGCTGTAAAAAATTCCCTAATGGTGGGGGCCGTACTTTATATGGGTAAAACCTGGTAACAGGTTCCCATTAAATATAAACTTTTATTTCCTGTATTCTTCTGAAATAGATTTATTATACATTATTCCTAAAGTGATAGAATAGCATTTGTGAACTTGTGAGAGAAAAAAACCTACTCCAGTGACTGAATGATAGCTTGTGTGAACTTTCCCAGCTTGCCCTGTGAACACTTGTGCCATTTTCACTTGACCTCTTGATCGTCCTGTTCCATTGCAGTATATGGATGATATTTCACTTTCCGTCTGCAGAATAAGCAATGCCTCGGCTCAAATTTGCATCTCATGATTCTTCTGCACCTGTATCATTGACAGGCAAGAGATAAAAAGGCAAGAGGTGGGAAGACAGCAATATTAGAAATAACGAAAAAATTAATGTGAGGTGTTGAGAATGAAGGGACAGATAGCTCCATCGAGTATTGTAATGCCCCAATTGGTTAACGGAATTCTGGGAGAGGATCGGTCCTTTATATGATATTACTGACAACTTCCAAGAAAAAGACTTTTATGTGATCTACCCAGCTGATATCTGACAACATAGTTCAAGTCCTCTTTATTATTGTACAAAAAACTTACATTTTAAGGTCAGTTTTCCGCTTGCATAATAATCAACAGTAAAAGAGAAGTCACCACTGAGCTGGCCTGTAGCCAATATGTTCCAGGAGGTGTAGTCATCGCTGTCATTCAGCCCAAAGGCTGTCCTATTTTAGACTTGTACACATCTCTGTCATAAATCCAGTGTGGGGACCCTTCTTTCCACATTCAGTTCAGCATAATAATAGTTACTGAGCCTGATATATATGTCTGAAATTGTACATCTACTGATATTCCTGTGTGCTGACTGCAGAAAAAACACATACAGGACTTGTTCATCTAGCAAAAATGTATGTTATAATCAAGGAGAACAAAGAACTTAACATTTAAAAAGAGTTGTACAGCTTTTGAAGCATTACCCTTTCTGTGGAATAGGGGATAACTCTCCAATTGCAAAGCCAAGGTCCGACAGCTGGTCGTCCCCCCCCCCCCCACGGATCTGGAGACCTGGGGCTCTGAGTGTTCGATCATGCACTGCTCCGCTCCATTCATTCTTAATGGTAGTGCCCACAACCAGTCAAATGCTTCAATCAGCTAAATTATCTCCAGAAATCCCATAGAAAATGAACGGAGTGGAAGTTCGCATAATCAACCACAGCTCCACAAATAGTTAAAGAATCTGCTACACTGCAGTAAAAATGTTGTGCTTAGTAGGAAAGTAAGGTGGTCCTATCATATCACAAGGGGGAACTCAGCACAGAAAAAGTTGAAGACTTCATGCTTTTTCATTCCATTGCTCCATTCACACGAGATTCTTTAGAGCCACAGTTATCAGGATTGGTGAAGGTCCCAGCGGTCAGAAGTTTTGTACAACCACTTTCAGAGAAGTAAATCCCTGAGTAGTTATATAGGAGGGAGATGGTAATATCAAGTGTCTATATTGTGCTTAGGAATCTCCATTGGAAGAGGTAAAATTGTGACGGAAAACAATGTAAGTACACTGAGATCTCACATGAGCAGAATTAAACGATTCTCACCCTGTTTCCTACTACTAGCTAATGTGTTAGTGGCTAATCTATGATTGTTTTAATGGATGAAAAAAAACCTCAAAGTTTTTTCATTATAAAAATGGACAAAACAGTCACAAGATTAGTATACATATTAGATTAACCCCTTCACATCATCCGCCGTACATTTATGGTGCAAGTCATAAGTGGGTGTATGGAGCGGGCTAACGTGTTACAACCAGGCCCTGCCTCTAACAATCGCGAGTGGAGCGGAGCTCTGACAGCGACATTTAACACACGCTGGCATGTGGGTGTATCATTCCAATCGCCCATCAGCGTGCCCGTGATGTGATTGCGGGTCATTGATAGGTTGCTATGACACCCAGGAGTCTGCTGAAGACCCCCGTGCTTGATATTACAGAGCTCCCTTGAAAGCCTTCCTATGACCAAGCTTCAACAGAGACCATGATTTTTGCTATAAGCAGCGATAGTGGCATCACTGTATATAGCACAAACGATCAGACAATTGCAGCTTCAAGTCCTCTAAGGGGACTAACAAGAATAGTGAAAAGTAAAAATAAAATGTTTTAAAAAATATGAGAAAAATAACAAAAAACATAAAATCACCCGCCTTTTTCCCATAATAAAGGCATTAAAAAAATTAAAAAATACACAAATGTGGTATCACTGCTTTCAGAAAAGTTTGATCTATCAGAATATAACCCGATCGGTAAGCAGTGTAAATGAAAAAAAAATTAAGAACACCAAAATTACGTTTTTTTGGTCACTACAATATGTCATATCTATCCCAAAATGGTATCAATAAAAACTTTGTCTCATCCCGCAAAAAATGAGCCATCACATAGCTCCATCGATGGAAAAATGAAAACGTTATGGGTCTCGGAAAAATGTTTTTGCACCTTCTGATTTTTTTTTCACCACTAAATTAATAAAAAGAACTGAACATATTTGGTACCCAGAAAAAAACAATTCCCAAAAGGCAGTGTCAGAATTACGTTTTTTTCACAATTTCTCTCCACTTGGAATTTTTTTCCCATTTTCTAGTACACGATGTGCTAAAATGAATGGTGGTATTCAAAAGTACAACTCGTCCTGCAAAAAAAAGTCCACATATATCTATGTGGACAGAAAAATAAAAAGAGTTATGGCTCTGGGAAGAAGAGAGGAAAAAACGTAAACCCAAAAACAAAAATTGGCCCCGTCATGAAGGGATTAAGGTCAGCCAAACCCAACATTTTCAGCAGGACTGTAATGAGTGTAATTACAGGTTTTGACATTATTCCTTTATCAAATATCCAGGAAAAGAATGATCAGGCGTGCTGAACCTTTGTTCTCGTGGAAGATAAGCTGCTGACAAAAGTGGGTAATGTCTAGTGCTTTCTTTTTCTGTTGTCCATCCTGCCATGAAAGTTCCTTGGAAATTCCAGCAAAATTGATCAAAACAGGGGATGCATTGTTAGTAATACACCTCAAATTTAGCATGATCATGTGTTACATAGTTGCTCATAAATTTCATAGTTGCATAGGAAGCAAGAACGGTATAGTGACAGGACAAAGGAAAACCATGTGGGTCCCTAGTGTGAGTTTCTAAGGGCTTTTTCTAAGCCCTTAGAAAAAGCCAGCACCCCCGGCGAAACGTGCGTCAGGGACGATCTGTCCTGTTAATGTTTAGTGAATTAGCACACCAGGGACCCATATGCTTTTTCCTTGTCCTGTCACTCTGCCGTTCTTGCTTCCTATGCACCGTATGATCTAAACAGCGGTATGCTGTAGTGTCTCTGTGCAGTCTGATTATCTCCAGCGGCTTAGACCGCGTGCGTACCACCTCTGCATGTGCCGGTGAGTTACCGGTACATGTGCTGGTGGTTCACCCATCTATCCATGGGGTGCCCCCCGTAATCGTCAGTTTGGCTCTTGCATGTGTGGAATTACTATTTTTTCACAACTAGTTTACAGGATCGCATTGTTATCACAGCAATCCTGGATAATGAAATGCCTGTTGTCTATTCATACTACCTAGATATAGGTATTTTGTTTGTGTCTCCATACTATAGCATCTCATAGGTCTGATTTGATTAATACATGGGGATAATAGATGGTGGCATTATTTATTGCACTTAGCTCCCCATGGTATTGAGGATGTTCTTTTAATATACGGCACAGTTATTTTTCTTGATAAGATGGGCATGGATGAGATCCTTAGATAGGATATATATATATTACCCAACCATTCAATTGTAGGGACCTTGGTTGTGCTGTCACATACATTTCAGGACCTTGTGGGTCACAGCTGTCTGCATCTATTTACAGCAGTGACCCAATATATATCCTCTATTGGATGTACATTTTATTTCATATTTTTCCACAATTTTTATCCTAATTAATAAAAGTTAATTTTTGTTCACATTTTCTTTTCCCTCCCTTATCACCCTCCCAACTTTCTAATAGTTATGTAATTGGCGGTGACCACCTATGTGAATACTTTCCAGATAAATCGGACTTCATTTACTATACTCATAAATTTCATCCAGCAATACCATCTATTCTATCAAAATATTACAAATCCGATGTGTCGTACAGTAAATTGTTGCAAATTTCTGGTGTTCAATTTGCATCAAAAATCTCCAAAATTTCCCACATGTGAATTCAGCCCTAGGGTCCAGTATCATAAAATTCTTAAATTAGACCTGTCACCGGGTCTAAAGTGTTTTTTTTTTAAATCCCACCATACAGTTCCAGACATATGGGTCTTTTTATTTACTGCTAATTTTTATGGTCTTTACCAATGGAGTGTTGTTCACAGAGTAATAATGCAAAGCAGTTGAAAGATGCGTTCCCAAAGAATCCTTTGAGTCATGCCCCTTTGGTAAAGACCATAACAATTAGCACTAAATAAAATTTGTCCAAATCTCTGGAGCCGTATGCAGAAATTTAAAATAAAAATTGCCATATTCAGGGGATTAAAGTACGAGCAAAACCTGGCCACCTTTGACCTGGTGACGGGTCCTCATTAATAATTTCGCTATGTACAGTGCTGGCCAAAAGTATTGGCACCCCTGCAATTCTGTCAGATAATACTCAGTTTCTTCCTGAAAATGATTGCAATCACAAATTCTTTGGTATTATTCTCTTCATTTAATTTGTCTTCAATGAAAAAACACTAAAAGAATTGTCCTAAAGCCAAATTGGATATAATTCCACACCAAACCTAAAAAAGGGGGTGGACAAAAGTATTGGCACTGTTTGAAAAATCATGTGATGCTTCTCTAATTCGTGTAATTAACAGCACCTATAACTTACCTGTGGCACCTAACAGGTGTTGGCAATAACTAAATCACACTTGCAGCCAGTTAACATGGATTAAAGTTGACTCAACCTCTGTCCTGTGTCCTTGTGTGTACCACATTGAGCATGGAGAAAAGAAAGAAGACCAAAGAACTGTCTGAGGACTTGAGAAACCAAATTGTGAGGAAGCATGAGCAATCTCAAGGCTACTAGTCCATCTCCAAAGACCTGAATGTTCCTGTGTCTTCCGTGCGCAGTGTCATCAAGAAGTTTAAAGTCCATGGCACTGTGGCTAACCTCCCTAGATGTGGACGGAAAAGAAAAATTGACGAGAGATTTCAACGCAAGATTGTGCGGATGGTGGATAAAGAACCTCGACTAACATCCAAACAAGTTCAAGCTGCCCTGCAGTCCGAGGGTACAACAGTGTCAACCCGTACTATCCGTCGGAGTCTGAATGAAAAGGGACTGTATGGTACAATACCCAGGAAGACCCCACTTCTTACCCCGAGACATAAAAAAGCCAGGCTGGAGTTTGCCAAAACTTACCTGAGAAAGCCTAAAACGTTTTGGAAGAATGTTCTCTGGTCAGATGAGACAAAAGTAGAGCTTTTTGGGAAAAAGCATCAACATAGAGTGTACAGGAAAAAAAAGAGGCATTCAAAGAAAAGAACACGGTCCCTACAGTCAAACATGGCGGAGGTTCCCTGATGTTTTGGGGTTGCTTTGCTGCCTCTGGCACTGGACTGCTTGACCGTGTGCATGGCATTATGAAGTCTGAAGACTACCAACAAATTTTGCAGCATAATGTAGGGCCCAGTGTGAGAAAGCTGGGTCTCCCTCAGAGGTCATGGGTCTTCCAGCAGGACAATGACCCAAAACACACTTCCAAAAGCACTATAAAATGGTTTGAGAGAAAGCACTGGAGACTTCTAAGGTGGCCAGCAATGAGTCCAGACCTGAATCCCATAGAACACCTGTGGAGAGATCTCAAAATGGCAGTTTGGAGAAGGCACCCTTCAAATATCAGGGACCTGGAGCAGTTTGCCAAAGAAGAATGGTCTACAATTCCAGCAGAGCATTGTAAGAAACTCATTGATGGTTACCGGAAGCGGTTGTTTGCAGTTATTTTGGCTAAAGGTTGTACAACCAAGTATTAGGCTGAGGGTGCCAATACTTTTGTCTGGCCCATTTTTGGAGTTTTGTGTGAAATGATCAATGATTTGATTTTTGCTTCATTCTCTTTTGTGTTTTTTCCTTGCAAGCAAATTAAATGAAGATAATTAGACCAAAGAATTTGTGATTGCAATCATTTTCAGGAAGAAACTGAGTATTATCTGACAGAATTGCAGGGGTGCCAATACTTTTGGCCACCACTGTATGATGCTGTAGTTGCATGCAGTCCGCTGTTTTGCCTAGCCAAATAAATAAGAAAAGGCTTTATGTTTGGTCAGATGGAACATGAGGAGTAGGTTGTGACTGACACATCTGATGAACCACTCAAAGGTGCACGCTGTTCTGTATTCTTTACTAAAAGGAACTGGTAATTTACAGCCCACGTACGATGGTGTTTCATCGTCAAATTAGTTATTCTACTATTCTACATGAGAGCAAAATAGTTTCTATCACGATCTGTAAAGTTCTTTCGATAATGTTTAATAACCGTTGTATAAAGTGATACTGACACTATACTTAAACTTTATAAGGAAATGAGTCTGACTGCTAAAGTCAAAATAAGTAGCTGAAAAATATGTCCATATCTATAGGCAGCATCATTATTATTTATCACATTTTCATTATATGCATACAGCTTCTATGGAGACTTATATAGAGCCTGTGGCCAAAAGTTTTGAGACTGACACAAATTTTGTTTTTACAAAGTTTGCAGCTTGAGTGTTTTTAGATCTTTAGTCAGATGTTTCCATAGTTACTGAAGTACAAGGATCAGCATTTATGACTGCTGACAACCCATTCGTCTCTAATCAGTGCTTGGAGTTTATCACAATTTCTGTTTTTGTTTGTCTACCGGCTTTTGAGGATTGTCCACAGGTTCATAATGGGATTGAGAACTGGGGAGTTTTCTGGACAAGGACCTAAAATGTCAATGTTTTATTCACTGAGCCACTTAATTATCAGTTTTGCCTTGTGACATAGTTTCCTTATGCTGGAAAAAACATTGATTGTCACAAAATTGCTCCTGGATTGTATGGAGAAGTTGGTCTTGGAGAATACTTAGATAACGGTCTTTATTCAATTTTCTTAGGCAACACTGTGAGTGAAAAAATGCAGAAAAACCATAGACCACTAAATAACACTGTATAAAAAGTAGTAGCAAAAAAGGTATGTACATGTGCAGTAACCCAAATAAGGTCTACCCCTGGACTACCAAAGAGGAAAGATGCCTGATAAAGTGGCAAAGTAGTACTTACATCAGGTGATGTTGCAGGCAGGATGTGTGTGATGTGGCTGGCTTTGCCCCTACGTACGTTTCACCTACGCTTCGTCATCGTCATGCTTCACCCCTGACGAAGCATGAGTGAAACATACGTAGGGGCAAAGCCGACCACATAAACTTGATGTATTTGTCACTAAAAGTTTACAAACTTATGAAATGCTTATATGAAATGCTTATAACTGTACATCAATAACCATAAAACATCTAAAAACAAAAAAACAGCAAAATTTGTGAAAAATAAAATTTTATGTCAGTTTCAAAACTTTTGGCTGCAACCGTATTTCCATGGTTACAGACTATAAACAAACCTAGTGGAGTCTAAATGCCCAGTCATGTATTATTCCTCTCCTTTTGTCCTTTTTTTGTGGTAATCTAGAGAAAGTTGGAAAGGAGGGCAAAGGGACATGAGTAGTGATGAGCGAGCACTAAAATGCTCGGGTACTCGTTGCTCGGGTCGAGCAAATTGGAATACTCGGGTACTCAACCCGAGCAACAAGCCCAATGTAAGTCTATGGGAAACTCGAGCATTTTTCAGATGGCTCCCCCCGGCGGTCTGCAGAGGGCCTAAAAATTGCCCAAATTGATGGGAACAGTGCTCAAATGACATGGGAACAGCATGGGGAAGACCCCTGGAAGCATCTCTGACTCCCAGATCACTGCTGTCAACAACGTTGTCAGAGGTATTACGCCACTTTTACGGACTCACAATAAAACATACCAAAACGAAACCAAAATGGATTTTCCTGGGAAATATGTTAAGGAACATCCTTTCCATGACATGTACAATGTATATAAAGCAAAATAAATAACCAAAAACAAAAATACTCCTCCACACCTTGGGCTATGTTCACACGTAGCGTTTTTGATGCGTTTTTCACTTTTGCATTGCTTTCAACAAAGACAAATGCATTCACTGGGAAATGTCATTTTAACATTTTACAACCTTATCTAGCCATGTGGTGTGTGACACATCATCAGACACATGCATACAGTGCTGAAAAGACATGGGAACAGCATGGGAAAGACCTCTGTAAGCATTTCTGACTCCCAGATCACTGCCTAAAAGTGTGCCCATCATAAGTGATCCTTGGCGCATGCAAAGATGCCTCCCGCCATGCACCTGTCGTTGCAGATTTACAACAATTACCGTCCACGTCCTTTTCCCAGTGCAGCGTTCAGTTGTCCCTACCCCATTCCTTGGAATGCAAGCGCAAGTATGCAGCCAGCCACCCACCCACCCACAGGCGGCAATACTATACTGCCAAATTTTTGACAGCTGCTTGCACTTGAAATGTGGCCTTTTAGGCTCGTGGAGGCGGAAGCTTTTCATAACCTCATGCCAGCGGCGGCCGGGGGTCCATACTCGGTCCCCAGCCGCCACTGTTTCTCCCGGTGTCGCCTCCGCCTTCCACAAGCACGGGTCCCACAACATTACCCGTGCCCTCCCCAGTGTACTTACTGGGAAGGACCGCCTAACCACAAACACGTGGACAGGTGAATGTGGCCAGGGACGGTACGGAGCCAGTCCACAACTTTTTGCTGAGAGCTGTATTTAGCTCGGTGAAAGGACTGTCATAGAGGGAAACTGTATCTACCCTGTGTGTCATTTATCACAGGAAGTCCTCTAATGCAGCTTGTTGCAGAAACAATGGCAGCCCGTCCAACATCATCTCGCACTTGTCGGTGGTGCTTTGACACACACACATCTTTCTTTGCGCATTTAATTTCTTGAATACAGAGTTGGACAATGGCCTGATCTGTAATGCGGTTTAAGAAATAACATGCATAAGCATGGCCGATCCACATTAAAAAAGCAGCCATAGAGTGTCCGGGAACCTTCCGCCACACTTTTCTTAGCCAGGGCTGCTTCTCAGCAGGGTTGGACGGGCCCACCAGAGAACCGGAGACTCCTCCGGCGGGCCCTGGCTTCTCCTTTAGGAGAGTTCATAGTGCCGAGGTGAGGCGATGATGATGATAGAGGCCACAATCTGCTTAGTTTACTGTTACTTGGAATGCAAGTGCAAGTATGCAGCCAGCCACCCACCCACAGGCCTCAACACTAAACTGCCAGATTTCTGGGCAGCTGCATGCACTTGAAATATGGCCTTTTAAGCTCGTGGAGGTGGAAGCTTTTCACAACCTCATGTCCGCGGCAGCCGGGTGTCAATACTCGGTCCCCAGCCGCCACTATTTCTCCCGGTATCGTCTCCGCCTTCCAAAAGCACGGGTCCCACAACATTACCTGTGCCCTCCCCAGTGCACTTACTGGGAAGGACCGCCTAACCACAAACACGTGGATGGGTGAATGTGGCCAGGGATGGTACAGAGCCAGTCCACAACTTTTTTTGCTGAGAGTTGTATTTAGCTCGGTGAAAGGACTGGCATAGAGGGAAACCGTATCTACCCTGTATTAGGATTTGAACCTGTGACCCATTGCTTGCTAGTCTGTTCCTTTGCTGTGGAGCTATTCGGAACTTGTGTAACTCCTGCCTGAAACCATATGAACTTCGTCTTGGATAGAGATCATCACCTGCCCTGCTGATTGTTCCCGCCCTGATTGAGATTGATTGGACCTGCTATATATACCTGGCCCTGTGCAGCTTCCTGTTGCTGAGTATTTTGTGGTGCTCAGTCTAACTGAGTGAAGCATTATCTGAGCTCCTGATTTGGAAGGTGTTCTGCTGGCGCCTTCCTGCTTCTTGTGAAAACTCTGCTGTTCCTACCTCGAACTTCAATTGCCTAAACGAACTTGGTGCTCGTGTGTGATCCCGGCCGGCCCTTGCTCGGGCGGGCCCCTGCATCTGCCGACATAGTGAACTACCACCGCCATATACTGCATCTCCAGAAGTCTTCCCACGATCAGGTCACCTGTACACATCTGCTCCGGCCACTGACCTCTAGTCCAGTATCGCCAGTAACGTGACAGAATACTCAGCCTCCCAAAAATGGAGGCCGCTGGGGCAGAAACTATGGAGACACATGTCAGAAAACTGCAGGGTGCAATATCCAGTCTGCACGCCGAACAGATTAATGGAAAATCACGGATGGACGCATTTATTGTACAAAACGATCATAATGTCCAGAATCACCAACAAGCTATCCAAGATCTGCAGAATGCGGTACAAGTGTTGACTGCTCGAATTACACAGCTAGAAGGACAAGCTTCCGTCTCGGCGTCTGCCATGCCCCCCAAGCTACCACATTTTTGTTTTGGCGGTGATCGAGATAAATTTCGTGGATTTTTGAATCAATGCTACCTGTTCTTCGATACACATGCTAATCAGTTCCCGACCGATAGGTCAAAGGTGTTATGCATCATTATGCTGTTAACCCACAAAGCGATCGCTTGGGCTAATCCTCTGATTGAGACTCGGGATGCACGTTTATACAATTTGAATGAGTTTATTCGAGCGATGCAGCAGATGTTTGATGACCCAAATCGTGCAGCTACAGCTGAATCAACGTTGCTGTCATTACGACAAGGCAAACGTCCCGTCGCAGAGTATGCTATGGAGTATAGGAGGTGGGCCGTCGACACTGAATGGAATAATGCAGCAAAGGTAACTTTCTTTAAAAGAGGAAGGCTCTCAAAGAATTTATTGATGAAAATCTAAGCAAAAAATTCATCCGTCCATCGTCCTTGCCCGCTGGAGCCCCTATATTCTTCATTAAAAAGAAGGATGGAGCACTACGGCCAGTAGTGAACTACAGGGAGCTTAATAAAGTCACGGTCAAAAATCGTTATCCCCTACCGTTGATCCCGGAGCTCCTAGAAAAAGTACAAAGTGCGAAGATCTTCACTAAGTTAGATTTACATGGGGCATATAATTTAGTACGTATAAAACCTGGGGATGAATGGAAGACAGCTTTTCGTACCTGATACGGACAATTTGAGAGTCTAGTGATGCCCTTCGGACTTTGCAATGCTCCAGCTACTTTCCAGCACCTGGCAAATTATATTTTCCGAGACCTGTTGGACCAGTTCATGGTCGTTTATCTAGATGACATCCTGATCTTTTCAAACTCTGTGGACGAACATCAGACTCACGTAAGACGAGTGCTACAATGGTTAAGGGAGAATTCGTTATATAATAAATTAGAGAAATGTGAATTCCATCAAGAAGAGATTCAGTTCTTGGGATACGTCATTTCACCTCAAGGATTACGGATGGATGCTAAGAAAACGCAAGCTATCACCGAGTGGCCTATCCCTAAAAATGTGAAAGAAGTTCAGCGTTTTGTGGGGTTCGCCATCTTTTACAGACGTTTTATCAAGAATTTTTCAGAAATCGTGGCACTCATCACGCAACTAACAAAAAAGGAGCAAAATTCATCTGGACCCCCCAAGCGCAAGAAGCATTCTCTCGTTTAAAAATGAAATTCACGACGGCTCCCATATTACGCCATCCTGACCCTGAATTGGCTTTTATCGTCGAGGTGGATGCTTCAGACTGTGCGGTCAGTGCTATCCTCTATCAGAGGACAGGGGAAAAGAAGTTGCTGCATCCATGAGCATTTTTCTCAAAACGTATGTCTTTAGCCGAAAAGAACTATGATGTGGGAAATAAAGAATTGCTCGCCATCATATCAGCATTCAAAGAGTGGAGACATCATCTCCAAGGGGCTGCACAGCAAATTTTGGTGTTGATCGATCAACGCAATCTAGAGTTTATCAGGTCTGCAAAATGCCTCTCTCCTCGGCAGACCCGTTGGAGTCTGTTTTTGAATCAATTCAATTTTGTAATTTCATACCGACCAGGCTCCCGTAACAAGAAAGCAGACGCATTATTCCGAATGTTTTCAAGTGAGGCTAACCTCGTAACAACACCCAAACCCATTGTGGCAGATACTAAGATCTTGGGAGTAATACATGATGGAGATTTGCTGAAAAATTTGAAAGCAGCATACGAAACAGACTCGTTTCTATCACGTCCATCAGGGGACGTGCATCTGTTTTTTAAAAATCAAGTATGGACTGGTGGTCGACGACTATATGTGCCAGAAGCAGCTCGGTTAAAAGTTCTACAACTAGTGCACGATTCTAAAGTTGCAGGGCACAAAGGGGTACAGAAAACGCAGGAGTTTTTGTCACGTTTCTTTTGGTGGCCGAACTTTCAAGAAGACGTGAAGAAGTACGTTAATTCCTGTGACATCTGTGCCAGATATAAGACTCCACGTGCATCCCCTATGGGACTATTGCAGCCTCTCGCCATCCCAACACGACCATGGGGATCAATTTCAATGGACTTTATAGTAGACATACCAGATTCCAAGGGGAAAACATCCATTCTGGTAGTAGTGGATCGACTTACGAAAGCAGCGCATTTTATCCCGTGTTCAGGTCTGCCTTCAGCAAAAGATACAGCTGATCTGATAATTTGCAATGTTTTTCGCCTCCACGGAGTGCCGGATGAAGTCGTCTCAGATCGAGGTGTGCAATTTACATCTAAATTTTGGCGCAGTCTATGCTCAGCGCTAGACATCAAGGTACGATTGTCAACCGCTTACCATCCGCAATCTAACGGTCAGACAGAACGTACGAATCAGACGCTGAAGCAGTATCTTCGTTGTTATATTTGCCATCTGCAAGACGACTGGGTAGATCTGCTGCCATTTGCGGAATTTTCATATAACAAATCACAGAATGCCTCTACAAAACAGATGCCATTTTTTGCAAATCTTGGATATCACCCAAACATCCTTCCCAAGAATCTTGTGGCACCATTAATACCAGCAGTCGCAGAAAGAATCTCTCTTCTACAGCAAAATCTGAATGTTCTGAAAGACACATTAAGGGAAGCTCAGGAGAAATATAAAAAAGCTGCCGACAAGTATCGTAGACCCACTCCCACGTTTAGGATTGGAGATCGAGTGGGGTTATCCACTAAGAATTTGAAATTGAAGATTCCTTCTCCTAAATTAGGACAAAAGTTTGTGGGACCATACAAAATCAGTAAGATTGTGAGTCCATTGGCCGTACGTCTACAGTTACAAACATCAATGAAGATTCATCCCGTGTTTCACGTGTCTTTGTTGAAAGCCGCCACAACCAATCCATTTCCAGAACGATCCCCTCCGCCTCCCGATGCAATTGAAGTGGACGGTCAGGATCAGTTTGTGGTGGAAAAGATCTTGGATTCCCGAATACACAGAAATTGTTTACAATACTTAATCAAATGGCAGGGCTACGACACGGAAGAAAATTCATGGGAACCAGTAAGCAACGTCAATGCTCCCCATTTGATTATACAATTTCATCAGCGGTATCCTGCAAAGCCTGGGCAAATTGCATCCAGAGGCCGCCGTTAAGAGGGGAGTATTGTTAGGATTTGAACCTGTGACCCATTGCTTGCTAGGCTGTTCTTTTGCTGTGGAGCTATTCGTAACTTGTGTAACTCCTGCCTGAAACCATATGAACTTCGTCTGGGATAGAGATCATCACCTGCCCTGCTGATTGTTCCCGCCCTGATTGAGATTGATTGGACCTGCTATATATACCTGGCCCTGTGCAACTTCCTGTTGCTAAGTATTTTGTGGTGCTCAGTCTAACTGAGTGAAGCATTATCTGAGCTCCTGATTTGGAAGGTGTTCTGCTGGCGCCTTCCTGCTTCTTGTGAAAACTCTGCTGTTCCTACCTCGAACTTCGATTGCCTAAACGAACCTGGTGCTCGTGTGTGATCCCCGCCGGCCCTTGCTCGGGCGGACCCCTGCATCTGCCGACATAGTGAACTACCACCGCCATATACTGCATCTCCAGAAGTCTTCCCACCGTCAGGTCACCTGTACACATCTGCTCCGGCCACTGACCTCCAGTCCAGTATCGCCAGTAACGTGACACCCTGCGTGTCATTTCTCCCAGGAAGTCCTCTAATGCAGCTTGTTGCAGAAGCAATGGCAGCCCCTCCAACATCAACTCGCACTTGTCGGTGGTGCTTTGACACACACACATCTTTCTTTGCACATTTAATTTCTTGAATACAGAGTTGGACAATGGCCTGATCTGTAATGCGGTTTAAGAAATAACGTGCATAAGCCAGGGACGGTACGGAGCCAGTCCACAACTTTTTTTGCCGAGAGTTGTTTTTAACTCTGTGAAAGTACTGGCATAGAGGGAAACCTTATCTACTCCGGCTGTCATTTCTCTGTCACTAGGTTCCGCCCATTGTCACACATGACCATGCCTGGCTGTATGTTCAGCGGTGAGAGCCACAGATCAGGCTAATGTGTTACAGCTTTCAACAACTCTTCAGCGCTGGGCGGTTTGTCAATTAAGCATTAAGCATGTTATCTTCAGCACAGCCAGTTGCCGCTTGGCCAAGGCAGTGCTGCAGTGCTGTCAGCTTGTGACTGATGTGGTCATTTCGGAGATGGAGGAGGAGGTGCATGAGCTGAACAATGTGATTACATTGAGGTTAAATTGGTGACGCTGTTTTTTATACTAAAGAAAGAACCTATTGTTTTGTTTTTTTTACGTTATTTTTTAAGACAAATGCATTCACCGAGAAATGTTATTTTAACATTTTACAACCGTATCTGGCAATGTGGTGTGTGACACATCATCAGACACATCCTGTTTTATTTATGATGGAGGGACTCTGAAAGTCATAAAGCCTAATTTTCTAGGGACATCAGACGGCCCTTACTATTCTTAAAAAGCCAGCAGTCAGCCCTCGCTTTTGTTAGAGAGCCATCAGCCAGCTATGCTTTGTTGTTTCCATTATTAACAAGTGGGTCTCCTATACTGTTATTGCGTATCCAGTGACTGTAAGGGCTGCCAAAAATTTGGACGCAACCCAATACCCCTTTGAAGAGACATAGAGAAGGGTCTCAGTAAAAAAAATATTCCCATTATAAAGGAGCGGGTCTCCTATAGTGGTAATGCCCATGCTGTGACTGCAAGGGCTGCCAAAATTTGGGAAAAACCCCACTAAGAATTTAAAGACACATAGAGCAGGGCCACAGTAACGACAAATTCCCATAAGAAAGGAGAGAGTCTGCTATACAGTGATAGGGTATGCAGTGAGTCCAACGGCTGACCAAACTTAGGAAAAACCCCAGTAAGAATTTAAAGACACACAGAGCAGGGTCACAGTAACAAGTACGACATGTTCTCATTAGAAAGGAGAGGGTCTGCTATACAGTTATAGGGTATGCAGTGAGTCCAAAGGCTGACCAATTTTAGGAAAAACCCCACTAAGAATTTAAAGACACATAGAGCAGGGCCACAGTAACGACAAATTCCCATAAGAAATTAGAGAGTGTGCTATACAGTTATAGGGTATGCAGTGAGTCCAACGGCTGACCAATTTTAGGAAAAAAAAACCTAAGAATTTAAAGACACACAGAGCAGGGCCACAGTAACGAGTACGACATGTTCCCATTAGAAAGGAGAGAGTCTGCTATACAGTTATAGGGTATGCAGTGAGTCCAACGGCTGACAAATTTTAGGAAAAACCCCACTAAGAATTTAAAGACACACAGAGCAGGGCCACAGTAATGACAAATTCCCATAAGAAAGGAGAGAGTCTGCTGTACAGTTATAGGGTATGCAGTGAGTCCAACGTCTGACCAATTTTAGGAAAAACCCCACTAAGAATTTAAAGACACACAGAGCAGGGCCACAGTAATGAGTACGACATGTTCCCATTAGAAAGGAGAGAGTCTGCTATACAGTTATAGGGTATGCAGTGATTCTAACGGCTGACCAAATTTAGGAAAAACCCCACTAAGAATTTAAAGACACATAGACCAGGGTCACAGTAACAAATACGACATGTTCTCATTAGAAAGGAGAGGGTCTGCTATACAATTATAGGGTATGCAGTGATTCTAACGGCTGACCAAATTTAGGAAAAACCCCACTAAGAATTTAAAGACACATAGAGCAGGGTCACAGTAACAAGTACGACATGTTCTCATTAGAAAGGAGAGGGTCTGCTATACAGTTATAGGGTATGCAGTGAGTCCAAAGGCTGACCAATTTTAGGAAAAACCCCACTAAGATTTTAAAGACACATAGAGCAGGGCCACAGTAACGACAAATTCCCATTAGAAAGGAGAGAGTCTGCTATACAGTTATAGGGTATGCAGTGATTCTAACGGCTGACCAATTTTAGGAAAAACCCCACTAAGAATTTAAAGACACACAGAGCAGGGCCACAGTAACAAGTACGACATGTTCTCATTAGAAAGGAGAGGGTCTGCTATACAGTTATAGGGTATGCAGTGAGTCCAAAGGCTGACCAATTTTAGGAAAAACCCCACTAAGATTTTAAAGACACATAGAGCAGGGCCACAGTAACGACAAATTCCCATTAGAAAGGAGAGGGTCTGCTATACAGTTATAGGGTATGCAGTGAGTCCAACAGCTGACCAATTTTAGGAAAAACCCCACTAAGATTTTAAAGACACATAGAGCAGGGCCACAGTAATGACAAATTCCCATAAGAAATTAGAGAGTCTGCTATACAGTTATAGGGTATGCAGTGAGTCCAACGGCTGACCAATTTTAGGAAAAACCCCACTAAGAATTTAAAGACACATAGAGCAGGGCCACAGTAACGACAAATTCCCATTAGAAAGGAGAGAGTCTCCCATAGTGCTGGCCTATGCAGTGAATGCAAGGGCTGCCAAAAATTTGGAGGCACTTCAATGCCGCTTGGAAGAGACGGGGAGGAGGGCCTCATAAAAATGTTCCCATTAGAAAGTAGCGGGCCTCCTATACTTGTAATGCCCATGCACTAAGTGTATGGGCTGACAAACATTTACCCCTGGGGGTATACATGAACATAGTGTATAAAAAATTTTTTTTACGGGCATCATAAACATCCTTTAAAAAAATTATGTGGGTGTTGCATCACGGACCACGGTCACCCTGATGATATGGTGGTGGAGGATGAGGAGATGGAGGAGGACAAGAGCAAATAGCCAAAATCAGGAAGCGTCTACCCATGTCTGGGTGTGAAAAGGTGCATAGGAATACACCTCCCAAGAAAAGACACTGGATTTGAGTTTATGTTATGATGCTATCATTCGGTGGTGTTGAGAAGTCTGGCCCAATCCAGCCCTTGTTCATTTTTATAAGAGTCAGCCTTTCAGCATTTTCAGTTGACAGGCGGATGCGCTTATCAGTTATAATTCCACCAGCAGCACTAAAAACCCGCTCTGATAAAACGCTGGCGGCGGGGCAGGCCAGGACCTCCAAGGCATAGAGAGCCAGTTCATTCCACGTATCCAGCTTGGATACCCAATAATTATGAGGCACAGAGGAATCACGGAGGACGTTGGTACGGTCGGCAAGGTACTCCCTCAGCATCTTCCAAAACTTTGCACTCCTTGTGAGAGTACCCCGCGCCTCAGGGCCTGTGCGATGGGAGGGTCTGAGAAAACTCTCCCAGAACTTTGACAGTGTTCCTTTGCCTCTGCTGGATTGGAGTTGTGTCTCTCTCGCCTGTACTCCTTGGTTTTCCAACGAAGTGTGCTCTCTGCCGCCAGTGTTTTCAGATGGGAATTTTTTTAATTGTTCCGCAACAAGGGCATTCTGGCACAGCCCCATTTTTGTAGAGCTGTCCACCTGTGTGGCCTGTGGGGCGTTGGCTGCATATTTGCGTTTGCGTTCCAAGGACTGGGGTATGGACAACTGAACGCTGCGCTGGGACAAGGACATGGACGTGCTTCCTGATGCTGCTACTTGAGAGTGTGCAACGACAGGTGCAAGGCAGGAGGCATCTTCGCATGCACCATGGACAGGGGATTGGCTTGCATGCACAACAGCGGAAGAAGCAATGGTGCCACCCGCAGACACTGTTCCTGGACCCTGGGGATCGGCCCACAAAGTCGGGTGCTTTGCTGCCATGTGCTTGATCATGCTGGTGGTGGTCAGGCTGGTCGTTTTGCCACCCCTGCTGATGCTGGCCTGGCAGGTGGTGCAAATGGCCTTTTTGGGGTTATCGGCAGAGTCTTTACTAAACAACCAGACTCGGGAAGACTTAACAGTTGTACTGGCAACTTCCTTCGTGTTGGTGTTACGGGGAACGGTTGCCTGCCTTCTGTCTGCGGCCACCACACTGCTTCTTCCTGCCTGTTGGGGTGCTCTGCCTCCCTCCCCCTGTGTGCTGTTGTCCTCACTCTGCATGTCCTCCTGCCAGGTTGGGTCAGTTACTATATCATCCACCACCTCATCTTCAACTTCTGCACTCTGGTCCTCCTCCTGACTTTCTGGCAATTGTGTCTCATCATCGTCCACCTCTTGTGACACTTTCCCACCGTCGCCTTCGTGTGACCGTGGCTGCTCAAATATTTGGGCATCGCTACACGCGATCTCCTCTTGCCCCGCTTCAAGTGGACTGGGCGAGAGGCCCGAATCTATAAATGGAAAAGTGAACAGCTCTTCAGAGTGTCCAAGTGTGGGATCAGTTGTCTCTGGGTACTCGGCATGGTGGGAGGAAGGAGGATCAGGGTGAGGAATATGCGGTCCAGACTCTCGGCTACTGAGACTTGACAGGGTGGTGGTGGCTAAGTGACTGGAAGCATTATCTGCTATCCAACCAACAACCTTTTGACACTGCTCTGGGTTCAATAGTGGTGTGCTGCGGTCCCCTAGAAATTGGGACAGGAAGGTCAGGCGAGAAGATTTGGGTGTTTGTTGTGCCACAATTTTGGCTTGCCCACGGCCTTGTCCTCGGCCTCTGCATGCACCATTACCATCACGTCCAGTTCCCCATCCCTTGCCACGTGCCTTGCCCAATTTAAATGGAGGACAGTATCTTCCACGCTCACTACAAATGACTGAGTTTGGAGCGAACGTATATGTGATCCGTGTGACAGAGAAAACAGAGTTTTAAATACCTGGCCTGTAGGTAAGTAGTTTGAACAGCAAACTGGTGTGAATTGCTTCACTGACACACTTAGGCTATGTGCCCACGATGCAGAAATGCTCAGGATTTTTTCCTGAGCGTTTCTGCATCTGCCTGGCAGAAAAAAACGCATGCGGATTGTACATGCGTTTTCCTGCCAGGGACATGCAGAAGTGAAGAGTTCTTCACTTGCATTTCCGCATGCGGGTTGACAAGCGCTTTCCAAACGATTTTAGCATCACTTGGAAAGTGCTTGTCAACTTGGTCACACTATATAAATCCATGCAAACAGCATGGATTTCTATACTGTGACCCGAGAGAATGTCAAAAAATAAAAAAATAAATGTATACTTACCCTCCGATGGCCCCCGCAGTCTTGATTTCCTCCGTCCCGGCTGCCGGCAGCGGCAGAGTGAAGGACCTGCCGACGTCAGCGTCGCGTGACCCGTCACATGACACTGACGTCAGCGCAGGTCCTTCATTCCATCGCAAACTGCTGCCAAGCAAGGAGGAGCGCACCGCGGGCCACCAGAAGGTAAGTATATATTTATTTTTTATTTTATTCTTTTTTTACAGTTTTCAATGGTACCCAGGTCCAGAGGAGAGTCTCCTGTCCTCCACACCTGGGTACCATCCGCACATTAGAACGCATGGAATGCGCATCTACTTATGCAGTGATGCGTAATCCATGCGGTCTAATGCAAGTCAATGGCGGCGAAAACGCAGCACTTCCGCAAAATAATTGGTAGTGCTGCGTTTTTTTCCGCAATGATAATCCGCAGTGGAAATTTCCGCAGCATGTGCACAGCACATGCGGATTATCATTGGGGAACATGGCAGGCCTTCTACCATGCGTTTTTTAAGCGTTTCTGCAGCGTTTTTGCCGCTGCGGAAACGCTTAAAAAACGCATCATGGGAACACAGCCTAAAGGAAATTTTTAATGGAGGCCAGAAATGGCAGTATTTTATGACAACGTATATGTGATCTGTTTTAAATAGCTGGATTTCTAGCGCTGTAATATGGAAAGGACCTGGCTGTATTCTGCAGTGCCAACAAGCAAATGGCGCAAATGGCGCAGAAAAACGGTGTTCTCTGGATTGCTTTTTAAGCAAATAATGAGGATTAAGATCCAAAGAAAAGTATTCCTGGCCCCTGAGACCTGGGCCTTTGTATAGAAATATCTAACAGCAGCAGAAGGCAGAATTGGAATGGAGCCTCTTGTGCTGTATGCACTGCAGTCTGCCATCTACACTGCCTGCCTGCCTATATACACTGCCTGCCTGATATCTCTGCAGATGGATTAATCCCCAGAAGGACTGTTTGTTAAGATGGATATGTGTAATGTACGGTTTTTCTCCCTACACTACCTAATACACAAGCAAATCTCTCCCTGACGCAGCAGCAGTTCTCCCTACACTGTCTGATCCGGAGTGACTGTGACGAGCATGGCGGCGCCAGGTCTGATATAGACCTAATGACGCTGTGCGGCCAGCCAGTCACTGTAATGCCCACAACCAACATGGCTACGGCATTACAGTGCATGGCAGGCAATCCCTGCATGTTTATTGGCTCTCTAAAGAGCGCCAAACATGCAGCGAGGGGACCCGAGTCCCCGCCTGAGCAACCCGGAAATACTCGGCGGGCGCCGAGCATCTCGAGCAGTGAGATGCTCGGGCGAGCACCGAGCAGTAGCGAGCATGCTCGCTCATCACTAGACATGAGTAATTCATTATTTATCACAATACAGTTATGCTCAACTTTCTTAGTTACTATATAGAAAAGCTAGTGTGTGCCAGCCAATTATTGGCACATATTGCTGCATGCTGACTGTTAAAACATTCACACTACGACAGATGAGCGCAATTGCTCGTTACTCAAGTTCACAGAGGGTGGGGTGCACCCGCACTACTCAGTGCATACCCGAGCACCCTAGGCAAACTCAAGTAATGAGCACTTGCGCTCATCACTACACATTGGCCCTCTTTCATACATCCTGGTGATTTCTTTACTGTAAAAAATAGAACTGGGGAGATCTGTGGTCTTGTCAGTGTGCCATCCGTGTGTACGTACTGTATGTGACATCCGAGCGTCCGAGTGCTGTCCGTATCTATGTGTCCGTGTGTTGTCAGTGTGCTGTCAATGTGACAAGTATACAATGAAATGCAGCATAGAAATTAAAGAGTATTATGTATTAAATATATTCAAAGATAGAGATAGATAGCTTTGTGTGCTTTTTTTCTGTATTTATTCTTTAAAGAAATTTTTTTTTTTTTTTAAATGGCGTGCGGTCCCCCATAATTTTCATACCCAGATGAGGGAAAGCCAACAGCTGGGGGCTGATGTTAATATTCAGGGAAAGGGGCCAATAGCCCTAAAGGTTCCCAGGCTATTAATAATAGCTCACAGCTGTTTTCTTAGCCTTTACTGGTTAGTTAAGGGGGATCCCCAGAAAAAAAAATAATGTAGAGTCCCCCTATAATTACTAACCAAGAAGGCTAAACAGACAGCTGTGGGCTGATATTAATAGCCTGGGTAGGGGCCATGGATATTGGCCCCCTCCCACACTAAACATCAGCCCCCAGCGGCCCCAGAAATGGCGCCTCCATAAGATGCGACAAATCTGGAGCTTAGCCTCACTTTTCCCACTTGCCCTGGTGCGGTGGCAAATGGGGTAACATTTGTGGGGTTGATGTCAGCTTTTTAATATCAGCTGACATCAAGCCTAGAGGTTAGTAATGGAAAGGCATCTATAAGACACCTCCATTTCTAACCCCGTAGTGAAAATTAAATAAAGACACACAGAAAAAAATCCTTTAAAACCCTCTGTCACATACAATATCGGTTCTAACGAGTTCACATACAATGTGACTGTCAGGCGCAGGCTAGAAAAATACCTATAATATCTAATGTTTGCAATTTCAGTGCTCTAAAAGTGATCAGTGACCTTCATAGGGATGTAATAAAAGAGACTACACATAATCAGGTGCAAAAAAAAACCCATTTACTTAACATAAAACTAATAACTCTGAAATACAAACATTTCAAAACTCCCGCCAAATAAAAGAGATGTGCCTGTCAGGCCTATTGTATGTGACAGAGGGTTAATTGAACAAAACACACAGAAAAAAAGTCCTTTATTTGAAATAAACACTCTCCACCCTCTTTTACCCATTAATGTAAAATTAAAAATGATAAATCACAGTATTCCTCACCTGTCCGCCGATAATCCATTTGTCCCAGGAAGAGCCCAACTCAGCTACATCTGGATGCATTGCTGAGCAGTCTGAGTGTGGGCCAATATCCATGTTCATGAAAAATAAGGGGGACCCCACGCCGTTTAAAAAAATATATATATATATATATTTATACACAATGTACACACACAGCGGGTGCTGAATACAACTCCCATCAGCATTGCCTGGTCACGCTGATCTCAGGGAGACCAGGCGACAATGATGAGAGCTGCCTTCAGCACCCGGTGCCTGGGAACAGTGCGAACTGTACGACTTTTCTCAGGCGCCGGTACGTGTCACACTGATGACACACGGATTTATCCGTGTGTCATCAGTGTGCATGTGTATGGCACGCATTTTGTCCATGGTGCATGAAAAAAGGACGTCTGCGGGTTTTTCACATGGTCCATGTGTAAAACCTGACATGTGCGCACCACCATTGAATACAATGCGTGTGCGTGTATCCATATTTGCGATACTCAAAAAACGGACCGCATACGGACATGAAAAATGGATGTGTGAAGAGGGCCTTAACTGTCTACTCTAGAAAATAGAGCAAAACTATGCTTACTGGGTTCTATGCATAAAGGAATTAGCAGTACGATTCTAACTGAGGTTTAGGCTTGTTCTCAAAGAATAACGTTGATACCTTCATAGAGCAGTATGCATTAATGCCAGCAGCAGCCATAAGATAAGATGGTCAGATAACAAACACCAAATACAAAGAGAAAGCTACTTGAAGTAAATAATTAATAATCCAATATTATTTAACAATTACATGATTTTATTAAGGACACCAAAAATGACAGGACCAATTAAAAAACATGAAACTACAAGACATGATGAAAGGATTCACAAACAGTAAAAAAGAGGAGGTGGAGCAGCATCAGCAGCATGAATGAAATATGACAACAGAGGAAAATAGATACACATATATTTAGTGCAAATATACAATAGAAATAGCTCAAACACTCATAACAATGAGATATATATATATATACAGTACAGACCAAAAGTTTGGACACATCTTCTCATTTAAAGATTTTTCTGTATTTTCATGACTATGAAAATTGTACATTCACACTGAAGGCATCAAAACTATGAATTATCACATGTGGAATTATATACTTAACAATAAAGTTTGAAACAACTGAAAATATGTCTTATATTCTAGGTGCTTCAAAGTAGCCACCTTTTGCCTTGATGACGGCTTTGCACACTCTTGGCATTCTCTTGATGAGCTTCAAGAAGTAGTCACCGGAAATGTTTTTCACTTCACAGGTGTGCCCTGTCAGGTTTAATAAGTGGGATTTCTTGCCTTATAAATTGGGTTGGGACCATCAGTTGTGTGGTGCAGAAGTCTGGTGGATACACAGCTGATAGTCCTACTGAATAGACTGTTAGAATTTGTATTATGGCAAGGAAAAAGCAGCTAAGTAAAGAAAAACAAGTGGCCATCATTACTTTAAGAAATGAAGGTCAGTCAGTCTGAAAAATTGGGAAAACTTTGAAAGTGTCCCCAAGTGCAGTTGCAAAAACCATCAAGCGCTACAAAAAAAATGGCTCACGTGAGGACCACCCCAGGAAAGGAAGACCAAGAGTCACCTCTGCTTCTGAGGATAAGTTTATCTGAGTCACCAGCCTCAGAAATCGCAGGTTAACAGCAGCTCAGATTAGAGACCAGGTCAATTCTACATAGAGTTCTAGCAGCAGACACATCTCTACAACAACTGTAAAGAGGAGACTTTGTGCAGCAGGCCTTCAAGGTAAAATAGCTGCTAGGAAACCACTGCTAAGGACAGGCAACAAGCAGAAGAGACTTGTTTGGGCTAAAGAACACAAGGAATGGACATTAGACCAGTGGAAATCTGTGCTTTGGTCTGATGAGTCCAAATTTGAGATCTTTGGTTCCAACCACCGTGTCTTTGTGCTACACAGAAAAGGTGAACGGATGGACTCTACATGCCTGATTCCCACCATGAAGCATGGAGGAGGAGGTGTGATGGTGTGGGGGTGCTTTGCTGGTGACACTGTTGGGGATTTATTCAAAATTGAAGGCATAATGAACCAGCATGCCTACCACAGCATCTTGCAGCGGCATGCTATTCCATCCGGTTTGCGTTTAGTTGGACCATCATTTATTTTTCAACAGGACAATGAGTCCAAACACACCTCCAGGCTGTATAAGGGCTATTCGACCAAGAAGGAGAGTGATGGGGTGCTACGCCAGATGACCTGGCCTCCACAGTCACCAGGCCTGAACCCAATCGAGATGGTTTGGGGTGAGCTGGACCGCAGAGTGAAGGCAAAAGGGCCAACAAGGGCTAAGCATCTCTGGGAACTCCTTCAAGATTGTTGGAAGACCATTTCCGGTGACTACCTCTTGAAGCTCATCAAGAGAATGCCAAGAGTGTGCAAAGCAGTCATCAAAGCAAAAGGTGGCTACTTTGAAGAACCTAGAATATAAGACATATTTTCAGTTCTTTCACACTTTTTTGTTAAGTATATAATTCCACATGTGTTAATTCATAGTTTTGATGCCTTCAGTGTGAATGTACAATTTTCATAGTTATGAAAATACAGAAAAATATTTAAATGAGAAGGTGTGTCCAAACTTTTGGTCTGTACTGTATACAGTACAGACCAAAAGTTTGGACACACCTTCTCATTTAAAGATTTTTCTGTATTTTCATGACTATGAAAATTGTACATTCACACTGAAGGCATCAAAACTATGAACTAACACAGGGGTCCTCAAACTTTTTAAACAGGGGGCCAGTTCACAGTCCCTCAGACCATTGGAGGGCCGGAATATAGTTTTTAAAAAAAACTATGAACAAATTCCTATGCACACTGCACATATCTTATTTTGTAGTGAAAAAAAAATACAGGAACAAATACAATATTTAAAATGAAGAACAAGTAAAGTTAAATCAACCGGTATTTCAATAGGTAGGTAACTGTACCAAATAGGCAGCATAGGTCCTCAATAGGCAGGTAAATGTCCCCAATAGGCAGCATAGGTCCTCAATAGGCAGGTAAATATCCCCAATAGGCAGGTAAATATCCCCAATAGGCAGCATAGGTCCTCAATGGGCAGGTAAATGTTCCCAATAGGCAGGCTGTTTCCCCCTTATAATGCCATATGCAGGCTGTTCCACCCCTTAGAATGCCCCATGCAGGCTGTTCCCCCCTTATAATGCCCCATGCTGGATGCCACCCCCCATATAATGCTCCATGCAGCATGTCACCCCCCCATATAATGCCCCATGCAGCATGTCACCCCCCCATATTATGCCCCATGCAGCATGTCACCCCCCCCCATATAATGCCCCATGCAGGATATCACTCCCCTGTCTTTATAATGCCCCATGCAGCATTCACCCCCCCATATAATGCCCCATGAAGCATGTCACCCCCCATATAATGCCCCATGCAGCATGTCACCCACCCATATAATGCCCCATGCAGCATGTCACCCCCCCATATAATGCCCCATGCAGCATGTCACCCCCCATATAATGCCCCATGCAGCATGTCACCCCCCCATATAATGCCCCATGCAGCATGTCACCCCCCCATATAATGCCCCATGCAGCATGTCACCCCCCCATATAATGCCACATGCAGCATGTCACCCCCCCATATAATGCCACATTCAGCATGTAACCCCCCATATAATGCCCCATGCAGGATGTCACCCCCCATATCATGCCCCATGCAGGATGTCACCACCCCATATTATACCCCTTGCAGGATGTCACCCCCCCATATCATGACCTATGCCTCCATACATTAAAAAAAAAAAAAAAAAAACAATACTCACCTCCCTTCTCACTTGCTGCCGCTGCCGCTGCTCTACTCTGGTCTGGACTCCAGCGTTGCGGCGGCGTTGTCCCGCTCTGCGCTGCCTGTGACGGCACTCGGGAGGGCGCGGTGTAAAGACGTCACCGCACCCTCTGACCTGAGACGTCACAGGAAGCGCAGAGCAGGAAGAAAGCGGGTCTGCAGAAGCACGGGGAGAGGTAAGTATCCGCCTGCCGGGGCCCTGAGCAAGCGGGGGAGAAGGGCGGGCGCTGACACCGCTCTCCTCTCCTCCGCCCATAGCCCGGCGGGCCGGATAAAAGTCCTCCGCGGGCCGCATGTGGCCCGCGGGCCGTAGTTTGAGGACCCCTGAACTAACACATGTGGAATTATATACTTAACAAAAAAGTGTGAAACAACTATAAATATGTCTTATATTCTAGGTTCTTCAAAGTAGCCACCTTAAATTATAAATCTATTTCGGATCACGCCCCCGTTATAGGCAAATTTTCCCTAGGACCTCTCCTAAGAGATAAGTTCTTGTGGAAATGCAAATCCTCCCTCATCCACACTCCAAAAAACAAAACCATAATCGAAAAAGCCATCATCAACTACTTTAAAGAGAATGACACACCCGACTTAACCAACCCATTTACAAGCTGGTGTGCCCACAAAGCCGTCCTTCGCGGAATTTTAATGCAAATCTCATCTTTAGAGAAAAAAGAAAGCAGATCAAAAATAAATAAACTCCAAAACTTAATTAGAGAAAATAAATCAGTACAAACTAATCTCCCCTCTCCCTCCCCGACAATCCAAAAGGAATTACTAGACTTAATAGTGGAACTGAGATCAGAAATCTCTTCTTCTTTTGACACAGCTATCAAAAACTCCAAATTTAATCAATACGCTGTATTGAACAAACCCACCCGTTTCATGGCTCGTTATATTAAACAAAGAAGAATCATCAATAGGATTGATAAAATCAAGGCAGAAAATGGTGTAACTTACCATCATCCCCAAGACATCGCCAACCAATTTGCAACTTTCTATAAAAAGCTATACAATATCAACCTAGATCCTTTAATCCCTCAACCAAGTACTGAAACAATCAATAATTTCCTTTCATCTGTTAAACTCCTGAAACTGAACCCTCTGGATCTCGAGTTACTAAATCGGCATTTTACCACTCTAGAAACAACAAACACTATTGAGCAACTGAAAATTTTCAAGGCACCGGGACCAGATGGGTTCATCAATGAATATTATAAGGTCTTTAGTCAACATCTTTCCCCCCACCTCACCAAAATCTTCAACTCTGCATCGACTATGGGATCCTTTCCACCAGAGATGTTAGAAGCGACCATCACCCTAATCCCTAAGTCGAAAGGAGACAAAGACAACATCAAAAATTATAGGCCCATTTCCCTAATAAACACGGACATTAAAATTTATTCAAAGATCCTAGCTAACCGTCTATCAGAGATCCTCCCGCAACTAATCAACGACGACCAGATTGGCTTCGTTGGTGGCAGACAAGCTACTGATGGTACTAGAAGACTATTAAATATCCTAAAAATAATTAATACCTCAAAAATCCCAGCTACCTTCTTAGCGTTAGACGTCGAAAAAGCCTTTGATAGGCTAAATTGGGAATACCTAAGACAGTCACTTATCAAATTCGGCTTTAATAACCACTTCCTTTCCTCAATTATGGCCCTCTACTCCAATCCCCAAGCTAAAATCTATGTGAACAACCAACTATCCGACTCAATTCCCATCTCAAATGGCAGTAGACAGGGCTGCCCTCTTTCCCCCCTACTCTTTGCCCTAACCATGGAACCACTAGCCCAAAAAATTAGAGAAAACCCCAAAATCAAAGGAATCCCTACCTCATCCCGCCAATTTAAAATAAGCCTTTTCGCAGACGACATAATGTTATCATTACTAGACCCAATAAATTCTGTGAGGGAAGTTTCGGAACTACTGGTTTCATTTTCACTAATTTCTTACTTCAAAATTAACAATGAGAAATCAAAGCTACTACACTTTAATTTAGACCAACTTTCAAAAAATACACTAAAACTAAACACGTCTTTCAGCTGGGCCAAAAAAAAGCATAACTTACCTAGGGATCACTATCTGCAAAAATATTAACTCTATTATTTCTTCCAACCTAGAATCAATCAACGACATCATCCACAAGGAATTAATAAATTTTGGCAAATGTGATCTTTCATGGTGGGGCAAAGTACTCACGGCTAAAATGTTCATCTTACCAAAAATCCTCTACATTTTCCGTAACCTCCCTTTAATCATTCCCCATACATTTATTCAAAAAACTTAAAATCAAATAAACTCTTACATCTGGGACAATAAAAGAGCCAGAATCTCCACCAATATCTTATATAAAAATAAAATTAACGGTGGACTTAGCTTACCCAACATATCCACTTACTACTTAGCGAATCTCATAAAACAAAGCGCTAACTGGTTCAATTCAACAAACCCACCAGCTTGGATTATCCTGGAAACAATAATCCTCCCCCCCGTGAATTGCTATTTAAACACCTTTTCCAAAAAAATACGCATGACCCAACTCACCCTATTTTCCATGCGACCATTTGGGCCTGGAAAAAACTTGCAAAGCAGAGGGGGAAAAACCTTTGCAAGGATCCTAACCTAGACAAGTCTATAACCATCAAAAATTTCCCAATATCATTCGTGGCCTCTCTATACAACTCTTCGATCCCAGACCACTGGGAAAATAATGGTCTGAGAAAACTAAGAGATCTATTTGAGGGCCCTAATATTATACCCTTTAAATCTATTAAAACTAAATTCAACTTATCTTCATCTGACTTCTTTCATTACTCCCATATAAAAGAAATTACACTTAAATTTATTTCAGGTAAACTTTTAATCTCTGAGATTTCGGCAAACCTCATTTGTAACCTGTCTCATAAAATTATGTGGAGCCTACTGCATATCTATAATGGATTCAATAATGATCTGTCATTCAATAAAAACCATTACATGTCACGTTCGGAAACGGATTTGAAAAATACCTTTCATAGAGACCAATGGGAAAATGCGATATCCAACACAAGCTTCAAATATCTCAATGGCCCTTCAAGAAGCATATTTCAAGCTTATCTCGAGGTGGTACTACACTCCCATTAGGCTTCACCACATAAAGCCCAACAATTCTCCCTTGTGTTGGAGAAACTGTGGGCTTAGAGGAGACCTTATGCATCTCTTCTGGAGCTGCCCTAAAATTCACAACCTGTGGGCTCAGATATCCATTCTGGTAAACGACCTTCTGGATAAACCCATTATTCTCTCTCCTCAAGCAGAGTTATTATCTATAGGTTTAGAATCCCTCAATTTTTCTGAAAGATCCATTATAATTCATCTATTTTTAGTCTGCAAAAACACCCTGGCATTTAACTGGAAAAAAATCAACTATCCCCTCATTAGAAGAATTGATTGAGAAAATGAACCAACATAGAACCTACGAATATAGATTCGCTATTATTAATAATAATGTGCCTAAATTTTCAAAGAAATGGGACATCTGGACAGCCCAATTTCCCTATATCTCTCCTGTCCCTGGTAAATCATAATATCTGTATTATAAACATTGTAACTGTAGCACCCTGAGGACTCGGCTGCTACAGGGGTATTGCACCTCAAGCCAGAGGTGTGGTATTCCACTCCCGGGTAAGGATGGAGTGTGGAACTGAGCTAGTAGGCTGCATGCACTACATACATCCCATTTCCGGGGGACAGAACGACGGTACTCCCACCAGTTTATGTGCAGGTACGACAGCGTCTGTCCCTGGCTGGAGTGGGAGGGGGGTGGAACATCCCAGTAGTGTAGGGGCAGATAGGGGGAGTAGTCTGGGTAAATGTAGGAGCTCATTGGGTGCTGGTCACCTGAGCTCACACATAGAGGGAGTATATAAGGTGGGCACCATCTTAGGACAGGGTCAGTCAGTCAGTCAGTCAGTCTGTGAGTCAGCAGTAACTTCAGGAGAGGAGAAGGAAGAGGGACCCAGAGGCGCAGTACAAGAGGGGACCCCAAGATCCCAGAATAAGGACAAAAGGGTGAAGGGTCGGCAAAAGGGTACCGGATCCCAAGCTGGCGGAGGCCAAAGCAAACCTTAGCCAGGAACCGGAGGTTGTGGGCAGGATCTGCCACGACCCTCACCAAATCCACTAGAAAGGCACACCGAGCATAGGGTCAGGGAGCCCAGAGGAGGCTTGACCAACAAGAGACCCGAGGGAGCCGGACATAAGTGGATCCCTGGTGGGAACGGCCAGAGGAGGGGAGAGTCAGAAAGGAGCTCAGGACCACGCTCCAGAATTGCCCGGGAGTTGACCGAGTCCCGCACCTGGTGGACGCAGCACGGCTTGGGTGGTCACTGTTGTACAGAGTGACCCGAGCAACACCAGTGAGTAAAAACCCTGAAACTGCATTGCATGCCTCTGAGTCTCCTTGCTGCACCTTCACAACCACCATCCTCCACGTCTGACCCCCTGAGGCTATACCCCTCCCGTTGGGGGTTATACTACCACAGCTGCACACACACCACCAGCCTCAGCGGACCATCCTGCAGCGGCGGCCTTTTGACCGCAAATCAACGGGTGGCGTAGTCGACACTAAGAACATCTGCAAGGACTGCCGCACACTGAGTTTGACACCCTGGGCACGGACCGGGTCACAGCCACTCGGAGACTACAACCCCCATCTGATCCGGCTCCGGGTATCCCTAACAACATGGCCCAGGGGGCACGTCATAACCATTTACGATACTATATAACTCTCTCGAAATGTTATATTTCCCTTTTTTTCTGCTGTTACCATTGTCATTTGTTTATACTTGACATTTTCTTAAAATTATCATCATTTGCAGATTTAACTTCTTCCACCTTCCCTTGTTTGTCCCATCTCCATTTAGCCCACTTCCCAATACCCAATGTTTCTCCCTTCCCATGTTCCACCTCCCTTTTCCCTGATTATCCCTACTACAATTACCCTGTTTTTGATTGCTGTTAATTCCTGTTAATTTCTATTAACGACAATAAAAAATATTGTAAAACAAAGCAGCCACCTTTTGCTTTGATGACTGCTTTGCACACTCTTGACATTCTCTTGATGAGCTTCAAGAGGTAGTCACCGGAAATGGTTTTCACTTCACAGGTGTGCCCTGTCAGGTTTAATAAGTGGGATTTCTTGCCTTATAAATGGGGTTGGGACCATCAGTTGTGTTGTGCCAGAAGTCTGGTGGATACACAGCTGATAGTCCTACTGAATAGACTGTTAGAATTTGTATTATGGCAAGAAAAAAGCAGCTAAGTAAAGAAAAACGAGTGGCCATCATTACTTTAAGAAATGAAGGTCAGTCAGTGCGAAAAATTGGGAAAACTTTGAAAGTGTTCCCAAGTGCAGTTGCAAAAACCATCAAGCGCTACAATGAAACTGGCTCACATGAGGACCGCCCCAGGAAAGGAAGACCAAGAGTCACCTCTGCTTCTGAGGATAAGTTTATCCGGGTCACCAGCCTCAGGAATCGCAGGTTAACAGCGGCTCAGATTAGAGACCAGGTCAATGCCATACAGAGTTCTAGCAGCAGACACATCTCTTCACCAACTGTTAAGAGGAGACTTTGTGCAGCAGGCTTTCATGGTAAAATAGCTGCTAGGAAACCACTGCTAAGGACAGGCAACAAGCAGAAGAGACTTGTTTGGGCTAAAGAACACAAGGAATAGACATTAGACCAGTGGAAATCTGTGCTTTGGTCTGATGAGTCCAAATTTGAGATCTTTGGTTCCAATCACCGTGTATTTGTGCGACGCAGAAAAGGTGAACGGATGGACTCTGTATGCCTGTTTCCCACCGTGAAGCATGGAGGAGGAGGTGTGATGGTGTTGGGGTGCTTGGCTGGTGACACTGTTGGGGATTTATTCAAAATTGAAGGCATACTGAACCAGCATGGCTACCACAGCATCTTGCAGCGGCATGCTATTCCATCCGGTTTGCGTTTAGTTGGACCATCATTTATTTTTCAACAGGACAATGACCCCAAACACACCTCCAGGCTGTGTAAGGGCTATTTGACCAAGAAGGAGAGTGATGGGGTGCTACGCCAGATGACCTGGCCTTCACAGTCACCAGACCTGAACCCAATCGAGATGGTTTGGGGTGATCTGGACCGCAGAGTGAAGGCAAAAAGGCCAACAAGTGCTAAGCATCTCTGGGAACTCCTTCAAGATTGTTGGAAGACCATTTCCGGTGACTACCTCTTGAAGCTCATCAAGAGAATACCAAGAGTGTGCAAAGCAGTCATCAAAGCAAAAGGTGGCTACTTTGAAGAACCTAGAATATAAGACATATTTTCAGTTGTTTCACACTTTTTTGTTAAGTATATAATTCCACATGTGTTAATTCATAGTTTTGATGCCTTCATTGTGAATGTACAATTTTCATAGTCATGAAAATACAGAAAAATCTTTAAATGAGAAGGTGTGTCTAAACTTTTGGTCTGTACTGTATATATATATATATATATATACATATATATATATATATATATATATACACAGTGCAAGTGCTCAATAGGATTAATTAACTATACATATCATAGAAATCAGAACAGATTATGATAAAAGTCTCAAGTGAGTACACTAAGATTATAATAGATGTAGCACACACAACAATAATAAATAGATCTGAGAAGGTTATGGTGTGAGGCTGGAAGGAATGTATAGATCAGATTACCGACCCATGTTCATGCTCCATGCACTCCAACGCGCGTTTCACATGAGCTTCCTCAGGAAGTGAAAGAATAATGCTGATGCCTTCATAGAGCAGTCTGTATGAATGCCAGCAGCAGCCATAAGTTAAGATGGTCAGATAACAAACACCAAATGCCAGCAGCCAATTATTCTGTACTGATATTTCATATAGATATGAGCAACCTTTAAATTAATTGTCTGGGGTTTAAAATATGCCCTGAAAGTGTGTATAAATAATGGAATAATAATTACCTGTCCAATCCCCCCATACATTGATGGTCCCTACCAGTCTTGCAGTGATGACATCACCTCCATCATTCATATGGCTGTTGCAGCCCATCACTAAGCTCTGTGATGACATTTCCATATGTGACTATTGAAGGCGGTGATTGGCTGAAACTGTTATGTAAATGATGGATGAGAGCCGCAGGGGCTTTCCCCCAACAAAATTGATTTTAATCAAATAGATCTTGGAATAATAATAATTTCCATAATTGGATATGATTAAAATAAATGATCCTATGCCGAGATAATCTTAGAAATGTGTAATGGCTGTGCCTGTGCAGGAACATGATCTGATCATTCATACCACATCTCCTGGGCGGGGGCGGGGGGAAGTATACAGACATTAACCCCTTCGCAACCTTGGCTTTTGTCATTTTTGCTTTTTCGTTTTTTGCTCCCCTTGTTCCCAGAGCCATAGCGTCTTTATTTTTTGGACAATATGGCCGTGTGAGGGCTTATTTTTTGCGGGACAAGTTGTACTTTTCAACGCCATTACTAGTTTTACCATATCGTGTACGGGAAAACGGTAAAAAAATTCCAAGTGTGGTAAAATTGCAAAAAAGTGCAATACCACAGTTGTTTTTTTTTTTTTTTTTTTTACCACGTTCACTGAATGCTAAAACTGACTTGCCATTTTTATTCTCCAGGTCATTACGAGTTCGTAGACACCAAACATGTATAGGTTATTTTATATTTAAGTGGTGAAAAAAAATTCCAAAATTTGGTAATTTTTTTTTTTTTAAAAATAGCGCCATTTTCCGAGACCTGTAGCGTCTCCATTTTTCGGGATCTGGGCCTGGGTGAGGGCTTATTTTTTGCGCGCCGGGCTGACGTTTTTATTGATAACATTTTGGGGTAGATCCGATGTTTTGATCGCCGGTTATTGCATTTTATTGCAATTTTGCGGCGACCAAAAAACGTAATTCTGGCGTTTAGAATTTTTTTCTCATTACACCGTTTACCGATCAGATTAATTCTTTTTTTATATTGATAGATGGGGCGATTCTGAACGTGGCGATACCAAATATGTGTATGTGGGTTTTTTTTTTATATTTTATTTTGAATGGGGTGAAAGGGGGGTGATTTAAACTTTTATATTTTTTTTATTTTTTTTATATTTTTAAAAACATTTTTTTTTCACTTACTGCATGCTTCAATAGTCTCCATAGGAGACTAGAAGCAGCAGTTGTCTGATCGTCTCTGCTACATACAGGGGACCAGCAGATCCCCTGCATATAGCAGAAATGGTCCTGTGCTATGAGCGCCGACCACTAGGTGGCGCTCATAGCGACGAGATCATGACAACCACAGGCGTCTGCTGCAGACCCTGGGTTGTCATGCACGCCCATCGGTGACCCGCGATCACGTGACGTGGTCGCCGGTGGGCGGGGCTTATGACGCGCAACCCGGAAGCGCGCGTTAAATGTCGCTGTCGGAGATTGACAGCGGCATTTAACATGTTAACAGCCGCGGGTGGATCGCGATTCCGGCATGGGTTGCAAAGGGGTTAAAGCAGGGGATCGCAAATTATTCTTTCTTTGAAGTAAAACATTGTTTAAATACAGGCAGGGAAATATTTTACCTCACAAAAAGCATCAGCTGTGATCCCGTGCTGTAATGTCTGTATACTCTTTTCCTTCCTCCTCTGCCCAGGAGCTGTGGTATGATCAGACCGTGTTCCTGTACGGTCAGACACAGACATTACACCGTACACAGCAGGGGCACATTTATAAGATTATCTCAGCACAGGAACATTTTATTTAAACACATCCAATTGTGGAACTTATCATTCCAAGATCTATTGATTAAAATTAACTTTTGTCCGTGGCAAAACCCCTTTAAGTAAAGGTAATTTTATTATTTAACAAATTTTCGGTTCTTAAAAATCCCAGTCAATAAGGATTAATTTATCTATTGCATTGTAATCTGCTTTCTTTAAGACATCTGACTATCCTCCCTGGCTACATAAAGAATATGACTGATTTTTTGCTATCCTTATGGTTCAAGCACGTGGCAATGCCATGTGCATGGATCGTGTAAAGCAGCACACAGAGTCCCTTCAAGTCTGTACTACAAACTGCAAGGAATTGAACGTGCCTCCATATGGCACCTCTTTGAGATTTGGCCATTATTGTTTTTCTCACACTTCATGTAGAATAAAAAAAACTTTATCTACCTTCAAATAAAATTTTAGTTACATTATTAATATGGATAACACATACAGTACAGACCAAAAGTTTGGACACACCTTCTCATTTAAAGATTTTCCTGTATTTTCATGACTATGAAAGTTGTACATTCACACTGAAGGCATCAAAACTATGAATTAACACATGTGGAATTATATACTTAACAAAAAAGTGTGAAACAACTGAAAATATGACTTATATTCTAGGTTCTTCAAAGTAGCCACCTTTTGCTTTGATGACTGCTTTGCACACTCTTGGCATTCTCTTGATGAGCTTCAAGAGGTAGTCACCGGAAATGGTCTTCCAACAATCTTGAAGGAGTACCCAGAGATGCTTAGCACTTGTTGGCCCTTTTGCCTTCACTCTGCGGTCCAGCTCACCCCAAACCATCTCGATTGGGTTCAGGTCTGGTGACTGTGGAGGCCAGGTCATCTGGCATAGCACCCCATCACTCTCCCTCTTGGTCAAATAGCCCTTACACAGCCTGGAGGTGTGTTTGGGGTCATTGTACTATTGAAAAATAAATGATGGTCCAACTAAACGCAAACCCGATGGAATAGCATGCCGCTGCAAGATGCTGTGGTAGCCATGCTGGTTCAGTATGCCTTCAATTTTGAATAAATCCCCAACAGTGTTACCAGCAAAGCACCCCCACGCCATCACACCTCCTCCTCCATGCTTCACGGTGGGAACCAGGCATGTAGAGTCCATCCGTTCACTTTTTCTGCATTGCACAAAGACACGGTGGTTGGAACCAAAGATCTCAAATTTGGACTCATCAGACCAAAGCACAGATTTCCACTGGTCTAATGTCCATTCCTTGTGTTCTTTAGCCCAAACAAGTCTCTTCTGCTTGTTGCCTGTCCTTATCAGTGGTTTCCTAGCAGATATTTTACCATGAAGGCCTGCTGCACAAAGTCTCCTATTAGCAGTTGTTGAAGAGATGTGTCTGCTGCTAGAAATCTGTGTGTCATTGACCTGGTCTCTAATCTGATCTGCTGTTCACCTGCGATTTCTGAGGCTGGTGACTCGGATAAACTTATCCTCAGAAGCAGAGGTGACTCTTGGTCTTCCTTTTCTGGGGGGGTCCTCATGTGAGCCAGCTTCTTTGTAGCGCTTGAGGGTTTTTGCAACTGCACTTGGGGACACTTTCAAAGTTTTCCCAATTTTTCGCACTGACTGACCTTCATTTCTTAAAGTAATGATGGCCACTCATTTTTCTTTACTTAGCTGCTTTTTTCTTGCCATAATACAAATTCTAACAGTCTATTCAGTAGGACTATCAGCTGTGTATCCACCAGACTTCTGCACAACACAACTGATGGTCCCAACTCCATTTATAAGGCAAGAAATCCCACTTATTAAACCTGACAGGGCACACCTGTAAAGTGAAAACCATTTCCGGTGACTACCTCTTGAAGCTCATCAAGAGAATGCCAAGAGTGTGCTAAGCAGTCATCAAAGCAAAAGGTGCCTACTTTGAACAACCTAGAATATAAGACATATTTTCAGTTGTTTCACACTTTTTTGTTAAGTATATAATTCCGCATGTGTTAATTCATAATTTTGATGCCTTCAGTGTGAATGTACAATTTTCATAGTCATGAAAATACAGAAAAATCTTTAAGTGAGAAGGTGTGTCCAAACTTTTGGTCTGTACTGTATATTGTATAAATCTGCATCAGAGGCGTAGCTAGGGGTTCAGCTCAGAGGGGGGGAGAAACATCTGAATGGGCCCCTAACTAGGTAATACTGTGTATAACTATGGTGGCGCAGCCTAATCAGAAGTATAGCGGAATCTTAGCAGGTGACTATGATGTTACTGAAAATATGTATAGAAAGATTAACACTAATATTACTGCCATATAGTGGCCATATAGTGGTAGATACCAGTGCTGCAGAACACATCAGAGATTACAGTAGTTATAGATGGTGACTTACAGCTGACTTTCCTCCTTATGGAATCGGTCACTTTTACCGTCTTTTCTATCTGGTACAGGCTGATATCACGACTTCTCCAGCAACGACTCATCTACAGAGATTACAACAAAGACACATTTGACTTCTCACATTTCCAGCACCATCCGCATCTATTCCCAACCTGCACAAACTCCTCATCCTGCTGTCACCCCAATACTGAGACGCTGCTGCCATATGTGTCTCTATTACTGATCCTCATAGTACCCCACATAATAATGCACACCACTGTGCCTCTTACAAAGTAAAATGCCTCCTTTATGCCCTTTAAATGGTAAAATTGCACTCTAGAAAATATAAATGTACTGTGCAAGTGCCCTAGAAAACAGTGTCCACATTTTGCTCTTAGAAATTAATAATGCCCCCAGTATGCCCATTGACAGTTACAATACCCTGAGTGCCCCTGTAGCAATTATGCTTCTTAAGTGCCCATTTAACATATAATAATGGCCCGAGTCCCACATATATAGTTCCCCTCTACACAGCATGATGCCCCCCACAGCTCCCATATACACAGCATATTGGGCCCACAGCTCCCTATACATAGCATGTTGGGCCCTACAGAAGTCCCCTCCCACAGTATGACAGGCCCCAGTTGCCCTCCCCCACTGTATGATGGCCCTCAGTAACCCCCACTGTATGATGGCCCCAAGTAATCTCCCCACACTGTATGATGGTCCCCAGTATTCCATCCACAATGTATGATGGCCCCCAGTATTCCCCCCGACAATGCATAGATGGCTCCCAGTAGTCCCCCACACTGTATGGATGGCCCCCATTATTCCCCCTACACTGTATGGATGGCACCCAGTATTCCACCCACACTGTATTATGGCCCCCAGTATTACACCCACACTGTATGGGTGGCCCCCAGTAGTCCCCTCACACTGTATGGATGGCCCCCAGTAGTCCCCTCACACTGTATGGATGGCCCCCAGTAGTCCCCTCACACTGTATGGATGGCCCCCAGTAGTCCCCTCACACTGTATGGATGGCCCCCAGTCTACAGAACGTGGAGCGGAAGTGCATGGTCTTCCTGCTCCACTACAGAATTTAACTGTATCGGCACACTGCACATGCCAATAAAGTGTAGAGTGGAGGTAACTTCTGGTGGGCCTCTCTCAGCGTGGGGCCAAGGGCGACCACACCCTCTGACCCCTCCAGTAGGTTCGCTATTGTTCTGCATATTACATCTATGTTACTTGTTACTAGTAATAGGAATATCCATTAAATGCAGCTTAATAATGTTTAAAAAAGTTTATAAAGTGACTCTTCAATTCAGGGCTGGATAAAGGCTGGTTATCCTGGAAATAAAATTTTATGTAGAAGCTGTTCCCCAATATTAGTGTAATATTACCAGTGACTATATTGTTTCTTAAAATGTAACTAGTCACAGTGTAAGGGGCAATTGTGGATGATGCTGGTGTACCCCTTTAAATATATTTTGGATACATTGGCCTTTGGTAATATAGTGATTTTCCAATCACGTATGGTGGAAGAATCCTGGTATACATGGAAGTGTGGATAGAGAGTATTACTAAGGGAAAGGCAACATGTTTGATGGTTATGCAGTATTACAAGAGGCAACAGTCTTGGTGGATGACATCTGTCACGACTCGCTGACACTGGCTTTTTTTGTGGACACTTGTGACAACACCTTTCTTAAACAACCTCAACAGCCTATCCGTCATACAGTTTTTGCATTACTAACCCGCAGCTTAAGGAGAACCTGTCAGCAGGAATATCCATGTTAAACTAAAGGTATGGGCAAAATGGTGCTGTCATACTGGTTTAATACATAGCTTCAGTGTAAAAATCTGCAGCCTGGTTTTCGTTAAATCATCATGATAAATTTCGTTTTCCTAATTTCTTCGTGCTTCGGGGAGGGACTTGTGGGTGGGACTGTGGGTAGGGTCTTCTGCTGAGAGGGCTCAGCCACTGCACCTCCGCTGCCTCTGTTGAATTCATAATCTTCGTAATTAAATCTCGACTGCAAAGAATCAAAAGTCAGGACTGTCCACTGGAAAATAGCAAGGCAAGTTACACTGAAGCAGGTCAGAATATAACTGGCAGTGGACAGCAGGATTTCAGGATCTTAAATAGCTTGCAGCCCCACCCAAACCACACAGCAGTTAAATCTATGTCTCCCATTATGGATGCGACTTCAAGTCCCTGAGAACAAAACACTAGAACTGTCGCCCTGCATAACCTGCAACGAGAGCGCGGCGCCGCCAGGTGACAAAAGCAGAAGCAGGAAGGGCAGGCACTGATACAGATGTCACAAGGACATGATTAAATAAAGGGGCCCAAAACGGAGGACATTATTAAACAAAAAGGCACAGGATAAAGGACATCACAGGAAGGGCCCAGGATGGGTGACATTATCAAATAAAGGGGCCCAGGAATGGGGACAATACAGGAAGGGCCCATGATGCAAGACATTATAACAGAAAGGGGTCCAGGATGGGGGACATTATTAAAGGAAGGGCCCAGGATGAAGGACATTATTAAAAAAAGGTTCCCTGGTTAGGGGACATTATTACAGAAGGGGCCCAGGAGGGGAGACAATATTAAATTAAGGGGCACGGGGTGGGGGACATTATTGCAGGAAGGTGTCTAAGATGGGGGACATTATTAAATAAAAAAGACCCAGATTGGGAGAAATGATTAAATAAAGGGGCCCAGGACAGAGGACATTATTAAACAAAGGGGCCCTGGATGGAGGACATAATTAAATAAAGGGGCCTATGATGGGGAACATTATTACAGGAAGTGCCCAGGATGGGGGAGTTTACAGAAAGGGGGCAGGACAAATAAGTGACATAATTACTGCATGGGGGCCAGAATGAGGAACATAGATTATTAGTTTATGGTGGCTAGTGGGGGATATAATTACTATAGGAGCCAATTAGGGGACATTATTACTGTGGTAATATATTTTACTTTTGAGGATATGGTTTTCCATGTGGGAAACAATAGGTAGATCCTTTTACTGTGCAGGGTGGCACTATGTCACTTTTTTCTCCATCTGGTACAGTGTAGACATTGGGGAAAAAGTGGGGAATGAGCTCTAAAAGCGATCAGCTACAGATGTATGGGTGTTACTTTCTACAGAGACAAGTCCTAGCAGGAAGATGTGATAGTGATCTGAGCTGGATGAAGAAGAAAAGTGAAGATGAATTAGTTCAACTAGGGATGTCTCTGGTGATCACTGTATTACCTGTACACTATTTACAGAGCTCCTGTGTATAATGTCCCTGGTTATGCTTAATATTAATAATAATATTTTTATTTATATAGTGCCAACATATTTCACATCGCTTTACAATTCAGAAAATTTACAGACATTATTAGCACTGTCCCCATTAGGGCTCACAATCTAGATTCCTCATCTGTATGTCTTTGGAGTATGGGAGGAAACCGGAGAACCCGTAGGAAACCCACGCAAACACAGGGAGAACATACAAACTCCTTGCAGATATTGTCCTTGGTGGGATTTGAACCCAGGACCCCAGCACTGCAAGGCTGCAGTGCTAACCACTGAGCCACCCGATTGCCGTAAGCTTACACTATGTACAGATCTTGTGAGCATAATGTCACAGATGATCACTGTATTACCTGTACACTTACACTATACACAGAGTTCCTGTGTATAATGCCACTGGTGATCACTGTATTACCTGTACACTGTACACTATATACAGAGCTCCTGAGTATAACATCACTGATGATCACTGTATTAACTGTATACTTACACTATATACTGTACTATTTACAGAGATTCTGTTTAGAATGTCACTGGTTATCACTGTATTACCTGTATGCTTACACTATATACTATCCTGTGTATAATGTCACTGGTGATTACTGTATTACATGTACACTTACACTATATAGTATATGCACAGCTCCTTTGTATAATGTCACTGGTGATCACTGTAACTATATACAGAGCTCCTGTGTATAATGTCAGTAGTGATGATATTAGTATTATCATTGTGGTTTTTATTAATGATCAGTATTGTAGTATTTCTTCCTTGTATGTGGTATTATTCGGTTACTATGTGATGTTATATGTAATCTGGTCATGGTGTGGCGATATTTGTCCCTTGTATGTAGTATTATTTGGTCACTTTGTGGTGGTAATATGTGGTCTGGTCACGGTGTGGCAGTATTTGTTCCTTGTATGTAGTATTATTCAGTCACTTTGTGATAGTAATATGTGGTCTGGTCATGGTGTGGTGGTATTTGTCCCTTGTATGTGGTATTATTCGGTCACTATTTGGTAGTAATATATGGTCTGGTCACATTGTGCCAGTATTTGTCCCTTGTATGTGGTATTATTGGTATATTGGTCTTGGTACAGTGGATTGTGTTGTATATGGAGATCACTTGTTCTTACTGATATAAATAAGGAGAAAATTCTTTATTTCCATTAGAAATTAAGTATGTAGTTATGTAACCCCTCCCTATTTTGTGACTGTTACACAGTGGCAAAAATGCACTTTCAGAGGTTCTTCAATGAAAACAAGTAATCACCTATCCACAGGATAAGTGATAACTTATTGATTGGTGGGGGTCCGACTGCTGGGACCAGCACTGATAGTCAGAATATAGAGCTTTTATCCCCATTAGACTAGAGCGGCATATTCGACTTGACCACTGATCCATTCATTCCTTAAGTGGCTGCAGAGCACTGAACTTGTTTTTCGGTAGCCCCAAAGAGGATGAATGGAGCAGTGGTCAGACATCTGACCTGCCGCTCCATTTTAAAATGAGGATGAATGTTCCCTATTCTTCCGATCGGTACAGTTCCCAATGGTTGAATTCCACCAATCAATAGGTTATCAACTATCCTGTAGATCCGGTTGGATTGGTTATCACTTGTTTTCACCAAAGAACCCCTTTAATGCAAACTACCATAATTGTACATCCCACTTATGGTGTGCACACAATAGATGTGCAGAAGCCACCTGTATTTTACAGTTGACACTCTACTACAACGGGGATAATAACTAACAAGTATTTCCATATTGCTGTAGTGTCGGCTCATAAGTTAATTTCTCTTGTGGGCCCCAGACACCCCAGTCCAAACCTGGATGTATTCTATAATTGCTCACAAACCTCATATACAGCTACATTATTTTTATATATTTTTCTCCCTTTTGTACAATTAGTTCAGCCTTGCCTGACTTATTATTATGTTACACGTATCTGCAGAATGTAGAATGACGACAACAAAGTCTCCTCCATACCGGCATAATGTACTAAAGGAAAAACAAGCAGAAAGATAATATAATGATCTATTGAAGTTTAAACTAGTACATCAGACTCTGGCCATCTACTCTCTCTTCATATGGAGTACGAATACCTTAATACTATCCTTAATCTTCACATTACAAAAGTGTCACCAGCAACAAGCAGATCTCACCACAGCTGTTCATCACTGTTAAGATGGATTTATAAGCGGCTATTATCAGATTTGACGAAGAGAAAAATGGATTATTGCCATAAACTAATCCAAAAGCTACTTAGATTGGAGACATAATCTAAGCTTTCAGTAATATGTAGGATTCATTTAAGTTTCATGGCTTAGAGTCTAAAAAAACACCTTTGCACAATATACCATGAATGTGTTGCTAAACAGAAGGTGCCATCACACCCAATACTAGGTCTTTCTGCCTGATTTTGATTACTGTTTTTATTTCAGAGGTCACCATACACCCACCGATTACATTAGTCGCACCATGTATTAATTAGTCACAGTGTGCTGACACATCATGTATGTATATGTCTGTATATCAGCACACAGCATATTGGCCACACCTGTGCATTAATTTAATAATAAAGGTGTTCTAACCCTATTTTTTTTCTTATTTTTTGTAGTACATATTGGGGGTGTTGTCACCTCCTGGGCTCAGCACCCTTATCCACACATCCTTCCCAGATAAGGTTTTAATTGCGAGCTACACCTGGTTTCCTTTCATTCCCCATTCACATGACGCTGGTTTGGCACATAGAGAGGTAGGACATATAGTGGATAGGTACCATCCATATTAAAAGGTCACCTTGAAGTGGTTGGATGGCTTTTGTGGTCTTTGATCAACAAATGCTAGCTAAGTACCTTACGTTTTTAATATTTACAGCAATATAGGAGTTCATGTATTCATGAGTCGCAGTGTGCAGACGCATTGTGTGTATATATGTTTGGATATTGGCGACATGGCGTATTTGTGCACCTGTGCATTAATTTAATACTAAAGGTGTGCGGGTCCTATTTTTTCTTTTTTTGTGTACCAACAATTACAACCATCACTGAATATCATTATATCATCTGTTAACATATTTACTCACTCTATGTATATTGCTCTACATGTTCAATATGTCACAAGGAGGAGGTAATTTCTGCATATTGACATAAATGCACGGAAATTTGATTAAATCTGTGCCTGTGGATCACCAATTGAAGGCCGCTGTAAATGACAGAAACCCTTCTGTATAAATGTCTGGAATCGGAGAAAGAGAACCTGGTATATTGTATGTGCATTCCTATATGTGGGTAGTAGGTTATAAAACAGGAAGAGATGAGAATATTTATATTGCTGTTGGAAAGAATTCCGTATGTTATTTGTTTAAATTTCTGCTTTCAATGGTTAGGAGTCCAGTGGGAGGTCCTACTTAGTGAGTGACAGCTATCTCTGCCATACAGGGAAGCCTGTTAGTCCCTGAACAGGAGCGCTGAACCTACAGGGCTTGTTAACCTGTAGCAATTTTTATGCATTTCTTTTTGTGTGTGTGCAGAAACAGTACCAGACAAAAATTAAGATTTCTAAAATCTCATTCACACAGTGCACATTTTTTTCACTTGCATTTTTTGATCTGTGGCTTGTTTAAAAAGTTCAGCATGTCAATCTTGTCAGCATATCTTTCAGCAATTTTACTGCATTCTTTGTCCATTGAGATCAAAATGGCCTAGCACCAAAAAAGCACATTATTTCTATTAACAGTTTTCTAGCCATAGCCTACATTTTTCATACAGAGAAAAAACACATCAAAAACACTATTGTGATATGTGAACATACCGTGAAGCATCTGTAGTGCACCAATGCCTCTATACATTAAAAAAAAAAATCAAATACTCACCTCTTCTCCTCACCTGCTGCTGCTCTGAACTCCAGCGTCGCCGGCGTCTTCACGCTCTGTGATGTGACGGCTCAGGAGACAGCGTGGTGTAAAGACGTCACCGCGCCCTCTGACCTGAGATGTCACAGTCAGAGGATGCGGAAGACACCGGGGCTGCTGCAGAGGCACGGGGAGGGGTAAGTATTGTGCCGGCTGCCGGGACCCTGACCAAGCGGGGGGGGGAGCGGGCGCTGACACCGCTCTCCTCCGCTCACGGGTCCCATAGAGCTGCGGGGTGCCCGACAGCGAGTGGGCCCCCCCGCCTGCTCAGGGCCCCGGCACTTGTCCGGGTGCACCGGGTGCTGACGCCGGCCCTGCCTGTGAATATACTAAAAAAGTTCATTTCATCCTTCTTCTCTGACAGATTTCTAAAACTTAACATTGATAAAACTGAATTCATCATCTTTCCACCATCTCACCATCTCACTCAACCCCCCCCCTACTGACCTATCCATCATAGTCAATGGCTGCCCACTCTCCCCAGTCCCGCAAGCTCGCTGCTTCGGGGAAACCCTGGACTCTGATCTCTCCTTCAAACCTCATATCCAAGCCCTTTCCTCTTCCTGCCGACTCCAACTCAAAAAATATCTCCTGGATCCGCACATTCCTCAACCACGAATCTGCAAAAATACTAGCGCATGCCCTCATCATCTCCCACCTCGACTACTGCAACCTCCTGCTCTGTGGCCTCCCTTACAACACTCTTGCACCCCACCAATCTATCCTAAACTCAGCTGCCCGACTAATCCACCTGTTCCCCCGCTATTCCCCAGCCTCTCCTCTCTGTCAATCTCTTCACTGGCTCCCCATTACCTAAAGACTCCAGTTTAAAACCCTAACCATGGCATGCAAATGTGGCACCCCAGGGGTCTGGTTGCCACAGTTGCCTCCCTCAAAAGAGGTAATGCCATGCCTGGAAGCAAGCAGGTATCCCCTGGTCAGGTATACTAAACATGCAACACTTTCCTGGCTCCAGTCCAGCAAGGGGAGCCACTCCCCTTGGCAACTGGGATCTGGGGGCGGGGTTAGTTAGTCTTAGTGAGAAGAGTTGAAGCGAGGACGTTGAGGAGAGAGGAGCTGGGGACTGAAGCTGTGCGGCAGTTCACTCCAGAGGAACACAGAAGAACCGGACACCGGAGTCCGAGGCTGTGGGGCACTGAAGGCCCAGCCGCAGAAACCAGAGGGCAGGAGACTGCAGGTCTCCTGGCCCCATCAGACGCCCGGAGGTTCAGCAGCACAGAGGGCCCAGCACCGCCACGTGGGAGCGACGCACCAGCAAGGCCCGATCTGCCTGCCATACGGGTGAGCACAGAAACATTATACTCAGGGACGAGGGCCACCGCACAGCTACAGACAGCAGGGCCAAAGAGTTTAGTGGAAAGGGAAGGCCTCCAACTTCACCGGGCAAGGAGGATTCTTTACTTGCTTCCAGGCTGCCCGGACTTCCACTTCTAGCCAGTACCCTAGTCCCGGCTTGTCTAATCACCACCAGTAAAAACAAGAGTAAACTGCCATTAAGTTGTGGACTGATAATTGCTGTGCCATCAACCCCTGCACTACAACGCCCAGCACAACCTACAACATCTACACTGCCCTGGAGCTAGCTCTTCCTGTAGAGAGCCACACCATCCCTGCAGCAGTAACATCAGCTTCAGAGGACTGCTCCGCAGCGGCGGCTCCCTTTAGCCGCATTCCACAGGTGGCGTCACGAACTCTATAAAAAACACTATAAATCCCCTATCCATAACCCCTTTTATTGACCGCCCTGGGTCACGGACCGGGTCACCGCCACTGTGACATTCCCTAGCATCCACCGGCCCGGCATCGGGTACCCCACAGCCCAGGGGGCGCGTCTCAAAGCCATCCATAACCTGTCTCCTCCATACATCTGTGACCTAGTCTCCTGGTACTCACCTGCATGCAACCTCTGATCCTCACAAGATCTCCTTCTCTACTCCCCTCTTATCTCCTCTTCCCACAATCGCATACAAGATTTCTCCCGTGCATCCCCCCTACTCTGGAACTCTCTACCCCAACATATCAGACTCTCGCCTACCCTGGACACCTTCAAAAGGAACCTGAAGACCCACCGGCCCAGCACCGGGTACCCCACGGCTCAGGGGGCGCGTCAACTTGGCGTCACGAACAGGATTCACGAAGCCCGGTATAACCAGGTCCTGTGTGCCATAGACTTTATTGAACTGTGTTATCACGTGGTTTGCCACCCGACGAGGGGGAAGAAAGAAGCCCCGATCCGGAACTGCCGGGTAAGAGATCCCTCCGCCTGCAGAGCAGCATACTGGTACGTCAGCAGACGCCCAGGACCTGGCTGAGGTTCACTAGGGGAGGAGAGAGATGCCCAACATGGAGGAGGGTTCAACAGCAGGCGCGGCCGCTGCCACTGTGATGCCGTTATCAATGCCATATATACCGGGGGCGGCGTGGTTGCCCCAGTACTCAGGGGAGTCGCACACCCTGAACGACTTTGAGGAGAGACTGTGCAGTTTGTTTAAAGTATACCCCCTGTCTGAGTAGCAAAAAGTCAGCATCCTCATAGGTCAGCTAATCGGTGCAGCCCAGAGAGAGGTGAAGTCCTGGCCGGGCAGGGACAAAGGCACTGTAAAAGAAATACTGGCCCGATTGAAGGATACCTTGGACACCCGCACTGCAGCAGAAATTAAAATGAAGTTTTACGGGTGCAAACAAAGGGTGCAGGACAGTGTACGGGACTATGCTCTAAACCTGCAGGAGGCGCTGCGGGCCATCAAACAGGTAGACCCTGACAGTGTGCATGATAAGGACAGATTGCTAACTGAGCAGTTTATTGAGGGGCTCCTGTCCAGCGCTGACAGGACACAGCTGCGCATTATGGCTCTGCAAAACCCTGATCTGGACTTTGCGCAATTTAAAGACAGAGCCATCCGGGTGCTGCGGGAATCAACACCAGGAGGCGCTGCATCCCACCGGCGCCCAGCTATCACCTACCACCAGGAGGTGGCATCCTTTTCCCCAAAACCTGTGGAGGCTGACGTGCAGACTCTGGACAATGACCCTTCTGCCGATCTGCGCCTTCAGGTCCAGGAGCTAACCAAAAGTGTGGCTGCGTTAACCAAAACCGTGCAGGCCATTCAAGTGTCCCCCAAGGAAAAGATCCAGCTGGCTTCCAGTCCAGATGATGTCCCGTGGAGACGACAGAAGACAATTCCACCGATCAGAGGGAGGAACAGCGATCGCTACGACCAGGACGGACAACTCATCTGCCGCCGCTGTCAAAAGGCGGGGCACTTTGCAAGATTCTGCGGTTTAAAACGGGCAACACCTGGGGCAGAGGGCCAACCCACAGGAGTTAGACGACCAGGCCCACAAAGCTGGCGAGACAAGTACGTGGGAGGATGACCGGTCCTACCTATCGTGCTTGATGGCATCCCAATGAACGCGTTGCTGGACACTGGGTCCCAGGTGACCACAATGCCACATATCCTTTATAAGCAATACTGGACTGATTCAGACATTACCCACAGTCCAGAAGAACATCTTAGTATCTATGCCAGCAACGGTCAGCCCTTGCCTCAGGTGGGGTATAAAGAGGTGACCATAAAAGTTGGCAAAGTAGAATTGCCATCACAAGGAATGATTATTGTTGATATTGATCGCCGAGAAAGTCATCCCATGATAACCTTAGGCACTAATGTGATAGAAAATTGTCTTGGAGAAATTATTGTTTTGTTGCAACAGGTCACAGAGACTGCCAGTTCCAGTCAGCAGCAAGTTCTGCAGAAGGAGATCAGAGCCCTGATGAAAAGACAACAGGTAGAGCTGTCTGGAGGGGAAATTGGCAGTGTCAGGATGAGTGATCCGTTCCCCATTGCAATGCCCCCTAGGAGTGAAATGTTGATATGGTGTCGAGCAGCAATTGGTCTGAGGGGTCAAGATTATCAGGCCCTGGTAGAACCCGTGTACTCTGACAGTAGGCCCACCACCTTGACAGCCACGGGGGTGGTCGATGTCCGCAAGAGGAGAGTACCGATACGCATCCTGAATTGTGAGGAGAAAGAGGTCCATTTACCCCGGTATGCTACCCTTGCTAAGCAATTCATTGTCAATAACAACTCAATAAAGACAGTGGAACACTTGCCTCCATCCAAACTGGCGGAGGATAATGGTTCCAAGGGACAGATGAAGGATTGGTGTCAGAAGCTACAAGTGGGCACTAACACCACCCCTTTACACCAAAAGCATGGAGTATACCGGGTGGTCCAAGAATATGAGCGAGTCTTCAGCAAACACCCAGTAGACTTTGGGCAGGTAAAAGGGGTTCAACATCATATCCCCACGGGAGATCATCCGCCCATTAAAGAGAGGTACCGGCCTGTACCCCCAGCTCACTATCAATGTGCCAAAGGGATGTTATGGGAGATGAAGGAGTCTGGGGTGATAAGGGATAGTTGTAGCCCCTGGGCAGCTCCATTAGTTCTCGTTAGAAAGAAGGATGGTACAATGAGGATGTGTGTTGACTACAGGCAGATTAACCGCATTACACATAAGGATGCCTACTAGTGTTGAGCGAGTATGTTCTATTAACCCTTTCGGCGAGTATGCTCGAGCTGAGCTCTGAGTATTTATAGCTGCTCGGTGATATGGTTGAATCGCTTCGTGTGCATGATTTACAACTGTTTCACAGTTTTATTACATGTGAGGAATGTCTATTTCCTACACATTCCTCACACGTAATAAAACTGTCAAACAGTCGCAAATCATGCACACCGGAGCAATTCAACCATATCACCGAGCAGCTATAAATACTCGGAGCTCGGCCCGAGCATACTCGGACAGAACATACTCGCTCAACACTAATGCCTACCCATTACCCAGAATTGAGGAGTCACTAGCTGCATTAAGATCTTCTAATTATTTCTCCACTTTGGATCTCACCAGTGGGTACTGGCAGGTTCCTGTCACAGAGGCGGACAAAGAAAAGACTGCGTTTAACACACCAATGGGCCTCAGCGAGTTCAACTGCATGCCATTCGGGCTCTGCAACACCCCAGGAACCTTCCAGCGGTTAATGGAGTGCTGCCTAGGACACAAGAACTTCGAAACTGTCCTGCTGTACCTGGACGACTTAATTGTCTACTCGAAGACATATGAAGACCACCTGAAGCACCTGCCGAGGAGTTTGAAGCCCTATCTGGTTTTGGCCTGAAGGTAAAGCCGTCCAAATGCCACCTGTTGAAGCCCAAGGTGCAGTACCTAGGTCATGTGGTAAGCGCCGAAGGTGTAGCGCCAGACCCTGAAAAAATCAACGTAATCAAGAACTGGCCAAGACCCTCCACTATCAAGGAAGTGAGGCAGTTCCTCGGGCTGGTAGGCTACTACAGGAGATTTATCAAGAGTTTCACCAAGATAGCAGCACCCATGCAGGACCTCCTGGTAGGCCAGTCCAAGAAGGCCAAGAACCCGAAACCTCCGTTCAAATGGGGTAAACCAGAAGACGAATCCTTCACCCGACTGAAAATGGCTCTCACCGGAGACGAAGTCCTGGCCTACCCCGACTATGGCCAACCCTTTATACTTCATACAGATGCCAGCAACGTGGGATTGGGAGCGGTGCTGTCCCAGATACATCAAGGCAGAGAGAGAGTGATTGCCTACGCCAGCAGGAAGCTCCGGCCCACAGAAAGGAACCCCGACAACTACAGTTCCTTCAAGTTGGAGTTTCTCGCCATAGTCTGGGCTGTAACAGAGCGCTTCAAGCTCTATCTCGCCTCCTCCAAATTTACAGTCTTCACAGATAACAACCCTCTGACGCACCTGGAGACTGCGAAGCTTGGTGCCCTAGAGCAACGATGGATGGCCCGACTAACTACGAGTTCACCATCAAGTATCGGGCGGGGCATAAAATGAAAATGCTGATACGCTGTCCAGGATGCCCAACTTGCCAGATGGGGGAGAAGTACCAGAAGAGCTGGAGGAGATAGAGATACCCGCTTTCCATCGTCATGGGGTGACCCAGTGCTCCCACTGTGTAAGGGATAAGCGCTCCGCCAACAGAGAGGCCACGTTCAACCCATTGACCCACCATGGATGGGCCGAAACGCAGGATAGCGACCCGGCTGTCCGCCTAGTCAAGGAGTTGCTTACGCAAGCTGACTCGTACCCTGATCCAGATGCTCCACAGGAGACCCAACAGTTGTGGAAGGAGAAGGGCAAACTGTTCATCTACGAAGGAAAGCTGTGTCGAAGAAGCATCAACTCCCGGACACATGAACTGGTCTGGCAGGTGGTATGCGTCAATGGTCTTTGAAGCGTACCACGATGGAGCAGGACACTTCGGGTGGAAGAAGTTGGAAGTCCTGCTACGTGAGCGATTCTACTGGGCTTGCATGAGGAAAGCAATCGAGAGATGGTGTCGAGAATGTGGTCCATGCAACCTGAGACGAAAAGACTGTGACAGCCAGAGGGCTCCCCTGCAGCCCATCATCACCAAACAGCCACTAGAACTGGTAGCCTTGGACCACGTGAAGCTAGCCCCAAGCAGGTCAGGCTATGTCTACGCTCTAACCATAGTAGACCACTACTCCCGGTTCCTGGTAGTAGTGCCAGTAAAAGACAAGACAGCTCAGACGGCAGGCAAAGTGTTCCAACAGCACCTTGTCGTCCGTACCGTTACCCTGAGCGAGTGCTTACCGACCAAGATCCAGCCTTTGAAGCAGAGGTGTTCTAGGAATTCTGTAACTTGTACGGCTGCAAGAAAATAAGGATAACGCCGTATCATCCCCAGACCAACGGGTTGTGTGAGAAGATGAACCAGGTGGTAATAGACCTGTTGAAGAACGTAGCCTGTGGCCAGAGAAGTTACCAGATTTGGTGGACCTGTATAACCACATCCCGGTGAACTCCACCAACTGTACACCCGCTTACCTGATGAGAGGAAGACCTGGTAAGCTACCCATTGACTTGGACATGGGAGTCCTAACACCAGAGACGACTTCACCAGATGCGGATTGGGATACCGGGCGGCAGCAACAATACCGCAAGGTGCAAGAGTGTGTTGAAAGAAGTTTGTCCCAGGCAAGACTGAAGCAAGAGAAAACTTATAATCAGCACGCACCTGCCGTTCCCTTATCACATGGAGAACAGGTACTTAAGAGGAAAAGATGAGTCCATAAATTAGATGACCAGTGGGAGGTTGAGCCATACACCATCCTACCCTCGAGTTACGATAACACCAAAGTGTACCTCATCAGAAAAGATGGAGGGGAAACTTCAGCGGCAGTCTCAAGAGACCATTTGAAGATCTGCCCTGAACAGTTGAAACACACAGAAGAAGATCAAGACAACTCTCAGCCCACAGAAGGAGTGGAGGAAGTGGTCCAAACAGTACTCGGAGAATTTCCCTGGTCTTGGACGCAGGTGAACAGTGCAATTGTAGTACCGGTCCATACCTTTCTCCAAGCGGCCTCACTGGAAGCTGCAGAAGTCCAAGAACAGCTGGAAGACCAGTCGGCCCCAGAGACAGAGGCTTCATCATCAGCAGACCAGGAGAATCGACCCTCTGTTAGCAGTGAACCTGTCGTACCCATGGTGAGCCAAAGAATTCGTAGGAGATTACCCAGCCTACCAGTGTTAACTCAGACTAACCGTAGAGTAGTTCCCACTGAACCCACCACACCAGGGGTAGACACAAGGGACCAGGGTAGAGAAGTGACTACCAATGTACTACGTAGCTCGACCAGGAGTGCAAAAGGTCAGCTCCCTGCCCGTTGGAGAAACTAAAATGTAAAGAATTAAAGTATAAGAGAACTAAAATGTATGCTGCATTTAGTTACCCGGTAAGGGTATAAAGACTTGTAGGTTATGGACGGTGAACAACCAAAGAACTTTCCATTGTAAATAGTTGCACTTATTAGAGTTTTATGGTTACAACAAATTACCTCAGAACAAAAACCCGTTTGGCGTGGCCGAAGACGTGGTCCAACACCTGGATCATCTATGCTCTGCAGCCACGCCCAGGGCCTACGTTGAGGGTTTTCAGACGGGTCCCTCGTGTTGCTCAAAATTGCACCTTACTAAAGAAGAATGGACACCCGGTTACAGAATGTACTGTAACCTGTTGAAGAATGTTATTAACAGTGTTTTATAATGTTTTGATAACCAGTAACGTTCAAGAAATGTTAAATTCATAATCTTCTAATGTGAATTGTTATTTGCTAATTTTGAAAAGTATCCTCAATCCGGGAGTACTGAAGTTAACTAGGGGGGAATGTGGCACCCCAGGGGTCCGGTTGCCACAGTGGCATTGCCTCCCTCAAAAGAGGTAATGCCATGCCTGGAAGCAAGCAGGGATCCCCTGGTCAGGTATACTAAACATGCAACACTTTCCTGGCTCCAGACCAGCAAGGGGAGCCACTCCCCTTGGCAACTGGGATCTGGGGGCGGGGTTAGCTAGTCTTAGTGAGAAGAGTTGAAGCGAGGACGTTGAGGAGAGAGGAGCTGGGGACTGGAGCTATGCGGCAGTTCACTCCAGAGGAACACAGAAGAACCGGACACCGGAGTCCGAGGCTGTGGGGCACTGAAGGCCCAGCCGCAGAAACCAGAGGGCAGGAGACTGCAGGTCTCCTGGCCCCATCAGACGCCCGGAGGTTCAGCGGCACAGAGGGCCCAGCACCGCCACGTGGGAGCGACGCACCAGCAAGGCCCGATCTGCCTGCCATATGGGTGAGCACAGAAACATTATACTCAGGGACGAGGGCCACCGCACAGCTACAGACAGCAGGGCCAAAGAGTTTAGTGGAAAGGGAAGGCCTCCAACTTCACCGGGCAAGGAGGATTCTTTACTTGCTTCCAGGCTGCCCGGACTTCCACTTCTAGCCAGTACCCTAGTCCCGGCTTGTCTAATCACCACCAGTAAAAACAAGAGTAAACTGCCATTAAGTTGTGGACTGATTATTGCTGTGCCATCAACCCCTGCACTACAACGCCCAGCACAACCTACAACATCTACACTGCCCTGGAGCTAGCTCTTCCTATGGAGAGCCACACCATCCCTGCTTCAGTAACATCAGCTTCAGAGGACTGCTCCGCAGCGGCGGCTCCCTTTAGCCGCATTCCACAGGTTGCGTCACGAACTCTATAAAAAACACTATAAATCCCCTATCCATAACCCCTTTTATTGACCGCCCTGGGTCACGGACCGGGTCACCGCCACTGTGACATTCCCTAGCATCCACCGGCCCGGCATCGGGTACCCCACAGCCCAGGGGGCGCGTCACAAAGCCATCCATAACCTGTCTCCTCCATACATCTGTGACCTAGTCTCCTGGTACTCACCTGCATGCAACCTCACAAGATCTCCTTCTCTACTCCCCTCTTATCTCCTCTTGCCACAATCGCATACAAGATTTCTCCCGTGCATCCCCCCTACTCTGGAACTCTCTACCCCAACATATCAGACTCTCGCCTACCCTGGACACCTTCAAAAGGAACCTGAAGACCCACCTCTTCCGACAAGCCTACAACCTGCAGTAACCACCACTCCACCACACTGCTGCACGACCAGCTCTACCCTCACCTACTGTATCCTCACCCATCCCCTGTAGATTGTGAGCCCTCAACCCGCGGGCAGGGTCTTTTCTTCTCCTGAACCAGTCGCTGACTTGTATTGTTGAAATTATTGTAATTGTTTGTGCTATGTACGTATACCACTTTCACATGTAAAGCGCCATGGAATAAATGGCGCTATAATAATAATTAATAATAATAATATTCCTACACTCAAACCAATCTGTGATTGTGAAGAATATTCCTGGGCACAGCAAAAGGAAAGACTTAAACTGAACATACTTAGTTTTTTATATAGAAGGAATGTGTCACCTTAAAATCAATCCTCCGGCGAGTCGTATGCACCCCATTCCAGCACTGTGATTTTTCCCCTAAAAGGGTATTTGGTTTATAAATTACACGATAATAATCCCTTGCATAAAGATGTTTTCTAATAGCTTTTAAAAAGTAGTTTTCTTAAAAAAGACAAGTTCTTCCTATTTTTAGATAAATATTTATATTTGCTAGTACTGTAATTTCCTTAACAGCCGGCCAAATATCCAGATTTACAAGTATTATACCTTCCATTATGAGTCTTCCTAATCCAGATAAGAGAGAATCCTATTCTTCCTTTTCAGCCTACATAGCATCAATTACCCTACTGATTGGCTTTAGCTCAGCCTGGTCCCAAGAGAAGATCAGCGATGCATTTCATCAATATTCCACAGTATAAGTTGGCAGCTGTGTGAAGAAATGCTGAAATGAACAAAACTTTTAAGCTTAAAGAGGAGGATTCAGAATTCTTTTTAATTATTAATGATTGTTAGTTATGTATACATGTTTATTTATAGAAGTTTAAAATTACCTAGTGGAATTGTTTTTTTTGTTTTTTTTTCAGCTACTGGGGGCTGCGATTTGTATATGCTTGTATGCAATATGTGACTGTGCGACAGCAAATTCGATAGACATGGACCATAGGAGAATAGGGTCGGTCATCTTTTATGCTGTCGTCACATCAGTGTTGATCTGTACATGCCCCCTGTTATATGCAGTTCACGGTTGTAGGTGAAGTCAGGCACCATTTTATTGAAGCCCAGACCTACAGGGCCTTGAGAAAGTATTCCTACTCTGTGAACTTTTCAACATTTTTTTACGTTACACCCACAAACTTAAATGTTGTTTATTAGGATTGTATGTGAAATACCAACACAAACTAGCACATATTTGTGAAGTGTAAAGGAAATGATGCTTGGTTTTCTAAATATTTAAAAAATATAAATCTGAAAATTGTGATGTGCATTTGTATTCAGACTCCCTCAGTCAATACTTTGTAGGACCACCTTTCACTGCAATTACTGCAGGAAGTCTTTTGGGGTCTGTCTCTACCAGCTTTGCACATCTAGAGACTGAAATTTTTGCCCATTCTTTATTGGAAATTTGCTCTAGCTCAGTGAGATTAGATGGAGACATCTGTGAACAGCGATTCACAAGTCTTACCACAGATTCTCAAGGGGATTTAGGTCCGGACTGTGACTGGGCCTGTCGTTGTTCTGCTCGAAGGTGAACCCTATATTTAGCTCCATTCATCTTTCCATCAACTCTGCCCAGCTTTCTTGTCCCTGCTGAAGAAAAGCATTCCCACAGCATGATGTTGCCACCACCATATTTTACAGTGGGGATGATGTTTTCAAGGTGATGTGCAGTGTTAGTTTTACGCTACACATAGCGTTTTGTATTTAGCTCAAAAATTCTACATTGGTCTCATCTGAGCAGAACACCTTCTTCCTCATGCTAGCTGTGTTCCCTTCATGGCTTTTTGCAAATGGGACTTCTTATGGCTCTCTTTCAAAAATGGCTTTCTTTTTGCCACTCTTTCATAAAGGTCAGATTTGCATAGCATACGACTAATAGTTGTCCTGTGGACAGATTCTCCCACCTGAGCTCTGGATCTCAGCAGCTCCTCTAAAGTGACCAAGGACCTCTTGGCTGTTTCTCTAATTAGTGTTCTCCTAGTTTGGGATTTCGGTTTAGGTGAATGGCTATGTCTTATTAGTTTTGCAGTTGTGCCATCTTTGGATGATGGATTGAACAGTGCTCCATGAGATGTTTAGAGCTTGGGCTACTTTTTATAAACTAACACTGCTTTAACTCTTCTCCACAACTTTATCCCTGACATGTTTGGTGTGCTCGTTGGTTTCATGATGCTGTCTGATCCCTAATGTTCTCAAACAAACCTCTGAAGCCTTCACGAAGCAGAGGTTTTAACTCAGCTAACCCAGCTATTTACAATTGGTGGAAAAAGATTGAACTTGATGGACCTAGAAGTGCTCATGCAGACATCCATGCAAAATGGTCTGAGCATGGACCACTAATACACGGACCGGCCGCATATCTATCAACCCGAGTGTGACAGCCTTATAGAAATATATAAAGCTGTGACGCTCGGGTAGGGAGTGCCGTGGCCAGTCCGTGCATTGTGGTCCACGATCGGACCTGCATGAACCCTAAGGGTAACTATTGCTTTTATCATGTTAATAAAGAGAACAGGAGCTGTAATCAGACATTTCCTAAATGTTATGGAGCCATTACGGTGTCTTTCCTATCTCCATAAGTGTATTAGATAAGAACAAATATTCTCTAATATTTAAAATAAACTTGTAACAGTAATGAGTAATAATAAGTAAAAACAATTATAGGAACAAATGGAAGATATTTATCTTGTTTATATGTTACCACAATGGGGGGATCGCAATCACGAAGAGAAGACTGTTGCCATGGTAACTGTAATGGATATCCTTGTACAAATCTCATTCTAGCCATATGCCAGTGTATTGAGGTTACACATATTAAACACTAACAAGGGTAATTCTCTGTGCCTTTTACTTTTAGATATTAATATCTTTTAATACAATCTAATAGTTAATGGATTAGAAACCTTTTATATCAAATGAAAAGTTCTGACGTTACAATTAAATGGTTTGTTCCTCTTGGTACTTGCTTGATGAAATGCTACATGTAAAAGCCTTCTGCACACAGCTATATACTGTATCGATGTCACATACGTCCAGAATATAGATCCTATAGAAATCTATAGACCATTACTATGCGACTCTCATTTTACATAGTATTTCTTATCATGCCGCATTCATTATTGCGATCATTGCTTCTATGGAAGAATACAGTGACATAGTCTGTGTCACGGACTAATTGAGCAGTATGTGTATCACCACACAGATCCGCCACTTATTACAGTGCACCAGAGGCCTCATTCAGTCATCCGTGAGTCATGTACGTGTTTTATCTTTGGTTTTCATGGATTGAACTCGTACCCATTATAGGGCTGTTCCAATGTCTATTTTTTTTGGAGACCACTAAAACATTGCGACAAGGCCGTTTTTGATCCAAGCCATGGATCTAAATTACCCATAAGTCTATGGGTACGTAAAAATCGCAGACAACAGATGAATAGTTTCCATGTACCATCTAGTTTAAATTTCAGTGTTTAGGAGATGATTTGCAAATAATTTTCTCGTCAGTGGAAATCACAGATGGTAAAAACTGACAGTGACCAAACACTGATGAAACTTGGATCAACAACACTGATGAGCAACGGTCCATGTTTTTATGTACGATAATATCATGAATGTTTGAATGAGATGAGTTTGCCAATCGATTTAATAGTATATTCTCAAGGTGTCTGTAGAACAACTCAGAGCAATGCAGTCTCCTTACTGCCTGGTTTCTAGCAGGGCGTCTATCCCTCATTGAGTGGAAAAACAGCAGAGCTGTAGTATTAGTGGAGCTATAAAGCTCGGCACAAGTTCTGAGGTAGCACATTCAGCTATTAGTGGTTCGTTCTGCACAGTAATCACTGGATTTACTCATCAAGATAACAGGGCAATTGAACAAACAGATAGAACTATGATTAGGAGACCTGCTCTGAAAGCTTCATGGCTGGTGATTTTGCAGCTCATCAGATGCTGAGCAGGAGGGGTAGGGAGGTAACCAGAAATCAATAGTGAATTAGATATTAAGAGCTACCCTCTCTCCTTGAATGTAACTTCTGCTCACTCTTGGCCAGACACTAGTGACCAAGATGCATGAAAACCAGCTGTACACTATGTAAAATAAAAGCTGTCATTGGAAGAGAATGTCAGCAGATAACAAAAGAAAGTCAATTGCAATCGTGCCTATTCCCATGCTGTCTAATTAAACCAGCATAACTTGAGAATATCCCTTTAAGCAAAAATTGTGCAAGGTTCCTTCACCTCCTGCTTCACAAGCAGCTCAACACTACTTGGAAAGTAGCAGTAGAATGTGGTACAAATTGTCCATTGTTCTATTACTCCAAGGGAGAAGTCAGCAATTATCCTCTAAAATGCTAGTACAGGGCACTAGCAAAATAAGGTATGTTTTCTGATACAGTTAATCCAAGATTCAACTTTATTGCCACAAGCAAGAGAATACATAGAATTCTGGAGTAAGGAGAGGCATGGTTTTGAATCACACGTGCGATGTCAGCAACCGTTCTTTGGATTGCCCATGTAGTTGACATATGACAACATGTACATGAGGAAAAGCCCTAAACCAGGGGTGGGAAAACTTTTTTTCTGCCAAGGGCCATATGGATATTTATACCATTGTTTGAAGGCTGCACAAATCGTGCACCAAATCAGCCCACCAAGTACGTCTTGACGCTGTCACTTGTGTCAGGACGTAATCTTTCATTACACATGCCTCAGCGTTCAGTAGTGAACACTGTGTGCACATGCTCACAGAGCAAGAACACATTGGAAGGTCAGTGGCTGTCAAAACACAGCTGCCGGCCCAAGCACTGCTGTTCCCGAAAATCTGCCTGGGGGCCAGAGAGAAGGCCATTTACGGCCCATGGTCCTGAGCTTCCGCACCCCTGCCCTAAGCAAAAGAAAATCACATGAGTGATGTAAGGCACATGATCGGCCACATCGTTAGACTGAGCATTACGTGACTTATAGTTAGAAGCAAATCACCAGAAAGGACATAAAATTCAAAATATATCACAAAAAATGCACCCAAAAATGGTAGACATATTTACCACAACTAGGTCACAATATTAATGCACTACAAAATGCAGCAGTCCCCATAATAAAGGCAGAGGCAGTCTATTGTATACTGATGAAACAACTACTAGTATTATACAGTGGGTACGGAAAGTATTCAGACCCCTTTAAATTTTTCACTCTTTGGTTCATTGCAGCCATTTGGTAAATTCTAAAAAGTTCATTTTTTTCTAATTAAAGTACACTCCGCACCCCATCTTGACTGAAAAAAACCCAGAAATGTAGAAATTTTTGCAAATTTATTAAAAAAGAAAAACTGAAATATCACATGGTCATAAGTATTCAGACCCTTTGCTCAGACACTCATCTTTAAGTCACATGATGTGCATTTACTTGTGATCCTCCTTGAGATGATTCTACTCCTTCACTGGAGTTTAGCTGTGTTTAATTAAACTGATAGGACTTGATTTGGAAAGGCACACACCTGTCTATATAAGACCTCACAGTGCATGTCAGATCAAATGAGAATCATGAGCGCTCAAAGGAACTGCCCAAGGAGCTCAGAGACAGAATTGTGGCAAGGCACAGATCTTGCCAAGGTTACAAAAGAATTTTTGCATTACTCAATGTTCCTAAGAGCACAGAGGCCTCCATAATCCTTAATAGAAGTTTGGGACCACCAGAAGTCTTCCTAGACCTGGCCGTCCAGCCAAATTGAGCAATCATGGGAGAAGAGCCTTGGTGAGAGAGGTAAAGAAGAACCACAAGATCACTGTGTCTGAGCTCCAGAGATGCACTAGGGAGATGGGATAAAGTTCCACAAAGTCAACTATCACTGCAGCCCTCCACCAGTCGGGCCTTTATGGCAGAGTGGCCAGACGGAAGCCTCTCCTCAGTGCAAGATATCTGAAAGCCCTCATAAAGTTTTCTCAAAAACACTTGAAGGACTTCTAGACTATGAGAAATAAGATTCTCTGGTCTGTTGAGACGACAATAGAACTTTTTGGTGATAATTCTAAGCGGTATGTGTGGAGAAAACCAGGCACTGCTCATCACCTACCCAATACAATCCCAACAGTGAATCATGGTGGTGGCAGCATCATGCTATGGGGGTGTTTTTCAGCTGCAGGGACAGGACGACTGGTTGCAATTGAAGGAAACGTGAATGCGACCAAGTACAGAGATATCCTAGATGAAAACCTCTTCCAGAGTGCTCTGGACCTCAGACTTGGCCGAAGGTTCACCTTCCAACAAGACAATGACCCTAAGCACACAACTAAAATAACAAAGGAGTGGCTTCAGAACAACTCTGTGACCATTCTTGACTGGCCCAGCCAGAGCCCTGACTTAAACCCAATTGAGCATCTCTGGAGAGACCTGAAAATGGCTGTCCACCAACGTTCACCATCCAACCTGACGGAACTGGAGAGGATCTGCAAGGAAGAATGGCAGAGGATCCCCAAATCCAGGTGGGAAAAACTTGTTACATCATTCCCAAGAAGACTCATGGCTGTACTAGCTCAAAAGGGTGCTTCTACTCAATATTGAGCAAAGGGTCTGAATAATTATGATTAGTGTTGAGCATTCCGATACTGAAATATCGGGTATCGGCCGATATTCGCGGTATCGGAATTCCGATACTTAATTCCGATACTTTTGCAATATCGTATACCGGAATCGGAAGTTCCCATAATGCAATGAGCCATTTTCATTTTATTCAGCCAATGAGGATCCTAAGAAGTGTGGGCACATCCTGTTAGGCATGTAGGCATCTTAACTAATGGCATGGCTGTGATTGGCTGCTGAAATGATGTCATGATGCACTATAAAAGCCGCCGCCGCCATTTTGAGCTCACTCTGCTGTGAATTCAGTTAGGGATAGGATGCTGTTGTCCTCAGGGACAGTTTTAGCTATTTGGTCTATTCTGCTTTACCCAAGCTACTTTATAAATCGCTGTGCCTTGCAGTGCTAGTGCACAGTTCTCTGTGCTGTTCACCGCTTTCTGCAAGGTCTCTGTGTGTGAGTGCAGCTCACCCTGTAGTGTGTGCTTCAGCCACGTCTGGTTATAGTGCACTCAGTGTGTGTCACTGCCTCATACATTGTCCTTTTTTGCCACTTCATAATTTTTCCTGATTTCTCCTATTAGTGTGGTGGTTCCATCCGTATTCAGCTAAATTGGTTCCAAACACACTATATAGGAGTAGTTAGAGGAGCCTTTCTGCAGCATTGGGCCCTGCAGCCCCAGCCAGATTAGTATTAGCCTATTTTTTGCAGCCTCATCTATTGCATTGTAGGTTACCTTCCTACATTGTAATAGCTACAAAAAGTTTGTGATACTATCGTTATTACATCTTTAGGCACATCCAGTGTCTTTTTGTGACAAAAAAAACCTAAATAAAGTTCACCAAACACTCCACTTTACAGTTGTGTAGGCCACATTAGCTCATATTAAAGTCTAGTCCACACTTTATAAAATTAGTGTTTCTTATACCTGTTAGCAGCTGTTCAGGAATAAGCACACTAAGCCCTTAGTACTTTTCTGCCTATCTTTATCAGTCTACCAAGATGAAGAAGGCAGGGAGTAAGGCATGTGGTCGTGGGCGTGGGCGTGGAGTTTCTGCAGGGAGAGGACGTGAGGATTCTGTGCCTGCAGGGAGAGGACGTGGGGATTCTGTGCCTGCTGCGGGCACCAGTGACTCAGCATCCCCCAGTTTTACCAGGGAACAGTCCTTTATGCGCAGCTTTGTAGGAGCTAGCCGTACCCCACTGCTGCGGGAGGACCAAATTGAAGCCGTTGTCGGATGGATGGCAGCTAACGCATCGACTTCAATTAGTTCCAGATCCTCTCAGGTCCTGAGCACTGAAGAGCACCCATCTGTCTCTTCACCACCTGCCAAATTGCCCAGGCAGTCAGAGAGCCCTGGACAGGAGCCATCTCTACTTCTGTTCTCTGAATCTCTTGGCTTGGAAAGAGGGGGCCAGCCAAGCAGAATTCGAGAATTTGAAGAAGAGGTAGTATGCAGTGATGCGCAACCGTTTTGTCTCTCTGAATCTGAAGAGGCGGGTGGGCCAGTGCCTATGGTCAGCAGCACACCTCAGTACGCATCTGATGATGAGACTCAGGTGCCACTTTCTGGTGCGTACTGTGCTGTCGAGACTACCCAGGAGAAGCAGTTGTTTGAAGAGGGTGGTGTAGATGATGAGGTCCTTGACCCATCATGGCGTGAGGGACAGGATGGTGGTGGGAGCAGCTCTGAGGAAGAGATTTCCCGAACAGCCCAAAAAGGAGGGAGAGGGAGGGGGCAGACTTGGTTGCCTGTAGCCTCCACTTCGGCACCCATTAGGAGCATGGCTCTTCCAAAATCCAAAGCGGGCGCTCCCAAGACTTGCAGTGCCTGGTCCTTTTTTGACACAGTTGCAGATGACATTTGCTTTGTCAAATGCAAGCTGTGTAATCAGAAGGTGAAAAGAGGGAAAAGTGTCAGCAACCTCAATACCACAAATATGTGGAAACATGTGCGGACCAAGCACGTGGTGGAGTTACAAAAACACACTGAAGACCTAGGCCAACCTACAGCGCCACCTACCACCTCTTCAGCTCGTGTTGTAGCCTGTTCCTCCAGCTCACACACAGCTGGTTCGGCTTCCTCACAGGATCGCCATGGAAGAATCTCTGGCACTGTTGTACAGAGACACAGTGTAATTCCACCCACAGCACCACTTTCCCAGTCATCCTCACACTCCCAGGCCAGTCTACAGCCATCGTTAGCACAGGCATGGGAGAAAAGGCGCCCATACTCGGCAAACCACCCCCGAGCACAGGCTCTGAATGCTGGCATTGCTAAACTACTGGCCCTTGAAATGCTATCATTCAGGCTGGTGGAGACTGACACATTCCATAACTTTATGGCATTGGCAGTCCCACAATACAACGTGCCCAGCCGATTTTATTTCAGCAGGCAAGCCGTCCCTGCCCTGCAACATCATGTGGAGGGAAAAATTAAACATGCGCTACAAAACGCCGTCAGTAGCAAGGTCCACCTGACCACCGATGCGTGGACCAGTAAGCATGGACAGGGACGATACCTTTCCCTCACTGCCCATTGGGTAAATGTTGTGGAGCCGGGTACAGATCTTGAGAGTGGCGCTGTACGTGTTCTGCCAACTCCAAGGATTGCAGGAATCCAGTCTGTACACATTGACTCCTCCTCATACTCCAGTTCCTCTGAATCAGCGCTGCAGGAGCCGTCACGGTCTACCTCCACATCGACCCGTGAACGGTTACCTGTTATGGTGACCAATATGAGCACAGCCGTGGCCAAACGTCAACAGGCCGTATTAAAATTAATTTCTTTGGGGAATCGAAGCCACACAGCGCAGGAGCTCTGGAATGCCATCAAGCAGCAGAGCGACGTGTGGTTTGTGCCAGCGAATCTCCAGCCAGGCATGGTAGTGTGTGACAATGGCCGAAATCTGGTGGCAGCTCTGGGCCTAGGCAACCTCACTCACATCCCATGTCTGGCACATGTGCTCAACTTGGTCGTGCAGAGTTTTTTGAGGGACTATCCGGATCTTGATGCACTGCTTCACAAGGTCCGCATAGAGTGCGCTCACTTGCGGCGTTCCAGCAATGCAAGATCACGCATTGCAGCTCTGCAGCGCCGATTACGTCTTCCGGAACATCGCATCATATGTGACCTACCCACCAGGTGGAATTCAACGTTACATATGTTGGAGAGGTTGTGTGAGCAGCAGGCAGCAGTAATGGAGTACCAGCTGCAGCAGGCGCAAACAAGTCGCAGTGCGCGCCGTTCACACTTCACCACCACTGAGTGGGCCTCTATGAAGGACATTTGCCACGTTTTGCGTGCCTTCGATTATTCCACGCGGATGGCGAGTGCAGATGATGCACTAGTCAGCATGACTATCCCCCTTATCTGCCTGCTTGAAAAAACACTGCAAGCACTAAGGGACAAGGTTTTGGAAGAGGTGGAGGATGAGGAGTCACAAATGCCATCTGCTTCTCTACAGTCTGCGCAACGTGGTTCCTCACAAAGGCCTAGGCAGGGGACACTTTGTGAGGAGGATGAGGAGGAGTCAATGGATGAGGAAGACATCTGTCCAGAGGAGGGAGGTACACAATGCTCTAGTAGTCAGTATCTAGAGCGAGGGTGGGGTGATGCAGAGCAGGCAGAGATCACGCCTCAAGCAGGGGACAGCGTTTCTTGGCCAGTTGGCAGTCTGCAGCACATGGTTGATTTCATGCTGCAGTGCCTGAGAAACGACCGCCGCATCGCCCACATTCTCAACACGGCTGATTATTGGGTGTCCACCCTCCTAGATCCTCGCTACCGGGACAACTTACAAAGCCTCATAACACCGTTGAACCGGGAGCGTAAAATGCGGGAGTACCAAGACGCACTGGTGCATTCCATCATGTTCTCCATTCCAACCGAAAGCAGTGCTGCTAGTGCTTTACAAAGCAGCTCAGTGCGTCGAGGCAGTGGAGGAAGCTCTGCACAAAGAGGGAGCAGAAGCAGCGCCTCAGCACAAGGCAAGACCAGTATGACCGAAATGTGGCAAAGTTTTGTGTCCCCGCCGCCACAAATGTCTACACCATCACAGACGGCTCCAGTCAGCAGGAGGCAACGTTTCCGTCAGATGGTGACAGACTACATGTCTTGCCCTCTTAGTGTACTCCCAGACGGCTCTTCTCCCTTCAAGTTTTGGGTCTGTAAGCTAGATACATGGCCAGAGCTAAGTCAGTATGCATTGGAGGTGCTAGCTTGCCCTGCTGCTAGTGTATTATCGGAATGCGTCTTTAGTGCCGCAGGTGGTGTACTAACAGACCGTCGCATGCGACTATCCTCCGATAACGTTGACCGGCTTACTTTTCTCAAAATGAACAAGGCCTGGATCTCTCATGAATTTGCCAGTCCTCTTCCAGAATAAATAATTGTTGGCAAAAGTATCCAGGTCTCCTGTTCTGTTCATGTTTCTACCACCTGAACTGTAATCCCTGAGCTCCAACACCGCCAGTTGGCGCTCGGAAGTGCCGTCTGCACAGTCAACACTTGCTGCCGTGTCATTGGGGTTCAGTAACGTAAGCTGTTCCCCGGCTGTGCGGACGGCAATTTCTCCTGCTCTGTCCACATTCTCACTACTACAGATTTTAAAGTTGCTCCAATTACACCTCTGGCTCCTCTGTTTTCAGTATTATCCCTGAGCTCCAACACCGCCAGTTGGTGCTCGGAAGTGCCGTCTGCACAGTCAACACTTGCTGCCGTGTTATTGGGGTTCAGTAACGTCAGCTGTTCCCCTGCTGTGCGGACGGCAATTTCTCCTGCTCCGTCCACATTCTCACTACTACTGATTTTAAAGTTGCTCCAATTACACCTCTGGCTCCTCTGTTTTCAGTATTATCCCTGAGCTCCAACACCGCCAGTTGGTGCTCGGAAGTGCCGTCTGCACAGTCAACACTTGCTGCCGTGTTATTGGGGTTCAGTAACGTCAGCTGTTCCCCTGCTGTGCGGACGGCAATTTCTCCTGCTCCGTCCACATTCTCACTACTACTGATTTTAAAGTTGCTCCAATTACACCTCTGGCTCCTCTGTTTTCAGTATTATCCCTGAGCTCCAACACCGCCAGTTGGCGCTCGGAAGTGCCGTCTGCACAGTCAACACTTGCTGCCGTGTCATTGGGGTTCAGTAACGTCAGCTGTTCCCCTGCTGTGCGGACGGCAATTTCTCCTGCTCTGTCCACATTCTCACTACTACAGATTTTAGAGTTGCTCCAATTACACCTCTGGCTCCTCTGTTTTCAGTATTATCCCTGAGCTCCAACACCGCCAGTTGGCGCTCGGAAGTGCCGTCTGCACAGTCAACACTTGCTGCCGTGTCATTGGGGTTCAGTAACGTCAGCTGTTCCCCTGCTGTGCGGACGGCAATTTCTCCTGCTCTGTCCACATTCTCACTACTACAGATTTTAAAGTTGCTCCAATTACACCTCTGGCTCCTCTGTTTTCAGTATTATCCCTGAGCTCCAACACCGCCAGTTGGTGCTCGGAAGTGCCGTCTGCACAGTCAACACTTGCTGCCGTGTTATTGGGGTTCAGTAACGTCAGCTGTTCCCCTGCTGTGCGGACGGCAATTTCTCCTGCTCTGTCCACATTCTCACTACTACAGATTTTAAAGTTGCTCCAATTACACCTCTGGTTCCTCTGTTTTCAGTATTATCCCTGAGCTCCAACACCGCCAGTTGGCGCTCGGAAGTGCCGTCTGCACAGTCAACACTTGCTGCCGTGTCATTGGGGTTCAGTAACGTCAGCTATTCCCCTGCTGTGCGGACGGCAATTTCTCCTGCTCTGTCCACATTCTCACTACTACAGATTTTAAAGTTGCTCCAATTACACCTCTGGCTCCTCTGTTTTCAGTATTATCCCTGAGCTCCAACACCGCCAGTTGGCGCTCGGAAGTGCCGTCTGCACAGTCAACACTAGCTGCCGTGTCATTGGGGTTCAGTAACATCAGCTGTTCCCCTGCTGTGCGGACGGCAATTTCTCCTGCTCTGTCCACATTCTCACTACTACAGATTTTAAAGTTGCTCCAATTACACCTCTGGCTCCTCTGTTTTCAGTATTATCCCTGAGCTCCAACACCGCCAGTTGGCGCTCGGAAGTGCCATCTGCACAGTCAACACTTGCTGCCGTGTTATTGGGGTTCAGTAACGTCAGCTGTTCCCCTGCTGTGCGGACGGCAATTTCTCCTGCTCTGTCCACATCCACTGTACTACTGATTTAGAACTTGCTCCAATTACACCTCTGGCTCCACTCTGTTTTTAGTATTTACCCCAGGGCCAGCTGGTTCTCGGTAGCTCTATTTGCTCTTGTACCTTCTACTACCCATCCGGGTTCCAGTACCGTCAGCTGGTTCTCGGCAGTGCCTTTGGATTAGGTGCCTCCTTCTCGGTATCCAAGTTCCACCAACGTCTGCTGGTCCTTGGTATGGCTTTCTGGCACAGGTACCTCCTGCTTAGTAACCGAGTTCCAGTACCGTCAGCTGGTCTTCGGCAGTTCCATTGGCTCCTGTGCCTTCTGCTACCCATCCGGGTTCCAGTACCGTCAGCTGGTCCTCGGTAGTTCCATTTGCTCTTGTACCTTCTACTACCCATCCGGGTTCCAGTACCGTCAGCTGGTTCTCGGCAGTGACTTTGGCACGGGTACTCGCTCCTGCCCAGCCTGGTTCCAGCACGCCAGCTGTTTCCGGGTAGTGTCAACGTCACTTTGCCTCCAATGCGTTGTCCTGTCGTGTTGCGGTCGGGTTAGCCAACTCTATGGTGCCTGCAGTTTAGGTGACTCCTATGTGGGCTGCGGGATCAGGCAATGAAGGCTGGTTCCATAGTGCCAATAGGACAAGCACCCCCTGTAGGACTGTGGGTTTTGGTAACTGCGGCCGGCTCGCGGCCTTGAACTTTTATTTACATGGGTACCTTCTGCTACCCATCCGGGTTCCAGTACCGTCAGCTGGTTCTCGGCAGTGCCTTTGGATTAGGTGCCTCCTTCTCGGTATCCAAGTTCCACCAACGTCTGCTGGTCCTTGGTAGTGCTTTCTGGCACAGGTACCTCCTGCTTAGTAACCGAGTTCCAGTACCGTCAGCTGGTCTTCGGCAGTTCCATTGGCTCTTGTACCTTCTGCTACCCATCCGGGTTCCAGTACCGTCAGCTGGTTCTCGGTAGTTCCTCAGCTTTCTTGTACCTTCTGCTACATTTCCAAGTTCAAGCTTTTTGAAATGGTTCTTGGTAATCACTCTGGATCTCCCTGACGAGGACCCTGAAGACGAGGACCCTGAAGACCAACCCTAAGAAGACGAGGACCCCGAAGACAACGACCCTGAAGACGAGGACCCTGAAGACCACCCCGAAGAAGACGAGGACCCTGAAGACCACCCCGAAGAAGACGAGGACCCTGAAGACCACCCCGAAGAAGACGAGGACCCTGAAGACCACCCCGAAGAAGACGAGGACCCCGAAGACGAGGACCCAGAAGACCAACCCGAAGAAGACGAGGACCCCGAAGACGACGACCCTGAAGACCACCCCGAAGAAGACCAAGAAGATGACCCTGAAGAAGTTGACCAAGAGGACAAAGAAGAGAAGACAAGCACCAAGATACAGAAGAACAAGAGACAGAAAACCAAGAAGCAGAAATACAAGAAGCTGCAGAACAAAAAGCGGAAAAACATTAAGCATAAGACTAAAAATCAGAGCAAAAGATAATATCTAAATTATAAGCAGAAGATGACTAAGCAGTGTATGGGGGTGAGTCCGTTCCTCCTCGTGGTGACCCTGGAAAAGACCTGCTGCTGCAGGCCAAACTGAATGCGGACAAATCCTGTTGTAAATCTTTTGTGACGGGCAGAACGAAAGGTGTAATGTCCAACCTTTTATAGATAACAACTACAGGAATGCCTGTCACAAATAAGAATATGATGAAGAAGAAGAATATGAAGAAGATGAAGAAGTAGAATATGAAGAATGTAAAAAAAAAAAAGAATAATACGAAGAAGGTGAAGAAGAAGAAGATGAAGAAGATGAAGAAGGTGAAGATGAAGAAGGTGAAGAAGAAGAGGATGAAAAAGATGCTGAGGATGATGAAGGAGAAAGTGTGGGAGAAGTAAAAAAAAAGGTGAAGAGCATGGAAGTAGTGAAACATAAATATCTGACAAAATATAAAAATACTTAACATAGTCAATATTTCCGTAACTCAGAACGTCTTAAAAAAAATATTAATTCCTGCTATTCCATTTGATTGGGCTAAACCTCTATGCCTTTATTGTCTCCCCCACCTCCCCCAATACATTCTACATTATTCTTAGTTGTTTTCCTTCATGTAGAATTAACCTACAAGGAAAGAAAGGGTTTATTTTCATTCCGATATTTCTGTCCCATTGACTTGCATTGGTTTCCGGTATCGGAATCGGCGATATCCGATACTTTTTCGGTATCGGTCCGATCCAATCCGATCCGATATTTCCCGATATCGGAAGGTATCGCTCAACACTACTTATGACCATGTGATATTTCAGTTTTTCTTTTTTAATACATTTGCAAAAATTTCTACATTTCTTTTTTTTTTTCAGTCAAGATGGGGTGCAGAGTGTACTTTAATGAGAAAAAAATGAACTTTTTAGAATTTACTAAATGGCTGCAATGAAACAAAGAGTGAAAAATTGAAAGGGGTCTGAATACTTTCCGTACCCACTGTAAATGCACACAGACAAGGATAATACACACAGATGTGTGTAGTGCAGAGTTTCTGGCTTACAGCATATTGATAAAGCCCATACTACTCGATCACTATGTAAGTGCACCCCACAGTGACAGGCACCTCAAGTTACCCCAGCCAACACTAAAAGGTTCTTCTGAATCCTGCACAAAAATGGAAAAAAAAATGTACAACATAAAGATATAAGAAACACATGAGAACATTCGGATCAACAAAGAAATTTTTAAAAAGGTACAGTAAGAAAATATAAAACATTAGTATAAACAGTGATTTAAAAAAATCCAAAACTTAGCCCTGGAAAACACTTATAAATATTAGAAAAGGCAAAATGTGGAAGGGAACAAGGGATGTCATTTGTTTAGATGAAATATTCTTCCCACTGCTGAAATCGTACTATATAATAATCTTCTGTAAATCATTCCAACATTACATTATCATGAGCTAGTGAGATAAACTTGTCAAATGCTATTGTAAAGCTTGTTCTGTCATTACAGTACAGATTGCTATCAAGACTATGAAGGTAATCCTCCTAAGCCAATTTACTTTGCTGTAGTTTCTATATGTTAATCCATGCCACTTTATAGGGCATCAAGATGGAATTTTAATGCTTTTGTGTGATTTAAAATTCACAATTTAATCTGTTGAGGGCAGGTGTTATACTTTATCTTGTAGAAGACATCTGTTTCAGTTCTTAGTTTATAGAGGAAGGGTCCTTGTGTTATACAGTAATGTATGTAAATAGCATTAATGTTTCAAAGATGAAACAACGTAAAATATTTATGTTTTATCAGGATAGGTTCACATTTATAGCAAGTGGTGTAAAAGAGAGCTGCACCACTTCCTCAACTCCCCAAAAAAGTCATATGTTTAAAGGGAATGTGTCACCCCCCCCCCTCCCCCCCATGGGTGATATCAGACCTCTACTATGGGCATACAGGTGATAGAAAAGTAAATCTATACTTACCTGTATGGCCCATAACAGAGGTCTGATTGCAGAGAAATCTGGTTTTATAAAGTCTGTTTTCCAGAGGCTTGGCATCCGGGGGACACCAAGCAAACCCCTCCTAACTGCTTACTATTGCCCTAAATCGCCGCCTCTGTGCTAAATTACCATATCCCCCCCCCTCCCCTGCACGTCACAGGGGCCATGTGACAGGCCCTGTGACGTGCCCTCCTCTGCCTCCCCTCCCGCACATGCGCAAAGCACTGCTCCCGTGGAGCGCGCTTTGTTTCCCTCCGACCCTGTTTGGCTGCGCACTGCGTCGCAGCCTTGTGTTGCGCAAGCGACGGTGAGTCACTGAGACTTCTGCTCCGCTGGCAGTACGCAGCCAAACGGGGCCGGAGGGAAACAAAGCGCGCTCCATGGGAGCGGTGTTTGCGCATGCGCGGGAGGGGAGGCAGAGCAGGGCACGTCACAGGGCCTGTCACAGGCAGTCCCCAGATTTATGAGATAAGTTCTATTATTATGCATGGACTAATCTATTTATGTGTTACATTAGTGCAGTAACTACAAGGTACTAGAATAGGCAGTCACCTATTTCTGTGTCTAGCTCACCATCATAGGGCGGAACAGGGCAAGGTAGGGACAGACGCCCAGGAACGGGGGCGCCAAAATCATTGTCATAGGGTGCCAACCCCCATGTTAGGCAGGAACTTATCCGGCTTTTACCAGGGCCAGTTAAGTATATTATATATCATCAGTGCCTGATTGGGCTTAATCAAATCCCGTAGGGACGCTGTTCTTTTATTACTGTCTTTTGTCCAGTCTCGTTTAAGTGACGGAAATAGATCTTCTCTATCACAAAAGGTTTTTTTGGTGTTTTTAATATTGCTTAATAAAATGTAGTTTTAGAGGATTTATGTTTACACTTTACTGAGGAGGGGAAATATGGTAATTTAGCACAAAGGCGGCGATTTAGGGGAATAGTAAGCAGTTAGGAGGGGTTTGCTTGGTGTCTCCCGGATGCCAAGCCTCTGGAAAACAGACTTTATAAAATCAGATTTCTCTGCAATCAGACCTCTGCTATGGGCCATACAGGTACGTATAGATTTACTCCTCTACCACCTGTATGCCCATAGTAGAGGTCTGATATCTCCCAGGTGGGGGTGACAGATTCCCTTTAAGTGCCAATCAGTAATTGCAGGTCACTGACAGGAGTTATAGCAACATTTTGTTATATGGTCATAGGGTGTGGGCAGTGGGTCAGCCACTCCTCTCGAATAACCAGAATGGGATGTCAGAGAGGAGTGCTGTCACTCTGCTTGACAAATGCAATCAGGTATTATATTGTCATCTATTAGAGTGATCACACGAGTTAAAATACATTTTGTTCACACTGTGGCATTCGCAGATTACTCTAATGATACCAGAACATCACAGGTAGGGGGGGGATGTTAAGCGGCTATGGCAACTGAGCTGCAGTATCTGAGAACAGCCACTTCACAGTGTATCAACTAATGGGTGGGGAACCACAACTGAACTGATTTTGATGACCTACCCTATGACTAGGTATTCATTATCTCAGTCCAGGACAATCCCTTTAAGCCTAAAAACAATACGCTATTGCAGTATTTGAGAACAGCCAGTACGGAGTGTAGGGAGCTGTGGCTGTTTCAGCTCTGTATACTGTCTACTTCCACGGGCCACTTCAAAAGGTATCAACTAATGGGTAAAAAAACCTAACTGAACTGATATTTATGATCTTTCCTATGGGCAGGTCATCATTATTTCAGTCAAGAAGAATTATTTTAAACATGGGCACAATACGTTCCTTCTAAATTAGGTCTATTAAACATTTCTTCTAACTAGGTACAATATTTTCCAATTTTTGTCATATTTTTTAGCAGAATTGTTTTAGACCACCCCATTACTAGTGATGTTCCTAAGGTTATATACCTTTCTTTATAGAGCTTTTCAGACAGGGGCTGACCTCTGAAGCTTTCTTGTACAACCCCTGGCAAAAATTATGGAATCACCGGGCTCGGAGGATGTTCATTCAGTTGTTTAATGTTGTTGAAAAAAAGCAGATCACAGACATGGCACAAAACTAAAATCATTTCAAATGACAACTTTATGACTTTAAGAAACACTAAAAGAAATCAAGAAAAAAAAAGTGGTACTCAGTAAGGGTAATTTTTTTCAGACCAAGCAGAGGGAAAAAATTATGGAATCACTCAATTCTGAAGAAAAAATTATGGAATCACCCTGTAATTTTTTATTTCCAAAACGAACACCTGCATCAAATTAGATCTGCTCGTTAGTCTGCATCTAAAAAGGAGTGATCACACCTTGGAGAGATGTTGCACCAAATGGACTGACAAGAATCATGGCTCCAACACGAGAGATGTCAATTGAAACAAAGGAGAGGATTATTAAACTCTTAAAAGAAGGTAAATCATCAAGCAATGTTTCAAAAGATGTTGGTTGTTCACAGTCAGCTGTGTCTAAAATCTGGACCAAATACAAACAACATGGGAAGGTTGCTAAAGGCAAACATACTGGTAGACCAAAGAAGACATCAAAACGTCAAGACCGGAAACTTAAAGCAATATGTCTCCAAAACAGGAAATGCACAACAAAACAAATGAGGAACGAATGGGAGGAAACTGGAGTCAATGTCTTTGACCGAACTGTAAGAAACTGCCTAAAGGAAATGGGATTTACATACAGAAAAGCTAAACAAAAGCCATTATTAACACCTAAACAGAAAAAAAACAAGGTTACAATGGTATGATCAGACCATGTTCCTGTACGGTCAGACACAGCCATTACACAGTACACATCAGGGGCACATTTATAAGATTATCTCAGCACAGGAACATTCTATTACACTTTCTGTCCACCTACCATATTTTTCAGACTATAAGACGCACCCCAAATGTAAAATAGGAAAAAAAATTATTTTTATAAGATGGAGTCCGTCTTATAGTCTGATTAGGTATCTTACCTGGGGGGTGGTGGAGCAGGATCGCAGGTCCCTCCGTTCCCTGCCTCAGGAGCCCGGCGGCAGCAGAAGAGGTGAGATGCCGGTGTCTGGTTGGGGCCTGTGGACTGGGGCCTGGCCTGGGGCTTGTGGACGGGCCTGGGGCTTGTGGACGGGCCTGGGCTGGCCTGTGGACTGGGGCCTGGCCTGTGGCCTGTGACTGGGGCCAGGCCTGTGGACTGGGGCCTGGCCTGGCGCTTGTGGACTGGGGCCTGGACCTGTGGACTGGGGCCAGTACCTCTGCTGGTGTCCGGCGGTGAGGCAGAGGAGCCGGGGCCTCTGCCGGGCTGTGAGCGGCGTCTGGCGGTGAGGCAGAGGAGCCTGGGCCTCTGCCGGGCTGTGAGTGGTTTCCGGCGTCCTGAGGCTGTGATCTGCAGGAAAATGGCCATTTTCCCGTGGATTACGGCTTCGGGAAGATGGCCGCGGCCACCGGAAGCCGCACACGCTGCTCTGCTGCACCGCCGGACACCGCTCACAGCCCGGCAGAGGCCCAGGCTCCTCTGCCTCACCGCCGGACGCCACTCACAGCCCGGCAGAGGCCCCGGCTCCTCTGCCTCACCGCCGGACACCAGCAGAGGTACAGGCCCCGGCTCCAGCCGCATCTCACCTCTGCCGCCGCCGGAGGACCCTGTGATCCCCGCTCCACCACCACCGGTAAAGTACCGTTCAGACCATAAGACGCACCCCCACTTTCCTTCCAAATTTTGGGGAAAAAAGTGCGTCTTATGATCCGAAAAATAAGGTACTTTTGGACTACCCTGTATAAAGGGTGCATATGGATGATGCATACATGTAAAATCATTTTGATACAATTGATTGAAACCTGCTCATAATTTAAAAAAAAAAATGTTCGGGTGTAATATCTTCCTTGAAAAAAATAAAAAATCCAGGCACTAGCACTCTTTTGGAAGTGAGAAAGCATTTATTAATAGTCTAAAATAACGTGTTTTGAGAAATGGCCCCTCTTTTTCACATAAAAAGACAATTTTTTGGCCTTTTTATCTGAAGAAGAGGGGCCATCCCTGAAAAAAGAGTTGTTTTAGAATATTAAAGGGAATGTAGCTCAGGAGAGAAAACTGTCAGTCATTACATGTCTCACACTGGTAACGCGCCCTCTCATTTAAAATAAGCTCTGGAGGCATTCTCATGCAGATCAGTGTCCGGACCATAGATCTTAACAGTTTATTTACATATTAAGAAAAATATGAATTTCTCTGGATTAAAACATAGGATTGTGGATAACAAGGTATAGTTTTATTCAGCTTCCTATGATCTGCTTGCCCATATAGACATCTTAGGAGGGACGATCCTACTGACTGTTTCCTTAATATTCTAAAATAACGCTTTTTTTTAGGGATGGCCCTTCTTCAGATAAAAAGGCCAAGAATCGGTTATTAACATCATATGGATCTTACTTCATTGAATGTTGAGACCAACAGTTTGTCCAATGTATGCTGCTAGCTGTATTGGTTAGAAAACTTACAATATTTCCATTTTGGAGAGGAATCTTTTTCAGGTAATTAAATATCTGAAGTAGAGAAGGGAAGAAGATAAAAGAGCTGTGGTGTCACTAAGAACCTTAGGTTGCTTTCACATTGCGTTCTGTGTCTCCGTCGGGGCATATATCTAAAATCCCCTGCAAAACTGGGTCTGGACGTATGTGCTGACGGGGGCCATAGACTGCAATGATGAGAGCAAAGCAAACGTGCGCTTTGCCGTGCACTTTTTTCGGGAGTAAACGCCTAAAGGAGGTGGACACTCAGACGTAGGCTACTGCGTCTGAGTGTCCGCCCCCTGTAGGTGTACACTCCCAAAAAAGTGCATGGCAGAGCGCACGTCAGCATTGGAGTCTATGACCCCCGTCAGCGCATATGTCCAGACCCCGTTGTGCGGGGGATTTCGAACGTATGCCCTGACGGGGACACATAACGCAATGTGAATGCACCCTTAGTTAAAAAAAAAATATGCGAAATGTAATATTTTTCTTATTTACAATCTAAGATTTTACTGTTCTTCACTGTTGAATAGACCCTCAAGGTAAGGGGTGAAAAATGGTAATAGAAACGGATATCTCTGAAGGTTGAAAACTGGGTATGCTGCGGTTGACTATACATTGCATCCAGTCTTAGACTGGAATTAAACCTAGAATAAGGTAGATGGCAGGCAGTAAAATACATTTTCATTTTTCACACCACAAAACAGACATATTTCTTATAGACAAGGTAAGGATGCTAGCCCTGGCAAAATCATTTTGAAAGATGTCTCAATGGCTGCTGTCACTCATCTGTATTCTATTTCAGCTGCAATAAATGTCAAAGGTTGCCAGCAGGAGGAGGTGGCAAAACCTGTTTGCACACTAGTTTTAAATAGAATATGCTGTGTGAGTCCTCTTCACTCTCTAGTGGCTTTCAAATCATTTGTGCTGCTTCCAAAATGGATTTTCACCTTGACTTAGAAATTGCTTTGTTTGTGTTCATTTATCTCATCTTTAGTGTCCGCCGTAAAGAAATAAAACTTGTAAGCAATTCTCGATCACACTTAGCAATCAGTTTCTTAGCAACATCCTTCACACTTAGAACAAAAGTCGAAGACAATGTAGCTGCCTCTCAGGAGAATTAGGAATTCATGTTTATAAATCAGGGTACGATGTGCATTTCTCATACGGCGGCACTTGAAGCTTGAAGCATTCCTATTCAAGACTTGAGACACAGCATCTCAATTATCATGATTTACTTTGTGGGCCACTTTAATGTTTACCAAGTCGGAAATAATGTACACTTTAAATGGTTTGCCTCTTCTTGACCAGAGGGCAGCCGATAACTTTATACATCTTCTTCTTGATGCCTCCTTGTACGCTGTTCAAACTTAATCCAAGTGTTAAAATGAGAATACAACACATTGAGTCATCATCTTCCAAGTACCTAAAGCAATGTAGGGTCTAGCAATTATAAGCTATACCATGACCCTAACTCTGTCTTCGATCATTACCCCTCCACGAAAATTCAGTTTGATACCAAGTTGGTGGGAGGGCCATTGAGATAATACAAATCATGACCCAGTCCCTTTTTCCTTGACATTCGACAGCCCACCATGAAATACTTACCAAGAAAAATACAGTCTGCAGCTATGGAAAAGAAAAAACACCCAATAGGATAGAAGAATGTGTTATGTGTAAAGGTTTCAAAGTGTCTGCACCAAGAAGGGAACTTTCCATTTTGGATAGAAACACAAATATTTCTTTTGCATATGTCATTCTGCATCCAAAAAACAAATCAGTTAATCCTCATTTAATTACAGTTGGAGGAGGCAGTGCTCACAATTCTCTGTTTAATCAGATTATGTTGTTTTTTTTCTTGGCTATGAACACGCAATAATCTTAAATTTAACTATCATTTATTAAACATGCTATCTGTACAGAAACTTAACTTCACCTAAACTTCAGGAATCTGTTTACTGTATCACGAAGATGGAAGACCACTTGGTTCTATCATATATTAACAAGGAAAACATTTGAATTTACAGATTTACTGTCTGCATATGCAACATACTGGAAATGATGTATCTAAGCAACAGTCTATCCCGATAAGTGATGGCAACTGAGTAAAGGGCGTGCAACCTTCATTTTATAATGCAGTTGCGCTAATAATTTGAATGCTTTTGTCACCTTGAACAAGTCTGTTCTCTTGAACAGTAAAGAATTAGCATAATATACTGAACTAAAGTCTGTATCCACTTTTTGTTTTACTCATGACTGACACAGATTTCAGCATTCATCATATGTTAATTTCAAATGTCATAAGGAGAGATCCACCAGGCCTATATTGGATGGTGCGCTCATTGAAATAAGAAGTGGGTTTTCCTCTTCATTAAGGGTTCGCTCTCATTAGCGTATAAATCGCACAAGTGCAATGCGAGAAAAAAAAAATCTAATTGCACTGAGGGTAGCGTGACCTGGCGACTTTGAGTGTCATCGTTACTGACGTCACCGCGTGAGCCGGGAGTGGCTGCTGCTAAAAGTCTATGGAGACTCAGAACAAGTCTCCATATGCTTTTAATGACAGAATAGGACTTTGAGGGAAATGCTGGACTACGTCAAACCTGCGTGGGACCCTTATTTTCTAATAAATTGGTGAACGATGGACTGTGTCTTGTTTTGCTTTCTCTATTTTTTATGTTTTTCAGGTATCCATTTGTGGAGTACGTCAGATTTAAGTCGTGCCTACATTTTCCTTTTTTTAATAAATTGATGAACCAGGAAAAGTGTTTATTCAAATAGAGTATTTTCTTGTGTGTTGTTTTTTTTTTTATTACTGGGTTAGTAAGGGGGGTGTCTGATAGACACCTGTCACGCAGGGTGTGGGAAAGGCTTAGTACAACACAGAAGGCAGAGGGAAAGGGAGCCCAGACACTAGGGAAAGGGGGAGTTGAGACCTCCTAGTCTGGTCTAGTGTCACCCTGTCTCAACTACCGTCCCTGTATTGGCTCTTCACCAATCGACGCACGCGTGCCTCGCCCTGACTTTCTCTGGCATATGGCTAAAGCTAGGGAAGGGATGAGATGAGAACTAGTCGATCTCCACTAAACTCTATAGACAACAAGGGTAGACAAATAGGGGGGCTTTAGCTGACTCCAGCCAAATGCGCACACAGCCTCAAGCTCCAGAGAGGACGAAGTACTGCTCTTGCTAAAGCCTCACAAGTAGTAATGAATATCACCGGCACCTCTCTCTCCGACACACCAGGTATTTATACACTCAGGCCAGGGAGCTAATTAGCCAAAGGGAGGTATCCGCTGGGTCCTAGAGACAGCCAGCCTCTAAGATGTCTGTAATGCCAAATGTATAGATCTCCTGCAACCAACTGCAGGGGGACTGTCACCTCTGACACACCATGACAACACCTCTCCATTATTAACACCAGGGTTTGATGCCAGCTGTGATTTTTTATTTAAAAATCACAGCTGACATCAACCCCAAGCCCCATTCCCCCGACTGCCAACACACCAGGACAATCAGGAAGAGCGGAGGCAAAGTGCCAGAATTGGAACATCTAATGTGATGCGCTACTTCTGGGATGGCAGTGGGATGGTATGGGTTCATAAAATAGGGGGTACCCCACGTCGTTTTATTTAATTATTTATTTGGTTAAACAAGTCTAAAAAGCTCAACAATAAACTCCACATGAAAGGCACTAAAGGGTGCAAGTTTATAATATGTAGGGGGCTTGTGAAATCATATATCTGCAGGATATCTATTCTATCTTTCTCTCTACAGTTGAAACCAGAAGTTTACATACACTATATAAAAAGACACATATGCATGTTTTTCTCAATATCTGACATGAAACCAGAATAAACCTTTCCCGTTTTAGGTCAAATAGATTTACCATAATTTTTAATATTTGCGAAATGCCAGAATAATGAGAGCGAGAATGTTTTAAGGCATTTTTATTACTTACTGCAAAGTCAAAAGTTTACATACATTTCATTAGTATTTGGTACCATTGCCCTTAAACTGAATGACTTGGGTGAAACGTTTGGGATATCCTTCCACAAGCTTCTCACAATAGTTGGTCGGAATTTGGGCCTATTCCTCCTGACAAAACTGGTGTAACTGATCCAGGTTTGTAGGTCTCCTTGCTCACACCTGCCTTTTCAGCTTTGCCCATAAATTTTCAATAGGATTGAGATCAGGGCGTTGTGATGGCCACTTCAAAACATTGACTTTGTTATCCTTAAGCCACTTTGTTACCATTTTGGCAGTATGCTTCGGGTCATTGTCCATTTGGAAGATTCATTTCCGCCCAAGCTTTAACTTCCTGGCTGATGTCTTGAGATGTTCCTTCAGTATTGCCATATAATCTTTTTTTCTCATGATGCCATCTATTTTGTGAAGTGCACCAGTCCCTCCTGCAGCAAAATAACCCCACAACATGATGCTGCCACCCCCGTGTTTCACAGTTGGGATGGTGTCCTTAAGCTTCCACGCTTCTCTCTTTTTCCTCCAAACACAATGATGGTCATTATGCCTAAGAAGTTCAATTTTAGTTTCATCAGACCACAGGACATGTCTCCAAAAATTAAGGTCTTTGTTACTATGTGCATTTGCAAACATTAATCTGGCTGTTTTAGGTTTCTTTTGGAGTAATGGCTTCTTCCTGGCAGAGTGGCCTCTCAGCCCCTGTTGATACAGTACTTTTTTCACTGTGGATATTGACACAATCTTACCAGCTTCCGTCATCATCTTCACAAGGTCTTTTGCTTTTGTCCTTGGGTTGATATGCACATGTCGGACCAAAGCACGTTCATCTCTGGGACACAGAACCTGTCTCCTTCCTGAGAGTTATGATGGCTGGACATTCCCATCTTGTTTGTACTTGCGTATAATTGTTTGTACAGATCAACGAGGCTCCGTCAGGTATCTTTTGTACCCAAGGATGAGCCAGACTTGTGCAAGTCCACAATTCTCTTTCTGATATCTTGGCTGATTAGACTTTCCCATGATGCTACACAAAGAAGCAGCGTGTCTCAGATGTGCATTAAAATACATCCACAGGTGTGTCTCTAATTAACTCAGATGTTGCCAAAAAACCTCAGAAGCTTCCAAACACGTCATCATCGTATGGGCAGTCCAGAATTGTTTAAGGGCATAGTAATCTTAGTGTATGTAAACTTTTGACTTTGCCGTAAGTAATAAAAATGACCTAAAACGGGAAAGGTTTATTCTGATTTCATGTCAGATATTGAGAAAAACATGCATATGTGTCTTTTGATATAGTGTATGTAAACTTCTGGTTTCAACTGTATTTATTATCAATTATACTGTATATCTAATATCCTTCTATAATCTAGCTATATTTTTACATAAGATAGCTTTATTATTTTTGCCAACTAGCTGTAAGTTTACATAGAGTATTACAGTATGTAAAAGATGATGTTAAAAACGCATGGCATACTGATGTCATACAGATGCTAGGCGAGAAAAAAAAAAAACCACTCGCGTAACACTCGTTTGACAAAAGGTAAACCATACGGATTCCACTCATCCAACTTTTCGGGATGAACATCGAAGCGATTTTTAATATGCTGATGTGAGCGTATCCTAAGGATGATGAACTGGTTAAAAAGGACCATTCACTAACTTGACCAATTTACACTGGCTACATCATGTAATAGTGGCTGCAGCACTGAGTAAAAGGTAGTTTTATTTTTTAATTTCTTCTCTCCTTTGCAGAGATATTAAACTATAACCTAAATTTTACAAGGTATGTTCTAGTTCAACTGGGGGTTACCAGAGATTTGTCTCTAGGGACGTGTATTTCTTCCCCTGCATGAGATTGACCAATCATAAGCAGGCAGCTTCATGCAAAAGAGAAAATAACTCGCCCGCTTCTGCAGCTGTGTCAAAATACAGCACAGCTGAGCTATATATCATTACAAACCCTTCTAGAGCTCTTCTGACAGTGTGGTCAGCTCTCATCCAACCCCCAAAATTACTACCATGAGATGAGATCTGGAAGGGTTTGAAATGATACATAACTTGGCTCTGTTGTATTTCAATTGTAGGGTAAGGAACAGCACCACGGAGCCGAAGATAGATATATCAAAAAATAATCAAAGCAGTCAAGAGAAAATAAAGATTTCCATCTAATGAGCTAAAATGACACTCCTTTGAGAAAGCAACAAAGCGAAACACGCGTCAGGGGTTGCAAAGAGGGCATTTGCGGTCTGGGTCTAATATGGGTAAGCACCAGTTGGCTCTTTTTTGAAGCTTGTTTCTATTTCAGCTCACTAGATGGGGGCCTTCATTTGCACTATGTTCATGCTCTTGACTGCTTTATTTTTTGATATATCTATCCTTGGCTCCGTGGTGCTCTCCCTTACCCTACAATTGACCGTGCCACTCCCTGCATGTCTTCAATGTTTCCTCTTTCCATATAAACATATTATATATATATATATATATATATATATATATATATATATATATATATATATATACACACACACATGCGTGTGCAAAGCAGTCATCAAAGCAAAAGGTGGCTACTTTGAAGAACCTAGAATATAAGACATATTTTCCGTTGTTTCACACTTTTTTGTTAAGTATATAATTCCACGTGTTAATTCATAGTTTTGATGCCTTCAGTGTGAATGTACAATTTTCATAGTCAAGAAAATACAGAAAAATCTTTAAATGAGAAGGTGTGTCCAAACTTTTGGTCTGTACTGTATATATACTGTTTTATAATGTTTCTTTAATAAATATGATTTTTTTATCCTCTACCTTATCTTTGGTGTTTATGGCTACTCCAATTTTCTTGGTGTTCTCTAATATTAGATATTAGTTGTGTAAAGAAGGACTGAATGGAAACTAAATCTAGAAAACTGATATCTACTCTAAGTAGTAATTTTATTTTAATGCCATGGAGTGACGAAGTGCAGAGAGCCTAGTGATGAGAGATGAAGGGGACACTACTTAATGGGGTATCGAGGTCCTGTCTAATCACCTGTCATCCATAATGTTAAATGAAAGATAGTCTCTCGCTGATCTAGTGATGTAATGTCTAATCCTATAAATAGTCAGTCTAGTCTTCCATCATTACTGTGTTTTCATCTGTTACTGTCAAGTAGTGAATACTATATAACCAAATCTACAAATTCAATATCAAAAGAATTTTAAGGGCACAGTCATAGATTTTATTTTTTTCAGGTGTTTGGGGTGGTGGGTGGGAAGGGGCTAAAACACTACAGCCACATACGGTAATTCTAGTAAGTAAAAATATCTAAAAGTTTCTTATTTTTATAGTTTTCGGTTGTAGGCCATTCCTTGGTGAGGGAAGCCTAAAGGTAGAATAAAAAGATCACTGCGTTATATGAAAAGACTGTTTGGTTTCCACCAGAAGCAGTATACACCTTCTCATATCATGTTTCTAAAAACTCTTTTTCTTGCGTTACGATGGACCCCCGGGGTGTATGCACTGATAACAAAGACTGTTGGCATGGCAAACAGATACCATCCATTTCGCACATACCTGATCATCCTGTTGAAGGACATAAGATTTATAAGCCTGAATTTCCATATGCATGCACCACACAGGACTGCATAGTTCACATTCATACTGCTCCTGTCCCTCTCGGAAGGAAGGGAGGTCACCACACAACCACTGAGGTGACAGCGTCATGATACTGAATATTGTTTAACCCCTTCCAAAAACAGCCAGTTTTGGCCTTCTTGACCAAGCTTCATTTTCAAATCTCACGTGTGTCACTATATGTTGGAATTGAAGAATGAATTTTGAATGCGTCCAGGTAACTAACATTGACATAGACATTGTACGTTATTTTACTAGTAAATTTGACTTGATAAGTTTAGTGTTTATTTGTGAAAAAAATCTGAAATTTACTAACAATTTTGGAAAATTTAGCAATTTCTAAAATATAATTTTGTTGCCGTTACAAAACATAGATATACCACACAAAATAGTTAATAAATAACATTTATTTTCTACTGTACGTTGGCTTAATTTTTTTCATTTTTTTTAGAATGCTACAAAACTTTTACAAAAAATTCTAACTTTTTTTTTTGTTTGTTAACATTTTCCAGGAAGTTTTCCCAAACCTATTTTAATAAAGGACAAACCCAGTCTTAAATTTAATTTTTTAAAAACTAAACAAGAAAAACAGCAGCAGAATTGCATTTTTTTGCAAAATTTCACCCAACTTGGAACTTGTTTTCCATTTTTCAAATCATGATATTGTAAAATGAATGATGTCATTCTAAACTACAACTTGCCTGGCAAAAATAAGCCCTCATGTAGCGCTGGCGTCCCTGCCCTCTGCTAGGCAGGGACGCTGCTCCCCTCACCGCTCTGCTCCGTGCCCGGCGTCCTCTCCCCGCTCTGCTGTCAGCGCGCGCTCCTTCCCGGCGTCCTCCTCCCGCTCTGCTCTCAGCGCGCGCTCCTTCCCGGCCCCTGTGCTTAGGGCGCGCGCGCTCCCCTCCTCTTAAAGGGGCCGCGCGCGCCGTCCTAAGGAGTCCCCGGCCAATGGCCGGAGGACTTCATCATATATAAGGCACCTCCTCCAAAATGGAGGTGCCCGAGCAATGTTGTTTGCACCTGTGTCTCACCTGTGCTTCAGCCCTCAGGTCCCGTTGCCAGTTACCTGCCAGTTACCTGCCTGATTCCTGCCAGTTACCTGCCTGTTTCCTGCCTGAATACTTGTTACCTGTCTGCCAGTCTGAGGTCCGACGGTCTGCCTTACTACTCCTGTCAGTCTGTCTAAGGACCAGCCTGCCCGCTCACCTGGGAGCGCATATCAGCTACCTGCCTGCTTGTCTGTGGTCCGACGGTCTGCCTTACTACTCCTGTCAGTCTGTCTAAGGACCAGCCTGCCCGCTCACCTGGGAGCGCATATCAGCTACCTGCCTGCTTGTCTGAGGTCCGACGGTCTGCTTTACTACTCCGGTCAGTCTGTCTTTGGACCAGCTTGCCCGCTCACCTGGGAGCGCTTCTCCGTTACCTGCCTGCTTGCCAGCCCGGAGGTCCCGTTGTCACGTGCGGTGACCACCAGCTATTCCAGAGACTCTTGCCCGCTCACCTGGGAGCGCTTCTCCGTTACCTGCCTGCTTGCCAGCCCGGAGGTCCCGTTGTCACGTGCGGTGACCACCAGCTATTCCAGAGACTCTTGCCCGCTCACCTGGGAGCGCTTCTCCGTTACCTGCCTGCTTGCCAGCCCGGAGGCTCCGTTGTCACGTGCTGTGACCACCAGCTATCTCAAAGACTCTTGCCCGCTCACCTGGGAGCGCATCTCCGTTACCTGCCTGCTTGCCAGCCCGGAGGCTCCGCCGTCACGTTCCGTGACCACCTGCTATTCCAGAGACTCTCGCTTGCTCACCTGGGAGCACCAATCTACCATCTGCCTGCTAGCCTACCCGGAGGCTCTGCCATCACAGGTCGTACCTACCCCTCACCCAGAGACTGCCCTGATCACTTGCCGTATCTCCCTGTCCGTTCACCCAGAGACTGCCCTGATCACTTGCCGTATCTCCCTGTCCGTTCATCCAGAGACTGCCACCCGCTCCCTTACAAGGGCCGCCCCCTTGTATAGTAGCTCAGAGGTTCCGCCTCCCGGACCCGTTACAGTTTGCTCGGGCCATGGAACCCGGTGGCACCCAAGCTCCCTCGCTCTCGGACCTCTGTCTTGAACTGTCCCGTCAGAGGTCCCAACAGGAGACCATCCTGGGTCACCTGCGGAATGTTAATACTCGCCTGAACACTCTGTCTGATCCACCAACAACCTCCGCCAGTACCATGGTATCCTTTTCCGGACCCCGGCTCTCTGCACCTCCTCGCTTCGGAGGCGACTCCGTCCTGGCTCGGGGCTTCATAAATCAGTGCACCCTGCATTTTGAACTATTATCCCACCAGTTTAACTCCGACCGAGCCAAAATTGCCTTTATCATGTCCCATCTCACCGGGGAGGCCCTGGCCTGGCTAAATCCTCTATGGGAGAGAGGAGATCCCCTGGTGTCCGACTTGCCTGCCTTTCTCATGGCTTTCCGGAAAGCCTTCGACGAACCCGGACGGAGGACCTCATCCGCATCTTCTCTGCTTCGCCTCCGTCAGGGAAGCCTCACCGTGGGCCAATATGCCATACGGTTCCGTACCCTTGCCTCGGAGCTGGCCTGGGATAACGAAGCCCTGGTATCCGTCTTCTGGGAGGGTCTGTCCGGCCGTATTAAAGATGAACTTGCTGGTCGGGACATTCCTACCACTCTCGATGATCTAATAACCCTTGCCACCCGGATTGACCTACGGTTCCAGGAGCGTGCCAAAGAGGTCACCCGTGAGAGAAGGATTCCACGTCTAGCTCCTACTTTCCAGGAATCCGTCATTCCTTCCGTTTCTCCACAGGTACACTCTCCTGAGCCTATGCAGGTCGACCAGACCAAGATGGTCAAATCCCGTCAGGATTTCCGCCGTGCCGAGGGGAGCTGCTTCTACTGTGGCAGTAAGGAGCATCTGATCCGTGCCTGCCCGGAGAGGTCGGGAGAACGCCTGTATCTAGGTTCACTCAGAGGGGTCGATCTAGACAAAAATAAATCCTCTCCATCCCTGCTGTTGTCAGTCTCAATCATCTGCGGGGAGAATCGTTATTCCGAACTAGCCCAACTTGACTCTGGAGCAGCCGGAAATCTTATTTCACAGTCCCTGGTGGAGAAATTCCGCATCCCCACCAAACCTCTGGCTGTACCCTTGTCTGTTGTTGCCGTGGATGGGGGCCTCTTACCTCGCCCCATCCAATTCATCACCGAATCCATTACTCTGCAGGTGGGAATGCTGCATTCAGAGAGTATCTCCTTTCACGTTCTGCCTGGTCTCCCTCACGCCCTCTTGCTAGGTCTGCCTTGGCTCCAGAGACATGCACCCGTGCTTGACTGGCAAACCGGAGAAGTCCTTCACTGGGGACAGGCCTGTCATAAAACCTGCCTGGTTCCCGTCCATTCCGTCCGTCCCTCTCCTATCCCAGCTAATCTACCTGGACTTCCGATTCCTTATTGGTCTAGTGCTGATGTCTTTGTTAAGGAGGAGGCAGAGACATCACCACCTCATAGACCATGTGACTGCCCCATCGATCCCGCCAGAGTAATGCAGGTGGCTCCCGTGAGTCTAAATTGTCTCCCTCCTGGTAAGACGTTCGTATCGGTACCTGATCGGGAGAGAATCCTACACTGGGGTCATTCGTCTAAACTAGCTGACCACGCCGGTCGGAAAAAGACCCTCCAGCTTATTACCCGACACTACTGGTGGCCTAACCTGCACAAGGATGTTATGGACTTTGTTTCTGCCTGTGTGTCCTGCGCCCGCAACAAAGTTCCGAGACACCTGTCGGCCGGCCGCCTTCTTCCTCTGCCAGTACCTGCTGCCCCCTGGCAGCATTTAGCGATGGACCCTCCTCAATTCCGTCCTGGGGATAAAGTCTGGCTCTCGTCCAAATATGTCCGACTCAAGATCCCTTCCTATAAGTTAGGGTCTCGGTTCATCGGCCCACTGGTGGTCATCGGTCAGATCAACCCGGTAGCCTATAAATTGAAACTCCCGGCCAACTTACGGATCCCTAACTCCTTCCATGTATCTCTCCTCAAACCTGTGGTACTTAACTCTTTTTCTAAGTCTACAGGTACGCCTCCTGCTCTGGTTTCTGCTGAGGACAAGTTTGAGGTAGAGAACATTCTTGCCAGCAAAAGGGTAAGAGGAAAGACCTTTTTTCTGGTAGATTGGAGGGGGTTTGGTCCTGAGGAGAGAACGTGGGAGCCCCGGGAGAACATCCATGCCCCTCTCATCCTAGCTAAATTTCTGTCTGGCCTAAAAAAGGGGGGGCCTAAAGGGGGGGGTACTGTAGCGCTGGCGTCCCTGCCCTCTGCTAGGCAGGGACGCTGCTCCCCTCACCGCTCTGCTCCGTGCCCGGCGTCCTCTCCCCGCTCTGCTGTCAGCGCGCGCTCCTTCCCGGCGTCCTCCTCCCGCTCTGCTCTCAGCGCGCGCTCCTTCCCGGCCCCTGTGCTTAGGGCGCGCGCGCGCGCGCTCCCCTCCTCTTAAAGGGGCCGCGCGCGCCGTCCTAAGGAGTCCCCGGCCAATGGCCGGAGGACTTCATCATATATAAGGCACCTCCTCCAAAATGGAGGTGCCCGAGCAATGTTGTTTGCACCTGTGTCTCACCTGTGCTTCAGCCCTCAGGTCCCGTTGCCAGTTACCTGCCAGTTACCTGCCTGATTCCTGCCAGTTACCTGCCTGTTTCCTGCCTGAATACTTGTTACCTGTCTGCCAGTCTGAGGTCCGACGGTCTGCCTTACTACTCCTGTCAGTCTGTCTAAGGACCAGCCTGCCCGCTCACCTGGGAGCGCATATCAGCTACCTGCCTGCTTGTCTGTGGTCCGACGGTCTGCCTTACTACTCCTGTCAGTCTGTCTAAGGACCAGCCTGCCCGCTCACCTGGGAGCGCATATCAGCTACCTGCCTGCTTGTCTGAGGTCCGACGGTCTGCTTTACTACTCCGGTCAGTCTGTCTTTGGACCAGCTTGCCCGCTCACCTGGGAGCGCTTCTCCGTTACCTGCCTGCTTGCCAGCCCGGAGGTCCCGTTGTCACGTGCGGTGACCACCAGCTATTCCAGAGACTCTTGCCCGCTCACCTGGGAGCGCTTCTCCGTTACCTGCCTGCTTGCCAGCCCGGAGGTCCCGTTGTCACGTGCGGTGACCACCAGCTATTCCAGAGACTCTTGCCCGCTCACCTGGGAGCGCTTCTCCGTTACCTGCCTGCTTGCCAGCCCGGAGGCTCCGTTGTCACGTGCTGTGACCACCAGCTATCTCAAAGACTCTTGCCCGCTCACCTGGGAGCGCATCTCCGTTACCTGCCTGCTTGCCAGCCCGGAGGCTCCGCCGTCACGTTCCGTGACCACCTGCTATTCCAGAGACTCTCGCTTGCTCACCTGGGAGCACCAATCTACCATCTGCCTGCTAGCCTACCCGGAGGCTCTGCCATCACAGGTCGTACCTACCCCTCACCCAGAGACTGCCCTGATCACTTGCCGTATCTCCCTGTCCGTTCACCCAGAGACTGCCCTGATCACTTGCCGTATCTCCCTGTCCGTTCATCCAGAGACTGCCACCCGCTCCCTTACAAGGGCCGCCCCCTTGTATAGTAGCTCAGAGGTTCCGCCTCCCGGACCCGTTACACCTCATATGGCTATATCGATGGAAAAAAAAAAAAGTTATAGCTCTTGGAAGAAGGGGACGAAAAAACTAAATAAAAAAAAAACAAACAATTGTCCAGCCCCAAATAGATAATTTTGACATAATCAATAGATGGTTTACATATTTCAAATACTGTAAATGTGGATTATTATGAAAGATTGGCTTTTTCTCCCAGATCGTCAACTACAAAACCTGGAGAAAATCATATAATTAAGCCAAAAGAAAGTATGTCCTAAAGCAAACTGAATCAATGCTAGAAATAAAGTTGACGTGTTTCTACATTAGCGATGTGTCATGTAACACCTGCTATATCGCCACCAAACCAAAATGGTGATTTATAAGTATGTACAGCGATAAAGCATCACAGTACAAGCGATGGTGTCAGCGCTTACAATTACATTTTAACACCATTTTTACAGCTCCTGAAACTCTTAAACGTGATCTAGTATTGATTACATAACCTTGTAAAAACGTGTACTGACAAGTAAAGTCCATGGCTGCTACGATTGGCCTCCAAGTAAAACAACAACAAAAAAAACCCTTTAACCTCACCCCCTGCACTAGTGCTGTCCAGAGATGTCCGCACCGATCTTCCACCTCTCACCAGTTAACGGCTGTCATGGGATGCAGGGGAGGGGGGAGTTTTACGGCATTGGAGAAGCGGATGTCCAATTAGTGGATAGCCCACTTTATATTTTTCGCTCTCTCTCTGGGTGTATTCTTATTTTTTGTAAGATACAGAATGTGAAAGTAATCAGTACATTTACTGTAATCTTCAGCATTCATGATCACAACTTCTTCCCCTCGTCTGCAGGCTTGGATTGGGTTTTGCTTCTTTTCGATCTCTTAACGCCTCTTTCTTCTTGTGTTCGTGTAGCTGGCTCTTGTAATACCCTCTAGGTCTCTACACTATATGAGTGACTCCATGCAGTCATTGTTTGAAATGATTGGCATTAAATTAGATTTCTCTCTCAAACCATTACTTTATATTTGCTCACCTCAATTTCTCTATTTTTTTTGTAATATGATTGGAGATGAGATATGTCTTTACATTTAAATCTAACAAGTTTATGCCCATTTATATAGTAGGTCTAAAATGTCTTGATTCTTTAGATGCGCAAATTTTAAGCCTTTATTCAGTACTTTATGATGTGCAAAAATTTTGACACAAAAAAAAAATAAATTGGTGTTTATAAACATTTATTACCTCCTTTTCTACTCTTTCCACTTTTTAAACTAGTTGCCGTAATTCTGCGGTCCTTTCGGAATATTTTCATGGTGGTGATGTTTTCTCCCAGCGAGGCTTCCCTTGCTCCTTTTTTTATGCATATAGAAAGGAACTAAATATTTCACAGTTTGGTTTATATATGGTCTTTCCTCTCATACGTCTATAATTTTCCTTCTTGGGACTATTCTGTGTATATTCTTACATAACATTTTTTTTATTTAGTTTATAACAATGCGGCTTGTGTGCATGTATGAAAACGAGCAGTAATGTGTGATTAATGACAAGCATGTCTGTACTGATGAGTGGAGTTTCCTCCCTGTATTGTTTCTCGAGCCGTGTTCACATAAGAGCAGCATTCAAACGTCAAAATTGTGGCCGCATGATATATCAGTAAGGCCAGGTTGTTGGCACACTTTAATTCATCTGTAGTCACACTATTCTGATTAATTTAAGCAGTATTTTTCAGCTGCAGGGGCTTCTGCAGCGGTGTCAGCCTCATGTGAACAGACACTTACATAGACCTGTACCGCGTATCAATGGGAAATAGGTTACTTAAATGTGCCACTTGAAGTTGGTGTTAGGTCAGTTTTGAGAGAAGCAATAATAAGGTTTCTTTCCTTTCTAAAGAATAATTGTGTTTTGGAGCTGGGAACTACTATTTGAAAGAAGATCTCTTTGTTTTTTTTATCCCGTTAAAACATATAGAATAATTATTTTAATATGTGCTTGTTCAGGGGGATGGGTTAGTGCAGATGCACTTGATTAGAGGAAGTTATCCTACAATCCCATTGAGGAAGTTGAACGGGTGAAATCCTGGGTTGGGCAGGACGTTGAGCATATGGTTTTTATTTTTTTTAATTAAATTATATTAATGTGTTCACTATCCTATACTCTATTCTGGTTTGCTGGGTGCATTCAGATTTAATTTTAAAGAGAAAAGAAATATGAGTGTAAAGTCACAAACCCTACATCTATCCTAATGGAAAGACCCTGATTAGAAGAACTACCTGCTCAATAGGTATCAATACGAAAGCTGATTGTTTTCTTTATAGCATTTAGGCCGTGTGCTTATTGATGTTCCGTATTTTCGCTGCATCAAACAATGCAGAATCTTACAGTTCCAGCAAAGTGAATATAGAGTTTATAGAAAGCTCCTGCCCACTGTGCTTTTTGTCTACTTCTACTTTCGAAAAATGTAAAATTTCTCTTACAGTACGCAAAGTTTCATGCACATAGTTTTCCTATCAACTCACATTAGATACAGAAAATTAGAAAAAAAAGAATGCACATACATTTTTAGTGCATTTTTGTGGCAGAAATGCATCATTTTTTTTTTGCATATAATTCACTCAACTACATTAACAAAGCTTTGTCAAAAGCCAAATACCAAGAAGTATCAAAAACAAAGCAAGTTTAGGGTTCTTTCACACGTTCGGATATTTCCGGTACTGGAAAAACCAGATGTCTTGATACATGTGGCAACCACGTGCCACATCAGTATCATACGTACCGGCACCTGGGAATCAGCAGTACAGTTAGCACTGTACCCAAATGTCGGGTGCTGAACGCTGCCCTCATCATTGTCCCCTGGCAGCACTGCGATTAGTGCCAACAAGGGAAAATGTAGAGTATTAGTCTGCTTCCGCTGTCTCCAAAACCTGTAAAAATAAAATAAAAAAAATCCTTATACTCAAGTATCCGAAGAGGAAATGTGTCCCACACTGTAATCCATCTGACCGCACACGCTGAGGAGCAGAGCAGAATGACTCGCTCCAACGAGCAGAACAGATCAGGGGCCCGCTCACCGCAGCAAGTCAGTCATTCTCCTGAGTGTGTGCGGTCACCTCCAATCAGATGGATTACAGCATGGGACAATATTTCAGACAGGTGAGTATTATGGTTGTTTTTTATTTTATTTTTATTTCAGGGAACAATGGCTTCAGGGAATTAGTTGTAAAGGTGAGTATAATGTTTATTTTATTCTTATTTTACACTTGCTGGACACAGCAGGGGCAGAATACTACTCTCGACATTGTCCCTGGCTCACGCTGATCTCAGCGCAAGCAGGGGACAGTGATGACAGACGCCTTCAGCACCCGATGCAGGAACAGCGCGAACTGTACCGCTGATTCTTAGGTGCCAGTACATGACACACGGATGTCATCCGTGTATCATCAGTGTGCGGGACGTTTTGCGGTACATGCTGCTGGTAAAAGACGGACATGTCAGAGTGTTTTGCCCACAGACACATGGTCCGTGAAAACACACTGACATGTGCACAGACTCCATTCATATGAATGGGTCTGCGTGTCAGTGTCTCCGGTACGTGTGGAAACAGACCCCACATGTACTCAAAAAACACAGACATCTGAAATAGCCCTTATTTTAACCCTAGAACGCATACCTGGGGCCTCGCAGGCCCACCCTGTTAATTGTTTTCTATTTTCTGCATGATTTCTTTAGTTAGAATTTTGAAACTCTAGTTATTCCTCAGGTATGTAGTTGTTTGTCATTTCCAGTTGGTCATTTATTTATTATTATTTGCACACGGGCCTAAAAGGCCCCAGGTATGTGAAAGTGTAGATTTTTATGGTCATGCGTTCTAGGGTTAAACATGTCTCACCAAAACGAGGCCAAAAAAAAATGCAGCGATAAAAACAAATAAAAAAAAACGCACTAAAAAAAAAAACCTCAATGAAAAAAATGCAAGTAACTTAAGGCCACATTCACACGTTCAGTATTTGTAAGCCAAAACCAGGAGTGGAACAATCAGGAAAAGTATAGTATAAACACATCACCACTTCTGCATTTTTCACCCACTCCCGTATTTGTAAGCCAAAAACAGAGGTAAAAAAGTCAAACACAAAACTCACCAAAAGTTCATAGGCCAAGGCTACGTATGGCTCGCTCACATGAGCGTATACATTGGATGAGTGGTATCCGATGTTTTAATCGGATTGCACTTGGACCAATATTAGTCTATGGGACAGTGCATGTGTGTTTTTTTTTCTCTTCCCAATTCGGCATGAGGAAAAAAAAAACCAAGGGGCTCCATAAATCGGAAGACACACACATTCAAATCTAGGGATGCGTGTAAAACATCAGACTGCACCAAGCTGTCATCAGAGTGCAGTCCGATTTAAGAGGACACAGACAATGGAGAAATTAAGTTTGTGTGATCCCGGCCTTAGTCATGGGATTCTATTATGTCTATCACCTTATTTGAGAGCCCTTAAATCATAATATAAGCCTCTAAGGATGCCAGATGCAATCTGTCTGCTTACAGATGAAAAATTGTACCTTGAGAAAAAAAAAAAAAAGTTTCATTGACCAAGGAAGCACTGAAGGTTTTTTGTGCTTGATATTTCAAAAGGGAATCTCAAGATATTTTTGGGACAAACAGGTGCACAATTAGTTGCTTTGCATTTTTCCCCCCACTTTTGAAATATTTTTCGCTACTTAAATAAAAAATATCTATGAAAGTTTGGTATAATCATAGTTGTACTGACCTGGGGAATCGTATTTCCAGGTTATTTTTGACCACAGAACATTGTAAAACAGGAATAAAAATAAAAGCTGATTTTTTTTCCATTTTATTCCACTTTCATTTTTTTTTTTTCAGGACATTGTATATTAAAATGATTGAAGCCATTCAAAAATACGACGAGAAAAAAAAACAAGTGCTACGTCGAGGGAAAAATAAAGTTATGCCTTGAAAGAAGGAGGAAAAAAAAAGAAAAATTTTGTTCACGCATCTTGGTAGGTGTGTGGGCCCCAAGTTCTTCACCACCAATTCGTTGGGATGTAGAAGTGAGCAGCTCTGGACGTGGCTGGAAAACCCCTTTTAACTCCTTCCTGACCTAGGACTTACCATGAGTTGATCCAGCATCATACCCAGCAGATGATTACATCTTCCTCTAACAGTAGTGAGCAGAACGAAGCTCTGCCTGCTGCTATTAACCCCTTAAAACACACATGTCAATCTGACAGAACTATTTAAAAGAAAACTTGTCAGCACAATTTTGTAAAGTAAAGACCTTGCTGTAATACTGATTACATTGATACCTTTGGTGAAGAAACTCGCCTTGGTTTTTTTTCTGTAATCACCATTTGAAGGTTTTTGCTAAATTGATTTTGGTGCACAGGGGCCAGACAATACACTGGGTCTTCTCACTATTTGTGATTTCCTGCCCCTTTTTAGTGTCATTGTCATTATATTGTTTTCAGGACTGTGTGGGGGCCTTTATACTATTTGGAGGCCTATGCGGAGTCCAGTATACTATGTAGCAGGTCATTAGACAGTTTGCAGGGCTATGTGGGGGCCATTCTAATCTTTGGAGGGCTATGTGGGGGCCATTAAACTGTGTGCGGGCCATTATACAATGTGGAGGGTTGTGTTGGGATCATCATACTGTGTGGAGGGTTGTGTAGGGGCCAGCATACTGTGTACCAATATACCATATAGAGGGCTGTGTCTGGGCCATCACATTGTGTTGGGGAATCATTATTTGCGGGGGATACAGTAGGGCCATCATACTGTGTGTATGGAGGGTACTGTGTAGTGGGATCATTTGGCTTTGCTCACCAAAAAGAGACAGTTTCTTTGGATCTCGAAATAATGGATTGCACTCGAGACTGATATTATTTAGTGAGGCAGTGCAGATCTTTCTCAGCTGTATTCAGCGCAAGTTTAAAAAAAAAACAAAAATCAGCGCAGAATTGGATGGGTATTACAATTCTGTAGCATAGGAAAAGTAAAAGTCATGAAAGGTCCTCTTTAAAAGGAATCTGTCACTAGGTTTATATGATCTAATCTGTTGTCAGCATAATGTGAGGAATGAAACCCTGATTCCAACAATGTATATTACTACTTTAGTGGGGCAGCAGTTGTGACAATCAGTTTTGCAAGACTTTGCCTGGGTAGGGATAATCTGCTGATAAAACCACTCATTGTATTGAAACAACAGCACACAGCCTAATAAGTGATACATCACTGAAATCAGTGTCTCTGCCCCTACTTCACGCTGTCCTGATTACATAGCAAATAACTGCTAGTGCTAGCAGATTCCATTTCGCACGTCATGGACAGGTCCTTTTGAACGGCTTAATTATTTTCTTCTCTCATAGCCTTTAAACGTTCAATAGCATGGGAACTGAACAGTTTTGCACAACTTTTTACATTGAAGCTCAATTATCATCTAAAGTATGCCGATGATCAGTCTATGGCAGAATTGAATTTTTTGCATTAATAAGTCCTTCGTTTGGCTTTCAAAGCGGAACATCCTCTCGATTCACATTATCCACACACATTTTGTTTTCAAAGTTTTTATTGGAACAATTAAAATTTTGCCACAAAAAATGCCCACTTATTTGTATGAACTTGTGTACCACTATTTATGGGAACCATTTTTGGAACTAAATCACCTAAAGAGTAGGAACATATACTCCAATGACTTTTTTGTGTAACAATTAACCCATTAACAACCAGGCAATTTTCTTTTTTTATCCCCATTTTGTTTTCTCCTCCTACTTCTTTCAAGAGGCATAACATTTTTATTTTTTCATCGATCGTAGCCGTTGTGGGACAAGTTATACTTTTGCATGACACCATTAATTTTATCATTATGTGATGTGCTGGATAAGTGGGAAAAATTCCAAGTGTGTCAAAATAACGAAAACAGCGTAATACTTCATTTATTTTATTGACAACGTTCCTTAAAATGGTAAAAATGACCGGGCAGTATGATTTTCCGAGACAGTATGATTACAGCAATACCAAACAAGCATTGCTATTGTTTTTATTTTTATTTTTTTTAAAGTGGTGACATTTTTTGGGGGAAAACTTGTAAAATGGGAAGAAAAAAAAAAAAAAAGTTTACCTTGTGCTGCCATTTTCCAAAACATTTTCAATTTTCTGGTAATTGAGCCGTGTGAGGCCTTTTTTGCACCCCGAGCCAACATTTTTGTGTCATTTTGGTATAGATTAGCTGTTGTGATCACTTTCCATTGCATTTTACTTTTTTGGCTCTATTGCAACAAAAAATAGCAATTCTAGAGGTTATGATTTATTTTTTTTTCCCTCAATAAAAACAGTGTAATGAGTAGAGTTGATTTTATATTTTGATAGATTGTATTTTTTTTGGACACAGATGCACAATGTGAATTTTTTGTTATTTCCTAATGGGGGCACCACATACTCATGGTCAAGTGTCTTAATAAAAGATGGAGAAAAGGCAAATAAAAAAAAAGAAAAACTATAGTAAGATTATATTTTAATCTTTCAAAGCTTCAATCTTGATTTTGTTTTACTCATAACTGCCCTGAGAGCAGGTTCTAAAAAGGTAACTGGGATATATAAAAACCAAAAGGTAGAATTGGAAGTGTTGTCTGACATTTTTTTTTATTTTTTTTTTTTAAGTGTGTAGAAGACCGGAAACTCAAAATTAAACCATTTATACACACCAAATAATTGCCCATATGGCCTTGTCCAAAAATACTGTAACTAGGATCTGACCACGTGCTCATGACCGCTGTAGCCAGTCACTGACCTCAGCTGTCACTGGTTGACAGTGCTACCATCACCGCTAAAGCCCATAAGGCTATGTGCCCACAATGCAGAATTGAAGCAGAAAATTTCTGCAGCGTTTCTGCATGTTCTTGGTAGTAAAAACCCTTGCAGATTTTACACGCGTTTTTCAAGGGTTTTTACACGCGGATTTGACTTCGGTTTTTCAAATGCATTGTGACCTCAAATCCGCATGTGCACAGAACATGCGGATTTTCATTGGGGATCATGGGGCACGGATTACCAAGCGTTTTTCAAGCTTTTACACTGCGGAAATTGCGCATCAAAAACGCATAGTGGGCACACAGCCTAACAGTAGTGTTCATGCCCGTGGTCAAAATAGCAACAGTTTAAAAAGAGGCTGGACTATCACAACAGAATAATAATACATCTCACCTGATAATTTTGTCGATTACTTCAGCTCTATGTGCCCACTTTTTAAAAAAATCTCAGACATCCAGTTTAACCATGTTCAGGCTAGTGTGTTAGTGCCGTAGCTGTAACGGTATAATGATCGAACATGATGTAAACCTTTCATATGTCATTAGTATCTGTTCGATGCAATTGTGGCATCGCATACATTTCTGCATTCCACTTGTGTAGGCAGTATGACATTATGGCAGATCCCAATTTCTGCAAAGCATCAATTACTAGGTTTCGTGTAGGTTTTATAAAAATCACACTTTAGCTATGTTCACACGTTGGGTTTTGCAGTGTATTTTGCAGCAGATTTTTATACAAATTTTCAGCTGCGTCTAGCAGTACCAGCAAAGTCTATGAGAAACCAGCATTCTCTGTTCACACATGTTGCTTTTCGCTTGCTGCATATTTTCTGCCTTGCTTGTGTATTTGGAAAATAGAAAAATAGAGCATGTGCCTTTCAGTGTTTCTGCAGCAGAAAAAGCACCTGCGTAAGTAATGGGTGGTCAAAAATGCACGATTTTTACGCAGCTGTTTTCCTGCCAGAGAAAAGTTAACAGCAGAAAAAAAACACAACGTGTGTGAACATAGCCTTTCAGTCTGACAGCCTCCTGGTATTTACAAGCCGCATCTCCCCCAGTGATTGACAACTTTCTCCCTATACTGTGCATATGTCCACAAATCCCAACCAGATAAAAGGCCAAATGGACAAACCTTTGGCCTTTACCTGGTGAATAAGGTCATATGGCCTAATTTTTTTTTTTAATCCCAGCTTTGTTGCATCCATTCTTTTCAAACACTAGGATTATGGAGTGCTGTTACGTCATCTCCAAGCTTATCAGTCCTGAGCTTGTTTTTCTGTATAGACAGAAGTTAGGCTCCTGCATTGATAACATTTTAGAATTGGTCAATTTTCTACAGGCAACTCTTAAGATACCTCCCCCACAAAGTTCTGCCCTCCTTGGTGCTCTGTTTCCGATACAGCGGAAGATATAAATTCAGTTTTAAATAAGAGAACAGTGGTAAAAGGCAACAAGTCCCTACAATGACTAACTGCAGAATTAGAGAAGTGCCCTATATTGTGTATACCATGTACAGATTTTTCCAGTGTGTTCCTATGAGACAGCTTCACATTGCTCTCCTCTGTTGACAGGTAATAACCTATCACAAGCAGGAGGCAAGGGACCCAGGCTGCTACTGCACAGTGATGAGTGAAGGGAGATTTAGAACTAAAGAACAGAAGTTCTTTCACCAAGATCTATCATTTGCTGCACTTGGGTTTTACCCCCTCTATGTCTGAAAAGCCAGATGAATAATAGGAAATGTAAATTGCTTGTCGGCACTAACCTCCAGTAGGGTGTATGCACAAGGTGTTTTTTCAGGCAGATTGCACCTTCAATCCGCTTGGAAAAAAATGCTGCAAAAGCGCTCCATAAAATGAACAGTGCACAGCAATGTTCTGCCTTAAGTCAATTCTTTTAACAGATTCAGAAACCCTAAAGCAATTAAAAGTAGTAACATGTTCGTTATTTGGCATGGTTTCTGCTGGGCAACCACATTTGGCTTTATAGAGTGAAAGCCGCCGCAAGAACTAAGGCAAAGCTGCCTCAGGAAAAACTGCCGCCGGCATTTTTCTGAGGCAGCGTCGCCAGGGAAGACTCATTTAGACGCTGGCGCACAGCCACTAGACACAGTGTGCACACACCCTTAGGAAAACCACAGCAGAGGGGGACACGAGTCTAGAGCCTAAATACAGCAAATAAACCAAAGCCAATATACAAAAAAAAAAAAAAAGAATACAATAGTCATTCTGCACTAGAAAATAATTCTGGAATGTTACATTCATATATTAAATGAACACATCAATGCATAAAATTCCAAAAAGTCAGTTTAGTATTTTCTTTAAGCAATCCACTTTTTTTTTTTTTTTTTTTTCATTGAATAGTTTTATTGTAAGACAATTGCAGGGCCAATATAAATGTTATTCCAGAACAATAAAGTGCTGTTAACGTAATCACCTGATTCTTGTTTGTGTGCTCTACACTCCTTATAACCACATCAAGCCCTTCGTTCCAAAGGGGATGGGGGGATAGAAGAAAAAAAAAAAGTATATAGTGGCTGAATTTAAATTAATTTATGAGCTGCATAAGAAAATTATGTAGGTTACGGCTCCCCACTTCCCCCAAAAAGAGAAGAAAGGAGGACAAAAAAAAAAAAGAAAGAAGGGAGGCCAACTGAAAAGCGGCACCAAGGTGTGCAAGTTACCTGGATTGATTACTTGAAAACAGTAAGGACATTAATGCAAAATACATGAGAAGCCCTGGCAAACCAACTTGCTGCCCTTTTATATTCACACTACATATGTATTAGTACTCACTGATGATGCAGCATGCCACTTAGGCAACAATCTCTGCATTTCTTGCAAGTTTCATTTAAAAAAGGGACCATCACAAAAAATGATATTCTTAAAAGTAATTCATATTTAACATTACAATCTAACAGTAATGCTTTAATGCATGGTTAATTCATCTTTTCTTCTCTGTGGTCTGTCACTCTTAATCTGTCTCCATGCCATTTTGCCACTAGCTGTCAATCCCAGCTTTTATAATACAAGTGAAGTGAGACTGTGGTATGGCTTAAGAACAGAAGAAAATGGTCATTTAAAGTCCCTTTAAAGCAAAATAGGAGGTGAAAGCAAAAAAAGAGTAAGACATTCTGCACAAGCGTGTCAAGTTTTCATTCTAAGGACTTAACAAGCCAGAATATTCTCCGCCAATAATGTTAGGTTAAAGAAAAGGCAATATTGAAAGAAGCCGCTTTACCTGCAGAAATACAGCAGAACGCCAATAAAAATAGCCATGCTGCTTTAGTGCAGAATAGAAAATGAAATTTCAACGGACTAGGAATTGGATTTTAATTGGGCTGGCAAAATGCTGCATAGAAGTATGCGAACACACAACAGTCATGTCCAAGCCAGTGCATAGAGGAGATAAAGCACTTATGGTAATTGCAAACATTAACATGTTCATAAAGCTTTTACAACTTAGCAAATGGTCCATAGAAAGATACCCATCCACACACTGGAAGATTACAAGAGCAGGAGGAAAAAAACCTTAAACCTGTAATTAGGAAAAATAAATCCACAAAACCAGCATCAGCAGGGATGATGAGAAAAAAAAAGGGCTAAAAATCAACTGCCACTCTCCCCTTACCCCTGCCTGGTACCAACAGAAAGAAAACAAACCAAAGGGAACAGATTTTACAGGTTAGGGTGCAGATGTTTCAAAATTTAGGATGACATAGAAAACCAAAATTTCTCATAGAATTTGTAGGTCTAAAATATGGGCAACCAATCCTTTGAGTGCTGATGGAGTGAGATTAGACACATTCGGATGGAGACATTACCAGCCGACGCCTTACTGATGTTTCCCATTAACAGTGCTTTTGTAAGAAACCGACAGTCCAAGCACACACCCTCCAGTGGTCCTAGAAGTCCCATAAAAGCATCATCTATGAAGCAACACAAAACTTTCCAGCTTTTCAGGGATTTCTTTTCTGTACTGTAGATTGTGTTTGACGATCACGCGTGCAGCGAGACATTGCAGGGTGGTGTGATTGATGGGCTGGATCAAGTTCTTGGCCATTTCCTTCTCATCCAGCAAATCACAGGCAGTTAGGTTGTGTGCGTTTGTAGAGTCAAAGTGTGCCCCAGATTTTATGAGCAGATTCATGATATCTGGATGATTGTTGAGTGCTGCGATGTGTAACGGACTGTTCTCTTCAGAGTCTCTGACGTTAACATCCGCGCCGCACTCCAACAAAATGGCGGTCACCTGAAGAGAGGGAAATTTGCAAACAGGGTAGCGGCCAACACAAGTGGTGTTTTTGTCGACAGCCAGGTGCAGAGGACTAAAGTTGTTTTTTCCTTTGGGATGCAGCTTAAGGAATCGATAGATATTCTGTTTTTTGAAGTGCTCTTGCTCAGAGCTGCAGGGTACCTTCTCCAGCAAACAGATCAAGTGCAAAATAATAGATAGGGCCTTGTTTAACTGGATTTGGTCAGGCGGCGTTGTTGCATGTCTGACCGCCCTGTCTATTTCTAACACGCTTTTGCACAATACACCCATAAGGTCATCAAAAGTAACTGTAGTGTCAAACAAGCCTTTTGCTCGGTCCTGAAGCATGAAGGAAAACAGCTCCGCAAAAGACAGTAAACTACTTGCAGTCATAGGACTTAAAGGATCCAGGTTGTTCTGCTGCATGTCCAAGGCGTACTTCCATAAATTAATACAGCGTTTGAAGTTTCCAGAGTCTGCGTAAACTGCACCTCGGTACCGGATGTAATAGGATGTATCTGGATGCGATGGACCCAAGATTCGCTCCCTTATCAACAGCGCCTGCATCCTCATCTCATCAGGGTCAGCAATAAGGTTGTCTAATTCTTCTGCAGTATTAACCTCCTTGGCATAGTCATAAGCCATTATTAAGGCCTCTGGCACAGGCTTGCTGATGACATTAGTCCTGTCGCTGTATCTCATATCCATAGCTCTCTTCCAATACTTTAAGGCACCAAGAAGGTCCCGCTTTTTGTCAACAAACGTAGCTCCAAGGAGTTCAAGTGCATTGATGCGCTCAGTTTTACTGGTCTGCGGGTGTTGAGTAAGGAAATCAACAATATTAGTGTGGCCGGTGACACTGGCTGATAGCAGTGGCGTCATACGGTACCCATCTTTTTCCATGCGAGCTCCGTATTTCAGAAGCATTTTCATTATTTCCAAACTTCCTGATTCAGCACAATCATGCAAGGCGGTATTTCCTGAAAAGAGAAGTAACTCGAGTTAAACTGAGTCATAGGACATGGGAAACAGACGAAGAGAAGGAAAAAACATAAAAGAGGCAAAGACCCAAATGAACAAAATTAATCACACGCAATTGTGCTATGAAATGCAATGCTCTCAACAACTTTACCACCCGCTGACGAACAATAGTCAACTTGTAGTCGTTTAAGGATGTAAAGCACATCATTATTAACAAGGTGGAGTTTTTCCCCTGACATGGATGCTAGCAGGTATAGGGAACTGCTCGCACAGCAGCCACTGAATATTGACGGGACCGTTGGACCAGAGCCCTGCAAATCAACAAACGCAGCTCTAATTTTTTTTCATTTATTCTCACCAGCTGCAACTCCTCCAACCTCACAGCAGGCGGTTCTGATGGACTTAATCTGGCCAGGAAACGTTGATATCGAGTTCCAGTCACTTGTCCGCTGCAGGCAATGACAGGTCTGAGTGGTCAGGTGACCCAAGTGCGTGATGTCACTATGTCCTACCGATGAAGGCTACAAGAGCAGCCTGCGCTGAAGCTAATGTGATCGCAGTTGGTGAAATATTATAAAATTATTGTTTTTCTAAAGTCACCATGCCCTGCCTTTGCAAAGTTACTTGGGAGTTGCAATACAATGTTATTAATATTAGCCACACAACAGTTTTACACAAATGATTAATGGAAACAATAAAAAGACAGACAAAACAAAACCCAAGTAAAGTGAACTTACAAAAAATGTGTACATAAAATAAATAATAGCTTTGCACTTTTCTTCTGGATTAAAAATAGTTCTAAGAAAATGATGGATCTAGGCCAAAAGGTTTTAGGATTTATTTTTTTTCTAGACCAAGAGGACTATATGGTGTCTCATATAGTCTCATAAGCATTGCAATAAAAAGTTAGCCATGACTTCTTTCTTGTAGACTCTCAAAGAATAAATGAGAATAAAAATCTTGTCTGGTGCCTGCCTTTTTATAAGGCTACACAATAAACAAGGTCCAAAGTATTCCTCTACAGTCGTGGCAAAAGGTTTTGAGGGGCACAAATTTTGGTTTTCACAAAGTTTGCTACTTCAGTGTTGTCTGGACCAACAGTAAAGAATCCAGAGACCATTCATGTGTGGGGCATTTCATCCAAGGGAGTGGGCACACTCACAATTTTGCCAAATAACACTGCCATAAATAAAGAATGATATCTAAACATCTTAAAAAGAGCAACTTCTCCAATGATCCAGGAACAATTTGGTGATGTACAATGCTCTTTCCAGCATGAAGGAGCAACATGTCAAAAGGAAAAAGTGATAACTACGTGTCTTCGTGAACTAAATAATGACATTTCGGGCCCATGGCCTGGAGAATTCCCAGATCTCAAGCCCATTGAGAACCTGTGTCAATTCTCAAAAAGCGGTTGACAAACAGAAATGGAGATAAACGCCAGACACTAATTAGGCAAGACTGGGGTGCCTTGTGCTAAAGTTCTGCGATTTTTGTAGTTCTCACGCCATTTTTGCCCAGCTCCAACGAACTGGGTGGTACTGGGGTGTGGCAACCCCCACTCATCAAATCCATGCTGAGCAGTGGCATTCCCTACGCCACAAATCTTATTCCAGCCCCCTGTCCAAGAGTAAGATTTGTGGAGAGGCGCACACAGCCTCTTGCCACTTGTCAGATGCTCCCAATTCATTTACAGGCATGTGCTGGTTCATGAATCAGTAGCAGCTGACTCCAGCAAGCTCCCTTATCAACATCGGCATGAAAACCACTGGTCTTGATTAAATTGGGACCAATATATTTGTCAGTAAATAAGTAAAAACTTATGAAATGCTGATAATTGTACTTCACTAACCATAGAAACATCGGAGAAAAAAAAAAAATCTAAAAAACACTGAAGCAGCAAATTGTGAGTCTCAAAGTTTGACGGCAACCGTAAATACAGGTTTGTTGTACGCCAGGGGTGGGGGAACCTCATGTCGCCGTTGTAGGCCCTCGACAACCTTTTATCCGACCCCGGGCAGACTCCCGAGGACCGCAGTGCTTGGGCCGGCAGTTGTATTTTGCAGTCTGCCGACACATTAGTTTCTTCTTGCTGTATGAGCATGTGCACGCAGTGGTCACTACTGCACCCTGAGGCGCGTGCAATGAAAGATTACGTCCGGACACCAGTGTCAGCATGTACTTTGTGGGCGAAGTTAGCGCGTGATTTGTACGGCCCCCAAAGGATGGTATAAATATCCAAATGGCCCTTGGCAGGAGAAATATTCTCCACCCCTGCTCTACACCAGGTGTAATTCAACCCTTGTAAGCATATTTTGAATACCAAATGTCCACTATACCACCAACCCCGTTGCGGAACAGGCACATTTTCAGGCTTCATCATACATGCTCTTTAACATTTCTAAAACGTTTTCCTTGTTTGGATGTTCAAATAATTTTTGCCTCTTTCATGGTACATGCTTTTTTTTGATAAATCGAAAGAAAAGGATAAAGAAAAAAAAAAAATTAAGACCAAAACGAAAAGCTAAAGACATTTTAAATTGTCTTTTCCTCTCTGTAGAAATTTTTACATTATTACATATTGGACATTTTAAACAGACACAGGGCTAAAAAAGGTAATTCAGACAGGCTGCATCTCTAGTTGTATTTGGTTTCTCTGGCTTACTTATTTCACATACTACTAGGGATGTGGAGTCAGTAAGCCAAACCTCAGACTCCTCAATTTCCCCAACTCTGACTCCACAGCCCGGCCTCACTACTGAGCGTGTACATAAAGTGCAGCACAGATTCATCTCAACTAAAAGCCCAGATCCTTAGATCAGGAACAGAACAGACATTTATAGGACATTTCATAACTTTCCCAAATTCTTATGAAACCATTTACAGCACATCCTGCATTGTAGTAATGTACCCAATTTACTACACATTTTAGGAGTCGGTCCATTTTATATAGACTCCACCAAAATGGATTCAGTAAAATTGGAGTCGGTAAGCCAACCCTCCGACTCAGACTCCTCAATTTCCATGCCACAGACTCCAACTCTGACTCCGAGACTCCCTCATACATGGCTCATGTTTAAGTGATACTGTAGCACAGATTAATCTCAGCTAAAAGTCTAGACCCTTAGATCAGGAATAGGACATTTCACAACTTTCCCGAATTCTTATAAAAAAATATTCCCCCAAACTGCATTGAACTACTGTACCCAATTTATTATATATTTTATACCGACTCCACCAAAATGGGCTCAGACTCGACGACTCCAACTCCACAGCCCTTGCCAGACATTTAGAAATTAAGGGCAGTCCAGAAGTAGCAAAGAGGGCCAGTCAATTATACATTGCAAAACTCCCTGTCATCACCTGATTTTGCAGCTCTTTTCCTGTTGCACTGCATCACTCCATTTCAGAGATACTGAGATACTCACATTTGTTGCTTTTGGAGAGCAGTATGTAAAATCTCTGCTTGCAGAACAGATTTTCTACAGTGTCCTCAGGGTGTGTGCCTTCACCCCCCTCCTCTCGGCACTGTCAGTCACAGCTCAGCAGCCAATTTAGCAAAAAGGGGTGAACGTGCACGCTCCTAGGGAAATGAAATGTTACCATCTCTGCAATGCACTGATGTAATGCAAAAGTCAGGATCAGGGGAGCTCAGATTTTTACAAGGTGACACAGAAAACCTGTCACTTGTTAAATAGTAAAAATATAAGTAAGGCACGGCTCACCAGTCTCCTGGCTACCCGTTTGCCAAGTGGGTAGGGGGCACTCCTGAAGATTGATAGTTCGGACCAGCATAATGCAGTAAGTTCAGGGTGACACTTTCAGGCTCTAAAGCAAAGACCTGCGAACTCTGATAGACTGCAGCGGTGGCTGGTAAGCTAACAGGCAGTACAAAATAGAATAAAAATATCCCTCCATATTGGAGAAGAGGATTTTTAAAAAGATGTAAAATTGCAAGCTTGTCTGTTTTTATAAGCACTTTGCAATTTTACGCATTTTAACAAGATGAAAACACCTTTAGAGCGCCATAAAAATAACCAGAAAGTTAGTAAAACACAACAGTTTCAGTAGAACCAGCCTGGACAACCATGTACTTGTTATGGGGGCTTTCCAGATCTTCAATGTCAGCTACCGTATTTTTCGGACCATAAAGACGCACTTTTTTCCCCTGAATATTTGGGAGGAAAATGGGGGGGGGGGGGGGTCTTATGGTCCAAACATTACCTGCGGTGGTGGTAAAGTGGGATCGCAGGGACCTCCAGGAGCGCCGGTGGTGGTAGCGGCGGCGTCAGTGGCAGCAGAAATGAGCGGCTGGGGCCGGCAACTGTGCTTGGCCGGTACTGGGGCCGGTGTCGGGCTGTGAGCGGTGTGCGGCCAGTGCAGGTTTCTGGTGTGCACGGCCATCTTCCTAAGGCTGTGATCTACAGGAAAATGGCCGCCCGAGCAGGCGCATGCGCGGACCGGTAGCCATTTTCCTGTAGATCCCAGATTTAGGAAGATGGCCGCACACACCGGAAACCTGCGCAGACCGCACTGCTTCGCTACTCACAGCCCGAGGCCCCCGGCCTCAGCCCCAGCCAGAGGCCCCCCGCACAGAAACCAGCCAGGCTAAGGGCCTCAGCCAGGCACAGGCTCCACAGCATCTGACCTCTTCTGCTGCAGTCGCCAGCTTCCTGAAGGACCCGGCCTCCTGTGACCCTCGCTCCACTGCCCCCCAGGTAAGATACCGTACCTATTCAGACTATAAGATGGACCCTCATCTTATAAAAATTTTTTTTTCTATTTTCCACCCCAAAATTTGGGGTGCGTCTTATGGTCCGGTGCGTCTTATAGTCCGAAAAATACGGTAATTGGATGTCAGCATCAATGGCTGTCTAGCGCATGACCATAGTAGCTGTATGACAGGTTTTGACGTATTTCGCATAATGAGATGTATTTTTCAATAGCACCATTTTAGGATACATTAAATGTTTGTTTGTTTTTTTTAATTAAAAAGGACTGTCTGGGCAAAAAAAATACAACATTGTTCAGGGTGCAGGATGTAGAAAAATAAACTCAGCCATACTAACCTACCAGCAGTCACCTGGATTGAGAACAGGCATCTCCATGGTGTCTACAGAGACAAGAAGCCGTGATGTCATCGTTCCACAGACCGCTGTAGTCCGATTGGCTGCAGTGGTCTGTGGAGTAGTAGTGAGTCATGATAAAACATCCGCTGACACACTGCTCAATTAATCTGCCCGACGGCGGTTCAGCAGCTGGTTGAATGGTGACATCGCTTCCAGTCTCTGCACAGAGCAACCAGAGCTGGATCAACGTGGGTGCCCGGTAGGCAAGTGCGACAGTGTTATTTTATAACCCCTTAGTGTCCACCAAGACACCTTTTTACTGACCTGAGAAATAAGAAAACAGTATCCCACGAACAGTAAAAATGCAGCAGCTGTCTAACCGCATAGATGCTGCTGTCAATAGTGACAACGGCCTCTGGGTGGTTAACAGAGCGTGGGGCGTTCCCTCTTTAACCACATCAACACCCTGAAGACGTGATTGTGTGGTCCTGATGGTTGGCATGGTAATCCAAAGTCAAGTAAGGGCCTTAGAGTTGAAGTTATAGCGGCCTGTACAGATGTTAACATTTTAGTGGTAAAAATATAATTTTTTCATTTCTGTCATTCCACTTTGTGTTAATTCCTCAAAAGCACCTGAAGGGTTAAAAAACTACCAGACAGCAGTTTTGAATATGATAAGGGGTACAGTTTTTAAAATGGTATCACTTTTAAGGGTTTTCCAAAATATAGATTTCTTAATAGATATTAATAAGTCAGACTGCACATGAGTCAACAGTGTGATGCAGCAGAAAAAAGGCAAACAGTTCTGGGATGTATTAAAGGGAACCAGTCATGTCCTTTGTTCTATTTAAACTGCCCCCATTGCTTTGTTAGTGAACAAACCAAAAAAAAAACCAAACACTGGAGCAAGTTCAGAAAAGAGCTACCAGGATGGTGAGCGGACTGCAAACTATGTCCTATGAGATATGTTAATCTGGGAATGTTTAGCTTGCAAAAAGCCTTAGTTACTTACCGATAACGGGATTTTTCGGAGCCCATGACCGCACCACGAGAGAGAGAGGATCCACCCATCATGGACAGGAAACCTACAGGTTAAAAAGGGCGGCACCTCTCTCCCGCCTCAGTTTAGTTAACAGAGCATGAGAGGACCGCCAAGGTTAATAACACAAATTCATTTCAAGCCAAATACTTTAAGTAACTTCCCCCAAAGGTGCAAAAAGAAGAAAACAACTATAAGGGAGTGCAACAACAACAAGTGTAGGGAGGGAATATAAGGGTGCCGTCATGGGCTCCGAAAAATCCCGTTACCGGTAAGTTACCAAGGTTTTATTCGTACTCCCATGACAGCACCACGAGAGAATTACAGAGACGAAAGGAGATTAGGGAGGGACCACAGTTTGAAGCACCCTTCTCCCAAAGGTGAGGTCAGAAGAGTCACCCAAGTCCAATCTATAATGCCTATAGAAGGTGGAGGGAGAAGACCAGGTGGCAGCCTTACATATGTCCTCGATGGAAACTCCCGTCTTCTCGGCCCAGGAAGTTGCTACTGCTCTGGTGGAGTGTGCTCTCAATCCTTCCGGTACTTCCCTATCCCCCGAGGAGTAAGCGAGGGAGATGGCCTCTCTAATCCACCTTGCGATTGTGGATTTTGAAGCTTTACAACCTTTTCTGGCCCCCTGATGGCATATAAATAGGGAGCTGTCTTTCCTAAATTTGTGTGAAACCTCCAAATATTTAAGCACGCACCTCCTAACATCTAATGTATGTAGTTTCTCCTCTTTCAGATTTTTAGGGGGGAAACAAAAGGTTGGAAGATTTACCTCTTGAGTTCTATGAAACCGCGAGACTACTTTTGGGAGAAAAGCTGGATCAGGCTTTAACACAATTCTATCATCCATAATTTGGGTAAATGGAGGGGATGTTGAAAAGGCCTGTAATGTCACTTACTCTTCTGGCCGAAGACAGGGCTACTAACAGGGCTGTTTTAAGAAATATAAGTTTATGAGTGGCTGAATCTAGAGGCTCGAATGGGGGGGTTAGTTAAGGCATTTAAGACTAGGTTGAGATCCCAGGGAGAGGGTTTGGATTTAATGATAGGTCTACATCTGAAAGAGGCCTTTATAAACCGTGCTACCCAATAGTTTGCTCCTATATCAGATGCAAATAAGGCCCCTAAAGCCGACACCTGTACCTTCAAGGTACTAATGGTTAGACCCTGTTCTAACCCCCGTTGTAGGAACTCTTATCTTCCCAATAGGGATCCCATCCTCCAGCTTGAATTCTGTAAAAGATAGGAATTTTCTCCAAGTTCTAGCATAGATGCGGGTAGTAACGGGCTTTCTGCTACTTAAGAGAGTGTTTACCAAATTTGAGGAAAACCCTTTGCCGGCTAACAGTGCCCTCTCAAATTCCATGCCGTCAAATGGAGATTTGGGGCTGGAGGATGGGAAACTGGGCCCCGAGTAAGAAGGTCCGGGATTTCCGGAAGGATCCAGGGGTCTGATACTGACATCCTGCGGAGACAAGAGAACCATGGCCTCTTGGGCCAAAAGGGGCATATGAGGATTACCCTGGCTTCGTCTGTCCTGATCTTTCTTAGGACTGACGGAAGCAGGACCATAGGAGGGAAGGCGTACGCCAAAGGAAACTCCCAGGGTATCATGAGGGCATCCACCGCCAGGGGCTTTTCTCTGGGGTCTAGAGAACAAAATGCTGTCACTTTCCGGTTGGACTTCGTTGCAAACAAGTCCACTGCTGGAAGACCCCACATTGTCACGATCCTGGAGAATACTCGAGGGTTCAAAGACCATTCTCCTTCCTTTAGGGAATTGCGGCTGAGAAAATCTGCCCTGATGTTTTCTTTTCCTCTTAGATGCACCGCAGAAAGGGAGAGAAAATGATCTTCTGCTTTTTGAAGAAGTCTGTCTGCCACTCTCATTAAGTCCTTTGAACGGGTCCCCCCTTGATGCTTTATATACGCTACTGAGACTTGATTGTCCGAGAGTATACGGACATCCTGGCCCTGTAAATATATAAGGAACCCATTGAGCGCATAATCAACCGCCAAAAGTTCCTTAACATTTGAGGAAAACCGTACTTCATTTTCTGACCAGGTTCCCTGAATTGAGCAGTTTTCAAAATGAGCTCCCCAACATGTAGCACTTGCGTCTGTAGTTACAACTGCCGTAGGTTTAATTCCCCAAGGGACTCCCCTAGAAAGATTAGTGTAAACTAACCACCAGTGAAGGGATTGTAAGGAGCGAGGGCCCAAGGTAAACTCCCTGTCTAGATGACCATCTAGGAGTAAATCATTATACAAGACATCCCATTGAAGAGCCCTTGACTGAAATTGGGACCAGCGTACCGCCAAAAAAACTTGAGGTCAGGGTCCCCAATAAGGACATTGCTTTGCGCAGTGTCATGGAGGGACTATCTATACAGTGTTTCACTAGTCCCTGAATTTTAGTAATTTTCTCATCTGATAAATGACATCTGTTTGTTTGAATCTAAAATGACCCCCAGGAACTGTTGGGCTTTTTGAGGAATTAATCTAGATTTTTCTAAATTTAGGAACCAACCTAGTCTTTGTAGGATAGAAATTGATACCTGAAGGTGGGCTTCGCATTGTGCAAAGGAGTCCCCCACTATAAGGAAATCATTGAGGTACGGGATTATTAAAATATCTTTTTCTCTTATGTGGGCCATCACTTCTGCCACCAGTTTAGTAAAAACTCTTGGGGCTATAGCTAATCCAAAGGGAAGGGTGGTGTACTGGTAGTGTTTTATCACCCCTTTAATTTTGATGGCTAATCTTAAATACTTTTGATAATCCTTATGAATGGGGACATAGTAATAAGCGTCTTTTAGATCCAGGACAACCATAAAACAGTGGGGAAAAAGCAATTTTATCATTATTTTTAACGATTCCATTTTGAAGGTGTCTATTCTAAGAAACCTATTTAAAGATTTTAAATTTATGATAGTCCTGAAACACCCATCCGGCTTGGGAATCAAGAAGAGTGAGGAGTAGAATTAGTCTCCCTCTTCTGTTTTCGGAACCTCAATCAAGACGTTTTTCTTTCTTTGTTAGGTCTTTTATTTCCGATATGAGGGCAGCCTGCTGCTCTGGGGAGGAACTAGAGGGAACAATCACAAATCTCCTGTAAGGAAGGGTTTGGAATTGAAATTTAAAGACCAAATCTAATTAGGCCCAAAATCCAACCGCTATGTGAGATACATTCCCAAGCCGGAAAAAACAATGCCAATCCCCCCCACCTGGGTGGATTGTGGTTCCCCTGGCTTCCGCTCATCTCTGGAAGAAGAACCAAAAAGAGTAGGCTTCTACCTTTGCGACCCCTTTCCTCGAATTTCTCTTGTTCTCTAAAGAATCGCCTACGGACAAACTTCTTTCTCAGAAAGTATCTTTTAAAAGAGGGTAGAGGCACAGATGGAAAGCCCTTCTTAGGATCTCCTGCTTTTTCCAACAGATCATCCATAGTCTGGCCGAAAAGATATTCACCCTCACAAGGGATTGTACAGAGTCTAGACTTTGTTTGTACATCTCCCGGCCAGCATTTTAGCCAAAGGGCTCGCCGAGCAGCATTTGAAAGAGCTGACGATTTTGCTGCTAACCTGACAGAGTCCGCAGATGCGTCAGCAAGAAAGGCCGCTGCACCCTGCACTAGGGGGAGAGAAGAAATTATTCCCTTCCTGGGGACACCTTCTTTCAATTGGTTGTCCAGCTGTTCAAGCCAGACCATCAGGGCCCTGGATGTGCAGGTGGCATCCACTGCTGGTTTCAGAGCTCCTGTAGTGGTCTCCCAGGTACCTTTTAAAAAGGTATCTGCTCGTCTGTCCAGGGGATCTCTTCAAGCTCCCATGTCGTCGAAGGGGAGGGAAGCCTTTTTTGAAGCTTTGGCAATGGCTACATCAAGCCTTGGCGCCTTTGAACAGGAGGAGCATGCGGAATCGTCAAACGGATATCTCCTTTTGAACGAGGGAGGGATGCTGCCATTCTCTTTCAATAAGATCCTTAATTTTTGTGTTCATGTGAAAGGATCTTTTCTTTCTTTGACCTAAACCTCCAAACATAACATCTTCCCGGGACTTCTCTGGTTTAGTGTCCACAATGCCCATAGTAGAACGGACAGCTTTCACTAAGGCATCTACCTCATTTAAAGGGAAACATTGTCTCTCAGATTCGCCATCAGAGGAGGATATGGAAGAGGAAGAAATGTCCGAGATGTCGGAGTCTGAGTCCGGTCGAGGGTCCTGAGGGGAATGCCTGACCTCACAATTCTCACGCAAGGCCTTGCCTACTTCTTCTTTAATTAACGTTTTAAAGGCCTAAAGAAAACCCCGGGGTCTCATCCACCATCGCCTTGTCAATGCAAGGCTGGCACAACTTTTTAGTATATGCATCAGGGAGCGGGCTGCTACATAGGGCACATTCTTTATGCCTTGATTTAAACGTACATTTCTTGCTCTGAAAAAAATTCCATAGACAGAAGAAAAAAAAAAAGGAGCAATTAGTAGAATTTTCACGGAGAGTCCACTTACCCCCTGGCATATGCGGTACCGTAGAAGCAGAGGAATCCTTCTTAACCGGCGGAGGATCACGCCGAACGACAGTACCTTCCTTCCTGCTCTTAGTGGTAAACTTCTTGGTAGAACGGCTGGACCCGGTTCGGGAACGACGTTGTACCGCCTGTTGTGAGGGCTCCCCAGAGGGCTGCTCCTGCAGCAGTTGTTCTTGCGGAGGTGAAAGCTCCAGTGTATCTCCCATTGTATACAAGAAAACAAAGGGCTGGGAAGCACCTCTGCATGTAGCCAGCCTTCTTATATACTGGCCATGCAGGTACCCCCTTTTTTTTTTTGCACGGGGGGGCTCTTTTTTCCTCCTCCCCCCTACGCCCTCCCGGGGCTGGGCAGAACACCTGCGGCTCATCTGTTCCAGGACGCCCATACTGCTCCGGCGTCCCCACCGCTTGCATGCGGCCCGTACTTCCTGGTTGCGCGCGAGCTGCGTCCACTTCTGGTGGAGGGGATGTCACACTGGCCACAATGCGCACGGAGGTGCTCCAATGAGCCCTGCCGTGGCGTCTCCAGGAAGAAGGGGACCGACCAGGGGAGGAACCTCATCGCTCCAGGTACCCTGTCTATCCCTCTGGGCAAGAGACCGCTCCAATCCTGCAGGAACCTGATTGGAGACCTATCATGGACAGGAAACCTAAACTGAGGCGGGAGAGAGGTGCCGCCCTTTTTAACCTGTAGGTTTCCTGTCCATGATGGGCGGATCCTCTCTCTCTCGTGGTGCTGTCATGGGAGTACGAATAAATGGAGACCAAGAGAAGACTTAATAGCTGTTTACAAATATCTGAAGGGATGTCACAGTATAGAGCAGGGATGTCAAACTCAAAACACAGAGGGCCAACATGAAAAACTTGGACGAAGTAGTGGCCCCAAAACAGCCCCCCACACAGTATAATGGGCCACCACACAGCCCTCCATACAGAATAATGGCCCCACAGAGGGGTGGTGGTTCTGGTGTCACGGGACCAAATATAATCACCCTTTGGGCCAGAGTTTGACATGTATAGTATAGAGGGATCATCATTATTCTCATTTACACATGGAAACACGAGAAGCAAGGGAATGAAACTGAAAGGGAGACGATACAGATTAGATATTAGAAAAAACTTTTTGCCAGTGAGGATGATCAATGAGTGGATCAAGCTGCCATGAGAGGTGGCGAGTTCTCCTTTACTGGAAGTCTTCAAACAGAGGCTGGACAGACATGTGTCTGAGATGGTTTAGTGAATCCTGCATTGAGAAGGGGGTTGGACACGATGACCCTGGAGATCCCCTCCAACTCTAACATTCTATGATTCTAAAGTCACTTCCAAATTGAATAGGTTCCTAAGAAAAGAAGTTTTATAAATTACCTTAAGGTGTGACGGGGGAGAGTGCGGCTAAATTTTTAAATAGTCAAAACTGCCTAACAAAAAGAAAGGACAGTTAAAAAATGTGATAATGTGAGGCTGACATCAGTATCGATTTAATGCGCACCTGTCAGCAGGACTGTGCCAAGTAAACTACATACACTGTCAGGTGGGCGCCGTTACTCTGATTAACCTTTTCACACTGCAGTCCTTTTCAGTTTTTGCGCTTTCGTTTTTTGCTCCCCTTCTTTCCAGAGTCATAACTTTTTTATTTTTCCGTCAATATGGCCATGTGGGGGCTTATTTTTTGCGGGACGAGTTGGACTTTTGAACGCCACCATTGGTCTTACCATATCATGTACTGGAAAACGGAAAATAGAATTCCAAGTGCGGTGATATTACAAAGAAAGTGCAATTCCACAATTGTTTTTTTTTTTTTGCTTTTACAATGTTCACTAAATGCTAAAACTGAACTGCCATTATTATTCTCCAGGCCATTATGAGTTCGTAGATGCCAAACATGTATAGGTTCTCTATTTGAGTGATGAAAAAATTAAAAAAAAAAGAGCCATTTTCCGAGACCCGTAGCGTCTCCATTTTTTGGGAACCGGGACCGGGTAAGGTCTTATTTTTTGCGCGCAGAGCTGACTTTTTTTTTTTATTGATACCATTTTGGTGTAGATACAATATTTTGATGGCTTGTTATTGCAATGTTGCAGTGACCAAAAAAAACAAAAAAAAAACGTAATACTGGAGTTTAGAATTTTTTTCTTTATGCCATTTACAGATCTGATTTTTTTTTTATTTTTTTTTTATATTCATAGATCAGGCAATTCTGAAAGTGGCGATACCAAATATGTGCATATTTGATTTTTTTTATTGTTTTATTTTGAGTGGGGCGAAAGGTGGGGCCATTTAAATTTTTATATATATATATATATATATATATATATATATATATATATATATATATATATATATATATATATATATATATATATATATATATATATATATATATATATATATATTTTCTTAAAAACAATTTTATTGTCTACTTTTTACTTGCTTCAATAGTCTCCAGAGGAGATTAGAAGCTGTGATCTTCCGATCGCTAGTGTTACACATAGCGAAGCCCTGCCATGTGTAACAAAAGTGCTCATCTGCTATGAACGCTGACCGCTGGGTGTCTCCTGCAGACCCCGGGTTGTCATGCCAACCCATCGGTGACCCGTGATCATGTGACAGAATCGCTGATGGGCAGAGAGCTTCTGGTGCGACAATTTTAAATGCTGCTGTCGGAGTTTGGCAGCGGCATTTAACATGTTAACAGTTGTGGGTGGATCATAATTCCACCCGTGGCTGTTAGGGTCACATGTCAGCTGTACAAATCAGCTGTTGTGTGCCCGGAAAGGTTCGTGCTAAGCGCCGGACCCCGCACCAAAGGGGGGAGACATGAAATCTGTATGGCGCATTTGGTAAAGGGGTTAAAATGATACCTGGGTTGATGAAATCCATCCTATGGTTCTTGTTTAATTTTTGATTGCAGTTTTTCAGTTAAATAAGTTGTCCATTGCTTTATATTACCCCCCCCCCATGTATCCCCTCGGGGCCCCTAAGGATGTTTGTAATTACCTTACGTTGCTGATAATGCCTGTGAGCGGCGCTATCTTTGGCCGCTCAGAGGCATCACGTGACCCTGAGCTGTCGTCACAAGTTGGGTGTGACTCAGCGCTGGGGTCCCCGCGGTGGCAGCTGGGTTGTGGGCGGGGTTACCCCCCACGTCACATCCAAACATCCACCGCGCGCTTTCCCAATGAAGGGGAGAGGCAGAGAGCGCGGTGGATGCTGGGTGTGATGCGGAAGGGGGTAACCCCGCCCACAGCCTGGCATCCACCATGGAACCAGGAAGACAGAGACCCCCTGGCTGCTGCCAGCACTTATCGTGACGTCAGAGCTGGCTGCAGCCGGGGGTCACGTGATGCCTGTGATTGGCCAGTGATCGCGCCGCTCACAGGCAGTATCTGCAACGTAAGCTAATTACAAAAATCCTTAGGGGCGCCATGGGGATAATCTAAAGTACTGGACAACCCCTTTAATGATATTCTGGTGCTTCAGGGCGGCCTGTGGACGTGGCTTTATCTGGTGCTCTGCTTACATATTCATCTGTATGCGCTTATGACAACTCACTGATCTTTCAGTGACCTGCCTCCTATTTTACATAATGCATATACTATTGTGGCATCCTCAAGCCGCCCGAAGCACCAGTTAATATCATTAACTGAAAACTGCAATCAAAAATTAAACAAGAACCACAGGACGGATTTCAGCAACCCAGGTATCATTTTAATCAGTGTAACGACACCAACAAGACAATGTATGTAGTTTACTTAGGACAATCCTGCTGACAGGTGCGCTTTAAAATTTGCTACTAACAAAGTAAAATGTATCTCAAAAAAACAAAAAACAGAATCACTGGGATATGTTGAAACATTCCAGAGTTATTTCCACATAACGTGGTATGACAGATTTGGCTGTCTCTAAGGGGTTAAACATCCAGTCAAATGGGCAAACGTAATTTTCCCTGGACAAGCCCTTTAATTCCGTTTTGTGCTTCGTTGTAGGAGAACAACTGTACTAAAGAGTGCAGGATCGTTGACATGACAAACTTCTTTTATATAACAGTACAGCAGCAGGCAGTGCCATTTTGTCTCCAACTATGGTTGCTATGACAATAATTAGGAGAGCATTAAAGCACCGACATCATGACGTTGCGAGTGCGTCGATGCGAAATGACCATTGCTCTAGACTCTGTCCGGCACCCCCTGCCCTATTTCTTTGTACCCCGTTGCACAGAATCTTAATAAAACATGAAAACCATAGCGAGATCCGCTGGTCTTCTATTTCCTCATGTTGCTTTTAGTTAAGCACAGAGGAGCGGCCATTGGAAGAGCACCATCTGTTCCATATTATTTCACCTGAGGAGCGCTGCAGACCTTCACTGCTCTTAGATTCATGTACATTCTCCACAACAGCTCACTGCTCTAGAGCCAAATTCACACATCAGTTATTTTTCCCACAGTAAAAAAAAAAAAAAAAAAAAAAAAAAAAAAAAAAAAAAAGCACCCATTTTCATTAGTCTTTTTTCCATGTAATCATTCAATTAAAAGGGGCCAGTTTAATCTACAATTTAGACAAAAGTCAGACATGCCAGAACAGTCTTGTGAAAAAAGCCCATAAACTAACAGGTACGTGGGAAGGTGCACAAACTGTTTGGCCACTGAAAGGCTGCCCTAAGCACCAGTAGCTGTTTTTTTTTTAAATCACTGCAAAAGGTGTGTTGACTTTAAAAGCAGTCTGCCACACCAAAACACAATCTGAACTACTTAGTCCATATAAAACGCTTACGTGCAGTATTTATTTACTCAAGCTGGACAGAAAAACTTAATTCATATGTAAAGTGTGTGTACGTGTGTGTGTATATGTGTGTGTGTGTATATGTGTGTGTGTGTATATGTGTGTATGTGTGTATATGTGTGTATATGTGTGTATATGTGTGTGTGTGTGTGTGTGTGTGTGTGTGTGTGTGTGTGTGTGTGTGTGTGTGTGTGTGTGTGTGTGTGTGTGTGTGTGCCTGGATCAAAGTCCCGCCCCGCTCGTCCACACTGACACTGCAGGAGCTGAGAGAACACACAGGCCCCCAATTCATCAGGACCAGTGTTGTGTACAACAGTCTTGACGTAGGGGCGAGTTGGAGTCCAAAGTGCATGATTCATGAAGAGGCACTACAGACAGGGAGAAAAGAGCATCCGAACAGACACTTGTGTGTGCGCGCAGACGTTCAGGCAAGCCTTGGGGCCTTTACTGTTACTCGGCTGCAAGTGGTTGCAGATCTGGTGACAAGGTGACCCCTCCCGCTGTCATACTACCTATAGGCTGAAGCCTCAAGAAGGGAGCAGTGACATAGTGCAGTGTTGCTGGGTCTGAATGCTGGGGTCCAGTTCAACAGGGATCACAGGGCTCTGCAGTTAAGGCAGCTGCTGCTTTTTATACTGTGATTGTTCCTTTCCACTAATTTTCATATTGCCAATCAACATTAATGCATGTAAAATAAAAGAAAGCACTTTTAGAATGAGTTCATGAAATCTTTACTTTCAAAACAAATAGTTTAAATGGCTCATGGTAAAGGCTAACCATCTACATCAATGTCTCCATCCCTGGCCACCTCATCCTGTAGATTATTCTGTTTTTACACACAGTACAAGCTTTCCGTGTTCTTAGTACACAGGCACGCCCAGAGAAGGAATGTCCTGCACTACAGCCAGAACCCGATGTACAGCACCCGCTCTACTGACATGATAATCTCGCCAAGCATTTTACAGTCCATAACCCCTGCCGCTTACATGAGTGCCTAGGAAAAATAGTTTCCCACTAATTGACATTCTTTCGTGAAATTCCATTGGGCCTCAAAACACACACAAACACAAAGTACTGTGGGCATTTACCAATATCCACTGCTATGTGATTCATAGAAATCGCAATCTACAGTAATACCTACTTCTAGCTCCACATACATTTTAAAAACAAAACATGGCAATATTGCTACAATCTGCCCTAAAGCTGAATAAGGCAGGAGTAGACCTCTATAATCCCAAGAGATTTATAGACAAATGTAGGTAACCATGTGACACCTTTGTAAGCCATGGAAAAATAGTTGATTAAGAAATAAATCGCTCACCAACCCACTATTCAACAGGGATAAAAACAGACAAATTTCCTAAGGTATCTGCAGTTGTGTGCATACTAAAAGTCCAATTTCTAAAACAGTGGTGTCCGACTCCTAGTTCAAGTGCAATGTCCCTTTAAGGTCTTATTTCTAGGAATAAAGAAATAGACAAATGAATGATGAACAAATATACTGCTGGTCTGCCAGGATATTGGATGAAGTAATCTGTAATTGCTCAAAATCATAATCTTAAAAAAGCAATGAGTACATTAAAAGCATAACATCCAATTCAGATGTCATTCACCAACACACACACACCTTAAGTAGTACACTGTAACTCAATGGAGATCAATTCACATACAACATATGAAGTCAACTGCATAACCCAATGTGGAGTGAGGCTATCCCAGTACATATATAGGTGCATGAGGCTATGTAGGGCTTCGAAGTAGTCAGGACAGAGTTATACACATTACAGGTGTCACCATATTCCAGAAATAAGTAACTTGTAGAATCAGTGGATGCCTTTCCAGTAGTTATTTTGGGATAGCTGTTACCATGCAAGGAAGACATCCATGTCAGGTAACAAAACTCAGAAAAGAAAAATGCTGATCACAGCTGGATTCCCTTCACACTTGCAGAGTCTTCCAGCCTCGGACTCTCTGTGCCATAGAAAGCTCTGCACAGCCCTAGAAGCCCCTGACAAAGAATGAAGAGTTGTCTTTCACTGCCCTGATATATGATGCAACTCTGCTGCTGAGCTGTACACCTGAAAAACAGTAAGAAAAGCCCAGTAAGGAAACAGTCACACTGCAGGATATTGCTCAGTGTTTCTATGTAGAAACTAGGAGTGGAACAAAGGAAGAACTAGCAGCTCCTCCATGTTTCCGGACCACTCACGGTTTTGGCTTATAAATGCTGCAGACAAATACTGCCAAGAGCAAGTGGCCTGAGCGTGAACTCGCATATTATTAGATTACAATTTGTTGCCAGGTGTCATTTTGTGAAAAACATGGCAAAATGTGATGTCAACGGTACCTGTGAATTTAACATAGGGGGCAAAATTATGTGAGTAGAGTCAGTCTATAATACACTTCACCCCTTCACACATCTGGGAGCAGCTCTATGTCCTGTGCTGGGGGTGCAGTGTCTGGAGGGGGCTCAGGGCTGAGCTTCCTCCACTATCAGCTGTCACCTCTCCAACAGCCATGGCCAGAGCAGAGTACTGGAGGACTGGTGTTACTGAAGACTTCACTGTGCTGCCTGCAGCGGGCAGAGCCTCACTTACTACTTACTATTGGACTCTGTTATACTTTATCTTTTGTTTTCCCGTTAACCCCAAGAGGGACTGTTTATTTTTATGGGACACTGCTGGAGTTTAGGCCACAGAATAAACCAGCAGAAAGTTTACCCAAACCGTGTGTCACTCATTCATCATATATAAAATATAATATATATATTTTAAGCTATTACTATGGGCATACAGGTGGTACCATTCTTCTGCGCAGGTGCCGGCAAGTCACTGATACTTCAGTAACTCGCCGGCACCTGTGCAAAAGGATGGTGAAGACACTGCCCATAGCAGGACGGTAAATGTATGCATAATCGTGCATGGCACAGGTGCGGGATTCTGGCACCACAACTGCACGTCACATGGCACAGTGACGGTATGTGCATATGGTCAGGAAACACTGCGGATTGGACGCAGCACCCTTGCGCTACGTGCAAACTGCAAAGTTCTACATTACCAGAAAAGTGGATGGGATTTTAAGAAATCCCATGCCCACTATACGTCTCTGTGCATCTGTGGATCACCCGCGGACACATGGCGCGTCTTTCCAGACCGCAGCATGTCAATTTCTCTTGCGGAGTCGCTAGTCTTTGCAAGAGAAATTAGATCAGTGCAAAGTATTGATTGTGGTGAATTTGCATGGTTCAATGATCACATGCAGATTCACCTGTGTGCAGCGCTTTGGATGCAGCATAAAGTATACTGTGTTCAAAGCGCTGACAGTACGGATCGTGTGCACATACCTTGATACTGATGGGAAGGGGGTGGTTTGCAATTTAACACTGGAAGCAGTTTTTTCCAGGCACCGCATGCCCAGAATCCTAGATGAACTCATTAACAAACGATTAAGGCTGGGTGCCCACTATGCTTTTAAGCGTTTCCGCGGCGGCAATTCCGCTGCAGAAACGCTTAAAAAAAGCTTGGTAGAAGGTCTGCTATGTTCCCAATGATAATCCGCATGTGCTGTGCACATGCTGCGGAAATTTCCACTGCGGATTATCATTGCGGGAAAAATCCGCAGCACTACCAATTATTTTACGGAATCGAGGTGTTTTTGCCGCCATTGACTTGCATTGAATCGCATAAAATCCGCATCACTACATGTGCACATGCGGATATTAAGCGATTCAATGTGCTGATGGTACCCGGGTTTGGAGAAAAGACTCTCCTCCAGACCCAGGTACCATAGTACCCGTTTTAATTTTTTTTTTTTTTAATAAAAAAAATACTTTATACTTGCCTTCTGATGGCCCCCGGTCTCCTCAGTGATCCGTCCTGGTTTCCCGGCAGCTCGCGATCGTCTAAAAGGACCTGCCATGACGTCGTTTAGTCATGTGACGGGTCACGCGACCCGTCACATGACTAAATGACGTCATGGCAGGTCCTTTTACACAACCGAGAGACACCGGACGCATCAGATAAGGACACCGGGGGCCATCAGAAGGCAAGCATATTTATTTTTTACTATTCTTTTACGGTCACACTATATAAATTCATGCCGGTGGCATGGATTTATATAGTGTGACCAAGTTGTCAAGCATTTTCCAGGTGATACTAAAATCGCTTGGAAAGCGCCTTACAACCCAACCCGCATGCGAAATTGCATGTGCAAAACGCTTCAATTACACTTGTCACTGGCAGGAAAAACGCATGTAAAATCCGCATGCGTTTTTTTTTCTGCTAGGGAGATGCAGAAACGCTCAGGAAAAATCCGGAGAATTTCTGCATCGTGGGCACATAGACATAGTCAATTTCTCAACAACAAGACAGAAGCTATGAGGCATATAAGTAGAACTATTTTAAACAATGCTATCACCTGTAAGCCCATAGTAATAGTTTAAAAGCATCCCAGGGGGTGACAGATTCCCTTTAAAAGTCAAGAAATAAAAAATAAACATATCCAGCAACGAGACATCCAGATCTGTCAAAATATAAAGCCAATTAACCGGATTGGTAAACAGTAACAAAAAAATAAATAAATAAATAAAATAAAAAAAATAAATAAATAGTACACCCCCCACCTAATAAGGGGAATCAATGAAAAAGTCAGCTCACCAGGCAGAAACGAGCTGTAACGGAGCTCCACAGACTGAAAAGTGTAAAAATTGTAGTCTTGAAAATGGCAGCACAAACCACAATTTTTATTCCAAACTTATGATTTTTTTTTCACCACTTAAATAAAAAAAGCAAGTTTTCTATTGCCATAGTCTTACTGACCTGAAAACCAAGCTTACCAAGTCACTTTTAAAATATAATGAACACACTAAAAACAAAATCCAAAAACCCATGGAAGTGGAATTCCACATTTTTCACCTCAATAATAAATTATCTTCTATGGTAAAATAAAGTCATTCAAAAATACAAGTCTTCCCACAAAAAAGCCCTCATGCATCCATGAGGATGAAAAGTAAAGTTTCAGCTTTTGAAAGAAGGGGAGAAAAAAAATGAAAGCGCAAAAATCCCTGGAGTCATCCACCTGCCTAGCTCTTCCTCATGACTCAGCTGCAGATTTTAAACCTCAAATCAAACATCTCAGAAAAAAATCTGAGCGATTATAACGAACACGATGTAGCTTACAAAACCCACAGCATTCATTACTGCCATGGATTCACTCCAGTGAGTTACAATAGGAGAGGGGGAGGTGGTATGTGCTCAGTCTGCAGCAGAGATTACACTTTAAGGTTTGCAATTCTGATGTGGATTAGTTTATAACGGAATCTGTCAGCGGATTTTTGCTATGTAATCGGAAGACAGCATGCTGTAGGGGTTAAAACACAGATTTCAGTGACGCCTCTCTTAATCAAGCTCCAAGGTTTTGTTTGCTTGTACCAGTAGCTTTTTGCTGTGACTAGCTGGTCAGTGAGCCTTGATCCCACACAACCCCACCTGTGATAAGCAGCTCACCGTTTATGGACATAGTATACAGAGCCTGGTGTGGGCAGAGGCAGTTTTCACAGCACTGCTTTATTGCTTAATCAAAAAACTCTGTGTGAGAACCAGGGTTGTGGAGCCAGAGTCTTTGCCTATTTTGGTGGAGTCGGAATAAAATGGACAGACTCCTAAAATATATAATACACTAGATGGTGGCCCGATTCTAACGAAACAGGTATTCTAGAATATGTATGCGGCTGACCGGGCGCGACTAATCAGCGAAGCAGTGTTTAAATGGGTTGTGCACCACTTTAAATTAACCCCCCAATGTATCCCCCCAAGGCCCCTAATGAATTTTGTAATTACGTCATGTTGTCAATACTACTTGTGACAGTCCATTAAACGTGACAGAAGTACATCACACACTGACTGACAAAACATGTTCAGTACGTCATGGGCAGTTGGTGAGTCACATGACCACATGGGCGGAGTCAGCCCTGCTATCTCCCGACGGTGGCGTACTTATTTTAAATCCGGCGCCAATTGGCCGGAGAGAGTGTTTAAATTTGGCGCCAATATCATTGATTGGCCGCGACCAATCAGCGAACCGTGTTAGTGAGGACCGGCTATGCCTGTGCAGGTCTCCCGGCTGCATCGCCACTGACCTCCATGCGGCTACCGTCGGGAGATCAGCGGCTAGGGCCGCTGATCTCCCGACGGCAAGTGTGAAGGGAGGACTGGGAGCGGCGCCACCTAGGCCGCCGGTCGGGGCACTTCTGCTGTGAGCAGCAGGGAGATGACCGGCTAGCGCCGGTCATCTCCCGGCTGCAAAGCCGCTGACCTCCGTGCGGCAGATGAGCCGCTAACGGCCGTCATCTTGTTCTGAAATCCAGCGTCGCTGATTGGCCGCGGCCGGACCAATCAGCGACGCGGGATTTCCTGGACGGACAGACAGACGGGATAAGCAGATTGGGATCGGTAGTACAATGCAGGATGTGCTGTAAAAGGTTTCATAAGAATTTGGGAAAGTTATGAAATGTCCTATAAATGTCTGTTCTGTTCCTGATCTAAGGATCTGGGCTTTTAGTTGAGATGAATCTGTGCTGCACTTTTACGTACATGAAAAAACCTGAAAAAATGAACTTGCTTCCCAGGTCTGTGTGTCCACTAGCTGGGTTCAGTCTCTCAGCCCCTATCCACATGCATGTCAAATGACAAACGGTAAGGTTTCAAATATTAGGACGGTCCCAAATAGGGTCACCGTGATGAGGTGGAATGGCTTTTGCATTATTTTGAACAAAATGTTTACCAAGTACCCTATATTATTTTCATGCACTATTGCGGCTTATTTATTGCAGGGTATTTGTGTATCGTGTTTCTGTCTTTGTTTTTTTTACTTTATGTACACGCTCAGTAGTGAGGCCGTGCTGTGGAAATTGAGAAGTCGGAGGTTTGGCTTACCGACCCCACAGCCCTGGTAGCAACGGCTGCACCCAGTAATCTAAGTCAGTGTTCCCTCAACTCAAGTCCTCAAGACCCACCAACAGATCATGTTTTCATGATTTCCTTAGTATTGTACAGGTGGTGGAATTATCACTTGTGCAATACTAAGGAAATCATGAAAACATGATCTGTTGGTGGGTCTTGAGGACTGCAGTTGAGGGAACACTGATCTAAGAGATACATCATTGGATTAAGCTTCTCTTTTCCTACATCATGCTGCTCTCAGATGAAGTAGCAAAAACCTGCTGACAGATTCCCTTTAAGGGGATTTTTTTTTCCACAATGGTCGTGTGCCATTGCCAGAAATATTACTGCACTCAGGCACTGGATTACATTAGTGGTGTAAATTTCACCAGAAAAGTGTCAGAAATTTTCATTGTCTGGGCGAGTCTCTCTACTCCTCGTCTATGCTCCTTTTGGTGAAGTTGGCCAGTACTGTGCAGGTGGAGTGGGCAAGCAGTGATGGTGGCAATAGATATGACTCTAGCAAAGAAGCCAGACTGCACTGCCTCATGGGGAAATGTAGTCTAGGGGCACAGAGGGATAGTTGGCAGGAAGTAAAGCAAAACAAAATGGCTGCAGGAGGCTGAAACGGGAGGTAAAAAATAAATAAATAAAAAAGGTATCAAGATCAAGTAGCCTGGGGACCAATTACAGGGACAGCCAGATCATTCTTCAATATTTTTTTTTCCTTCAGAAAACCCCCTTTGTGAGCTTCTCTGCTCCCCTCCTCCATGATCGGACAAGAAGATTTTACAATTAGTAGTGTCAGAGTCTGGGGGAAAGGGGAGCAGAGAAGCTCAAACAGACGTATGGCCATTTGCTACACTTGCACAAACCATCTATTGCATGAAAAAGGCAACTGATTCAACACTTTCAGCATGGAGTTTGGCAAAAAAAGGAAATGAGGTGATTTTTTTTTTTTGTATTGATCTTTGTAATATAAACAAACAAAAAAAACCTGCACAACAACCTGTGTGTGAAACCACTCTTACAGAAATTTTTGCAAGTATGCATTTTTCAGTTTATCCTTGGACATTAGAATGTAGGGTTTGTTTTTTTAAGGCAGCAGATGAGTTCTGGCCCCTCTCACAGGCTGTGAATATTCCCCCTGGACTATGGGAGGAGTTGGGCAAATCTCCCACAGCCAACAACAGTGCAGGCCAGGAATGCCGGACTGATCACACTGGGCAGATTTCTCAATACTGTCACAGGACGAGTCCTGGCGCTGTGGAAATGCTCATTAATCCGACTGATATCACTGTGTTAAGGTCCATGTTCTCTAACTGCTTGCAGCCATAAACAAACTTCTAGTCCTGCCCAGACGGGTTATATGTATTCTCCAAGGCTGAATCCACACACAATGTTTAGAGATCTTTTGGCACAAAGAATATACACAGCACACCCATACAGCGAGACCTAAGGAAATGTGTCTAATAAGCCTCAAGTATTTTATCATTATACACAAATCAGAAATCTGGATGACAATTCGGGTGATTCTTCACCGATAATGTGCTTTTTATTAAAGGTAATCTACTGTCATCTTGGTTACATGGTGCACACAATAAAAAGTATAAAGGAAGTCTAGGAGTACATGGCGCAATTTTACATTAAACTACCGCAGCGGTCAGACATGTAAATGAGATCCCATTCATACAACGCAGATCACTACCTTATTTTTACATCACCATTATGTGTACAAGGTCCTGTTTTGACCTTACAAGATGAAGTTTTCTTGAGACCATCTGGAAATTTGCACATGACATCTATTAGATGCCAGCGCACCTGCCAAGCTTTCCCAGGAGAAACTGCTTCACCAGCGGTTTTGTCGTTATTCTTGCAGCGGCGCTGCAGCCGGAGTCTTTTCCTCTATACTTTCAAGTATACACGCTGCTCCCTAGCCATAACTTATATGTCGTCTTTACACTGCCGGGCATTAGGTTCATTTTCTGGGGAGCTCTTGCGGTGCCTGGAAACCGCCAGAAAGACACCCATGAGCACACAGCCTTTTGGTGTTTTACTCATTGCAACTTTTATTAGGTTTAAATTCTGCCATTTGTCCCCTTTTCCTACACCATCTACAGTAAAAAAAAAATAAAGCTACATATTAGATATTTAATAATCAAACAAATTTTTTTTTTTTTTTAGAATCAAGACTTCATAGGTTTCTTTTTAATAGAATACACACAATTCTTTTTCTCTAGTTAAGATGTTATTGTGGCCGTGGATCCCAGCTGTCAGTACATTGGGGATATTGTGGGAAGAGCTCATCTGCCTACATTTCATCGCTCTACACTACTGTTCATGTGCCAACTGCCTATAATAAAATGTTTGGCATGGGAATCTTTACAGAAGAAAAAGATAATGTGATAAGAAGTGTGAAAAATTCTCAAAGATAAAATTATTTGTATAACTTAAGGGGGTTATATCTGATTGTCAGAAGCAGCCATATTTTTTCCAAACTCCTCCACGTCTGTCTATAGGTTGTATCTGGTATAGTAGCTTCTCTATAAATAGGTTAAAGCTGCAATCCCACACACAAACTGCAGACGAGTGTGGCGCTGTTTTTGGATAAAAACACTTTTATTTTACCTGTACAGCCCTTTTCATATACAATGATTCGATCAATTGAACTCTATAGAGATTATTCTCAAGCATAAGGCCAAAACTTTAAAATGTTTGTGAAGGGAAAGATACTTACCATTACTGCACCAGCGCTAGCAGCACGAGAACCAGTAAAACACTTTAAAAGAAGCTATAGAAAGTGTCCATGTACCTGAAACCTAAATCTTCAGAAGTCAGTAAACTACAAGATAACATGTGCATTTTATTATGATCCATTGTACAAGGATCATTTTAATCTTAAGAGCCAGTCAAATTAACTTAAAAGTCAATTATTTTACCTAGTGACCCAGTAACAGAACCCCCACCCCCTCCTGGACATGACATGTTGGCTTCTAGGCCTATTGACTATGGCCATATTAAGTTTCTATTGCCTCCAAGCTTTTGGTTCTACAAGAGTCTGTAAGAGCCCATCTGTCAGGCGGAGGAGAAGGTGCTACGTAACACCACAGCTATGCGACCTGCTCTGCGATCCTCACTGATGAAGCCACATACTGGAATTACAACTTTGTCTACAAATCATTAGTAAGCTTTACAGGACAATTATAAAAAAAAAAAAAAATTTCCCCGCATTTATTGGAGCCTTCCCTACTATATGCATACCTGTTTCTTGATCCATCCTCTTTATAGATGCAGAGCGCATGCGCTCGGTCTCCTCTGCCCCGTGCCGCGCTCAGCTGTCACTATGCTTTCGGCACGCTGCCGGGAATAGCACTTATGTGCTTTTCCGGTCGCGCGCGCCGACGTCATGATGGATGGGGCGCGTGCGCGGTGTGGGTGACGCCGTTGCGCATGCGCCGCACGACATCTATCACTCGGCGGCCATATTGGATTCTTACATGATGTGTCATGTGACACACAAAGGGGTGTGTTTAAAGGTCCTGGAAGCACTATAATGGATGCCTCTTGAGAAAGCCATGTCCTAACACCGGCGAAACGCGCGTCGAGGCTTTTTCTAACCCTGCGTCCTATCCCTGCACCACCTTTTGCAGGTCTGGGGTCCCTCTCTATCCGGGTGAGTCTGGTGCAACATGATTTTTGGGACTTTTGGGAGTATACAACCGACATGGGAGTGATTCCTAATTATTTCAACTACATGTCCCTCTCCCTGTCTTAATTTTAGCACCATGTCCTGACCCTCGGGGTGAACCTTCTGTTTAGACCTATTTATATGCAATATGAGGGATTATATGTCCGCTTGTCCTATCTATATGTCATTGTTACTAAAGTGATGTACTGTCTTTTAATATTTATACAATAAAGTTTTTCTATGCCATTCTACTCAGCTGTTCTCCCAATTTCTATCCAAGAGTCTGTAAGCGCCCATCTGTCAGGCAGAGAAGGCGCTACGTAACACCACAGCTATGCGACCTGCTCTGCGACCCTCACTGATGAAGCCACATACTGGAATTACACCTTTGTCTACAAATCATTAGTAAGCTTTACAGGACAATTATAAATCTGATGTGATTGTTTTGCGCTATATAACAATATTGGAATTTTTCATTTAAGTGAAATGTCAAGTGGAAAAATAACGTACTTGGCACATAAGCGGCACAGATTCAAAAGTGCCAGCACAGTGCCACTTCCACCAACCCAGTAATTAAGGAAACTAAACAATGAATGATTGTGCCTGCGGGATAATACACCAGGGAATATCCTTGTGTAGGAGCCTGGGATTCAAAAAGGTGTAAAGAAAAGGACAAAATACAAAAAAAAGTCAATATATCTATGTATATTAGGCAAGGTTTTTCTTCTAATATGTACTAAGTGATTTTCTTGTTCATGGATTCACCAGTTATGAGCCATGAGAGTTTAAGGCTAAGTCTTTTCCTAATACAGCAAATGTAAAAATGAAACATATACCATACATGGGATTATAAGTATGAAAACTAAAAACACCATATAGTCTACATATGAAAAACCTAGATGTCAAACATGTGACAGTAGGAGACATGCAAATTATAGCAACTTGGTATGAAGAGAGCAAAGAAATTATATATGGCTGTGAATAAATCAGAAAACTCATTTACCTAACAATATTTAAGAATAAGACCCTATGCAAGATGCATAGATTAAGAGGACATACACGGCTGTGTCATGAAGCAATTACCTTTCACACTCTTCCTATTAACATCGGCTCCTTTTTCAAGTAGGAATTGAGCTATCTCTTTATGACCTTTGTAGCAGGAGATCATCAGACAAGTGTGACCGTGCCGGTTGGCCACTTCCAAGTCAGCTTTGTGCTCTACCAAATACTTCACAATCTCCAGATGCCCGTCAAAGCAGGCTGCTCTTAAAGGCGTAGAATTAGTAAGGGTTGTGTTGTTCACAGAGGCGCCGTGGTCCAAAAGTGACTGGACAACTTTCAGGTGACCGGCTGCAGAGGCTGCCCAGAGAGGTGGTGCACCTTCTATGGTTTCACCATCAAAATTGACAGATCCCCCGATTTCTACAGAAGCACTGCACTGATCCAGCAGGTAATCCACCATATCCAGGTGGCCGTATCGGGCAGCCATTAAAAGGGGTGTAGCTCCATTGGTTTTCTCCGACATTAACAAAATGACTTCATCTTTGGCCTTGTTTTCCAGCAGCTTGGAAAGAAGGCGCAGCTTGCCATCACGAGCAGCATTAAAAACTGCCGTCTTGAGATCCATGGTCGCTCTGATGTAAAAAGACTTGTTTGTGTTAGAAGAGACCAAAATCTGTCTCAATGACAACCAGAATTTTCCAGAAAAGGCACACAAGAAAAATGAACAAGATCCTGCCTGTTGTCTCAGGAGAAGCATAAATAGGGACTCACAGACGCATAAAGCTGAAAAGAAAAAAAAATATGAATTAGTTTGCTTAGTGGAATGCCATTAACATTCATTATAGGTAGTTCTAACAGCCAACCATCAAGTTCCTCATAGTACTAAAAAAAATACAACAACACTCACATAGTCCATATGAAAGCACTACAAATACCATGATGAAAGACTGCATCCATGTACCCCAATGACCAATTTCAGGAATATGCTTTACTGGTGTTTTAGTCGGTCACCGTAAGTGGAAAATAGAGAAACCACTAGTGTAATCTTCTCAATGTACCACTGCCAATGATCTACCCTCAATAATGACAAAATGGAGCATTAGCATACGAAATCCACCAAAAAGATATTCCTGATGTTTAAGTGTTTAGAAGTTTCCCGAAGAAGGCAAAAGTGGAAGAAACATTGTATCACAAGACTAGGATCATGCTCCATTATAAGCAAGTATGCATCAGTTCCACTAGTCCAAGATATAAATTTAAAGTACATGAGGCTGCCAGGGCAAGCAATAAGGGCTGGGTATATTAAGGACATGGGATTTCCACTCAGAACACCTTTCACCCATAGTAGAGAGCTGCTGGACAGAGCTTTGGGAGGACAATCCCTTTAACCACTAGACCGGATTCTATGGCTCCTGTCCTCAGTACCTCATGTTAGCCTGCCACAGGTTGTCTCCAGCTCTAGACAAACTGTCCTTCAAGAGATTGCACATGTGGAAAATACTTGTGGACTATTCTAAGAACACACTGGACCTGCAGATTTACCTACAGGAATTTTCCTACCTTTGGGTAAATGAACAATAAGAGAAAGGGGCCGGAATAACAAACATGTCATGTTACTAAAGTTACCGAGCAGTCGTCAACCATTTCCTAATTCTACATTTCAGTTCCTCAGAAGATACAGACAGGACATCCCTACACGTAGATATTCTGCTTGGTATGTTGCGCTGTACTTTGTTCTGGAATGTCAGTGCAGATTCCTCAACAAGCACATAATATGTGAACCCACCCTAAGGCCACATTCACTCCTGGGTTGTTTTTTTTTTGTATATGGAGGAAAATACCATGGCTAAATCTCCTTCGGTGTGCCAGATCTCCATCAGAGCTTGGTCAGTGTGTCCAGTTTTACCATCAGTAACTTTCTCATATGCCAAGAAAGAAAACATTTTTTGGAAAGCTTCTCCTGCCATTACAATTTTAAAAACAGACAGTACATGGATAGCATCCACGTGCCGTCCGTGATATTTACAGACCCATAGACTAGTATGGGTGACTGACTAAAATCGACAAGTCTCCAATATTTATATGTACACACAGTCCGAAAAAAAAAAAAAAAACATGAGAATGTGAACAGCGCCATAAATTATAATGGGTAATTGTTCATGAAATACACAGGTACATGAAAAGCAGATGACTGAATGAGGCCTTAAAGTACAGAGTTAAAACAGTGCGATAGGCCACATCCACACTCATTTTTTTCTCAAGAGTGGGAGCCAGAACCAGGAGTGGGTGATAAATACAGAATTGGGGACTTGTTTCTATTATACCTTTTCTCTGATTGTTCTTCACCTGGTTTTGGCCCCCACTCCTGTGAAAAAATACTGACCGAATACTGATAGTGGGGCCGTGGCCTTACTTAACACTCAGGGAACACCAGCAGATTACTAAAAAAGATATAGTAATAAAAGTATACCAGATTTACGTTTAAGTGCCCATGCTGCCTATCCACAGTTCCCCATCACCCAAACATCCCCCTCAATCACAGGATTCAAACAGCCAATAATGCTGACGCCAATCAGTACAGGGGGTGTTGAGAAATAGGGGAGGGATGTCAGCAGTGCACAAGTAACCAAGAGCTGAGGGGAAACGGGCAGTGGGGGTCACGTCACAAGGTGAAGATTATCTCCCATTATTATCAGTTTCGGCTCACGATTCAGGCTATGACTTTATGGCAGGAAAACATGTTTGTCAATATTTCCAACAATGAAGTCCCAGTAAACTGTCATAAAGGTTTATTCCCAAGATGGTCAGTAGTCCCCTATCCACAGGATACTGCTCTCTAGGGGGGGCCCGACAGCTGAGACCACCAGCACAATCATAGACAATGAATCCTACGCTTCATTCAAGATGGGGCTTGAAAATTCTGTGGGTCAAGAGACTCACTGTGGGGCCCAGCGGTCAGACCCCTGCGATCCTGGATATCCAATGCAACCAAAACACCAGCTCATCTCAATCGCAAGGAATTCCTCCCAAAATAGAGCAGCATTGGAGCAATGTCACGACAAAGGACCATGTGTAAGTGCGAGAAGCCAGGAAACCCCTCTATCAAGACAAACTATCAGGGGGGACCCGGGGGTCCTGGAAGTGGGGAGCACAGGTAACAACTCAGAGTGGGGAAGTGTCCCCCAAAAATGCTGCAGGGAGGAAACTAATGTCCTAAGGATCACAAAGGGGTTATGTCTCCTCTACACACATTAATATATATTGATAAGACACACACACCTACAGGGGTAATGGCGGTGCCGGACATTGCCCTGACAGTACCGTACAGCACGAGCACAGCCCCGGAAGACGCTCACAATGCGGAAGGTCACGTCCACGAGTGTCGCATTCGGCAGCCCGCACACACTCGCGGTGACACACATTCACGCCGTAAATAGTCACTATGTAAACGGACGGAAGTGAGCAGCGCCGCATCTGTCACCACATGGACTGAGCACAGGGAGTGTTTACCACGGCCATGGTTACAGCGGTCTGTCCCTGATCTCCTCCCGGGACGTTATGCGCCCTGTAGAAGCCGCCGCTGCCGGTGTGACGGGGCAGGCGGGGCTCTCCTCCGTCTGATAGGAACTCCACCTAACCTGCTAGAACCCGTTAGTCATCAACAGGATAAAACTCAGCCAATCACAAGTAAGGGGCGGGGCGGAACATGCACAAACGGTCTCATCCTTCGCAGCGTGACGTTCTGGCGTCTAAGGTTAGGTTGAGCTAACAACGTCGTTCAGCGTCCGGGTGGAGGGAGAGGACAATGGTGTGGGGGACGGGGGAGAGGAGTGGGCGTGGTCCACGGTGAGTGACGTAACGGAGAGTGAGTGACACAATAGTTCTCGAATGTGAGAAACTTCTAGTCATGAAGCGGTGACCTGCGCGGTCCGGTGCTGCCCCCAGCCTCCCGCAGGCGGAAACCACAGGCTGTTAGGAAATGGGCTGAGTGCATAGGAGATAGCTCATTATCCACGGACAGAAAACCCCCAACTGAGCTGCTCCTGCCCGACCGGGGCTGCGGTGTCACAGCTGAGGGCGGGGGGGAGGTGACTGACAGCGGGGGCTCACCCTATAGGGGCTGCGCTCCCGCGTGGTAGGTAATTGCTGCTGATGACGTCACCGTCCTGAGTCCACCAGACAGCCCTCTGAGGGTTTGGCCACATGGCGGGGTCTCCTAGATGTCGGCACAACCTTCAGGGGCTTTTTAACCCTTTCACCCCCTGGGCGATATTTTGCGAATCCACCCACTGCTGTTAGAGGCACATGACCACAAAGCCGCACTAACCACCTATCAAATTGTGTTTCCCTTTCCGAAACAAATAATTGTTATATATCGGACTCATGGGTTGGGTGGTTTTTTGAGGAGGGAGAGGGGGCTAGTGACAGTCTCTTGGATTGGCAGTGGCTTTTCAGCATTTAGTTGTAACTGGGGCTGGCATATTAGTCACAGGACATAGTCACCTTCCTACCTGCACAGCACACCTGACTGGGTCTCTTAGGGCCCAGCATCTCATGCTTTTTTCCCCCACATTCAGTGATCAGATGACCACTGGGTCCTTAGGAAAAAGCACTATCAGCACTTTTTATACTGTAGACATGGTGCTCTTTCAGGAGGGCAGAGACAGTAATAAACCCCCTCTGCCTTCTCTATTGAGAGTCCAGCTGAGTCTGGCTCTCCCAGCTACACCATCTCTTGCAGCTGCTATACTATACAGTGATGTTTCACAACACGGATCCCACTGACGTTGAAAGTTTATGGGCATTACAGTAGTTAATGTATATTGCAAAAAAATACAAACTCCAAAAAACAATACTTGCAGAAATAGGGGTGATCTGCAGGTATATAGTATTAATCTTGTGTTGTCGGTTTACTGGAATAGCAGCTGCAGGCAGAAAATGAAGTTTTATTCTCCCTGCGGCCGCTCGCTTCCCGTCCTTGGGGCGGTGCAGGGGACGTAACAGTCACTGATCACTATACTGCAAGTGCAGCTGTTATCACTCCCCTGCCCATAGATTGACAGCTAGCACTGCAGCATGTGAGCATTTTTTTTCATTGTTTAATCCCACTTGGATTTTTTCCCCGTTCTCAATATATTGTATGGTGAAATAAATGGTGTCATTCAAACCTACAACTCACCCCTCATGCCGCTGATTGTTCCTGGATGAGCGGCCTCCTGTCTAACTAGTCAAAGTAATATAAATTCCCATCTTCATAAATGGATATTGTCTGATAGTGCTAGTAAATATGTGCAATTTTGCAGTTTATAGTTTATTTACACTTACGACTACAGCTTGTTGCCTTGGAGACCGACCACTACTGACACACTGCAGAACATGCATGGTTTGTGTAATCTCTTTTCTATTGAGCTTGTAAGCACTGTTTTGAAACGGGCCAGGATCACTGGAGTGCACTGTTACCTCCTTATCCCGGAGAGCTTCAGTGCAGTGCGACAAGCTACACAGCAGCATCCCGATACTGGGCTTTTTGGGGAAAAAAAGAGAAGGTTGGAGTTTGAGTGGAGCTCTATTTATTGTCTATGGGATTGCGAAGCACAGGGCTCTGGGCAGTCCCATAGACAATGAATGAAGCAGAGGAGGAGCATGAACTTTATTTCTCTCATGACCCTCCAGCTTTCAGTCATACATGCAGCTTTCAGTCATGTACGTGTGCCCAGAACAAATTACAGTCACAGTATTGAGAGCGGCGGCTGTAAGCACGCCTCGGCACTGACTGCCAGCTCGGTACTGATGCACTGCGCTGATGGCTGTCAGTGTCGGGTTGTGATTACTGCTGCTGCTCAGTGCTGTGAGCAGTGACTGTAAATGCGCCCCAGGCACGCCTGCATGACTGGAAGAAATAAAGCGCATTTTCTCCTGCGCTCTGCACTTTTAGTACTGCGGCCGGGCACCTCCATAACAATATTAACCTGCTGACTAACCCTATATTTACCGGTTAAAGGGGTTTTCCCACGAAGAAAAGTTGATTTTAATCAATAGATCTTGGAATAATCCCCTGCTGTCCTGTCTGTATACTTTTTTTCTCCTCCCCTGCCGAGGAGATGTGGTATGATCAGACCATGTTCCTGCAAACACAGCCATTACACCGTACACAGCAGGGGCACATTTATAAGATTATCTCAGCACAGGAACAATTTATTTAAACCCATCCAATTGTGGAACTTATCATTCCAAGATCTGTTGATTAAAATCAACTTTTGCTCGTGGGAAAATGCTTTTAATGGTGTTATCAGACCTGAGAGCTTCCCTTTAAATGATGTAGTAATAGGACACGTCAGAGGTAAGGGCTGCAGGTTCTTTTCACTGTGTGATAATAAATGCACAGGTCAAGGTTTAGGAATATTCATAGTTGGCATCAGGGTTGTGGAGTTGGTATAAAATGGACCGACTCCTAAAATATATAATAAATTGGGTACAGTAGTACAATGCAGGATGTGCTGTAAATTGTTTTATAAGAATTTGGGAAAGTTATGAAATGTCCTATAAATGTCTGTTCTGTTCCTGATCTAAGGATCTGGGCTTTTAGTTGCGATGAATCTGTGCTGCACTTTATGTACACGCTCAGTGGGGAGGCCGTGCTGTGGAGTTGGAAGCCGGGGAAGTTGAGGAGTCGGTGTCAGTGGTTTGGCTTACCGGCTCCCCAGCCTTGATTGGCATACCCCAATGTGAAGTTCTTCACGTCTTCGTGCAGTATGGGCAGCCCTTAAGCTTCTATCCAGTTCATACAAAGCCCTAATTGGATAAAAGACGATCAAATGTAGCCCTATTGTAAAAATATGGGGCGTTTACTATTCATTGAAAGGAGAGGATATAAAATAAATAAATCCGACAATGAGTTACTGTTCTGCTTCGGTGTCTACAGTTCTGCTTTCATACATAAATCTTTTTTCATTGTCAGTTTTCCCGACCTTTTCTTTGAGGACATTTTGATTTTACCGTTGTCATAGCTACAATGTCTGCTCTCCGCATAATTGTGTATTTGATTCACTACTCCTTGCTTAAGATTTTCCTGTTGCTTCATAAATAAATAGTATTAATCCATCAGCATGCACAAAGTTCATTGCTCAACTGTACAACTGTATAGAATGAGATGAGCTTTAAATTCTGGCTCTGCAAACCCAAATGTTACTTTGCTCCTCTGCCATGATTACAAAGCACACACGGGGGGGTGTTGATAGATAGTTGGCCTAGCCAAGAAAGATCTACGGGTCCAATTCAGCAAAGCTTTCAGGACGGAATTCTGGCATAATCACTTTGAAAAGTTGCAAAATGTAGGCGCAAGTCAGAGTTGCACCATAATTTTGTGACTGTTGGCATTTTCATGCCCGTTTCTCCCAGCGCCTACAAAATGAGCAGAGCAGGGGTGGGATGCCATAGTTTGTCTAATTCCTGATGAGCTGTGGCATTCCCTATACCAGAAATCTCACTCTAGTACCTGACTGGAGTAAGATTTCTGGCGTAGTGCATGGAGGCGCCCACCAATTGTCAGATGTTCCATAGTCATGAAGAGAAACGCACCTCTTAATGAAAGGAGCGTCTGACTCCAGCCCACCCCTTCATCAAGATCAGCGAGAACAACGCCAGTCTTCATGAATCGGGCCCTACATGTTTTCAGAGTAATACTATTTTATTTAATATAATCACCTTTCAACCCTATTTATTTAGTGCATCGATGAAAAAATCATTCTCATCCTTTAGAAAAAAAAAACTGTTATTCTGTTCTGCAAACCACAATTGCACCGCATCAATTAACATCACTTTTCAATTAATTTCTGAGTTTTGGAAAGAGATAATAAACAGACGAGGCCAAATCAGGAGAATATGGCGGATCATTGACACATTCGTAGCGGGTTTCATTGAGTTTTTGCAGGACAATACAAGACTTGTGGGCGGTGCATTATCCTGCAAAATCAAGACGCCTTTGGAAAGTTTTTGCTGAATTTCCAGCAACTGTAACAAGAATGACCAAAACTAGTTCTGATCTCTGTTGTTTAACCATTTCAAAGCCAATGCCATCTCTGACATCAAACTTTAAATGGTTTCAAACAGTGAGGGCATCTGTCCAGGCTCGCTCCCCCTGCACAAGTCACACAATTGCAGGGTTGCCATGTCAGTCATGGGCTTATTGAAGGCCCCTATCGCTGCCATCTTGCTGCTTCTTTGAAGCTCAGCCCGTGGGTGGTCTTCATAGGTGATCATTATTTATTCTATATAGTGCAATACTTAACCTGTACTGCATATTGCAATAATTATCTAACAATTGCAGGTTTAAAGGGTCTGTCTGGTCAAAACTGATAAGTCTCCAGTCACTCTGTGTGACTGCAGACTTATAAATCTCCCAGCACGCATACTGTGCGCTGCAGGGATTCGCTGGTTTCAGACCTGGAAACAAAGGTTATGCATGAGTTATACATACCCCGGCCAGTGGACCCGGCCTCGCTCTCCATTCATTTGTATTGAGTGAGGCTGCGCCCTCTAGACGCAAGTTCCCACTGGCCATCTTCATCACTAGACGGGCGTAACCTCGCTCTATACAAGTGTATGGAACGAGGCCGCGCCAACTGGCCCGGGGGTTCGTATGACTTATACATATCCTCAGTTACCGGGTCTGAAACCGGTGAATCCTCGCAGCGCACAGTGCGTGCACTGGGGAGATTCATAAGTCTGCAGTCATACAGAGTGACTGTAGACTTACCGGTTTTGACCGGACAACCCCATTAACCCCGTTACCACCTTGGACTTATCTCCTTGAGAGCTCCAGCGCTGAGCCCGCATGTTACCGGACACATAACAGCTGATCTAATCAGCTGTCATAATCCCCTAACAGCCGTGGGTGGAATCGCGATCCACCCTCGGCTATTAACATGTTAAATGCCCCTGGCTGCAGTGGAAGGACGTCACTAGTCACGCCCGTGTCACGTGACCCCGGGTCGCTGATGGGTTGGCATGACAACCCGGAATCTGCAGTAGACCCCTGTGGTTGTCATTGCCAGGATGCTATGAGCGCCGATTACTGGGCAAAGTGATCATTTTAGCTACAACAGTGTAACACAGGTGATCAGATGATCACAGCTTCTAGTCTCCCATGGAAACTATTGAAGCATGTAAAAAGTGGGGAAAAAAAAGTTATTAAAAAAATGTAAAAAACATAAATTTCAAAATCACCCCATTTGCGCCCCATTCAAAACAGTAATATACACATATTTGGTATGGCCCCGTTCAGGATCGCCCGATATATCAATATATGTAAATAATTAATCCGATCGGTAAACGGCATAATGAGAAAAAAAATTAAAATGGCATAATTCCGTTTTTTTTTTTGTCAACGCAACATTGCAATAAAATGCAATAACAGGCGATCAAAATATCTTATCTACCCCAAAATGGTATCAATAAAAACGTCAGCTCGACTCGCAAAAAATAAGGCCTCACCCGGCCCCAGATCCCGAAAAGTGGAGGCGCTACGGGTGAAAATGCCAACTTTTTTTGCAAACTTTGGATTTTTTTCACCACTTAAATAAAAAAGAACCTATACATGTTTGGTATCTTGACCTGGAGAATCATAATGGCAGGTCAGTACTCTCAAATTCATTCAGACATGGAGCCCTTGAATTCTTTTTAAAGAGTCCCCAAATTTCCTGAGTTTATATCCTGAATAAGAACTTAGCCAGCTAGTTCATTGTTTTTAAGAAGTCATTATACAGTCAAACATGATATCACATAGCCTTACCTTATGAGACTCCCTTCCCCTCTATCCTAACCCACATATTCAATCCCCCCCCCCTTTTTTTTCTCTCTATTTTCTTCTCTTTTTGTAGGTTTATATTTCTTACATGCATTATACTGTAGATACAGTACAGACCAAAAGTTTGGACACACCTTCTCATTTAAAGATTTTTCTTTATTTTTATGACTTTGAAAATTGTGCATTCACACTGAAGGCATCAAAACTATGAATTAACACATGTGGAATTATATACTTAACAAAAAAGTGTGAAACAACTGAAAATATGTCTTATTTTCTAGGTTCTTAAAAATAGCCACCTTTTGCTTTGATGACTGCTTTGCACACTCTTGGCATTCTCTTGATGAGCTTCAAGAGGTAGTCACCGGAAATGGTTTTCACTTCACAGGTGTGCCCTGTCAGGTTTAATAAGTGGGATTTCTTGCCTTTTAAATGGGTTTGGAACCATCAGTTGTGTTGTGCAGAAGTCAGGTGGATACACAGCTGATAGTCCTACTGAATAGACTGTTAGCTGCTTTTTTCTTGCCATAATACAAATTCTAAGTAAAGAAAAACGAGTGGCCATCATTACTTTAAGAAATGAAGGTCAGTCAGTCCGAAAAATTGGGCAAACTTTGAAAGTGTCCCCAAGTGCAGTTGTAAAATCCATCAAGCGCTACAAAGAAACTGGCTCACATGAGGACTGCCCGAGGAAAGGAAGACCAAGAGTCACCTCTGCTTCTGAGGATAAGTTTATCCAAGTCACCAGTCTCAGAAATCGCAGGCTAACAGCAGCTCAGATTAGAGACCAGGTCAATGCCACACAGAGTTCTAGCAGCAGACACATCTCTACAACAACTGTTAAGAGGAGACTTTGTGCAGCAGGCCTTCGTGGTAAAATAGCTGCCAGGAAACCACTGCTAAGGACTGGCAACAAGCAGAAGACACTTGTTTGGGCTAAAGAACACAAGGAATGGACATTAGACCAGTGGAAATCTGTGCTTTGGTCTGATGAGTCCAAATTTGAGATCTTTGGTTCCAACCACGGTGTCTTTGTGCGACGCAGAAAAGGTGAACGGATGGACTCTACATGCCTGGTTCCCACCATGAAGCATGGAGGAGGAGGTGTGATGGTGTGAAGGTGCTTTGCTGGTGACACTGTTGGGGATTTATTCAAAAGTGAAGCATACTGAACCAGAATGGCTACCACAGCATCTCGCAGCGGCATGCTATTCCATCCGGTTTGCGTTTAGTTAGACCATCATTTATTTTTCAACAGGACAATGACCCCAAACAGACCTCCAGGCTGTGTAAGGGCTATTTGACCAAGAGGGAGAGTGATGGGGTGCTGCGCCAGATGACCTGGCCTCCACAGTCACCAGACCTGAACCCAATCGAGATGGTTTGGGGTGAGCTGGACCGCAGAGTGAAGGCTAAAGGTTCAACAAGTGCTAAGCATCTCTGGGAACTCCTTCAAGATTGTTGGAAGACCATTTCCGGTGACTACCCCTTGAAGCTCATCAAGAGAATGCCAAGAGTGTGCAAAGCAGTCATCAAAGCAAAAGGTGGCTACTTTGAAGAACCTAGAATATAAGACATATTTTCAGTTGTTTCACACTTTTTTGTTAAGTATATAATTCCACATGTGTTAATTCATAGTTTTGATGCCTTCAGTGTGAATGTACAATTTTCATAGTCATGAAAATACAGAAAAATCTTTAAATGAGAAGGTGTGTCCAAACTTTTGGTCTGTACTGTATATCATTGAAAGTGCCTTTGATAGCTGCTGATATCTACATCACATGACTTGTTGTTCTCATTAGGCAGCATTCAGATATAAATGCATAACATTCCTGGGCAAACAATCAAAATAAAGTTAATCAGTATCTAACAATAGACAATAGTTAATTCCTCAAAATATAAAGGTAACCCTTACATATGTTCTGTTAATATTTCATTACTATTACCTTTTACTCCATTTACGGATTTGAATGAATCAGTTTAAATAGGCCCTGCGCGGCCAAAGTTTTTCTGTTGTTTTCTCCTTTGTGCTCTTTCTTTTTTTGTGTGTCCAAAATCCTTCTTCTTAATAAAATATGATTAAACATAATAGCAGGTCAGTTTTAGCATTTAGTGAACATGGTAAAAAAACAAACCAAAAACAATTGTGAAATTGCTCTTTTTTGCAATTTCACCACACTTTGATTTTTTTTTCCTGTTTTACAGTATATGGTAAAACCAATGGTGTCATTCAAAAGTACAACTCGTCCTGCAAAAAGTGAGCCCTCACATGGCCATATTGACTATAACATAAAAAAATTATGGCTCTGGGAAGACAGGGAGCAAAAAACGAAAACGTAAAAATGCAAAGTCGTGAAGGGGTTAAGGTTTAAAAATTTATGAAAACTTTAGTGTAAATTGTCTCCCCTTTCCCCAATGTGAAAATGAAGACATTAAAAGCCATATTTGGTATCGCCGCAACTGTAAAACTTAATTTATGAAAATTTTAAATTGATCAACCCATATTGTAAACATCATAAAGGAAAAAAAATATCAAAACACCAGAATTGCCGTTTTTCAATCAACGCCCCCCCCCCCCCCTCCAAAGAATGCAATATAGAACTGTGAAAAAAATTGCTTTTTATAAGTTTAGTATCTCCATAATCTGTCATGCAAGGTGTGGGAAAGAATTAGTGCAACACAAAGGGAAGAGGGAAAGGAAGCCCAGACTCTAGGCAAAGGGGGGGAGTGGAGACCTCCTAGGCTGATCTAATATCACCCTGTCTCCACTAACGTTCCTATATTGGTTCTTCACTAATCACCACACGCGAACCATGACCTGTCTTTCCCTGGCGTTTGGCCCTGGCTAGGGAAGGGAGGGTGATGAGCTCTAGTTGATCCCCACTGACAACTAAAGACAACAAGGGGGAACAAACAAGGGAAGATAGATTAGCTTTTAGTCGACTTTAGAGAAATGAACACCCGTCCTCAAAGCTCCAGAGAGGAAGAAGTAATACACTTGCTCCAAGCCTTCACAAGAAGGTAATGTGAGTATCGCCGGCACCTCCCTCTAGCAGACAGCAAGTATTTCTACACACAGGCAAGGGTGTTAATTAGCAAGAGGAAGGTAGCCGCTGGGTCCCAGAGAGACAGCCTCTAAGAAGGTGTCTGTAATGCCAAACGAAGAGATTTCCTGCAACCAACTGCAGGGCGACTGTCACTTCTGACACACCCGTGACATAATCACATTGTCAGGTTGTTTATACCACACAGTGAACACCGTAGACATGAAGCATAAAATCAGCAATTTTGTTTTCTCACCATTAAAAAAAATGGATTTGGTTAAACTATTCCATCTAAACCCCTGAGGTGAAAACTTTGCAGTCCATATGGCCATTAGCCCCTAGTTGAAAACTTTTCCAACCCAACAGTCACTTCTGGGGTTGTTACATTGTTCTGCCAGTTCTGGTTATAATATGGCATGGAGTGGGGCCTATAAATACAGTAAGTCAAGCAAAAATCATGCTCTGAAAACCACAGGTCGCCAACAGATTACAGACTAAGCAGGGCATTTCTGGACACAGATGAATGCTTTCCATTAATTTCTGCAACAGAATGTGGGCTCAAAATACTCCATGCACCATAAGATGAATATCATAAAGAGTACTTATCAGCAAAAATCACCTTTTACTTTGCTGTTTAGAGTAGAGAGCAGTGTGACTGTCATGCAGAGTGACAGTGAAAACTAAAGTTATTAAGTAAAACTCACAGTAACACACATACTGTAATATCTTTCATTCCTCAGCACTGACCATTAACATCTTCTCTAAGCAGCGCAATCACACGAGAATTTGCAAGATCACACTCTACATGCTGAGATCAGAGTTTCCTCCAAGGGATGTTTAAAGCGAAGCAGCCCATTAGCAGCCACTGATTGGCTGCATCGGTCATGTGGCATGAGTGTCACGAGCAGTTCCGTGACTCTGACAGCGCACACTTGGCCAGAGCGATTGCTGCCCGAACCCTAACCGTGGCACCTTGACTATGCAGGAGTCAGCGGGGGCACACAGTGCGAGGGGATCAGATACGTACTCCACTGACATTGGCCTATTCTGTGCATGCTTCCTCTCTGAAGCCACTCGCTACACTTCCAGTTGTAGCAAGCGACCGCCACTGACAAAAAGCAATGATGAAAGGGGGGCCCTCCCCCATACTGCATGCACGCCGCTGACTCCTTCATAGTGTGCATGATCAGACTTCAGGCAGCACTCGCTGGAGTGCTTTCAATTAGAGTTAGGGAACTGCAAATTGAGGGGGGTATATTGGTGCTCTTGGCCACACCAAGGGTGCACCGAAGCCACCTCGTTTTCACATGGAATATAAAGCGTTTTCAAACTACAACAATGGTATGTATACTGGTAATGCAATTTTTCATAGGGACCAAGTCTCCTATATAACTGTTTTTTTTTTATTTGCATTTTTGGGGGGTGACAAACTTCCATTAAGCCTCATTCAAACATACAGGAGGTTGAACAATTACTGTGTAGAGCACCAGGGAAGTACTATGGTGTTTGTGTAGAGGAGGGGAAAAAGTGGGCAGGGTGCTGGAAAAGTGATGAGCCAAATATATCTGTGCGCTACATTCTGCAGAGATGAGTTGTGGCTGGGAGAAGTTATCATAGGAAAAATGAATAACTTAAAGAAGGCCTTACCTAGATTTACTTGTAGTGAAGTCACTTGAAAGGTATGCAGAGCACCTCTGGTAGCCATCTCTATATGCTAACTAGTGGTAATATTGGTCTTTGTATGGTGGTTTTTATTAAAGACGCACTCCCCAAAATGTGAGTGTAGTAATATACTTTCCTATCTCCGCTGTCTCTGGTATCCAGTGCCGTTCTATGCAGGAGGCAGAAGTCAAATTTGCAATGAAAACCTATGGAACCTCGTTCTGATGCTCTATAGGCTTTCAATGTGAAAGAGAGTTGTATGTCACGCAGAGCGCAGCGTGTCCCCAGCAGTGACATCCGTGAGCAGCAGAGAAGAACGGCACTGGATACCGGAGACAACAGCGATATACACTATTTCTACACTCACAGTACACTACATGCATACACACATTTAATACATAAAACATTTTGTGGGAGTGCTTCTTTAAGTAGCAGAATGGTGGTGTTATTCAGTCACTACTGTATATGCTGGTAATATGTGGTCTTTTTTGTTAAATGTATACCTCAAACTGTGTAATTATATACCTGTAAGTAATACATTTATAAGTATATTATACATTTTGAGAATAACTTTATAGTCCCTAGCACAGTTTTCGGTGCCCTCATATCTAAGCAGTATCCTTGCAGCAGTGGGGGCCCAGATCCAAAACTTGATAAATATGTGTAGGAGATCAGAATCCACCGAAACCTCCAGTTGTATGAAGATTCACACACATGCTTGACCACCTCCTCAACTTCTCAACTCGCCATCTCCATAAACACTGGTACCAGGAAAAGCTGGCCTTCCCAAGTAAGTAGTGCAGGTTCTGCAGTGTTCATTATCTCTACAATAGGTAGTGCTTTAGATTCTCTGCAAGCTATGCACACATTTTCACACGTAACTGAGGTATGTAACTATACTATAATTATGACTTATTAAAGGATGCATATTTAGTAGCACACACTTAATTTAACTAGTTTATTGTATATGGCTCCTGGCTCCACCTTTCTTGTTAGTCATTCAATATTGCAAAATAAGCTACTTTGCGTGTGTTACGTATGTTTGTGACTTAATTCTTAAGTAATAGGGTGGAACATGATTAATGTAATAGACTACAAAAGAAACATGTAACAAATCCAGCTTGGCTACATACCGTATACTGTATATACACATATGTGTTTCTGAATACAAATAAATAAATATTTATTATATATAGTGTTTTTTTGACTTTTCAAAGATATGTGATAAAGGACTTTGTGCATGACCTGTAAAATGCAGAAGTGTTAAGGTTGCTATAAGGCCAGTCCAGATACTTTTGAAGAGGGAAGCTGTACAATATTTTTAGCAGTCCAGAAATAGTCCTAGGCTCCAGCTTGGGCTGGGTATACCTAGTGCAAGCGTGGTGAGCAAAGCAGAAAAACAAAACACTAACTGCCAAGCAACCAGATGAACATGAGCTGAACGTTTGGAGCAGTGACAAACACAGCAGATTAACCAGGATAGATATTGCCAAGACTCTACAGACATGGCAGGTTACATTTTCTATAATGAACAAATGAATGTAATGACACTGCTCCTATTAAGTTTGTCTATTCCGCCTTCTCAGGATACTCCTACTTACCACTCATAAAGAAAGCTACATGCCATCAACACACAGCATTGTGTAGACACTACAGTAATTATTATCATTTTCACTAATTTCTTCCTTCCCTGTCCTGAACTGGCTGCTAAACATTACAATGAAACACAAAATTGCCCTCAATGAAGTAGCAACATGGGTGTGCCGAACATCTAGGAGAAAATTAAATACATCAGCAGATTTCTTCCACTGTAAGTTCATGATTAAATCTAGTCAGTCATGTTGTTAACTAGCCACATTAACTCCCTGACTGTCCTGTTCCAGTCTCTGCACTGTTTGCCCATTTACTTTAAAATTACAATTTAAAGCTATCAGTCTTAGGCTAAGTGCCCACAATGCAGAAATGCTCCGGATTTTTCCTGAGCGTTTCTGCATCTCCCTGGCAGAAAAAACGTATGCTTATTTTATATGCGTTTTTTTCAGCCAGGGACAAGCGTTTGTGAAGCGTTTTGCACATGCGATTTCCATGCGGGATGTCAAGCGCTTTTCCAAGCGATTTTAGCATCACTTGGAAAAGTGCTTGACAACTTGGTTACACTATATAAATCCATGCAACCAGCATGGATTTATATAGTGTGACCAAGTTAATAGTTAAAAAAAAAGAATAAAATGATAAAAAAAAACATTATACTCACCTTCTGATGGCACCCCGGTTTACTTCTCCGGTCTCCCCGGTGGTGTAAAAGGACCTTCCATGACGTCATTTAGTCATGTGGTAGGTCACGCGACCGCCAATGTCAGAGGTTGCCTGATCAGTCACATGACTAAATGACGTCATGTAAGCTCCTTTTACACCACCGTGAGCCACCGGGGAGCCTGGACGCACTGTACAGGAGACCGGGGGCCAACAGAAGGTGAGTATAATGTTTTTTTTTATTTTAAATTCTTTTTTTTTTTACAGGTACTATGGTACCCAGGTCTGGATGAGAGTCTCCTCTTCTCCAGACCCGAGTACCATCCGCACAGTGAATCACTTAATATCCGCATGTGCACATCTAGTCATGCGGATATTAAGCGATTCAATGCAAGTCAATGGCGGCAATTACGCTGCGTGTCCGCAAAATTAATGGACATGCTGCGGATTTTTCCGCAATGATAATCTGCAGCGGAAATTTGCACAGCATGTGCACAGCACATGTGGATTATCATTGGGGAACACTGCAGACCTTCTACCAAGCGTTTTTTAAGCGATTTTGCAGCTGAATTGCCGCTGCGGAAATGCTTAAAAAACGCATAGTGGGCACACAGCCTTACAAAGCTTTTCACATTGCTACATATCTTCTCCTTCATTGCTGTCTACTACCCTACTTGAGTCTTTGTTTTTCCCGTGATCTAAATCTAATATCCTCCACAAACCTGACCTTTCACTCTCAACTTCAGGAATTTTCTTGTGTGTCACCAATTCTTTGGAATCTGGACAATCAGATTGAGTCCCAGAATACAGTTTTATGTGTGGCCTAAAACACATTTTGATCCTAGGATAGGTCATCAATATCAGATCGGTGAGTGACTCACACTTGGCACCCTGACTCATCAGCTGTTTTCAGCTCTGTAAGCAATGAACATAGCTGGAACAGCACAGCTCCATTCATTGTGTAGAAGCAGTGCTCCCTACAGTACCTGTACTACACAGTGAACGAAGTTGCACTGAAGCTGATAGGTGCAGGTGCTAGGTGTTAGAACCTCACCGATCTGATGTTGATAACCTATTCTACATACTATTATTATACATACATATTGTACATACAGGTCTTCAAACCCTTTAATTATTTTAGATTGGCTAGTCAAAGACCAGTTGACAATCAGTGGTATGACTTGAAGACTACTGTACACCAACCCATGTAACATGAAGAAGTTGGAGCTGTTTTGCCTGGTAAAATGGGCAAAAATCCAAGTGTCTAGACATGCAAAGCTAATTCCAGACAGCCAACAAAAGATTTGCATCTGTATTTGCAGTAAAAGATGTCTCCGCAAAGTATTGACTTTCCTGCAAGTGATAAGAAAACCATCAAGTCAATCTCCCAACCCCCCCAGAGTGGTGGAGTGCTGAAAAAAGGAACAAAAAAGTATTGCATTATTTTGACAGAGGAAGTTTCAGCATTTATAATCAGTGTTTTTTTTAACCTATGTTGGATAAAAAGGGGTTTCTTTTCTTGAACAGTGAAGAAGGAAGGAAAAGTGCAGACGTGCATTTATTAAGCATGGTGTGTGCAAATACAAGTGGCTAATTTAATGGCACCTTTAAAACTTTACATAAAGTGACCAGAGATCCATCACTGATTATGGGTGGTCAGGACCTACTTACTGATGGTGTACATACAGTACAGACCAAAAGTTTGGACACACCTTCTCATCTAAAGATTTTTCTGTATTTTCATGACTTTGAAAATTGTACATTCACACTGAAGGCATCAAAACTATGAATTAACACACGTGGAATTATATAGTTAACAAAAAAGTGTGAAACAACTGAAAATATGTCTTATATTCCAGGTTCTTCAAAGTAGCCACCTTTTGCTTTGATGACTGCTTTGCACACTCTTGGCATTCTCTTGATGAGCTTCAAGAGGTAGTCACCGAAAATGGTTTTCACTTCACAGGTTTGCCCTGTCAGGTTTAATAAGTGGGATTTCTTGCCTTATAAATGGGGTAGGGACCATCAGTTGTGTTGTGCAGAAGTCAGGTGGATACACAGCTGATAGTCCTACTGAATAGACTGTTAGCTGCTTTTTTCTTGCCATAATACAAATTCTAAGTAAAGAAAAACGAGTGGCCATCATTACTTTAAGAAGTGAAGGTCAGTCAGTCCGAAAAATTGGGCATACTTTGAAAGTGTCCCCAAGTGCAGTTGCAAAAACCATCAAGTGCTACAAAGAAACTGGCTTACATGAGGACCGCCCTAGGAAAGGAAGACCAAGAGTCACCTCTGCTTCTGAGGATAAGTTTATCCGAGTCACCAGCCTCAGAAATCGCAGGTTAACAGCAGCTCAGATTAGAGACCAGGTCAATGCCACACAGAGTTCTAGCAGCAGACACATCTCTACAACAACTGTTAAGAGGAGACTTTGTGCAGCAGGACTTCATGGTAAAATAGCTGCTAGGGAACCACTGCTAAAGGGAGGCAACAAGCAGAAGAGACATGTTTGGGCTAAATAACACAAGGAATGGACATTAGACCAGTGGAAATCTGTGCTTTGGTCTGATGAGTCCAAATCTGAGATCTTTGGTTTCAACCACCGTGTCTTTGTGCGACGCAGAAAAGGTGAACGGATAGACCTGGTTCCTACCGTGAAGCATGGAGGAGGAGGTGTGATGGTGTGGGGGTGCTTTGCTGGTGACACTGTTAGGGATTTATTCAAAATTGAAGGCATACTGAGCCAGCATGGCTACCACAGCATCTTGCAGCAGCATGCTATTCCATCCGGTTTGCGTTTAGTTGGACCATAATTTATTTTTCAACAGGACAATGACCCCAAACACACTTCCCGGCTGTGTAAGGGCTATTTGACCAAGATTGAGAGTGATGGGGTGCTACGCCAGATGACTTGGCCTCCACAGTCACCAGACCTGAACCCAATCGAGATGGTTTGGGGTGAGCTGGACCGCAGAGTGAAGGCAAAAGGGCCAACAAGTGCTAAGCATCTCTGGGAACTCCTTCAAGATTGTTGGAAGACCATTTCCGGTGACTACCTCTTGAAGCTCATCAAGAGAATGCCAAAAGTGTGCAAAGCAGTCATCAAAGCAAAAGGTGGCAACTTTGAAGAACCTAGAATATAAGACATATTTTCAGTTGTTTCACACTTTTTTGTTAACTATATAATTCCACGTGTGTTAATTCATAGTTTTGATGCCTTCAGTGTGAATGTACAATTTTCATAGTCATGAAAAGTGTGAATGTACAATTTTCATAGTCATGAAAATACAGAAAAATCTTTAAATGAGGTGTGTCCAAACTTTTGGTCTGTACTGTATATATAATATATATATATATATATATATATATATATATATATATATATATATATACAGTACAGACCAAAAGTTTGGACACACCTTCTCATTTAAAGATTTTTCTGTTTTTTCATGACTATGAAAATTGTACATTCACACTGAAGGCATCAAAACTATGAATTAATACATGTGGAATTATATACTTAACAAAAAAGTGTGAAATAACTGAACATATGTCTTATATTCTAGGTTCTTCAAAGTAGCCACCTTTTGCTTTGATGACTGCTTTGCACACTCTTGGCATTCTCTTGATAAGCTTCAAGTGGTAGTCACCGGAAATGGTCTTCCAACAATCTTGAAGGAGTTCCAGAGATGCTTAGCACTTGTTGGTCCTTTTGCCTTCACTCTGCGGTCCAGCTCACCCCAAACCATCTCGATTGGGTCAGGGCTGGTGACTGTGGAGGCCAGGCCATCTGGCGTAGCACCCCATCACTCCCCCTCTTGGTCAAATAGCCCTTACACAGCCTGGAGGTGTGTTTGGGGTCATTGTCCTGTTGAAAAATAAATGATGGTCCAACTAAACACAAACCGGATGGAATAGCATGCCGCTGCAAGATGCTGTGGTAGCCATGCTGGTTCAGTATGCCTTCAATTTTGAATAAATTGCCAACAGTGTCACCAGCAAAGCACCCCCACACCATCACACCTCCTCCTCCATGCTTCACGGTGGGAACCAGGCATGTAGACTCCATCCGTTCACCTTTTCTGCGTCGCACAAAGACACGGTGGTTGGAACCAAAGATCTCAAATTTGGACTCATCAGACCAAAGCACAGATTTCCACAGGTCTAATGTCCATTCCTTGTGTTCTTTAGCCCAAACAAGTCTCTTCTGCTTGTTGCCTGTCCTTACCAGTGATTTCCTAGCAGCTATTTTACCATGAAGGCCTGCTGCACAAAGTCTTCTGTTAACAGTTGTTGAAGAGATGTGTCTGCTGCTAGATCTCTGTGTGGCATTGACCTGGTCTCTAATCTGAGCTGCTGTTAACCTGCGATTTCTGAGGCTGGTGACTTGGATAAACTTATCCTCAGAAGCAGAGGTGATTCTTGGTCTTCCTTTCCTGGGGCGGTCCTCATGTGAGCCAGTTTCTTTGTAGCGCTTGATGGTTTTTGCAACTGCACTTGGGGACACTTTCAAAGTTTTCCCAATTTTTCGCACTGACTGACCTTCATTTCTTAAAGTAATGATGGCCACTCGTTTTTCTTTACTTAGCTGCTTTTTTCTTGCCATAATACAAATTCTAACAGTCTATTCAGTAGGACTATCAGCTGTGTATCCACCTGACTTCTGCACAACACAACTGATGGTCCCAACCCCATTTATAAGGCAAGAAATCCCACTTATTAAACCTGACAGGGCACAACCGTGAAGTGAAAACCATTTCCGGTGACTACCTCTTGAAGCTCATCAAGAGAATGCCAAGAGTGTGCACAGCAGTCATCAAAGCAAAAGGTGGCTACTTTGAAGAACCTAGAATATAAGACATATTTTCAGTTGTTTCACACTTTTTTGTTAAGTATATAATTCCACATGTGTTAATTCATAGTTTTGATGCCTTCAGTGTGAATGTACAATTTTCATAGTCATGAAAATACTGAAAAATCTTTAAATGAGAAGGTGTGTCCAAACTTTTGGTCTGTACTGTATATATATATATAGTACAATGCCGAAGATTTCACTTCTTACATTACATGAGCGATATCTATTGTAAATTCTACAAAAGCTCAGAAACCGGCAAATCGCTCCATACAGGATACTGGTCCCTATGTAACGCTCCATACAGGATACTGTCCCCAATATAACGCTCCATACAGAATACTGGCCCCCATATAATGCTCCATGCAGGCTGTTTCCCCCACATAATGCCCCACGCTGGCGGTTCCTCCCTTATAATACCCCATGCAGGCTGCCCCCCCCTTATAATGCCCCATGCAGGATGTCACCCCCCCCTTATAATGTCCCATGCAGGATGTCACCCTTCCTTATAATGCCCCTTGCAGGATGTCACCCTCCCTTTTAATGCCTCATGCATGATGTCACACCCCCCCTCCCTTATAATGCCCCATGCAGGATGTCACCCCCCCTTATAATGCCCCATGCAGGATGTCACCCCCCCCTTATAATGCCCCATGCAGGATGTCACTCCTCCCTCATATAATGACCCATGCAGGATGTCACTCCCCCCCCGCCCCTTTTAATGCCCCATGCAGGATGTCACACACACACACCCTCCCTTATAATGCACCATGCAGGATGTCACTTACACAACCCCCCACCATATAATGCCCCGTGCCTCCATACATTAAAAAAAAATAAATAAAAAAAAATACTCACCTCACTCCTCCTCACCTGCTGCCGCTGCTCTGGACTCCAGTGTCGCCGGCGTCTTCCCGCTCTGCGCTGTGATGGCTCAGGAGAGAGCATGGTGTTGAGACTTCACCGCGCCCTCTGACCTGAGACGTCACAGTGCAGCAGCCGCGGAAGACACCGGAGCTGCTGCGGGGGCACGCGGAGAGGTAAGTATTGTTTCGCTGGCTGCCGGAGCCCTGAGCAAGCGGGGGGGAGTGGGCGCTGACACCGCTCTCCTCCACTCACGGGTCCCATAGCGCGGCGGGGTGCCTGACGGCGACGGGGCCCCCCCGCCTGCTCAGGGCCCCGGCACTTGCCCGGGTGCTGACGCCGGCCCTAGCTACTGCCGTCTGCAGTATCTTCCTAGCAAGGTTTGCATCTGCTGAGGCAAAAGTGTGTACCCTGTAAAACGTAGAAAAACTATGCACCAATGTCAGAGTAGCTGCTTTACAAAGCTGCAAAGCCAATGCCTTAGGATGAAACGGCCAGGAAGCCGCACCGCCTGACTAGAGTGCGCCCTTCCCCTAAATGAGGCCACACTGGCCTTAGCTTTATAAGCCTGGGTTATAGCTGTCTTGACCCAGCGGGCAATGGTCGCTTTAGAAGAGGGCCCTGTGGCATAACAAATAAGGAATCAGAATGCCTAAATGAGGCAGTGGCTGATAAATATTACCTTACGGCTCTAACAACATCCAACCTGTGCAAAGCCTCCTTAATAGGATGAGATGGTGCCGTACGAAAGAAAGGTAAAACAATATTTTCATTAAGGTGAAAACTCGAAACCACCTTCAGGACAAAAGACGGAACTGGCCTCTACACTACTTTATCCTGAGGACGAGTAAGATAAGGGATGTGACAAGACAGAGCCACAAGCGCCAAGACCCTCCTAATGGAAGTGATGGCTATAAGGAAAGCTACAGTGCTGCTGTCACTCTGGGTGAGGGGAGAACCCAGCGTATAATGACAGGAAAAGGGAAGGGTGTCCTACAAGTAGGGAAAGGGGGATTAGAGACCCCTAAACAGCTCAAACAACAAACCCTGACTCACCTATGGACCCAGGGCCGGTTTTAGACAAAGTGGGGCCCTAGGCAAAAGTTTAAAGTGGGGCCCCAAATGCTGACCTATCGCACCATCACACAGAAACATTTCGGTTGTATTTACATGCGCCGAGTTCAGGCCGTTAAACGAGCGCAATCGACAATATTGAAGATGTTTGACGCTTGTTTCCCAGCCTCTTTACACCGGCTGAGGAAGAATGATGGGGACAGAACGATCACTAATAGATCAAACTGTCCCCATACACACAGTATCATGTTTTCAGCAGCATAACTGCAGTTTTCACCAGGCAATGTGCTGCTGAGAACAACGATTTGTGTTCTGGTATAAACAATCTAATCACTCGATGAATAGGCAGCATTGTGCTTGTTTAGTATAATGCACCCCATAGTCCTCCATATAATATAAAACACTCCTCATAGTCCTCCATACAGTATAATGCACCCCCCCATAGTCCTCCATACAGTATAATGCACCCACCATAGTCCTCCATACAGAATAATGGGCCCACATAGTCCTCCATATAGTAAAAAGGTGCCACAGTCCTCCAAACAGAATAATGCACTACCCATAGTCCTCCATACAGTATAATGCAGCCCCCATATAGTACATACAGTATAATACACAGCCTTTAGTCCTTGATAGAGTATAGTGCAGCCCCCATAGAGTATAATGCAGATCCATATAATAAAATGTAGCCCCATATAGTATAATGCATGCCCATATAATATAATGTAGCCCCCATATAGTATATTGCAGCCCCCCATCTAGTATAATGCATGCACATATAATGCAGCCCCCATATAGTATAATGCATGCACATATAATGCAGCCCCCATATAGTATAATGCATGCCCATATAATATAATGTAGCCCCCATATAGAATATTGCAGCCCCCCATCTAGTATAATGCATGCCCATATAATATAATGTAGTCCCCATATAGTATAATGAAGCCCCATATGCCCCACAGATATTATAATTCAGGCCCACAGTCCTGCAGTATTGTGGTCACTATTTACTCACTGATGTAAAAAATAAATAAATACTTACCTCTCCTCGTTCCTCTGGTCTCTGCAGTGCATCTCAGCAGCTCCTCTGCCCGGCGCGCGATGAGATGACTTTATCGCGCCGCTGCATCAGTGGCAGAGAGGGAATGAGGGGTGAGGGATCATCACATGACGCTCTCTCTTCCATAAATGCTTTCAACTGTACCGGCATCTACCGATGCAGTTGAATACGCGATGCAGGGGAGGGGGGCGGCGCGTGCTGGCATCGGCCCCCGCTGACTCGTGGGCCCCGTAGCTGCCGCGTGGTGTTTTGCTATTAGCGGCACACTACTAGCTGGGGGCCCCTGTGAAAGTGGGGGCCCTAGGCAGATGCTGACCAAAAAGCTAGGCCCTAGGTAGGGAGTGCAAGGGGTGAGTACTAGTCAGCCCCACTGCAAACTAAAGTACACACAAGGGAAACAAACAAGGGAATACACTTCGCTTAAAGATGAAACCGGGGAAAATAAGGCAACACTCCACAAGGGAATGCCAAGAAAATTCTAGCCGACTACTAGAATTCCAAGCCTGAAGAGATATGAACACTCTATCACCAGCAACTCTCTGGAGAAACTGAGTGTATTTAAGGATACAGCAACCGTGTGGTCGTGTGGTAATTAACATCTGAAGGTGAGGATTCCCGCTGGGTCCTAGAGAGAGGGATCATGAAAGGATCAGGAAGATGTTGGTAAGGCCAAACTTAGCGACCTTCTACAGCCATACCCCGTATGACTGTCTGTCAAACCTGACACACCCTTGCCAGCGGCTCACCATTATTGTCACCCCTTCTCTTTTTTCATAGACTGTACAATATCTTCAGAAATACATGGTAATGTACCAAAGTTATATCCCCAGGATTTTTTAATTAGTGGTCCAAAGTAAAACAACAATAAAACATTGTTTTCCAACTTCCATGTTGCAATTTCAAAGAAAACAGAATAAACAGCATGTGCAGCATTGAGGCATTGAGCGATGACTGAAGCCAAGCCTCTATGACTGAAAGCCAGGCTGCCAGGAGGAATAAAGTTTACTTCCTCCTGGCAGAGGGGCTCTGAGTATGTCATGACTTTGTTTGGGGATTCTATCCGGTGATCTGTTGCAGTGTGGTCGGTTACCCTATCTGCTGAGCTATTGCCTTTTTTTCCCTGTCCAAATGCTGATGCTTTCTATTGTCTTTGTTTTCCCTCCTTGGCTTGCTCCTCTCCAGGTGTTTTCTTATTTTTCAATTTTGGTTGGCCCTATCACATTCTAGGTGGGGTTTTATATATTCATCCTTCACTGCACTTCCTTGCTGGCTATACTGTTAGGTGGATTTGTGCCAGTCCTTCAGTTACAGGATTTTCCCTGCTAGGCAAGCACTGTTTGTATTCCTGCTGAGTGTCTGTTGGTCTACCTTCCCAGCACCTTTTCCTTTGACCATAGTTAGGGTTCTGAGAGGTTATTTTTGATTAATTTATTTTTAGTTCTCCTTAAATTTTCCTCTCTCTCCTTTATAAACATGCTTTAAGTTTTCTCACCCTGGGTCTTAGTGTCCATCCGCACACTTTCCTCTCCCTTTGTTAGCAGTGTGTACCTCCCCTCTGGTTCCACAGGAGGTATGAGAAACCCCTCAACTGCCTTTTAGGGAGTCAGTTCCGAGGTAGTGTTTTTAGTTGTGCGGCTAGGGATTGTCTAGTCTGTACAGGGACCAGTAGGGTGGTAGTGCGGCTTCTCTCTCTAATAGGTCTTCTTTATTCCTGTTACATGTATGTGAGCGCGTCACGTTCATAACACAGTGCAGGCGTCGTGCAGGTTCAGAATGCTATTAACCTGCAGATTAACCCCATATCTACTGGTTAATAGCATTTTTTTTACATGACAGGTACCCTTTAATCAGTTCAATAGCAGGCCATTTACCCCTGTTCCTGACCGGGCACATTTTTTGCAGTTTAAAGAGCTTTAAAAAAAATTCTTGTTCAGACGCTCAAATAATTTTTCCTTCTTTTTTTCCTGATCAGTGGGACGTAATGTTTGTTATTGTCACACTCTTTATTTTCTCACTGATATTGCCAAAAAAAATAATGAAAACATGTCTGTTTTTCACATTTTTTTTATTACCACAAAAGACCACTAAAATACATATTAAATTAAATACATTTCCATAACAAATATTTTTATTTTATTGGGCACATTTTCTTTCCAACAGGGGTCAGGATTAGTAATAGCGATTTGAATTGGCAGCGGATTTTTAATTTTTTTTTAATTCCCATAAGGTCATAAGAAAACTTTTTGGAGGGCATTTCAACATTTAAAATACTTTTTTTAATTTTGCCTGATTTCCCCTGTAACTGGGGTGGGTATATTAGCCCCAGCTACAGGAAGTATTCAGGCTTCTGGCTGAATAACAAAGCTGACTGGGTCTACTAGGACCCAGCAGCTTTTGCTCCCTCCCAACACCCACAGATTACATAACCACATGGCATGAAGGAGAAAGTACAGCTAGCGCTTCGTATTACTGTAAGCACAGAATACCAGCCTGGATGTTTATCAGCAATAGGCTGTCCAAAAGTAGTTAAACAGTAACCTTCGTTTTAATTTTTACTTCATAAAGAACTTAGAGACAGGTAGTTTCTAAGTGCCTGCCTGTTGTGCCCAGTGCCGATATATCTGCCAGCTCAGAGTGGTCACAGTCTGCTTCTGCCAATGATTTTGCTGCTTCGAGTGACGTCGCATCAACAGAGCAGTTGCTTCTCTTCCCCTCTGCTCTGTTTACAGGCCATGACTGTCCATGCGATGCTGATTGACAGCCGGCTGCACAACTTCAACAGTCACGCCCTGTCAACAAAGCGGCCCAGAAGAAGAGCTGCTCTGTTGATGGGAAGCAGCAGAATGGCCGGCAAGAGTGGTCTGTGATTGCTCTGAGTAGGTGCTGGACAGAAGAGGCAGATAGTCGCTACCTGCCTGTCAGTTCTTATCCACGTAAGAAAAAAATTAAAATAGCTCTGGATATCCCCTTTAAAGCATCTACCTTAAATGTGGGGTAATTTTGTTACATGTCATGTTAAGCACTTATATAGCAGTGATCGTTCCAATCCCCAATCTTTAGTTTATAAGCATTTTGCATTAAACATTAATACCCAAGCTAGTTATCTCAATGTGGATGAAGGGATGAGGTCCAGGGAGATTGAGAGTTATTTTAATGATGTTAAAATGTAAACTAATAAAATTTATTATAGTACTTTAATTCTGAATACTACCATGTTGGCCTAATTTCAGACCCCTTTCTCTTGGTCCTGGTACCTCCACTTCTGTGTTTGTTCCAGCACAGGCAGTAAGCTTCCTCCCTTTCTGTGTTGATGACAGACTTAAAGGGACTGTCTGCCAGGCTTTGTTCATTAGCTGTAACAGAGAAGGGGGTTGGCTGAACTACTAAGCTGAGCCTGGCAGCAAGCCCGCATTAAGCACGTCACCAATGCAGAAAGAGGGGTGAAGCTCTCTGCCTGGGTTGGAACTAACACAGAAGTGGAGATTCCAGGTCTAAGAGAGGGGATCTGAAATTAGGCCAATGGGGAAATATTTAAAATCGAAGTACAATAATAATTTTTATTATTTTACATTTTTTGGACCAACTAAATAACTTTTTATTTCTTAGGACAGCCCTTTTATTTTAATGAACATTGTAGACTGCTTTAAGTGCCATGTTGCTTAAAAAAAAGAGTTTAGTTTTAAAGGGAGTGTCCAACTTTTGGGACAATTTTTTTACTTAACTGCATGTATTGTGGGCATAAATTAATTTTTGCAGTTGAGTTTCATTAAAAATGTTTCAGCTTTTTTTCTATATCATCTGTGTTGCACCGTCTATTGCTGCAGAATTAAAGTAGAATGTGCCGGGAAACAAAGAGCCTGGAAATGCCGAACAGTGCAACATATTTAAGTCTCAATTGCAAAAATGATTTTTAGCCCCAAATATAAGAATTTAAGTAAAAAAAAATGTCCCCAAACATGGACAGTTCTTTTAAAGGGAATGTTTCACTCCCTGGGACGTATATAACCTACTAATATGGGCATACAGGTGATAGAAATGTTAAGCTAGTCCTACCTGTATGCCTCATATTAGCGGTCTTGTTGTTCAGAAATCTTATTTTATTTCTTTATGCTAATGATTTCTTCCAGGCACCGGGGCGTAGGGGGCCTGGAAGAAATCAATGCCTCCTGTCTTCATTATAATACCAAACCCCTCCCATGCACTGCACAGTGCCCTATGACGTGCAGTTGTAGTGCTGGAATCCCGCACCTGCGCACTCTACTCCATCCACAATCCTTATCTTTTCCTCCCTTCTATGGGCAGTGTATGCAGGGATCTTATGCGCAGGGGCTGATGACTCACTGCGACTTCCGCTTTAGTGACTTCTGGCGTGAGCGACGATAAGGTGCTCTACCCACTTCCTCTCTGCACAGTCATCGCTAGGAACCATGTGTATATATGTTTAAATACGTGTGTGTGTATGTGTATATATATATATATATATATATATATATATATATAATACACATACACACGTATTTAATTATTTATACATATATACACATGGTTCCTAGCTATGACTATGCAGGGAGGAAGTAGGTAGAGCACCTTATCGTCGCTCACGCCAGAAGTCACTAAAGCGGAAGTCGCAGTGAGTCATCAGCCCCTGCGAATAAGATCCCTGCATATATCTCTGTATACATGTATACAATTCTCAATGATTTTGTGAGGACCACTTGGTCAGCAAAAATTCAGAACATGTGGACAGCCCCATAGACTGTATTAGGTACGAGTTCTGTGAAAAAATTGGACTGCATTTACATGCCATTTGTTGTGCTGTCAATTTTTCAATTTTTCTTGGCCTGTTTGTTATGAGAATGTTGTGAAATTTCCATCAGTTTTTTTTTTTTTTATCGGAGAAAAATCGATGAAATTCTGATGGTAAAATCTGACACTGACCAAACTCTGGCACACTAAAAAAATCCCCACTGGTGCGAGAAAATCGCTTGCGTCTCAAGGAGCACTAAGGCATGAGTGCCCACGATGCGTTTTTTAAGCTTTTCCGCAGCGGCAGAAACGCTTAAAAAACGCATGGTAGAAGGCCTGCCATGATCCCCAATGATAATTCGCATGTGCTGTGCACATGCTGCGGAAATTTCCGCTGTGGAAAAAAACGCAGCACTACCAATTATTTTGCGGAAGTGCTGCGTTTTCGCCATTGACTTGCATTAGATCACATGGATTACACATCACTGTATATGCAGATGCGCATTCCATGCGTTCCAATGTGCGGATGGTACCCAGGTCTAGGGGAGAGGAGACTCTCCTCCGGTCCCGGGTACCATAGAAAACTGTAAAAAAAAAAAGAAGAATAAAATAAAAAATAAATATATACTTGCCTTCTGGCGGCCCCCGCTGCACTCCTCCTTGCTTGCCGGCAGTTTGCGATGGACTGAAGGACCTGAGCTGACGTCATGGTCATGTGACGGGTCACGCGATGCTGATGTTGGCAGGTCCTTCAGTGTACCGCTGCCGGCAGCCGGGACGGTGAAGCAAGACTGCAGGGGCCATCAGAGGGTAAGTATATATTTATTTTTTTATTTTTTTACATTCTCTCGGGTCACACTATATAAATCCATGGCGTTTGCATGGATTTATATAGTGTGACCAAGTTGACAAGCACTTTCCAAGTGATGCTAAAATCGCTTGGAAAGCGCATGACAACCCGCATGCGGAAATGCAAGTGATGAACGCTTCACATCTGCATGTCCCTGGCAGGAAAACACATGTACAATCCGCATACGTTTTTTCTGCCAGGGAGATGCAGAATGTGCCCATGATGCATTTCTGCATCGTGGGCACATAGCCTAAGGCTAACTTGTAGAACACTGTTGCAATATTCTCATCATATTGAACTATTGAGTCTGATACTATTCACAGGCTTAGATGTTTCATATCTTCCTCTCAGCCTTCCATATGTCATATTGTTTCTTGTATAGGCTATCCTGGAAGGTTTTCTCTACTTGCTTTGGGAATTCAGGGTTCCCTTCTTCTAATGCATTAATGAGTTTCAGTGCAAATGGTGTCTTCTCTCTTGGAAGGTAATTGTTTCTCGGTCTCACAGGAATCACAGAATTATATTTATGGTGCATGTGAATAGAGTTGATTAACGTTGCATGAGACTGAAATTCACACCAGGTTTCTCTCAGGAAGTTTCCAGTTAGTAATAAAATAGTCCAAGCGGATCCATTCACTGCATTGTCAAGGTTTGTGAGAATTTGTTGTCCTGCAGGCATTTCTGCAAATATGATTCCCGGTTTGATGTTATATTTGTCTTGTAGAATGTTCTTCAATCGTATTGCCTCTAATTCATCAGTCTCGGCATGTAAGATGACAAACTTATAAAATATATCCCCATCTCTTGCCTTATTGATCTCATAGGTGGAAGCTGACTTCTCCTTTTGACAGCTCTTACTAAGTGAATTTGAGGGATTACATTCTTCTGTGACGATTCGCTTTTCCTCATTCTCAGTATCTGACCTCTGATTTCCACATTTACTTTTTCCTGCTGTGGCGTACATTTTTAGTTTCAATATCAAGTGGAGTTCTGAATGAAAAACAAAAATTACAGTATTGACAAATTTGTTTTAGTATTAAATAGATAACAACTTCTTATATATTGGAAAGTATTTATTTATTTAACAGGGTTTTCCAGTTTCAGAAAACTCCTGTCCCCAGGTGCAGTTTGTTTATGCTTTTGTTACTCTCCCCAGGTCCAACACTGAGTCTCTGCCACTGTTGCCAGTGTCAGTTATGGTCTGCAGGGCTGACATGTCATTTGTGCTGCAGGCAATCACTGACGTCAGCGGCTACTGCTGTCTACTCAGGCAGAGCCACTGAGCTCACTTATTGGCTGCTGCTCTGGCAGTGTGACATTAGCCCAGCAGACAAACTTTTATAGTATCGGCAGAGACTCAGCGCTGGACCCAGGGAAGTCAGTTAGCTAAAAAAAATTTTTAAAACAAACTATGCCAGTGGACAGGGGTTTTTTGAAATCGGAAAATTCTTCAATTAGCATTAGATAATCAAAAAAAGATTTTGACCTACAGAAGTTTTTAACGATCTGATTTATTCTAGAAACAGCACCTTGTATGTCTGTGTCTGGAATTGCAACTCAATGCTATTCAAGTGAAAGGTGCTGAAATGTAATACTAAGGATGGCTCATGGATAGATGTGGCAATGTTTATGGAAAAACAACCAATCCATTTTACTGATCCTGGAAACCCGTTTTATGGGTTATCCAACCAGTAAAAAGTTGTTTTTGTTTTTTATTTGGAATGTTCTAAAATAAGAAAATAAAAATTGCTCACCTTTTTTTAACCCCCTTGCCCTGATTCTGCCTTTTAAGTCTCCTGCCTGTCTCTATTTCTGTTTTTGAGGAAATCTATCAAGTCTTTAGACCCCAAAATTTTTGAGGATTGGTATCTTAAAGGACTTGTCCACTACTTAGACAACTCCATCTTAAATGCCAGAATTCCCTCAAATAAAATAAGAAAAGCTTATACTCCCCTTCCACACTGGCTCAGTTCCAGCAATGTCTGTGCTGGGACTTCTGACGCGTGTGTGACATCGTTGTGTCATGTGAGCACTGCAGCCAATCAGAGGCCACTGATCGTCTGCTGCTCATCAATATTCCATAAGTGCGTATGTCTGCTCTGATAAGATAGTAAAGGCAGAAGCCAGTTACTGGTCCCTCCTCAGTCCTCCACCTATATTTATTTCTATTTAAGCCAAGAACATGTAACTGCAGTGACCAGCTACAGCCAGTCATTGGATGCAAAAGTCGTACTTCCCAGCAGCAGAAAATAGAGGCTGATGGGGCTGCAGAAGCTTTGGAACCAGATTAAGATGGAATCAGTGAGGCGAGGATGGATATTTTTGTTATTTTAGAACATTCTAACATTCTAAGTTGTAAATTTAATTTCTACTGGGTGGATAACCCTTTTAAAACACAACTCGCCCAACAATGTCTCTTTCCTTTGATCTCTGATGTAACCTTTTAAAGATACAGTCCTGCTCATCATTATTCGCACCCATGAAGTTTAAGTACATAATGTGGAATCTCCTGTGTGAGGCAGTGACCGGGATCATATACAAGGGATGTTATATATCCCCAGGATGTGTACAGAGACATATTAAATCCATTGGAGTGCATTGCAGTCACAAACTCACCTGCGGCTGCAATGCAGGAATGAAGGTGAGCACTGACCTGGTCAGGCTATCTGGCTAAGGCAGATTAAGTAAAACCTGGCAGGGCCTTCATTTCTTGGGGGAGGCTACAGGAGGCAGTGGGGCGGCCTCCTCCCTCCAACCTGGGTTTTCCAGTGGCTCTTGCCACAGGTCCTTTGAAAGCCCTGCATTAAGGATTAGTGTTGTTCAGTATTGCGACCTGCTAGGAACATAGCAGGAAAGTTTGGCGGGCCTGTAAACAGCTGAACCCATGACTGGGAAGGCTCTGCACCCGTCAGGCTCTGAGCGGCCCAGCGCGGCCGTTGCCCACAGCAACCGTTGTTTAAGGACTCACGTTAACCCGGCTGCGAACCGGAGCACTTTGCTGTTTACCCGTGAGTTGCTGAATAAAGCTGTTTATGTTGAACTTGCTGGGGTCACTGCCTCAGTTACTGCATGGTGTGAACACCGCCGCCTTACAGCTTGGTGGAGAATGCAGGCAGTGTGACTGAGGCATACCCCCACCGGCAGCTGCCTGACCACAATCTGGCCTGCCACCTTTCAGCCCCACCCCATGGACAAAAATGAAGGAGCTGTTAAAGCAGCTGGTACTCACCCAGCAGCAGCAGCTGCAGTCTCAGCGGCAACAGCAGGAGCGGGATCAGCAGCATAATCAGCAGCAGCTATTGTACCAGAAGCAGCAAAAAACAAATGAACTGTTGCTGCAACAGATTGCTGCCCTGCGGGAGACACCGACGGCACCAGCCCCGGAACGTCGAGAGGCCCGGGACAAGGTTCGCTCAGCGTTGAGGAAGATGGGACCGGAGGACGATGTGGAAGCCTTCCTGACCATTTATGAGCACACAGCAGAGCGGGAAAACCTACCAGCCGGCCAGTGGGCAGAAGTGGTGGCTCCGTTTCTGGTTGGCGATGCCCAAAAGGCCTACTTCGACCTCAGTCGGGAGGATGCCCAGGACTACCAGAGGATCAAATGTGAGATCCTTGCACGACTGGGGGTCAATACATACAGTACAGACCAAAAGTTTGGACACACCTTCTCATTTAAAGATTTTTCTATATTTTCATGACTATGAAAATTGTACATTCACACTGAAGGCATCAAAACTATGAATTAACACATGTGGAATTATATACTTAACAAAAAAGTGTGAAACAACTGAAAATATGTCTTATATTCTAGATTCTTCAAAGTAGCCACCTTTTGCTTTGATGACTGCTTTGCACACTCTTGGCATTCTCTTGATGAGCTTCATGTTACAACTCTCCTGTTAGGTTTTTTTTAGTTTGCTGGTCACATGACCAGTTTTGCCTATTTAATCCGGCTCCGCCCTCCTGGCATTGCTGGACTTCATTTGTATTTACCACTGTTGAGCTAGCTTGGTGCTCTGTTGCCGTTCTCTGTTAGTTTTGCTAGGTCTTCTGACCTCTTTACTTTTTGTTGTGTGTTTGTCTTTGACTGCTACGATTTCTGCTAGGAGGTGTCCAACTTTTCCCAGTCCCTAGTTCTTGTAGGGATTCCTCCCTCACATCTATAGGTCTTCGTACAGATTAGCCGAGGACTTTAGCGGGTCTGATCGCAGGATCAGGTTCCCCGTTACATCGTAGGGATCTAGTTTAGTTCTATTGTAGGGACAGATCTCCTGTCTTTCCTTAGTCTCTGTAGCAGATCATAACAGTAAGTCCAGCCTTAAAAAAAAAAAAAAAAAAATTTCTCTAAGGAAAGACCTCCAGTTTTCCATCATGGTCTCGGTGCAAGATTTGGCTCAACGCTTGCAGGGACTCTCTCTGGAGGTGGCCAAGCTCCAACAACACGTGAGTAGCTGTTCTGGAGCGCATTTTGTGGAACCAAAGGTACGTCTGCCTGATCTATTTTTTGGCGAACAACAAGATTTTTTTTCTTTTAAAAATGCTTGTCTATTATATTTTCGTTTGAGACCCGGATCCTCTGGTGATGAATCACAGCGCATAGGGTTCATAATGTCACTTTTGCGCAAAGATCCTCAGGGATGGGCCTTCTCTCTCCAACCTAGTGATCCGTGCTTTAGATCAGTGGATAGTTTTTTTTCTGCTTTGGGTTTATTGTACGATGATCCTGATCGTGTCTCATCTGCTGAGTCTGAATTAAGACGTTTGAGGCAGGGATCAGGTAATGTGGAAAAATATTGTTCTCACTTCCGTCGGTGGTCTGCCCAGGTGGGGTGGAACGATTCAGCTTTGAAAAGCTTGTTTCTTGCAGGACTAGGTGAAAGGGTTAAGGATTTACTGATTGCTTATCCCACACCTGGAAACTTGCAGGAGGCAATGCAATTAGCTATACCGGTGGACAGGAGACTGCGTGCAAGGGTTAATGAGAGCAAATCCTCTGCTATGTCAGCTTCGAGTCCTGAGAGGTTCAGTGCTGACAATGGTGAGCCGATGGAAATTGGGGCAATGACACCCCGCTCTCAGGAAAAAGACCGCCGACTTTCTGAAGGCTTGTGTTTCTATTGCGGAAATTCTGGTCATTTTATTAAGAGCTGTGTGCTTCGTTTGAAGAAAGAAAAAAAAATGGTCAGTCATGCCCGTATTGCCTGTTTAAATTCTAAGGGAGTATTCCTATCTGCCACTACTGCTGCTCAGGATGAATTAATTGAATTTCAGGTATTTGTGGATTGTGGATCTACTCTGAATGTGATTGATGGGGGATTCTTGGAAAAACTTAGATTAGAACCTAAAACTTTGTCATCCCCTATTGCTGTGGTTTCTGTCGATGGCTCTCCCTTGAAGAGTGTTACTCACAAGGTCTGTGAATTTCCCCTCACTATTAATGGTATTCATCAAGAGAATTTGGATTTGGTCGTATTGGATAATTTGCCTTCTCCAGTAATATTGGGGTTACCCTGGTTAAAATTGCACAATCCTGTACTGGATTGGTCTACCAATGAAATTAAGTCCTGGAGCCCTAAGTGTTATGACAAGTGTTGTAACGGGCGCATTGCTGCTGTGGATAGAGGGGAATTGCCTGTACCTATTCAGGATTTTTGGAGAGTTTTTTCTGAGGAGGAGTCGCAGGTTTTGCCTCCCCATAGAGACTATGATTGTACCATTGAATTTGTCCCTGGAGCGACTCTTCCTAAGAGTCGTTTATTTAATCTTACTATTCCTGAGAGAAAGGCTTTGGAGGAATACATACAGACAAGCTTGGCTGCTGGTCACATTAGGCCTTCCAAGTCTCCTGTGGCTGTTGGATTTTTTTTCGTAAAAAAAAAAGATGGCGGTTTACGTCCTTGTCTGGACTTTCGTGAGATTAATAAAATTACTGTACGCAATCCTTACCCACTGCCATTGATTCCTGATTTATTTAACCAGTTAGTGGGGGCCAAGTGGTTCTCTAAAATTGATCTCCGGGGGGCATACAATTTGTTGCGCATGAAGGAGGGTGATGAATGAAAGACTGCTTTTAACACTCCTGTGGGTCATTTTGAGAATCTGGTTATGCCTTTTGGTCTCACCAATGCTCCAGCATTTTTTCAGAATCTTATTAACGATATCCTTAGACCTTTAATCGGCAAAAATGTGGTTGTGTATTTGGATGACATTTTGATTTATTCGCCTGATCTGGAGTCTCATTGGCGGAGCGTACGTGAGGTATTACAGTTATTAATGGACAATTTGCTTTTTGCTAAGCTGGAGAAATGTGAGTTCGCTGTACAGAGAATTAGTTTTTTGGGCTACATTATCTCCAGTGAAGGTTTTGAGATAGACCCGGTTAAAGTTCAAGCTGTGCAGGAATGGCCTAGGCCTATTGGTTTGAAATCGATACAGAGGTTTTTGGGTTTCGCCAATTATTACAGAAAATTCATAAAAAAATTTTCTATTATTGTCAAACCGCTGACCGATCTCACCAGGAAAGGTGCTAATGCGGTTCAGTGGACTTCTGAGGCCATTGAAGCTTTTGTGTTTTTAAAGGAGAGGTTCACCTCTGCTCCCATCCTTATGCAGCCTGTTGTGACTAAGCCGTTTTTGGTTGAATCATAGAATGGTAGAGTTGGAAGGGACCTCCTGGGTCATCTGGTCCAACCCCCTGCTCAAAGCAGGATTCACTAGATCATCTCAGACAGATGTCTGTCCAGCCTCTGTTTGAAGACGTCCATTGAAGGGGAACTCACCACCTCTCGTGGCAGCCTGTTCCACTCATTAATCACCCTAACTGTCAAAAAGTTTATTCTAATATCTAATCTGTGTCTCCTCCCATTTAGTTTCATCCCATTGCTTCTAGTCTTTCCTTGTGCAAATGAGAATAAAGATGATCCTTCTACAATGTGACAGCCCTTGACATATTTGTAGACAGCTATTAAGTCTCCTCTCAGTCTTCTTTTTTGCAAGCTAAACATTCCCAAATCCTGCAACCGTTCCTCATAGGACATGGTTTGCAGACCAGTCACCATTCTGGTCACTCTTCTCTGAACTTGCTCCAGTTTGTCTATGTCTTTTTTAAAATGTGGTGCCCAAAACTACACAGTATTCCAGATGAGGTCTGACCAAAGAGGAGTAAAGACCGATAATGACTTCACGTGATCTAGACTGTATGCTTCTGTTAATACATCCCAGAATTGTATTTGCCTTTTTTGCTGCTGCATCACACTGTTGACTCATGTTCAGTCTATGATCTATTAGTATACCTAAGTCTTTTTCACATGTACTGTTGCTTAGCTCTATTCCTCCCATTCTGTATATGCTTTTTTCATTTTTATTGCCCAGATGTAGTACTTTGCATTTTTCCCTGTTAAAAAACATTCTGTTGGTTGCTGCCCACTGCTCCAGTTTATTTAGGTCTTTTTGAATCCTCTCTCTCTCTTCTCTAGTATTAGCTATCCCTCCTAGCTTTGTGTCATCAGCAAATTTAATCAGTTTACCCTCAATTCCTTCATCTAAATCATTGATAAAGATGTTGAACAATACAGGTCCCAGGACGGAGCCATGTGGTACCCCACTTGAGACATTCATCCAGCTGGATGTGAAGCCATTTACAACCACCCTTTGAGTCCGATCACTAAGCCAGTTATGAATCCACCTAACAGTTGCCTGGTCCATTGCATACTTGGTCATTTTTTCAATAAGGATGGTGTGAGATACTTTGTCAAATGCTTTGCTGAAGTCAAGATATACTATATCTACAGCATTTCCCTGATCCACCCAGTCAGTGATTCTGTCATAGAAGGAAATTAAGTTAGTCTAACATGAATTGTTAGTTACAAACCCATGCTGACTCTGGTTAATCACTTCATTCTTATCCATGTACTTACATACATGTTGTTTAATAATTTGTTCAAAGATCTTTCCTGGTATAGAAGTCAGACTCACCGGCCTATAGTTCCCTGGGTCCACCTTCTTCCCCTTTTTGAAGATAGGAACAACATTTGCTCTTCTCCAGTCTTCTGGGACTTCTCCTGTTCTCCAAGAATTTTCAAAGATTATGGAGAGTGGTTCTAAAATTTCTTCTACGATCTCCTTCAGTACTCTGGGGTGTAATTCATCTGGACCTGGAGACTTGAACTCATTTATGTTAGCTAAATATTCCCTCACAATCTTTCTGTTTACAGATAACTTGGATTCCTCTATTCCTTTAAAAGGACAGTGAAGATCAGTTGATGTTACATTTTCTTTCTGAGAGAAAACAGATGCAAAATAGGAATTAAAAAGTTCGGCCTTCTCAACATCCTCTCTTACCATTTCTCCATTTTCATCCTGTAAAAATCCTATAGCATCTTTGACTTTTCTTTTACTTTTGACATACCCCCAAAATCCTTTTTTATTGCTTTTGACATCTCTTGCAAGCCTTAATTCATTGTCCGCTTTAGCTAACCTGTTACGTGCCCTGCAGGATCTGCAGACTGCATTATAATCTTCTTTAGATATGCCTCCCTCTTTCCATTTAATAAACATTTCTTTCTTTCTTTTTAGCATGTGTTTAAGTTTTGTGTTCATCCATCCTGGTTTCCTTAAATGCTTCCCATTCTTCCTACTTTTCGGGATTGTTAACGATTGTGCTTTGAGAATCTCATTTTTAAAAATTTCCCATCCTTCCTGGACATTTTTGTCCTTAAGGACATCCAGCCATTGGATCCCTCCTATTCTCTTTCTGAGTCTCTTAAAATCTGCCTTTCTAAAATCTAACCTTGAAGTCTGAGTCTTCACATGTCTTCCTCCTCTAGTTATCCAAAATTCTATAATAGCATGATCGCTGCCTCCTAGGGTCCCAGCCACCTTTACCTCCTCAACCATTTCCTCCCTGTTTATAAGGATTAGATCCAAAGTAGCAGATCCCCTTGTTTTCTCCCCTACCTTTTGGAAGATAAAGTTGTCAGCAAGAGAGGATAAGAATTTGCTTGACCTGTTAGTTTTACTTGAGAGAGATTCCCAACAAATGTCTGGATAGTTGAAATCTCCCATGACCACTACGTCATATTTTTTGGAGAACTTGGTCATTTGATACATAAAGAGTTCATCCATATCTTCAGCTTGCCCAGGTGGCCTGTAGTAAATGCCTACAATGGTGTCCTTTCCGTTGTTCTCTCCTTGTATTCTTACCCAAACAGTTTCCACAGAACTCCCAGTCTCTGAAGCTTCAATCTCTGTGCAGATATACGCTTTTCTAACATACAATGCAACACCTCCTCCTCGTTTATCAAGTCTGTTTCTTGCAAATAAGTTGTATCCTTTTAGCCTTTTATTCCAATCATGTGTATCGTCCCACCAAGTTTCAGTGATTCCAATGACATCATATTCCTTTTCCTGCATTAGTAGTTCCAATTCTCCTTGTTTGTTGCCCATGCTTTGTGCATTTGTATAAAAACATTTTAGTTTGTGATTGGTTTCTCTTCCTCCCATATTTTTATTATTTAAATTGTTTTGTCTTTGTTCTTCCTTTCCACTTCCAGTAGCAGAGATCTCAATAGTATTTGTCAGCTGTATGGCTTTTTCTGGCCTTTTGCTTCCCTTCCCACATTGTTCTAGTTTAAAGCTCTTCTGATGAGTGTAGCAAGGCGACTTCCAAATACATGTTTTCCAGTCTTCGTAAGGTGCACCCCATCTCTAGCAAGTAGTCCATCGTATAGGTAATTCATTCCCTGATCCAGAAATCCAAATCCTTGTTGACGGCACCATCGACGTAGCCAGTTGTTCACCTGTAGAATCTTATTCCACCTCATTGTTCCATGGCCATCCACTGGGAGGATGGATGAGAAGACCACCTGCGCTCCCAATTCTTTCACTTTCTTGCCTAAGTCTTCAAAGTCACTGCAGATGGTTTCCAGGTCCTTTCTTGCGGTGTCATTTGTCCCCACATGTATTAGCAGGAATGGGTAGTGATCTGTAGGTCTGAAGAGTCTTGATATCCTGTCAGACACATCTTTAATTTTTGCTCCTGGAAGACAGCACATTTCTCTTGAGGTTATGTCTGGTCTGCAGATAGCGGCCTCTGTTCCTCTTAACAGGGAATCCCCCATGACCATAACTCTCCGTTTTTTCTTCACAACATTCTTCTTTCTCCATCCAGGAGGATTCTGAGGGCTTACAAGGTTATTCATTGCTGGCAAAGTCTTATTTTGCTGTATTTCTTCATGGTTCTCCTGCGTGAGAGCCTGGTACTGGTTCCTGAGCAGTATGGGTGCTGACTGCCTCTCGATCCTCCTGCTTCTGTGGGTCACATGCTTCCATTCCTCTGTTTCGTCAGGTGCAGTTCGAATTTCTTCTCTTTCTGAATCATGAAGAGATAATTCTGCTCTGTCTAAGAACTCTTCACCTTCCTTAATGATTTTCAAGGTATTTACCCTCTCTTCTAGATTTCGCAACTTTTCCTCCAACAGGGACACAAGCTTGCATTTCTGGCATGTGAAGTTTGGCTTTTCCACTGGCAAGTCTGTGAACATGTAGCAGGATATGCAGCTCACCAAATGGCTCCTGGACTCTTCCATGTTCTTATTGTTAATGTTCTGAAAACAGTGAAAAAAGCTTAAAAAAAAAGCTTCAAAATGCGCGCGCCGGAAGGCGCGCGGTTTACCGATGTCCTCTTTTCAGCTCCAACAGCCAAAATCCAGTGTTCTTTGAGCTCGCGGAGACTCTTCACTTACCCCAAAATGCAGTGGGAATATGCAAATTATCTCCTCAGGACTCCTCCCCTGGTTTACCGATGTCCTCTTTTCAGCTCCAACAGCCAAAATCCAGTGTTCTTTGAGCTCGCGGAGACTCTTCACTTACCCCAAAATGCAGTGGGAATATGCAAATTATCTCCTCAGGACTCCTCCCCTGGTTTACCGATGTCCTCTTTTCAGCTCCAACAGCCAAAATCCAGTGTTCTTTGAGCTCGCGGAGACTCTTCACTTACCCCAAAATGCAGTGGAAATATGCAAATTATCTCCTCAGGACTCCTCCCCTGGTTTACCGATGTCCTCTTTTCAGCTCCAACAGCCAAAATCCAGTGTTCTTTGAGCTCGCGGAGACTCTTCACTTACCCCAAAATGCAGTGGGAATATGCAAATTATCTCCTCAGGACTCCTCCCCTGGTTTACCGATGTCCTCTTTTCAGCTCCAACAGCCAAAATCCAGTGTTCTTTGAGCTCGCGGAGACTCTTCACTTACCCCAAAATGCAGTGGGAATATGCAAATTATCTCCTCAGGACTCCTCCCCTGGTTTACCGATGTCCTCTTTTCAGCTCCAACAGCCAAAATCCAGTGTTCTTTGAGCTCGCGGAGACTCTTCACTTACCCCAAAATGCAGTGGAAATATGCAAATTATCTCCTCAGGACTCCTCCCCTGGTTTACCGATGTCCTCTTTTCAGCTCCAACAGCCAAAATCCAGTGTTCTTTGAGCTCGCGGAGACTCTTCACTTACCCCAAAATGCAGTGGGAATATGCAAATTATCTCCTCAGGACTCCTCCCCTGGTTTACCGATGTCCTCTTTTCAGCTCCAACAGCCAAAATCCAGTGTTCTTTGAGCTCGCGGAGACTCTTCACTTACCCCAAAATGCAGTGAGAATATGCAAATTATCTCCTCAGGACTCCTCCCCTGGTTTACCGATGTCCTCTTTTCAGCTCCAACAGCCAAAATCCAGTGTTCTTTGAGCTCGCGGAGACTCTTCACTTACCCCAAAATGCAGTGGGAATATGCAAATTATCTCCTCAGGACTCCTCCCCTGGTTTACCGATGTCCTCTTTTCAGCTCCAACAGCCAAAATCCAGTGTTCTTTGAGCTCGCGGAGACTCTTCACTTACCCCAAAATGCAGTGGGAATATGCAAATTATCTCCTCAGGACTCCTCCCCTGGTTTACCGATGTCCTCTTTTCAGCTCCAACAGCCAAAATCCAGTGTTCTTTGAGCTCGCGGAGACTCTTCACTTACCCCAAAATGCAGTGAGAATATGCAAATTATCTCCTCAGGACTCCTCCCCTGGTTTACCGATGTCCTCTTTTCAGCTCCAACAGCCAAAATCCAGTGTTCTTTGAGCTCGCGGAGACTCTTCACTTACCCCAAAATGCAGTGGGAATATGCAAATTATCTCCTCAGGACTCCTCCCCTGGTTTACCGATGTCCTCTTTTCAGCTCCAACAGCCAAAATCCAGTGTTCTTTGAGCTCGCGGAGACTCTTCACTTACCCCAAAATGCAGTGGGAATATGCAAATTATCTCCTCAGGACTCCTCCCCTGGTTTACCGATGTCCTCTTTTCAGCTCCAACAGCCAAAATCCAGTGTTCTTTGAGCTCGCGGAGACTCTTCACTTACCCCAAAATGCAGTGGGAATATGCAAATTATCTCCTCAGGACTCCTCCCCTGGTTTACCGATGTCCTCTTTTCAGCTCCAACAGCCAAAATCCAGTGTTCTTTGAGCTCGCGGAGACTCTTCACTTACCCCAAAATGCAGTGGGAATATGCAAATTATCTCCTCAGGACTCCTCCCCTGGTTTACCGATGTCCTCTTTTCAGCTCCAACAGCCAAAATCCAGTGTTCTTTGAGCTCGCGGAGACTCTTCACTTACCCCAAAATGCAGTGGGAATATGCAAATTATCTCCTCAGGACTCCTCCCCTGGTTTACCGATGTCCTCTTTTCAGCTCCAACAGCCAAAATCCAGTGTTCTTTGAGCTCGCGGAGACTCTTCACTTACCCCAAAATGCAGTGGGAATATGCAAATTATCTCCTCAGGACTCCTCCCCTGGTTTACCGATGTCCTCTTTTCAGCTCCAACAGCCAAAATCCAGTGTTCTTTGAGCTCGCGGAGACTCTTCACTTACCCCAAAATGCAGTGAGAATATGCAAATTATCTCCTCAGGACTCCTCCCCCGGTTTACCGATGTCCTCTTTTCAGCTCCAACAGCCAAAATCCAGTGTTCTTTGAGCTCGCGGAGACTCTTCACTTACTCCAAAATGCAGTGGGAATATGCAAATTATCTCCTCAGGACTCCTCCCCTGGTTTGAGGTTGATGCTTCTTCGGTGGGGGTTGGTGCGGTGTTGTCTCAGGAAAACAAGGATGGAGTACATCCCTGTGCCTTTTTTTCAAAAAATTTTTCCGAGACTGAACTTAATTACGATATTGGTAATCGGGAATTGCTGGCGATTAAACTCGCATTTGAACACTGGCGTCACCTCTTGGAAGGTGCTGATTTTCCCATTCAGGTTTTCACTGATCATAAAAATCTGATCTATCTTGATGCTGCCAAGCGCTTGAATGCCCGTCAGGCTAGGTGGGCACTTTTTTTCTCGCGGTTTAATTTTTCCGTTACTTACATCCCGGGTACCAAGAATGTTAAAGCGGATGCTTTGTCTCGCAGCTTTTCTCCCATGGTCGGTGTTGAGGAGGAAGAGGAGACCATTTTATAAGAAGGTGTTGTGATTGCTGCTTTGGACTCCGTTTTGGAGGATGAGATTCTTAAAGCACAGGAGAATGCCCCATCTAACACTCCCCATGGGAGGTTGTTTGTGCCTAGGACCTTTAGGAGAGATTTGTTTGTTGAGTGTCATGAGTCTCCGTTGGCAGGTCATCCAGGAATTTCTGAGACCAAGAGACTTGTGGGTCGCAGTTTTTGGTGGCCTGGATGGCAGAAGGAAGTCATTAAGTGGGTGCGCCAATGTACTGTGTGTGCTAGATCCAAGTCTTCGCATGCTCCTGCTGCGGGGTTGCTTTGCCCTCTGGAGGTTCCTAGTGCACCTTGGACACATCTGGCTATGGACTTTATTACTGACCTTCCTCCCTCTGAAGGTTTCACGGTCATCTGGGTGGTCGTGGACCGTTTTAGCAAGATGTGTCACTTGGTTCCCTTCATCAAACTGCCTTGCGCTAAGACACTCGCTAAGGCCTTTGTCAAGGAGATTGTCAGACTACATGGTGTTCCTACTGACATTGTTTCTGATAGGGGACCTCAGTTCGTGGCTCGTTTTTGGCGTGCCTTTTGTGACAGGTTGGGAGTCCATTTGTCGTTTTCATCCGGATATCATCCCGAGTCTAATGGCCAGACAGAAAGGAAGAACCAGGATGTTGAGCAGTTCTTGCGTTGTTTTGTGGCAGACAATCAAGAGGGGTGGTCTGAGTTTCTGCCACTTGCTGAATTTCCTCTTAACAACCATACATCCTCTTCTGCTGGGTGTTCGCCTTTTTTTTGTTGTTCTGGGAGACATCCGTCTTTTGGGTCATTCTCCAAATTGGTTTCGGCTGTGCCTGAGGAGGAGAGTTTTTCCGGTGATTTGGAGAGAGTTTGGACGGATGTGCGTGGTAATCTTCAGGAGGCTAACAAAAAATCTAAGAGGTACTTTGATAGGAAACGGCAAGAGGTTTTGTTTGCTATTGGTGACATGGTTTGGTTGTCCTCTAAGAATCTGCGATTGAGGATTCCTTCTAAAAAATTGGGTCCCAAGTTCGTAGGGCCCTTTAAGGTGCTTCAGATAGTTAACCAATCTGCTGTTAGGCTGGAGGTTCCTACGTCCTGGAGGATTAATCCGGTGTTTCATGTTTCTCTGTTGAAAAAAGCTGATGTGTCGGATGGTGACGCCTCTGCCACTGTTCCTCCGGTGGTGGAGGACGGGGAATATGAAATTTCCCGCATCCTAAATTCTAGACGGTATAGAGGGAGTTTGCAGTATCTCGTCGCTTGGAAGGGTTTCGGACCTGAGGATAACTCATGGGTGAGGGCGGATGAGGTTTCTGCTTCCAGACTTGTTCGAGCGTTTCACAGGAGGTTTCCTGGTAAGCCTGGGCCTAGGGGATCCGGAGGATCCTCTTAGAAGAGGGGGTACTGTTACAACTCTCCTGTTAGGTTTTTTTTAGTTTGCTGGTCACATGACCAGTTTTGCCTATTTAATCCGGCTCCGCCCTCCTGGCATTGCTGGACTTCATTTGTATTTACCACTGTTGAGCTAGCTTGGTGCTCTGTTGCCGTTCTCTGTTAGTTTTGCTAGGTCTTCTGACCTCTTTACTTTTTGTTGTGTGTTTGTCTTTGACTGCTACGATTTCTGCTAGGAGGTGTCCAACTTTTCCCAGTCCCTAGTTCTTGTAGGGATTCCTCCCTCACATCTATAGGTCTTCGTACAGACTAGCCGAGGACTTTAGCGGGTCTGATCGCAGGATCAGGTTCCCCGTTACATCGTAGGGATCTAGTTTAGTTCTATTGTAGGGACAGATCTCCTGTCTTTCCTTAGTCTCTGTAGCAGATCATAACACTTCAAGAGGCAGTTACCGGAAATGGTTTTCACTTCACAGGTGTGCCCTGTCAGGTTTAATAAGTGGGATGTCTTTCCTTATAAATGGGGTTGGGACCATCAGTTGTGTTGTGCAGAAGTCTGGTGGATGCACAGCTGATAGTCCTACTGAATAGACTGTTAGAATTTGTATTATGGCAAGAAAAAAGCAGCTAAGTAAAGAAAAACGAGTAGCCATCATTACTTTAAGAAATGAAGGTCAGTCAGTCCGAAAAATTGGGAAAACTTTGAAAGTGTCCCCAAGTGCAGTTGCAAAAACCATCAAGCGCTAAAAAGAATCTGGCTCACATGAGGACCGCCCCAGGAAAGGAAGACCAAGAGTCACCTCTGCTTCTGAGGATAAGTTTATCCGAGTCACCAGCCTCAGAAATCGCAGGTTAAAAGCAGCTCAGATTAGAGACCAGGTCAATGCCACACAGAGTTCTAGCAGCAGACACATCTCTTCAACAACTGTTAAGAGGAGACTTTGTGCAGCAGGCCTTCATGGTAAAATAGCTGCTAGGAAACCACTGCTAAGGACAGGCAACAAGCAGAAGAGACTTGTTTGGGCTAAAGAATACAAGGAATGGACATTAGACCAGTGGAAATCTGTGCTTTAATCTGATGAGTCCAAATTTGAGATCTTTGGTTCCAACCACCGTGTCTTTGTGCAACACAGAAAAGGTGAACGGATGGACTCTACATGCCTGGTTCCCACCGTGAAGCATGGAGGAGGAGGTGTGATGGTGTGGGGGTGTTTTGCTGGTGACACTGTTGGGGATTTATTCAAAATTGAAGGCATACTGAACCAGCATGGCTACCACAGCATCTTGCAGCAGCATGCTATTCCATCCGGTTTGCGTTTAGTTGGACCATCATTTATTTTTCAACAGGACAATGACCCCAAACACACCTCCAGGCTGTGTAAGGGCTATTTGACCAAGAAGGAGAGTGATGGCGTGCTACGCCAGATGACCTGGCCTCCACATTCACCAGACCTGAACCCAATCGAGATGGTTTGGGGTGAGCTGGACCGCAGAGTGAAGGCAAAAGGGCCAACAAGTGCTAAGCATCTCTGGGAACTCCTTCAAGTTTGTTGGAAGACCATTTCCGGTGACTACCTCTTGAAGCTCATCAAGAGAATGCCAAGAGTGTTCAAAGCAGTCATCAAAGCAAAAGGTGGCTACTTTGAAGAACCTAGAATATAAGACATATTTTCAGTTGTTTCACACTTTTTTGTTAAGTATATAATTCCACATGTGTTAATTCACAGTTTTGATGCCTTCAGTGAGAATGTAAAATTTTCTTAGTCAAGAAAATACAGAAAAATCTTAAAATGAGAAGGTGTGTCCAAACTTTTGGTCTGTACTGTACGTGAGGGCTCAGCGCGTACTTTCATGGGCCTATGTGGAGACCCGACCCGCCCGGTCTCAGGCTTATGACATTTTGCAGCTGGTAAAGAGGTGGCTCCAGACCGAGTCTTTGACTCCAGCGCAGATAGTGGAGAGGGTGGTGGTCGACTGGCTGGTGAGGACTCTGCCGGCCGCTATCCAACTTTGGGTGGGGCAAGGGGACCCCGGCATCCTCGACCAGGTGGTCAGCCTGATCGAGCGCTACTCGGCCACTCAGGACTTCGTCCGAGACTCTACCCCCTCGCGGTTGTCACGCCAATCCCTGCCAACCCCGGAACCGGGAAAGGGGTCGTGTCCCTCTGCTAAGGACAGTCAGCCCCGTACCCATGCTGAAGGGGTACCCCAGAGTGAGAGTGGCAGGAGACCGGCTACCTCTCAAATGGTCATAAGACCTAACAGTACCTCCACCATTAGGTGCTGGCAGTGTCAGGGTCCGGGACATGTGGTTGCTAACTGCCCCCTGACTACAGAGCCCATGGACTGCGGGTATAACCGCCGGGTCTCAATGTATGCCCAGACGTTCTGCACGGCGAGCGCCGACCCCCCCCCCCACCCGGACATTGAACACCAACTGTGCCATGTACTGGTTAATGGGTACCCCGCGGAGGCCCTCCTAGACTCGGGGAGCCTAGTGACTTTGGTACATGGGTCGCTGGTGGCAGGAGACAACCCCAATGGATGGACAGTCTGGGTTCTGTGTATCCATGGGGACCTCCGAGAGTACCCAACCGCAGAGGTAGTTTTGTCCATGCCATGTGGCGACATAAAACATGTGGTGGGGGTGGTAAAAACTCTTCCATATGGGACGGTGTTGGGAAGAGACTAGCTCCTGTTCTGTACTCTGTGGAAAAACAAAATCCACTCTCCCCTGGTAAAATTTGTTACAGGCGCTGTACCCGATGAACCCGAGTCAGGGGTACTTGCCGTAGGGGTGTTCAACCTAGGGACAGAGTGTGACCCTGATAGGTCTCCCCTAGAGGTGCTGGCAGGAGAGGTCGAGGAGACCCCATCAATCCCTGAGCTGGAAGTGTCCCGGGGCACGTTTGGGACAGCTCAGCTACAGGTTCCCACTCTGACTCGGGCGCAGGAAAGGGTGTTGGTAAATGGCGTAGCTCAACAGCCCGGTGCAGATACTGTATTTTCACGACTGGTAGTCAACAGTGAGTTGCTCTATAGGGTAGACAAAATCAGGGACGAGGTCGTGGCACAGTTAGTGGTACCTCAGTCGTACCGACGGGCGGTTCTGGAGTTGGCACACACTCACCTGCTGGGTGGACACTTAGGGGTTAAAAAGACGCAAGAGCGTATCTTGCAGCGCTTCTTTTAGCCGGGGATTTACGCGAAGGTCCAAAAGTACTGTGAATACTGCCCCGAATGTCAGTTGACCACACCCACCGCAAGTTTCCGTTGACCATTGGTACCCCTGCCAGTGATAGAGGTACCTTTTGAACGGATTGCAATGGACTTGATAGGGCCCATTGTAAAATCTGCTCGTGGCCACCAACATATACTGGTGGTCGTTGACTATGCCACCCGGTACCCGGAGGCTAAACCGCTACGCCACACTTCGGCGAAACTGATTGCACGGGAGCTGTTTGCCATGTTCTGTCACTTTGGACTTCCTAAGGAGATCCTGATGGATCAAGGGACCCCTTTTATGTCCAAGGTGACAAGGAAACTGTGCAAACTGCTAAAAATAAAACAATTGCGCACCTTGGTGTACCACCCTCAAACCGAAAAGCTAGTAGAACGGTTCAATAAAACCCTCAAGTCCATGTTAAAAAAGGTGGTTTCTAAGGATGGAAGGGATTGGGACATGTTGCTACCCTATTTGATGTTCGCCTTCCGTGAGGTACCCCAGGCTTCCACAGGGTTCTCTCCCTTTGAGTTATTGTACGGCAGACACCCTAGGAGTCTGTTGGACGTAGCCAAAGAAGTGGAAACAAGAGCCGACTCCACATAGGAGTATAATTGAACACGTGGCTAGTATGCAGGACCAGATTTCGGCGGTCATGCCCATCGTAAAAGAACATCTGTTAGATGCCCAGGCAGCCAAGAGGCGCACATATAATAAAAGAGCCACGATCAGGTCTTTTAACAAGGGTGATCGGATGTTAGTACTGGTACCCACAGCCGAGAGTAAGTTCATGGCAAAGTGGCAAGGGCCATATGACGTTCGAGAAAAGGTGGGGGAGGTAAATTACCGGGTGTATCAGCCCGGAAGGAGGAAACCTGAGCAGCTTTACCATGTAAACCTGCTAAAACCTTGGAAAGATCGAGAGTGTTTAGTTACAGACGTCACTCCGGGCATGCCGCCAGAGAGTTCTTCAGCCAGGGATGCGTCCGGGGGAGAGGTCAGGATAAGTGATGCTCTCACTAAACAGCAGCGACAGGAGGCTCGCTCTCTGGTGCAGCAGAATACCGACGTGTTCTCAGAGCTACCTGGTAGGACTACAGTTCTCCAACATGACACTGTCACCGAACCTTGGGTACGGGTGTGAATGAGACCATACCGGGTACCCGAAGCCCGGAGGCAAGCCATCACGGCTGAGGTAAAACAAATGCTCCAGTTAGGCGTCATTGAGGAATCACGGAGTGAGTGGGCTAGCCCTATCGTACTGATTCCGAAACCAGACGGATCGTTACACTTCTGTAACGATTTCCGGAAATTAAATGAAGTGTCGAAGTTTGACCTTTATCCAATGCCCAGGGTAGATGAGCTGATTTAGAGACTGGGGCAGGCCCAGTACTTTACCACGCTTGATCTCACCAAGGGTTACTGGCAGGTACCTCTCACGAAATCGGCAAAGGAAAAGACCGCCTTCATAACTCCGGAGGGTCTATATCATTATGTGGTCTTACCTTTTAGGTTACATGAGGCCCCGGCTACATTCCAGAGGTTGATGGACATAGTGCTCAAGCCTCATCAGGAGTACGCGTCCACATATCTAGATGACATTATCATCTTTAGCACCAACTGGCATACGCATCTATCCCAAGTACAAGCGGTGCTGGATTCTCTCAGAGCCGTGGGGTTAATGGCAACCCCCAAAAAAATGTGCAATAGAGCTAGAGGAAGCCCGATATTTGGGGTTTGTGATTGGCTGAGGAATTATCAAGCCCCAAATCAATAAAGTTGAGGCCATAAAAAACTGGCCTAAACCGTCAAGTACAAAGCAGGTGAGTGCGCTTCTTGGCATCCTTGGGTATTACCGCCGGTTTATACCTAATTTTGCTGGGAGAACGGCGGCCTGGACCGATCTCTTGAAAGGAAAAAAATCGGTAATGGTTCGGTGGAACCCTCAGGCAGAAGCCTTTCAGTCCATGAAGTTGGCCCTGTGTGGACACCCTGTCTTCATCAGCCCCAACTTCGAGGAAACCTTCATTGTACAGACAGATGCCTCAGAGGTAGGCCTTGGGGCGGTATTGTAACAAAAAGTGATTGGTGAAGAGCACCCTGTCACCTACTTGAGTACAAAACTTGTCCCGGCAGAGAAAAACTATAATGTGGTAGAGAAAGAGTGTTAGGCTATTAAGCAGGCCTTGGAATCGCTACGTTACTATATACTCGGGCGTCAGTTCCGCTTGGTGACAGACCACTCACCCTTGGTATGGGTGAAGTATGCCAAGGAGAGGAATGCGCGAGTCACCAGATGGTTCCTGTCACTGCAAAATTTCAGTTTCTCTGTAGAACATCGCCCTGGGAAGTCGCCGGCAAACGCGGATGCCCTGTCCCGGGCACCCTGTATGGTGTCAAATGTTCAACCCCACAAGTTAGAACAGAGGGGGGGGGATATGTGAGGCAGTGACCGGGATCGTATACAAGGGACGTTATATATCCCCCAGAATGTGTACAGAGACCTATTAAGTCCATTGGAGTGCATTGCAGTCTCAAACTCACCTGCGGCTGCAATGCAGGAATGAAGGTGAGCATTGACCTGGTCAGGCTATCTGGCTAAAGCAGATTAGTAAAACCCGGCAGGGCCTTCATTTCTTGGAGGAGGCTACAGGAAGGCAGTGGGGCGGCCTCCTCCCTCCAACCCGGGTTTTCCAGTGGCTCTTGCCACAGGTCCTTTAAAAACTCTGCACTAAGGATTAGTGTTGTTCAGTATTGGGACCTTCTAGAAACATAGCAGGAAAGTTTGGCGGGCCTGTAAGCAGCTGAACCCATGACTGAGAAGACTCTAGACCCCTCAGGCTCTGAGCGGCCCGGAACGGCCGTTGCCCACGGCAACCGTTGTTTAAGGACTCACGTTAACTTGGCTGTGAACCGGAGGACTTTGCTGTTTACCCGTGAGTTGCTAAATAAAGCTGTTTATGTTGGACTTGCTTGTGTCACTGCCTCAGTTACTGCACGGTGTGAACACCGCCGCCTTACACCGGAAAAAAAAAGGAATTAAGTGAAACCGTTTTTTGAATAGAGCACTCGTATTAAATACAAAAGAGCAAATGAGAAACAATAATTTAAAACAAAAAACAATAGGAGGGAAAAATAGAACACCTAAAGCTTGTGTGTCACTGGTAATGGCACCCTTTACATTAATTTAGTATGGAAACACATTTTGACTCGCCTGTGGTAAATCACAAAAGAGATTCTCCTGTGATTGTCGGTGCCCATGTGACATAAATTAGCCAATGAATGATGACTTCAGTGTTTTAAAAAGCCACATGGTAGGCCATGTTCCTTTGTCACAATGGTGAAGACAATGGAGCTGTCTGAGGACATCGGAACTGCTATTAGCAAACAAAAGAATTCCCAAGGGTATAAGGCAATCTCCAAAGACCTTGGTATCCCAGTTTCAACAGTATGCAATGTTATTAATGTCGCAGAGTACATCTTCTTACAGTCACCACTGTACTTACGAGAGCTTCAATCAGCAAGATATCTTGAGTAAACAGTATTTACTTCATACTGGATAAAAATGAGATACAATTCAGTGTCACACAGTCCGTGTGCTGCTGACATAACACATTCAGGAAAGAATAAAAAACACAGGAAGTAAAAACAACCAACAATTGAGAGCTTTCCTCCCCCATTACAGCAAGCATATAACTTTACTGTAACATACCTGGCGGCGTCCTTGCATAGTAGTTCATCTCCCACTGTGCAAGAGCGCGCACTTGATTTTCAGTCCAGACTATCACTTTGGCTTCTTTCCATATGGTCTGCTTTGCTCTCCTCTGTCTGCTTAGGGCGACGCCCGCTGAACTTACAGTTTCTTGTAGCTGCTGCAGACACACCCCTAATGCGTCCTCAGCCTATTGCTGTCTGTCACCTGGTATTTAACCCAGCTCCTCCCTGGAATCCATGCCTGAGCATCTTGTTCTGTCAGTTGGCTTCTAGTCACTGATGTGCCAGGTCCTGTCTATGTTTCCTGCCTTGCGGTATCAGTTCCCGTGTCTGAACTGTGTCCTGTCTGTGTACTCTAGCCAGCTGTCTTTCTGCCTTTCCTGGAGGCTGTATTTCCAGGCCCGTGTGTACACGCTCTTAGCCTGTTCCTTCTGCCCTCTAGGGGCCGCATACCTAGATCTGTTGTCTGTGTCTTTTCCCAGTGTCTGTTCCTGCCCTAACTATCTTCCAGCCTGTTTCCCGTCTTTCTCTACACCCATATCTTCCCTTTTTCTGCAGAGTCTGAACTTGTACCTACTCCTGCTCTTTGTCTCTGTACTTCAGTTTGTGAGTTTGTGGTCCACTCGCTACTTTACTGCAAGTACCCTGTGGGTATCTGGTTCTGCCTTTCCCTTCCTGTCTGTTCCGTGTGAACAGAGCCCTGTCCCCTCTGCCCTGCCTTGCTCGCCGCTCCGGCGGTTTCTGCCTGCTCTGCCTTTACTCACCGCTCCAGGCGGTCTCGCTCTCCTCTGACCCTTTGCTCACTGCTTCGGCAGTCTCGCTCTGCTCTGACCCTTTGCTCGCTGCTCTGGCAGTCTCGCTCTGCTCTGACCCTTTGCTCGCTGCTCTGGCAGTCTCGCTCTGCTCTGACCCTTTGCTCGCTGCTTCGGCAGTCTCGCCCTGCTCTGACCCTTTGCTCGCTGCTCCGGCAGACTCGCTCTGCTCTGACCCTTTGCTCGCTGCTCCGGCAGTCTCGCTCTGCTCTGACCCTTTGCTCGCTGCTCCGGCAGTCTCGCTCTGCTCTGACCCTTTGCTCGCTGCTCTGGCAGTCTCGCTCTGCTCTGACCATTTGCTCGCTGCTCCGTCAGTCTTGCTCTGCTCTGACCCTTTGCTCGCTGCTCCAGGCGGCCTCGTCCTGCTCTACTCTCGCTCACTGCTCCAGGCGGTCTCGTCTTGCTCTGCTCTTGCTCGCCGCTCTGGGCGGCCTCACTCTGCTGTGTTTTTCCACAGCATCTGCGGTTCTGTTCCTGAGTCCCAGTCTGTACTGGGTCCTATCCACTCTGTGCTCCAACCTGTCGTACCTGCCAGTACCTCCCTGCCTGCATACCAGTCGTGCTTACTAACATCCACCTGCCTGCATACCGGCTGTACCTGCCTGTACCTCCCTGTTTGCATACCAGTCGTGCTTGCCAGCATCCACCCGTCGGCATACCTGCCGTGTCTGCCTGTACCCACCACTCTGTGTGCCAGCCTAACCTGCCTGTTCCTGTATTCCCCGGTGTGGATCAACAGCCGTGTCCGGGGTCTGACCTGGAGTAGCACCTGGTCCCTCTGCTCGGTCCCTCCTTGGTGCACTGGCGTCGTATGCCGTCGTGCGACCTTGGTCGGATCGGGTGGATACTTAGTTACGCCCCTCCAGGCACTCACTCTCCGGTACGGTCCAGTGGAATCACTACATATACACGCACACGCCAGTCAGTCCGGGCGTGTGCATTACATTTACACACTATCGCCATCTGCTGTCTGGTTAGTATAAAGTCCTCCTTTCACTTATAATAAGTCCTGATCTGTTGCATATGCCAACACCCTTTCTCAACAGTAAGGACTTATTCAATCAAACCCAACTTTTTTATTAGTCTCTGGTGTTTATCAGCATTCAACGCCTTCGTGAAGATGTCTGCTGTCATTTCTTCAGTAGGACAATACTCTAACTTCAAGACTCCTTGTTCCTGATGATCTCTCAAGAAATGATATTTCACATCAATATGCTTGGTTCTTGGATTGACTCTTTCCATCTGCGCAAGAACAAGACATCCTTGATTGTCCTCTTTCAGTTTTGTTGGTTCCAACTGTGGTTGTCCTAATTCTGTCAACAATTGTCTTAACCACAGTACTTCTTGACTTGCATGTGCTGCGGCAACATATTCTGCTTCTGTTGAAGACAGTGTCACAATTGACTGTTTTTTACTTGTCCAACTTATTGGTCCACCTGAGAGAAAAAAAATATGTCCACTGGTAGATCTTCTGTCAGTTGGATCTCCAGCCGAATCTGCATCAACATATCCTGTTAAAATGCAATAATCACTTGTGGGTAATTTCAGCTTAACATTGCTAGTTCTTTTCAAATAACGCATTATTCTCTTCACAGCATTCCAATCAGCTTTATTTGGTTTTGATACCTTTCTGCTCAGGATTCCTACTGCAGCTGCGATGTCTGGTCTGGTAACGGTCGCTAGATACAGTAGTTTTCCTATTGCTGTTCTGTATTCTTCATTATTTGGTAGAATATTTTTTTCACTGTTCATCTCTTTGAGATAATTAGTTTCCATTGGAGACTTTACTGTTTTTGCATCCTTTAATCCAAATTTTTCTGTTATGTCTTGAATCATGTGATTTTGATTCAGTAGGAAACTTCCGTCTTCTTCTCTTTCTACCTGTATTCCTGGTACTGTTTTACATTTCCCAAGTCTTTGATTTCGAAATGTTGCTTCAGGATTTTTAGAATGTTTTCTTTATCCCTTTCTTGTTTAAAACAAATCAAAATGTTGTCTACATATATGAGTACATAAATCCATCTATTAATCAGCCTTTTTGTGTACAAGCATGGATCAGCTTTGCTTCTTTGAAATTTTTCATTTGTAAGTACTTCCGTGATTTTGTCATTCCACACTTTAGCTGCTTGCTTTAAACCATATATGCTTTTCTGTAGTTTGCAAACTTTGTTTGGATTTCTTTCATCTTTGAATCCTGGAGGTTTTTCCATGTAAATGTCTTCTGTTAAATCTCCATTCACAAAAGCTGTCTTTACATCCAGATGTCTCAGTTCCATCTGTTTCATTGCTGCAACTGTAAGTAAAGTTCTTATTGTAGTGTGTTTGACAACTGGAGCAAATGTCTCATCATAGTTTTCTCCATATTTTTGACAATACCCTTTAGCTACGAGTCTTGCTCGGTACCTTTCAGCTGTGCCATCTGTTTGGTATTTTACTTTAAAAATCCATTTACATCCTATGGCTTTTCTTCCTTCTGGTAAATCTGTTAGTGTCCATGTATCTGAATCATGCATGGATTTCATTTCTGTTTCTGTTGCTTCTATCCATTTATTAGCTTCTTCTTCAGGAAGTTTAGATATGTCTTCCCAAGAGGTAGGCTCATCGATTTTTCTTATGCTTGTCTTGTATGAGAGATGTTTTGGTGGTTTTCCTTTGTTCTCTCTCATTGAACGTCTTGGTTCTGTGTCGGTTTGTAGTTGTGATTCTTCACTTTCAGTATTTTGTTCTTCATTAATTTCTACTTCTTTCTCATCAGATATTTCTTCAGTTATATCACTATTGTTTTTCTCATTTTTGGTTTCAACTGAAATCATAATGTCTTCACTTAAATCTTCAATGAATGTCACACTGTTACTCACCGTAACTCTGTCTGTTTTGGGATCTAGGATTCTATATCCTTTGCAATTTTCACTATATCCAACGAATATTCCTTCCATGGATCTGTTTTGAAGTTTGGAACGTTTTTCTGTTGGAATGAATATAAAAACTTTACATTCAAAAACTTTTAAATGATTGACACTTGGTTTCATACCTTGCCACAGTTCATATGGAGTTTTCGTCAGTTTTCTGGAAAAAAGTCGGTTCTGTAAATATGTAGCTGTCATTGCTGCCTCACCCCATATTTCTCTGGTAGTTTGGAATCCGTCAGCATACATCTTATCATTTCTGTTAGAGTTCTGTTTTTCCTTTCTGCTACTCCATTTTGTTCAGGTGTGAATGGAACAGTTTTCTGGTGTTTTATTCCATTTTGTCTTAAGTATTCTTCTATACTGTGACCTGTAAATTCACCTCCATTATCACTTCTGATGACAATTGGCTTCCTTTGAAATTTGTTACTTGATCTTGTTACGTAGTCTACAAGTTTTATCAAAAACTTCACTTTTGTTCTTAATTAAGTATGTGACTGTGTATCTTGAGTAGTCGTTTATAAAAGTCAACATGTATCTATTGCCTCCTGATGTAGTCACTTTCATCGGTCCACATATGTCAGTATGCACCAAATCAAGTGGTCTTTCGCTTTTCATCTCACTTTCTTTTGGAATAGATATCCTTGTGGCTTTGGATTTTATACAACATTCACACCTTACGGTAATTGAGCTATCTGATATCTTTAAATCTTTTGTCAATTCTTTTCTCTGTAGTTCCCTTATACTGTCAGGGTGTCTATGTCCTAGACATCTATGCCACATTTGAATACAGTTTTTGTGATCATGTGTACATACCTTCATCTGTTCCTTTGGTGTGTCAAAATGATATAATTGTTCAACTGCCTTGACTTTGGTTATCACCATATTTCCTGCAATAATTGCACACTCATTGTGTTTGAATTTTACTGTAAGTCCTTTTGCTGTTAAAAGTTTCACAGATAATAATCCACCTTCCAATTTTGGAACATACAACATATCCTGTACAAGTATCTTTGAATCTTGTCCGAACTTGTTTGAACAATTTAGCATACCTTGTCTGATACCTTCTGCTGTTATTTTGCTTCCATCTGCAAGATAAATGGCTTCTTTCTTATCTAAATCAAGATCAGTAAAGAAATTCTTGTCACTTGTCATATGACTCGTTGCTCCTGAATCAATAAACCAACCAAGTGATGATTTCTTGTCTGTTACTTTAAATGTGCCATTCCAATTATTCTCACATGAATCGGAAACTGTGTTTTTTACTTTCTGTGTATGCTTTTTATGTTGTAATTTTTGTTGTTCTGCTTTCCATATGGTACAGTCTTTCTTTAAATTACCTTTTTTCTTACATCTGAAGCATTCTCTTGTCTCTTTATTATAGGGTTTTTTACATTTTGTAGCTTTAAGAGCGTTTTCACTGTCCTTTTCAGTAGAAGAATCATTTCTTTGTTCTTTTCTTCTCTGATATTCATCTATTAGTCTTGTTTTCACAGAATCTAATGTAATGTCAGTTTCTGGTCTCGTCTCAAGGGCATTTATCAAGGCTGTATACGAATCTGGTAAACTACACAATAATATAGCTGCTACATGACTATCTTTAATGTCTTCACCAATAGATCTTAGCTGTGATATCACTTCTATCATTGAGAATATGTGCTTCTGCATGTCATCATTTGCACTCAATCTCATACTGTAAAGCTTTCTTAATAAAAATAACTTGTGATTCAAGCTAGGTCTTTCATACAGTTTTCTTAATTCTTCCCACATTCCTTTAGCGGTTTCTTCACTTCTTATATGTATTAATTGAGCATCATCCACTAATAAGCTAATGGTGGCTCTCGCTTGTCTATTCTTCTTATCCCATGTCTGATTATCTTGATCTGGTCTTTCTGTAACAATTACTTCCCATAAATCACCCTTAGATAACAACATCTCTACTTTGAATTTCCATAACTGATAATTTTCACTATTCAGTTTAGCTACTGTGAATTTCAGTTCTGTGTTACTCATCATCTTTAAATAGTCTTACTTGTTTAGAGAGTTGTACTGAAGATATTCTCCTGTTTTTTCTTCTTGCTGATAGTTCCTGTATGTCCTGCCTGTGCTGAATTTGTTAGAACTCTCCTGTTAGGTTTTTTCTAGTTTGCTGGTCACATGACCATTTTTGCCTATTTAATCCGGCTCCGCCCTCCTGGCCTTGCTGGACTTCATTGTATTTACTACTCTTGAGCTAGCTTGGTGCTCTGTTACCGTTCTCTGTTAGTTGTGCTAGGTCTTCGGACCTCTATGTTCTTTGTTGTGTGTTTGTCTTTGACTGCTACAATTTCTGCTAGGAGGTGTCCAACTTTATCCCAGTCCCTAGTTCTTGTAGGGATCCCACCCTTGCATCTATAGGTCTTCGTACAGACTAGCCGAGGACTTTAGCGGGTCTGATCGCAGGATCAGGGATCCAGTTTATTTCTATTGTAGGGACAGATCTCCTGTCTTTCCTTAGTGCTTGTAGCAGATCATAACAGTAAGTCCAGCCCAAAAAAATTTCTCTAAGGAAAGACCTCCAGTTTCCATCATGGTCTCGGTTCAAGATTTGGCTCAACGCTTGCAGGGACTCTCTCTGGAGGTGACCGAGCTCCAACAACACGTGAGTAGCTGTTCTGGAGCACATTTGGTAGAGCCAAAGGTACGTCTGCCTGATCTATTTTTTGGTGAACAACAAGATTTTTTTTCTTTTAAAAATGCTTGTTTATTGTATTTTCGTCTAAGACCCGGATCCTCTGGTGATGAATCACAGCACATAGGGTTCATAATGTCACTTTTGCGCAAGGATCCTCAGGGATGGGCTTTCTCTCTCCAACCTAGTGATCCGTGCTTTAGATCAGTGGATAGTTTTTTTTCTGCTTTGGGTTTGTTGTACGATGATCCTGATCGTGTCTCATCTGCTGAGTCTGAATTGAGACGTTTGAGGCAGGGATCAGGTAATGTGGAAAAGTATTGTTCTCACTTCCGTCGGTGGTCTGCCCAGGTGGGGTGGAACGATTCAGCTTTGAAAAGTTTGTTTCTTGCGGGGCTAGGTGAAAGGGTTAAAGATTTGCTGATTGCTTATCCCACACCTGGAAACTTGCAGGAGGCTATGCAATTAGCTATACGGGTGGACAAGAGACTGCGTGCAAGGGTTAATGAGAGCAAATCCTCTGCTATGTCAGCTCCGAGTCTTGAGAGGGTCTGTGCTGACAAAGGAGAGCCGATGGAGATTGGGGCGATGACACCCCGCTCTCAGGAAAAAGACCGCAGGCTTTCTGAAGGTTTGTGCTTCTATTGCGAAAATTCTGGTCATTTTATTAAGAACTGTGTGCTTTGTATGAACAAAGAAAAAAATGGTCAGTTATGCACGTATAGCCTGTTTAAATACAAAGGGAGTATTCCTATCTGCTACTACCGCTGCTCAGGAAGAATAAATTGAATTTCGGGTATTTGTGGATTGTGGTTCTACTCTGAATGTGATTGATGGGGGATTCTTGGAAAAACTTACATTAAAACCTAAACCTTTGTCATCCCCTATTGCTGTGGTTTCTGTTGATGGCTCTCCCTTGAAGAGTGTTACTCACAAGGTCTGTGAGTTTCCCCTCACTATTAATGGTGTTCATCAAGAGAATTTGGATTTGTTAGTATTGAATAATTTGCCTTCTCCAGTAATATTGGGGTTGCCCTGGTTAAAATTGCATAATCCTGTACTGGATTGGTCTACCAATGAAATTAAGTCCTGGAGCCCTAAATGTTATGACAAGTGTTGTAACGGACGTATTGCTGCGGTGGAAAAAGGGGAATTACCTGTACATATTCAGGATTTTTGGAGAGTTTTTTCTGAGGAGGAGTCACAAATTTTGCCTCCCCATAGAGACTATGATTGTACCATTGAATTTGTCCCTGGAGCGACTCTTCCTAAAAGTCGTTTATTTAATCTTACTATTCCTGAGAGAAAGGCTTTGGAGGAATACATACAGACAAGCTTGGCCGCCGGTCACATTAGGCCTTCCAAGTCTCCTGTGGCTGTTGGATTTTTTTTTGTTAAAAAAAAAGATGGCGGTTTACGTCCTTGTCTGGACTTTCGTGAGATTAATAAAATTACTGTACGCAATCCTTACCCACTGCCATTGATTCCTGATTTGTTTAACCAGTTAGTGGGGGCCAAGTGGTTCTCTAAAATTGATCTCCGGGGGGCATACAATTTGTTGCGCATGAAGGAGGGTGATGAATGGAAGACTGCTTTTAACACTCCTGTGGGTCATTTTGAGAATCTGGTTATGCCTTTTGGTCTTACCAATGCTCCAGCATTTTTTCAGAATCTTATTAATGACATCCTTAGACCTTTGATCGGCAAAAATGTGGTTGTGTATTTGGATGACATTCTGATTTATTCGCCTGATCTGGAGTCTCATTGGCGGAGCGTACGTGAGGTTTTACAGTTATTAATGGACAATTCGCTTTTTGCTAAGCTAGAGAAATGTGAGTTCGCTGTACAGAGAATTAGTTTTTTGGGTTACATTATCTCAAGTGAAGGTTTTGAGATGGACCCGGTTAAAGTTCAAGCTGTGCAGGAATGGCCTAGGCCTATTGGTTTGAAATCGATACAGAGGTTTTTGGGTTTCGCCAATTATTACAGAAAATTCATAAAAAAAATTTCTATTATTGTCAAACCGCTGACCGATCTCACTAGGAAAGGTGCTAATGCGGTTCAGTGGACTTCTGAGGCCATTGAAGCTTTTGTGTTTCTAAAGGAGAGGTTCACCTCTGCTCCCATCCTTATGCAGCCTGATGTGACTAAGCCGTTTTTGGTTGAGGTTGATGCTTCTTCTGTGGGGGTTGGTGCGGTGTTGTCTCAGGAAAGCAAGGATGGAGTACATCCCTGTGCCTTTTTTTCAAAAAAATTTTCTGAGACTGAACTTAATTACGATATTGGTAATCGGGAATTACTGGCTATTAAACTCGCATTTGAACACTGGCGTCATCTCTTGGAAGGTGCTGAATTTCCCATTCAGGTTTTCACTGATCATAAAAATCTGATCTATCTTGATGCTGCCAAGCGCTTGAATGCCCGTCAGGCTAGGTGGGCACTTTTTTTCTCGCGGTTTAATTTTTCCGTTACTTACATCCCGGGTACCAAGAATGTTAAAGCGGATGCTTTGTCTCGCAGCTTTTCTCCCATGGTCAGTGCTGAGGAGGAGGAGGAGAGCATTTTACAAGTAGGTGTTGTGATTGCTGCTTTGGACTCCGTTTTGGAGGATGAGATTCTTAAAGCTCAGGAGAATGCCCCATCTAACACTCCCCATGAGTCTCGGTTGGCAGGTCATCCAGGAATTTCTGAGACCAAGAGACTAGTGGGTCGCAGTTTTTGGTGGCCTGGATGGCAGAAGGAAGTCATTAAGTGGGTGCGTCAATGTACCGTGTGTGCTAGATCTAAGTCTTCGCATGCTCCTGCTGCGGGGTTGCTTTGCCCTCTGGAGGTTCCTAGTGCACCTTGGACACATCTGGCTATGGACTTTATTACTGACCTTCCCCCCTCTGAAGGTTTCACGGTCATCTGGGTGGTCGTGGACCGTTTTAGCAAGATGTGTCACTTAGTTCCCTTCATCAAACTGCCTTGCGCTAAGACACTCGCTAAGGCCTTTGTCAAGGAAATTGTCAGACTACATGGCATTCCTACTGACATTGTTTCTGATAGGGGACCTCAGTTCGTGGCTCGTTTTTGGCGTGCCTTTTGTGACAGGTTGGGAGTTCATTTGTCGTTTTCATTCGGATATCATCCTGAGTCTAATGGCCAGACAGAAAGAAAGAACCAGGATGTTGAGCAGTTCTTTCGTTGCTTTGTGGCAGACAATCAAGAGGGGTGGTCTGAGTTTCTGCCACTTGCTGAATTTGCTCTTAACAACCATACATCCTCTTCTGCTGGGTGTTCGCCTTTTTTTTGTTGTACTGGGAGACATCCGTCTTTTGGGTCATTCTCCAAATTGGTATCGGCTGTGCCGGAGGAGGAGAGTTTTTCCGGTGATTTGGAGAGAGTTTGGACGGATGTGCGTGATAATCTTCAGGAGGCTAACAAAAAATCTAAGAGGTACTTTGATAGGAAACGGCAAGAGGTTTCATTTGCTATTGGTGACATGGTTTGGTTGTCCTCTAAGAATCTGCGATTGAGGATTCCTTCGAAAAAATTGGGTCCCAAGTTTGTAGGGCCCTTTAAGGTGCTTCAGATAGTTAACCAATCTGCTGTTAGGTTGGAGGTTCCTACCTCCTGGAAGATTAATCCGGTGTTTCATGTTTCTCTGTTGAAAAAAAGCTGATGTGTCGGTTGGTGACGCCTCTGCCACTGTTCCTCCGGTGGTGGAGGACGGGGAATATGAAATTTCCCGCATCCTAAATTCTAGACGGTATAGAGGGAGTTTGCAGTATCTCGTCGCTTGGAATTGTTTCGGACCCGAGGATAACTCATTGGTGAGGGCGGATGATGTTTCTGCTTTCAGACTTGTCAGAGCGTTTCACAGGAGGTTTCCTGAAAAGCCCAGTCCTAGGGGATCCGGAGGATCCTCTTAGAAGAGGGGGTACTGTTAGAACTCTCCTGTTAGGTTTTTTCTAGTTTGCTGGTCACATGACCATTTTTGCCTATTTAATCTGGCTCCGCCCTCCTAGCCTTGCTGGACTTCATTGTATTTACTACTCTTGAGCTAGCTTGGTGCTCTGTTACCGTTCTCTGTTAGTTGTGCTAGGTCTTCGGACCTCTATGTTCTTTGTTGTGTGTTTGTCTTTGACTGCTACAATTTCTGCTAGGAGGTGTCCAACTTTATCCCAGTCCCTAGTTCTTGTAGGGATCCCACCCTTGCATCTATAGGTCTTCGTACAGACTAGCCGAGGACTTTAGCGGGTCTGATCGCAGGATCAGGTCCCCCATTACATCGTAGGGATCCAGTTTAGTTCTATTGTAGGGACAGATCTCCTGTCTTTCCTTAGTGCTTGTAGCAGATCATAACAGAATTCTCTGTAATTATATCCAGCTCCTGGGATCATGAATTTCTTTGTCACTCTGTATCTGGATTTATTTCCTTCTGTTTACAGAGCTTATCTGTGTGCTCCGTTATCTGGGGTTATAAACCAGGATCCTCTTGTAGTGCGGGCCTGTAGTGTCTAGGCTTTAGTGTCTGGGTTCCGGCCTGGGCCCATAACCTGTCGCAGAGTGCATCTTCTTACAGTCACCACTGTACTTACAAGAGCTTCAATCAGCAAGATATCTTGAGTAAACAGTATTTACTTCATACTGGATAAACATGAGATACAATTCAGTGTCACACAGTCCGTGTGCTGCTGACATAACACATTCATGAAAGAATAAAAAACACAGGAAGTAAAAACAACCAACAATTGAGAGCTTTCCTCCCCCAGTACAGCAAGCATATAACTTTACACACTATCGCCATCTGCTGTCTGGTTAGTATAAAGTCCTCCTTTCACTTATAATAAGTCCTGATCTGTTGCATATGCCAACAATTAAGAAGTTTGCCAAGCATGGAACTGTCAAGAACCTCCCTGGATGTGGGGGAAAGAGGATACAATAGATGTCTTTGAAGGTTGGTGCAAATGGTGGAAAAAACACCACATCAAACATCCAAAAACCTGAAGGCCAACCTGGAACACTCTGGGGTCATGGTTTCAACAAGTACCATATGCCGCACACTAAACCAAGGAGAGCTTTATGGGCGAAGGCCAAGGAAGAAACCATTGCTGAAGAAAAGATATAAAAAAGAACTACTGATCTTTGCCAACAAGTACCATGACAAACCAAAATCCTTCTCGGAAAATGTTCTGTGGACAGATGAAACAAAAATAGAGATTTTTGGCAATGCAAAGCAACAGTTTGTTTACAGACTGCGCAATGAAGTTTATAAGGAAAATAACACCTTACCAACAGTTAAGCATGGTGGAGGATCCATAATTCTGTGGGGTTGCTTTGCTGAGTCTGGTACTGGAGGCCTTGACCGTATCACAGGAATCATGAAAACAGAAAATTAGCAGGAGATTTTAGAGCGAAATGTCCTACCAAGTGTAAGAAAACTTAGTTTGAGTCAAAGATCATGGGTCCTCCAGCAAGACAATGACTCAAAGCGCACATCCAAAAGTTCACAGGAATGGTTGAAAAAAAAATGGACTGTTTTAAAATAGCCAGCAATGAGTCCTTACTTCAATCCCATTGAAAATCTTTGGGGTGAGCTGAAGTCTGCCATTGGGAAAAAGAACCCTGCAAACATACAAGAGCTTGAACAAACTGCAAAGGAAGAGTGGGAGAAAATTCCAGCTGAGAAGTGCAAGAAGCTTACAGATGGTTACAAGAAACGTTTGGAAGCTGTCATCCAGGGGCGGAACTACCGCCCGTGCAGCCGGTTCATTGAACGGGGGCCCCGAGGGAGAGGGGGCCCCTCCAGCCTCCAGCAGGGCCGCCATCAGGGCATGACTGCCCTGACTCCAGTATGGGGCCCGGCCGGTAGGGGCCGCCTCGGAGCCCCCCCCTCTTGTGCGTCTCTCTCCTCATGGGGCCCCCGGCCCCATGCTAAGCGCCGGGACATCTCAGCGCTGCGCTGCTCTGCTGCGGCAGCGCCTTTATGATTCCCCTGACTTCGGGTCATGTGACCGCGCCGTCACATGACCGGAAGTCAGGAGAACCTGGTGTCAGCGATTTGGACGAGCGCCAGGATTCTGCAGGGATCGCATGGGGGTAAGTATAACAAGTTTTTTTTTTTTTTTTAAATACAATTAACTAGGAGTGGGGGGGAAATGGGAGATGCACATGGGGGGGGGGATGGGAGATGCACATGGGGGGGGGATGGGAGATGCACATGGGGGGGGAATGGGAGATGCACATGGGGGGGGAATGGGAGATGCACATGGGGGGGAAATGGGGGATGCACATGGGGGGGAATGGGAGATGCACATGGGGGGGAGGGGGATGAGAGAGGTGCACATGGGGGGGGAATGGGAGATGCACATGGGGGGGAGGGGGTTGAGAGAGGTGCACATGTGGGGGAGGGGGATGAGAGAGGTGCACATGTGGGGGAGGGGGATGAGAGAGGTGCACATGTGGGGAGGGGCATGAGAGAGGTGCACATGTGGGGGAGGGAGATGAGAGAGGTGCACATGGGGGGGATGAGAGAGGTGCACATGGGGGGGTGGTGAGAGCTGCACATGTGGGGGGATGAGAGATGCACATGGGGTGGGATGAGAGAGGGGCACATGTGGGGGAGGGGGATGAGAGATGTGCACATGGGGGGATGAGAGCTGCACATGGGGGAATTGGGAGAAAATGAGCTGCACATGGGGGAATTGGGAGTACGGGGATAATGAGCTGCACATAATGAATGTGGGGTGGGGGAGAGTAAATGATAAATGATGATGGGGTGGGGGAGAGCACGGACATGATATAATGAATTGGGGCAGGGGGTGCATGTAAATAATGAATGCGGGGAGCAGGAAGTATAGAGTAGGGGCGTTGCGGATGCAGGAGTGTAACTGGTAACAAATTGGTGGAAAGAGTAGAGGTTCTAATTAAATTATATATTAAGTGCCTATTTACAGTTAATGGGGGCACCGTGGTGGATTACAATTTATATTTGGAATGGTGGGTTGCATAATAACTATATATTAATGGTGGGTGCACGTCTGTATTCAGCTGCGTAATGTAGAAGTTGGGGAATGTGCTCTAGATAACTGTGTTATTTTATGCAGAGACGAGTCCTGGCTGCAAGACGTGGTGGCGGTCTGTGCTGGATGAAGGAGAAAAGCGTAGCTGAAGGACTTCACCTAGAGACGTCACCAGTGAGTCAGTGTATTACATGTACACTTACACTATATACTATGTACCGGGCTCCTGTGTATAATGTCACTGGTGATCACTGTATTACCTGTACACTGACACTATATACAGAGCTCCTGTGTATAATGTCACTGGTGATCACTGTATTACCTGTACACTGACACTATATACAGAGCTCCTGTGTATAATGTCACTGGTGATCACTAGATTACCTGGACACTTAAATTATACATACCATGTATAGAGCTCCCGTGTATAATGACACTTATGGTAATATTAGTAATGTGGTGGTAATATGTGGTCTGGTCATGGTGTGGCAGTTTTTCTTCCTTCTGTGTGGTATTATTCGGTCACTATGTTGTGGTAATATGTGGTCTGGTCATGGTGTGGCGGTATTCCCTGTATGTGGTATTATTGGTCATTTAAAAAAAAATGTATATGACACATTCCCTTAAAGAAAACGAAATAAAAATATATCTAAAAAGAGTATTGGATATTTTAAGAAAATTTTAATAGGTTAGAGTAGGGCCCGGCCAGAAGAGTCTACCTTATCGTGGTGGCGGCTTTAAAAATCTTTTGGCCAAAACAAAAGCTGCTGGCTATGTGTGTGGCGCCGTCACATGGCCGAACGTCAGGAGAACCTGGTGGCAGCGACGTGGACGAGCGCCAGGATTCTGCAGGGATGGCATGGGGGTAAGTATAACAAGTTTTATTTTTTTTAAATACAATTAATTAACTAGGAGTGGGGGGAATCAGAGATGCACGGGGGGGAGGAGATGCACGGGCGGATGAGAGATGCACATGGGGGGGATGAGAGATGCACATGGGGGGGGATGAGGATGACAGTTAGGGTGATTAATGAGTGGAACAGGCTGCCACGAGAGGTGGTGAGTTCCCCTTCAATGGACGTCTTCAAACAGAGGCTGGACAGACATCTGTCTGAGATGATTTAGTGAATCCTGCTTTGAGCAGGGGGTTGGACCAGATGACCCAGGAGGTCCCCTCCAACTCTACCATTCTATGATTCTATGATTCTATGATTCACATGGGGGGGTGAGAGATGCACATGGGGGGGATGAGAGATGCACATGGGGGGGGGATGAGAGATGCACATGGGGGGGTTATGTTTACATAACTTTGTTGCCTTATGAAGGGCAGGGGGGGGCCCAAAAAATTTCTTGCACAGGGGCCCACTACAGTCTGTGTCCGCCCCTGCTGTCATCAATGCCAAAGGGTGTGCAGCCAAGTATTTATTAGGGTGCCTTTATTGCTGCACATGCTGTTCATTCTGTTTGTCCTTTGTTTTTCAAACAATGTTTTATTGTTGTATTACCTTGGACCACTAATTAAAAAAATCTGAGGATATAACTTTGGTACATTTCCATTTATTTCTGAAGATATTGTACAGTCAATGAAAAAAATGAAGGGGTGCCAATAATGGTGAGCAGCACTGTACAGCAATTTTTTTGCCTCCCAACATTCGAAAAACTATAAATATGCTACTTTTACATGACCATATAAGTACCTCTTGGATGCTTCACGTACAGAGTAGCTGGAAAAAAAATATCAGAGTACTTAACAAGAGAAAAATGTCAATTTGGATTTGTGAAAGTAATATATTAAAATTAGTGATGAGCGAGCATGCTCACCACTGCTCGGTACTCGCCCGAGCATCTCAGTACTCGAGATGCTCGGAACTCGCCGAGTACTTTCGAGATGCTCGGGCGGGAGCTCGGGTCCCCGTCCTGCATGTTTGGCGCTATTTAGAGCACCAATCATGCAGGGATTGTCTGCCACTCACTGTAATGTCACAGCCATGGTGGTTGTGGCATTACAGTGATTGCCAAAATCGATGGGAACAGTGCTCACAGTGAAACATGAAAAGCCGGCAATTCATCAGCGGCATACACCGGTACCCGACAATTTAGAACAGAAAGAGTAGAGCATCACACATAGTTTAGATAGACAGAAACATGTGAGTCAAATATTTAATAAGTACAGTGATAGTGTTGGTTACTGTACTTGTTATTTAGTGTTAAAATAAAGGATTTATTTAAAAAAAAGTAATAGTGTTTTCCTGCACCCGTCTCTTTAAAAAAGCCGGCTGGCAATTCTTCAGCGGCATACATCGTTACCCGACAATTTAGAACAGAAAGAATAGAGCATCACACATAGATTAGATAGATAGAAACATGTCAGTCACATATATAATAAGTAGAGTGACAGTGTTGGTTACTGTACTTATCATTTAGTGTTAAAATAAAGGATTTATTAAAAAAAAAAATTGGCGTAGGGTTCCCCGTAATTTTAGTCTCTAGCGGAGGTTAAGGAGACGGCTGGGGCTGATGTTTGAAGCCTGGGAAGGGGGTAATACCCACGGAGCTTCCCAGGCTACTAATATCAGCCCCCAGCTGAATAACTAGCCTTTACCAGCTATTAAAATGGGGGACCCCCCCAAAAAATGACGTGTCAGTGACGTGCATGAGGTGAGCTGAGTTCATTGGACATGAACTCGGCTCATCTGGATGCCGTCACAGCCAGACACTGAGGAGCGCAAGCATGCCTGCGCTTCTCAGTGTCTGCGGAATGGCAAGCTGGATGGCAGCTTTCGGCTGCGATCCAGCCTGTCATGTGAATGTAGCAGAGCTGGAGCCGTCTTGGGAACCATGGAAAGGTAAGGATGAGGTTGGTTTATTATTTTATTTTTAATGCAGGAGATCGCTGGCTTCAGCTGGAATGGGTGTGATGGCGAGTATGGTTTAATTTAGAACATTAAAGAATTGTGTGTTTATTTCAATTAAAGGACTTTATTCTGGGTGTTTGTGTTTTTTTTTTTTTAACTTTGACTATGGGGTTAGTAATGGGGGTGTCTTATAGACGCCTCTCCATTACTAACCTGGGCTTGATGTCAGCTGGCATTATAAGCTGACATCAACCCCAGCCCTATTACTCCACTGCCACCGCTACAGGGCAGTGGGAAGAGCGAGGCTAAGTGCCAGAATTGGCGCATCCTATGGATGCGCCATTTCTGGGGTGGCTGACGGCTGGTGTTTCTAGCCTGGGAGGGGGCCAATATTCATGGCACCCTTCCTGGGCTATTAATATCAGCCCCCAGCTGTCTGCCTAGCCTTTGCTAGCTATTAAAATAGGGGGGACCCCACTTCATTTTTTTTTTGGTCCCCCATTTTAATAGCTGGTAAAGGCTAGGTATTCAGCTGGGGGCTGATATTAGTAGCCTGGGAAGCTCCGTGGGTATTACCCCCTTCCCAGGCTTCAAACATCTGCCCCAGCCGTCTGCTTAACCTCCGCTAGAGACTAAAATTACGGGGAACCCAACGCCAATTTTTTTTAAAATAAATCCTTTATTTTAACACTAAATGACAAGTACAGTAACCAACACTGTCACTGTACTTATTATATATGTGACTGACATGTTTCTATTTATCTAATCTATGTGTGATGCTCTATTCTTTCTGTTCTAAATTGTCGGGTACCGGTGTATGCTGCTGATGAATTGCCGGCCAGCTTTTTTAAAGAGATGGGTGCATGAAAATCGGAGGGCACTAGTGTGTTCCAAGTGCCCTGCTATGTTTTTCATGCACCCTCCTATATACCCTGCCTGACTGTCTGCCTATATATTCTGCCTGCCTGACGTTTAATTGAGCACCGTTCCCATCGATTTGGGCAATTTTTGACCTTCTGCAGACCGCCGGAGGGGACCGCCAGAAAAATGCTCGAGTTTCCCATAGACTTACATTGGGCTCGTTGCTCGGGTCGAGCACCCGAGTATTCCAATGTGCTCGACCCGAGCTTCGAGCACCCGAGCATTTTAGTGCTCGCTCATCACTAATTAAAATCATTGATTTTTCTTGCCTCACATACATGCTTGACTTGACTTCACTGAAGATTATATATTACATTCAGTCGCAGGGTAAGGACCAGGCACATAATTTTTAAACAAAATGATAAGTGTAAAAATGAATTCCCAGAAATCTTTTTGAAATGTACTCTCAAAATACTGTATACTGATATTGCTGAATTTTGTGAATTAGTTTCTAGTTTATAATTTTCCATACTATTATGAAAGGGTTTATGAATTCGATAAATAAATCCAATATCACTGGACACCTGGTAGCCTCTCCTGTGAGTTGATAAATTAGTGAGTAGATGACACGAACAACAAACTTTTATTGTGTTCTTCCTCGTTAGCAAAGAGGTGCTACCTCAAAGGTGAAGATAATTGTTCCTAAGGTAGAAGGTTTGTCTTTAGCATTACATGGCAAAGGAAATGCAATATTTATATGCTATACCTACCTGATATTAACACCATTCATGGATCTATCTGGATTGAGCAGCAGGATTGTCGACTTTGAAATGAATGTGATATCAACCTTAACTAAGAATATAACAAACTCATGTTTGGTGTATATAGGATGGTGAACGTATGCTCCGAAATATGGGGGTCATATTACTTGAACAGGAGGTTGGGAAAATATGATAATTCTAATTTATAATGTCCTACTTCCATCTGTACTTCCATCTCTTCATGCAGACAATTAGCCTTCCTCTTCTCGCCTGACCAGGAGGAGAGATGAGGGATGTGGATGAGACCCTTTATAATATCTCTTCCAGAAAAACTCAATCCGTCCCTAGGAGAAGCAACGTGTATTGCAGTTCTATTAAAATTTACAGTTGCATCTCCTCTGTAAAGAAGCACTCACATCTAATTGTAAGAGGTTTTGTCATGATTCGTCCTCTCAGTGTGACTTGGACGCTGTGAGTGACAGCTCTGTCATCTAATCAAGTGCAGGGGCGTGCTGTCTGTATTTTGATAGATAGCTCAGCCATCCAATCTGAGAGAAGGAGTTGCTGAGCTTCCTTAAGGTGTTCCCTGTTCTAAGTGATTACCCAGCGACTTAGCTAAGCTGTCAGTCCCAGATCTTTTGCCAATCTTAATATTTGCTCGGTGGGGTTTGTGTGCCTTGTAGTCCTGTGCTCTGTTCGTTGATCTATTGCTGCCTGACCTTGGACCTAGTTCTGACCATCCATTTGCCTAGCCCCTTTTCTCTGATCTGCTATCGTGCTTGTATCCTGACCTCTGCCCGTGACCCGACTACACCTTTGTCTTTCCCCCTTTAGTTTTCGACTTGCTCTCTTGGTATCTGACCCAGAAACATTTGACTACCCTGCCTCACGGCTTTTCCATGAGTAGTGACTAGTGTTACAGGATTATTTATCCCTTTTTTATGCCATGCTGTTTGCTTTTATGTATGGCTTTTTGTTATTTAACCTTTTTGTAACATTGTAAGCACTGTACTAATTTTGGATATCAAGTCTAAAATGTAATTAGTTTGTTCTTGCAGTTTGAAATGTACCCACAACCTCTATCAAAATGGTGAGTGGTGGCAGAAAGAAGAGAGGTGTGGATGTGTGAACTGGCTGTGGGGTGTGCTTAGCTCATTGTCAACCTATTGCGATAGGTGAGTGGATGAGTGACTATAAGAAGTGGAGTCTCCCTTTACAGTCACATCCGAGTCACATGCGCAGCGGGTGGGCGGTGTTTGTTACACAAGCCTATTTAGAATAATTAAAGTTGTGATTCATCACACCAGTCTTGATGAGGGAGGGTGGTGGAGGCAGAAATGCCCTGAGCAGTCAAGTTCCGCCATTGTGGTGAAGCTGGCCAAAACTGGTGTGAAAACACCTAAAGTCAAAAAATTTTTGCATTGCACAAAATAATTGACTTTTCAAAGTCTTTTGCACCAGTTTTCTGGTATAATTGCATTGATAAATCGGGGCCTATGTACTTACCATAGCATTGTTGTTGTTTTCAATGCATTGATGTGTTTGGATATATTATTTGGCTTCACTTGCTAGGTAAAAAAAAATACATTCAAGCCATAGCAAGTTAGCAAGTGATTTGATTTCTTTGTAAAGGTATAATTGTGATGAGGCATCCTGCAGATGTGAACAGGAGTCGCTAACATATTTGACTTGGGGCTAAATCAATGAGAGTTCTTCACTCTTAACCCTAGTAGGAATATCTAAACTTTCCGCAGGGAATGTTCACGTTGCTACTTGCAGAGTAGTATCTATTACCAACAGCTAGCATGGAACTGAACGTAAGACTTTAAATTGTGCTACGAATATGGCAAGCAGAAATTTTTAAGCAGGGCAAGTATTTAACAAGAGCATATGGATTTTGTTGCTTGATCCCAAAGTGATGGTTGGTAGTTGGGGTGTTCCCTTATAAAGCCAGATCCACTGGCCCTTTAAGAAGTAGTAATTTGTGCAGGCATGTGATCTCAGAGTAGCACGTTGTAGCAGAATAGCAGTGACCTGGTGAAAAAAAAGGGACTTAAGCAGTGTGATATTTTTAGGGAGAATCTGGCTAATGGTGTTTTGGGACCGCAGGGCTGGTGTTAGGTCCCTTAGCAATTTCCAAGTTTGACCCCCTCACCTATCTCTAAAGTGGCCCTTTGCAAAACCCTATTGTACTGCAAATTCAGTGGGATGTTTAGTCCATGGGCAGTCTGCCTTCAAAAACAAGAAACTGCAGTGATAATGCCAGTTCTGCATTATTCGTAAATTTCTGTGCTTAGAAAAGTAGAAGGACTTATGAAAAAGGTACAAGGTGATATCATGATAACATGACAGGACCTCCACCCTACGCAAGTCTGGAGGAACTGAAGAGGAGAAAACCGACTGCTGAGCTCTCTATACTGTCCCTGTGAATGTAGTAGACTGTGTTTATATAGTATGAACTGTGTGTATAAAACAAAGATTTTGTGTATATAGATTGAGTATATATAGTTTAGATTTTGTGTATAATACAGTATAGACTGTGTGTATATATTATAGATTGTATGTATAGTATAGGCTGTGCTGCCATTATTCCTTGTGTATAGTACAGACTGTATTTAGCATGGATTTAGTGTATATTTTATGGACTGTATATACCATATATAGTATAGATGGTGTGTGTATATATGATAGACTGTAAATAACAAATTGTATACAGCAGGGGTCTCAAACTCGTCTGGGTATATGGGCCACACATAGAAAAAAATTTAATTTGATGGGACACATTCATTACAGGATGAGATGACATTTTTAGTAATACCTTTTTTTTTTCTATGCACCTTTTTCTGCATTTTTTTTAACATTTTTGGCGTGTTATTTATTTAATTGTTTTAAATGGAATTAATTGTATGGGTTATGGTATAGCTTGGGTTAATATGCATGCCGCGATAACAAATGTGCACTTTTTTTTGTTTACTTTAGATTGTACATAAAACAGCATTTTTAGTGGCTAAATATTTTTCAGACTTTTATTTTGATTTTTTTTTTTTGGCCCCATACAATAATATTATCTTACGATTAGCACTACCTAGTAATTCGGGCCATCATCTTGTAGTAATGTTTCCCATCCTGGTCCCCATCTTGTAGTTATGTCCCTATCCTATAGTAATGTCCTCTAGCCTGGTCCCTATATTGCGGTAATGTCCCTCATCCTGGATCCCTCTTTGGCAATGCGGGCGCATGGGCCGCTGACCATGTGCTGTGCTGGTATAGATACATAATGACATCTTGTTCTTGTGGTGCGGAACAACGCAGCAGTTCGAGTTATTCATGAGTGGATTGAATATTAACGACTATAATATTCACCTTACTTACAAATACCATCCTAAAAAAATCGACTTCCTGGATGTCGCTCAGGAGGTGGACCAACAGGCCTGCATCCAGACCGATATATTCAGGAAGTCAACTCAGTAAATTCTTTGATACATGCGCAATCTGCTCATGATCGGTCCACCATTAGGGCCGTCCCGGTCGGACAGTTCCTAAGAGTGAGGCGGATGTGCTCCTCGGACCACAAGTTCGAGGTACAAGCAACAGAGCTGAAGGCTAAGTTTGAGGAGAGAGGGTACAGCCGAAGGAACATCAAATCGGGCTATAGTAGGGGTAGAACTATTCTTCAAAACCAACTATTGTACCCAAATAAACAGGAAAAAAGAGGCTGAGGACCATAAAATTAGGTTCATCTCTACTTTCAATCATGAGTGGACCAATATGAGGGCTATCCTCAGTAAACATTGGTCCATTCTCAGCACCGAACCCTCTTTTGGTCCCATCCTTGGTGATGTGCCTTCTACAGGTGCATCTCACTAAATTAGAATATCATCAAAAAGTCAGTATCATCTCAGTAAATTAGAATACTTTATAACAGCTTGAAAAAATGATTTTAAAATCCGAAATATTGGCCTACTGAAATGTATGTTCAATAAATGCACTCAATACTTGGTCAGGGCTCCTTTTGCATCAATTACTGCATCAATGCGGCGTGGCATGGAGGCGATCAGCCTGTGGCACTGCTGAGGTATTATGGAAGTCCAGGTTGCTTTGATTGCAGCCTTCAGCTCATCTGCATTGTTGGGTCTGGTGTCTCATCTTCCTCTTGACAATACCCCATAGACTCTCTATGGGGTTAAGGTCAGGCGAGTTTGCTGGCCAATCAAGCACAGTGATACTGTTGTTTTTAAACCAGGTATTGGTACTTTTGGCAGTGTGGACAGATGCCAAGTCCTGCTGGAAAATGAAATTTCCATCTCCAAAAAGCTTGTCGGCAGAGGGAAGCATGAAGTGCTCTAAAATTTCCCGATAGACGGCTGCGCTGACTTTGGTCTTGATAAAACACAGTGGACCTACACCAGCAGATGACATGGCTCCCCAAACCATCACTGATTTTGGAGACTTCACACTAGACCTCAAGCAGCTTGGATTGTGTGCCTCTTCACTCTTCCTCCAGACTCTGGGACCTTGATTTCCAAATGAAAATTGGAGCTCTGGGACCTTGTGGAGTGTGTCATTGACTGCCTTCTGGACATCTGTAAAGTCAGCAGTCTTCCCCATGATTGTGGAGCCTACTGAAACAGACTAAGGGACATTTTTAAATGCTTAGGAAGCCTTTGCAAGTGTTTTTTGTTAATTATTTTAATTTACTGAGATAATGACTCTTGTGTTTTCATTGGCTGTAAACCATAATCATCAACATTAACAGAAATAAACACTTGAAATAGATCACTCTGTTTATAATAACTCTATATAATATGAGTATCACTTTTTGTATTAAAGAACTGAAATAAATTTGCTTTTTGATGATATTCTAATTTTGTGAGATGCACATGTATGACCCCAATAAGATCGAAAAACTGGAAGGACCTTTTGGTCAAAAGCCATTACGTTCCAGCAAAAACTAACTTCTTTGAACTAGGTCAGCTGGTTGTTGGGTGTTTTCCCTGCAGTCGCTGTCTTGCCTGCGCCAATGTCCTGCGCTGCAATACTTTTCATACATCAGACGGTGAGAGACAATTCCGTATCGATTATCGGATCTCGTGTGGAAGCACTAATGTCATCTATTACTCCACATGTAGCTGTAAGCTCATATATGTGCGCCTCACATCTAGAGAACTTAGAGTGAGAGTTCGAGAGCACGTGCGGGACATTGGCGCAGCCAAGACGGCGGCCGACTCCTCTTAATTAAAAATGATTCCCCGGCATTGCGGGGCACACCATGATTGTGACCCTAAGACACTCATGGTGAGAGGTATTGACACGATACATATTGGCATTAGGGGAGGCAACGATAGGAAACTTTTGGCCCCACGGGAGGCCAAATGGATCGTCACACTTAATACAATGGCTCCCAATTGATTAAATGAATCTCTAAGCTTCTGCTCCTTTCTGTAATTAGTGATTTTCCTCTTTCCCATTAATACTAACTGTTTACGGTGAGATCTAATTTTGTGACCTGTCTAAATTTACATCCATATTTTAATCCAGTTTTTATAGGTGTTTTTGATCTTGTGTGTTCTATTGATTTTATCTGTTTTTCTTTTGCATGAATCTAGTCTTTCACCGTTGACGCTGTTTTCTGATTGATGGTATACCTGGTATATTGTGACTAGTGATGAGTGAGCATGCTCGTTACTCGAGATTTACAAGCATGCTCGGTTGTTTTCCAAGTATCTTCGGGTGCTTCAAAGGTCACAATTAGTGATGAGCGAGCATGCTTTGTTAACTCTTTCGGCGAGCGTGCTCGCCGAGTATCTTCGGCGTGCTTGGGTGTTATGTTTGAGTCACTCCGTGTGCATGATTTGCAACTGTTTGACAGCTTTAATACATGTGAGGAATGCCTATTTGTCACATGTATTAAAGCTGTCAAACAGTCGAAAAAAATCATGCACACGGAGTTACTCAAACATAACACCTGAGCACGCCGAAGATACTCAGCGAGCACGCTCGCCGAAAGAGTTAACAGAACATGCTTGCTCATCACTAATTGTGACCTTTGAAGAACCAGCTCCTATGACAGCCAGGAAAGTGTTCTCATCTAACCAGCGGCTGCCAAGCATTCACTATCTGGAATCTATACATCTCAAAAGTCTGCATCTAACAAATGCTGGTGTTCCTATACCTATGTAATTGTACTTTTGCAATGTATTGCCTTTATATCCTGTCACTATACCGTATATATACTAGGCCGCTCTTTGTTATTCCATCCCCGTTGTGGTGCGCTTGCACGCTTCATCTCCTGTGATCGCCTGACGCTACCCGGCATCTAGATGTTCGCAGCGCCTGTTCGGGAGCTTCGGCATTCATCTCGCGCTCTTGCACATTTCTATCTGTCCTGTTTTTAAATGTTATCATTATATGTGATTGTCTTCATTGTATTTAATAAAATGTCCTATTGATCATTTATACCATGTACTCCTTTCTCCTCCTTTTTTTTTACTGGTCCACATATTGCAGCAATGTCCCCCAGCCTAGTCTCCATATAGCAGCCTGATCCCCATATAGCAGCCATGTCCCCCAGCCTGCTCCCCATATACAACCCCTGGCAAAAATTATGGAATCACCGGGCTCGGAGGATGTTCATTCAGTTGTTTTAATGTTGTTGAAAAAAAGCAGATCACAGACATGGCACAAAACTAAAGTAATTTCAAATGGCAACTTTATGGCTTTAAGAAACACTAAAAGAAATCAAGATAAAAAATGTGGTACTCAGTAAGGGTAATTTTTTTCAGACCAAGCAGAGGGAAAAAATTATGGAATCACTAAATTCTGAGGAAAAAATTCTGGAATCATGAAAAACAAGCACACAAAAGGACACTCCAATACATCACTAGTATTTTGTTGCACCACCTCTGGCTTTAATAACAGCTTGCAGTCTCTGAGGCATGGACTTAATGAGTGACAAACAGTACTCTTCATCAGTCTGGCTCCAACTTTATCGGATTGCTGTTGCCAGATCAGCTTTGCAGGTTGGAGCCTTGTCATGGACCATTTTCTTCAACTTCCACCAAAGATTTTCAATTGGATTGAGATCCGGACTATTTGCAGGCCATGACATTGACCTTATGTGTCTTCTTTCAAGGAATGTTTTCACAGTTTTTGCTCTCTGGCAGGATGCATTATCATCTTGAAAAATGATGTCATCATCCCCAAACATCCTTTCAATTGGTGGGATAAGAAAACTGTCCAAAATATCAATGTAAACTTGGGCATTTATTGAAGATATAATGACAGCCATCTCCCCAGTGCCTTTACCCATATCATCAATGACTGTGGAAATTTGCATGTTCTCTTCATGCAGTCATCTTTATAAATCTCATTGGAACGGCACCAAACAAAAGTTCCAGCATCATCACCTTGCCCATGCAGATTCGCGATTCATCACTGAATATGACTTTCATCCAGTCATCCACAGTTCCTTAGCCCATTGCAACCTTGTTTTTTTCTGTTTAGGTGTTAATGATGGCTTTTGTTTAGCTTTTCTGTATGTAAATCCCATTTCCTTTAGGCAGTTTCTTACAGTTCGATCACAGACATTGACTCCAGTTTCCTCCCATTCGTTCCTCATTTGTTTTGTTGTGCATTTCCTGTTTGGGAGACATATTGCTTTAAGTTTCCGGTCTTGATGCTTTGATGTCTTCCTTGGTCTACCAGTATGTTTGCCTTTAACAACCTTCCCATGTTGTTTGTATTTGGTCCAGATTTTAGACACAGCTGACTGTGAACAACCAACATCTTTTGCAACATTGCGTGATGATTTACCTTCTTTTAAGAGTTTGATAATCCTCTCCTTTGTTTCAATTGACATCTCTCGTGTTGGAGCCATGATTCATGTCTGTCAGTCCACTTGGTGCAACAGTTCTCCAAGGTGTGATCACTCCTTTTTAGATGCAGACTAACGAGCAGATCTAATTTGATGCAGGTGTTAGTTTTGGAAATTAAAATTTACAGGGTGATTTCCATAATTTTTTCCTTAGAATTGAGTGATTCCATAATTTTTTCCCTCTGCTTTGTCTGAAAAAAATTACCCTTACTGAGTACCACATTTTTTATCTTGATTTCTTTTAGTGTTTCTTAAAACCATAAAGTTACCATTTGAAATTACTTTAGTTTTGTGCCATGTCTGTGATCTGCTTTTTTTCAACAACATTAAGCAACTGAATGAACATCCTCCGAGCCCGGTGATTCCATAATTTTTGCCAGGGGTTGTACACACGTGGTCAAAATTGTTGGTACCCCTCGTTTAATGAAAGAAGAACCCACAATTGTCACAGAAATAACTTGAATCTGACAAAAGTAATAATAACTTTAAAATCTATGAAAATGAACAAATGAAAGTCAGACATTGCTTTTCAACCCTGCTTCCACAGAATTTAAAATAAAATTAAACTCCTGAAATAGGCCTGGACAGAAATGATGGTAACCCTGAAAATAATGTGACAAAAGGGACATGTTAAATCAAGTTGTGTCCACTATTTAGCATCACATGTGTCTACAATCTTGTAATCAGTCAGTGGGCCTGTATATAAGGCTACAGATACTCACTGTGCTGTTTGTTGACATGGTGTGTACCACACTCTACATGGACCCGAGGAAGTAAAGGAAAGAGTTGTCTCAGGAGATTAGAAAGAAAATTATAGACAAGCATGTTAAAGGTAAAGGTTATAAGACCATCTCCAAGCAGCTTGATGTTCCTGTGACTACAGTTGCACATATTATTCAGAAATTTAAGATCCATGGGACTGTAGCCAACCTCCCTGGACGTGGTTGTAGGAGGAAAATTGATGACAAATCAAAGAGATGGATAATACGAATGGTAACAAAAGAGCCCAGGATAACTTCTAAAGAGAGTAAAGGTGAACTTCAAGCTCAAGGAACATCAGTGTCAGATCGCACCATCCGTCGTTGTTTGATTCAAAGTGGACTTCATGGGAGACGATCAAGGAGAACACCATTGTTGAAAAAAGTCATAAAAAAGCCAGACTGGAATCTGCCAAACTACATGTTGACAAGCCACAAAGCTTCTGACAGAATGTCCTATGGACAGATGAGACAAAAATGGAAGTTTTTGGCAAGGCACATCAGCTCTATGTTAACAGACGGAAAAATGAAGCATTTCAAGAAAAGAACACTGTCCCTACTGTGAAACATGGAGGAGGCTCTGTTATGTTCTGGGGCTGCTTTGCTGCATCTGGCACAGAGTGTCTTGAATCTGAGCAGGGTCCAATGAAATCTCAAGACTATCAAGGGATGCTAGAGAGAAATGTGCTGCCCAGTGTCAGAAAGCTTGGTCTCAGTTGCAACAGGATAATGACCCAAAACACACAGCTAAAACACCCAAGAATGGCTAAGAGGAAAACATTGGACTATTCTGAAGTGGCCTTATATGAGCCCTGACCTAAATCCTATTGAGCATCTTTGGAAAGAGCTGAAACATGCCATCTGGAAAAGCCAACCTTCAAACATGAGACAACTGGAGCAGTTTGCTCATGAGGAGTGGGCCAAAATACCTGTTGAGAGGTGCAGAAGTCTCATTGACAGTTACAGGAATCATTTGATTGCCGAGATTGCCTCAAAAGGTTGTTCAACAAAATATTAAGTTAAGAGTACCATCATTTCTGTTCAGGCCTATTTCATGAGTTTAATTTTTTTTTAAATTCTGTGGAAGCAGGGATGAAAAGCAATGTCTGACTTTCATTTTCAGAGATAATTTATTATTACTTTTGACAGATTCAAGTTATTTCTGTGACCATTGTGGGTTTTTCTTTCATTAAACGAGGGGTACCAACAATTTTGACCACGTGTGTAGCAGCCATGTCCCCCAGCTTGGTCCCCATATAGCAGCCATGATCCCCCAGCCTGGTCCCCATGTAGCAGCCATGATCCCTCAGCCTGGTCCCCATATAGCAGCCATGTCCCCCAGCCTGGTCCCCATATAGCAGCCATGATCCCCCAGCCTGGTCCCCATATAGCAGCCATGATCCCCTAGCCTGGTCCCCATATAGCAGCCATGATCCCCTAGCCTGGTCCCCATATAGCAGCCATGATCCCCCAGCCTGGTTCCCATATAGCAGCTATGATCCACCAGCCTGGTCCTCATATTCCAGCCATGATCCACCAGCCTGGTTCCCATATAGCAGCCATGATCCACCAGCCTGGTCCCCATATAGCAGCCATGGTCCCCCAGCCTGGTCCCCATATAGCAACCATGTCCCCCAGCCTGGTCCCCATATAGCAGCCATGTTCCCCCAGCTTGGTCCACATATAGCAGCCATGATCCCCGAGCCTGGTCCCCATATAGCAGCCATGTCCCCCAGCATGGTCCCCATATAGCAGCCATGTCCCCCAGCCTGGTCCCCATATAGCAGCCATGATCCCCTTTGTGCCGCTCTTCACATTAGACATTAAAAAAAATCCTTCTCGCCTGTCCTCCACTCCCTTGGCGAACAGCGTCCTCTTCTTCCACACCCGGGACAGCACTGTGATGTCAGTGACATCATAAGCTGCTGGCACGCTGACGTCAGCTGTTGGCCTTTAATTGGCCGCTGGCTGCTATTGGTATTGCCACGATACATTTCAAATTAATGTGCGCTGAGGACACACATTCAATTGAAGAGAAGCGCTGATGTCGGCGGCCCCCTGGACCGGGCCACATCATTATCGGACCTCACGTGCATGCGAGCTGCATGAAAACAGCCTGGGGATCCGCATGCTGCCTGAGTGTTTGAGACCCCTGGTATACAGCATAGATTGTGTTTATATAGCACATTATCTATCCTATATACAATCTATGTTAGCAAAGCGCGTTGTTTGCTGGGTGATTGGACTGTTTTTGCTGGCATAAATATTATTGATATCTGTAGCATGTCACCCCTTTTAAACAGGTGATATGCAGCAGAAAATATGAGGCTGTCTATGGGGACAGAATGGGCGTATTCTTTCGGTCCACATTATTGTTCGTCAGCCTGTGTACACAGTCGAGTAAATGAGCGACTTGTATATATCCAGTTAGTGAATGTTTAACTGTCTGAAATCAGCAGTGTAAATGCACTCTAAATGTTTATTTGTGGTGGTTTTACCCAAGTCCACACTCTGTCAAAACCAGGTATGTAAAAGGAAACCTGACACGTAGGACAATGCTATTAACCTGCAGATATAGGGATAATCGACAGGTTAATAGTGTTAGGAAGGTGCCTGCCCACCGTACAGAAAAAGTGCTGCTACCCAGAGAAAATTAACTTTCTTCTTCCTGGAGCCGCCGACTTTCAGTGATAGAGGCGTGCAGGCAGGGGTGGATTAAGAGTAGCAAGGGCCCCGGGCAGTTTAGAAGGCGTGGCCCTCCCCCCCTTCCCACACACACACACCTGATGTATCACATGTCACATGATGCCCTGTGATAGATCATGTGAAATTAATTTGGCACAAAATTAATATATTAATTATAATTTTTTTTTAGGCTGTGTGCCCACTATGCTTTTTTTAAGCGTTTCCAAAGCGGCAATTTCGCTGCAGAAACGCTTAAAAAAAGGTCTGCCATGTTCCCCAATGATAATCCGCATGTGCTGTGCACATGCTGCGGAAATTTCCGCTGCGGATTATCATTGCGGGAAAATCCGCAGCACAACCATTTATTTTGCGGAAGCGCGGCTTTTTCGCTGCCATTGACTTGCATTGGAACGCATAATATCCACATCACTATATGTGCACATGCGGATATCATGCGGTTCAATGTGCGGATGGTACCAGGGTCTGGAGAAGAGGAGACTCTCTTCAAGACCGGGGTACCATAGTACCTGTAAAAAAAGAATAAAATAAAAAATAAATATTATACTTACCTTCTGATGGCCCCCGGTGTCTTTATCTGATGCGTCCTGGCTTGCCGGCTGCTCGCGGTAGACTAAAGGACCTGTGGTGACGTCATTTAGTCATGTGACTCATCACGTGACTGCTGACGTCGGCAGGCCATCAGAAGGTAAGTATATATTTATTTTGTATTTTTTACCATTCTTTTACGGTCACACTATATATATCCATGCCGTTTGCATTGATTTAAATAGTGTGACCAAGTTGTCAAGCACTTTCCAAGTGATGCTAAAATCGCTTGGAAAGCGCTTGACAACCCACATGTGAAGAACGCTTCACTTCAGCTTGTCCCTGGCAAGAAAAACGCATGTACAGTCCGCATGCGTTTTTTCTGCCAGGGAGATGCAGAAATGCTCAAAAAAAATCCGGAGCATTTCCGCATCGTGGGTACATAGCCTTACATTAATTGTATGAGTTAATATTGAGCACACGTAGCCATCTATACACAGCAGGAGTCCGCACGTAGCCATCTATACACAGCAGGAGGCCGCATGGTGCCATCTATACACAGCAGGATGCCGCACGTAGCCATCTATACACAGCGGGAGGCCGCACGTAGCCATCTATACACAGCGGGAGGCCACACGTAGCCATCTATACACAGCGGGAGGCCGCACGTAGCCATCTATACACAGCAGGAGGCCACACGGCGACATCTATACAGAGCAGGAGGCCACACGGCGACAACTATACAGAGCAGGAGGCCGCACGTAGCCATCTGTACACAGCAGGGGGCCGCACGGTGCCATCTATACACAGCAGGGAGCCGCACGGTGCCATCTATACACAGCAGGGGGCCGCACGATGCCATCTATACACAGCAGGGGGCCACACGGTGCCATCTATACACAGCAGGGGGCCACACGGTGCCATCTATACACAGCGGGAGGCCGTACGGTGTCATCTATACACAGCGGGAGGCGGCACGTAGCCATCTATACACAGCGGGAGGCCGCACGTAGCCATCTATACACAGCGGGAGGCCGCACGTAGCCATGTATACACAGCGGGAGGCCGCACGTAGCCATGTATACACAACGGGAGGCCGCACGTAGCCATCTATACACAGCGGGAGGCTGCACGTAGCCATCTATACACAGCTGGAGGCCGCACGGCGCCCCTCCAGAGACAGCGGGAGGCCGCACGCAGTCACGCACACACACAAACATATACAGACATATACATACACGCATAAACACATTTGAAACACAAAAATACATATAAACAGACATCACACAATGATATCTGCCTGCACACACACACACACACACACACACTCACTCACCATCCCCCGGCTCGGCTCCAGTCGTCCAGCTTCTCTCCGTTGTAGCAGTGCAGGCCGGGCGCGCACTGCGTGATGTCACACTAGCAGACACTGCCGATCACAGGTCCGTGTCTCCTAGCTGTGACGCGGCCGGGCCAGCAAACAGGGAAGTTAACAGGTGCAGTGCTGGCCCGGCCGAAGAAGAAGCAGCGGCGCACGGTCCGGGGGTCCCCCCGCCATTGTCTGCCGGTATGTGCCGCGGCGCCGCACATATTCTAATGAGGGCAATCTGGCCATGGACCCCCCGGAGCCCCGGGCCCTAGCTCAGACTGCCCTCATTATAATCCGCCTATGCGTCCAGGCGCCGTGCGGAGGAGTACTAGGAGCGGCGGCTGGAAGCACACCCCGGTCTCTGACTGATAGTCGGCTCTGCACTGATGTACTGCTGAGCCGGCTGTCAGTCTAAGTATCGAAGCGTGCTTACGGACGCTGCTTTATGACTATACCTCCATCTTTATGACTGAAAGTCGGCGGTTCCTAGGAAGAAAAAAGTTAATTTTCTCCCACGAGACACGCTTTCAGTACTGTGGCCAACCACTTTGCAAGTGCTATTAACCTGTAGATTAACCCTATATCTGCGACTTTAAAAGAATTGTCTGACGTGACAGGTTCCTTTTAGTAGAATGTATTTTCTACATCTTATTTCCTTACATTATCTCAAAGATTAATCACTTCATAATTTTTTGTCAACGAATAGTAATATTTCTTTCTAATGCATCTGAAGAAATGTCCTCCTTCACTGTAAGGAGATGATGTTTTCCTCTGACCTTCATGTAAACTGTTTTCCTCATAGTGAATACACTGGTTACGTAACAGCCTATGAATGTAAAGAATATTTACATGCATAATCTGTACTTTATATTCTAACTAGTACGTTCCATTGACTCATGCTACTGCATGATTAGCTGCGCCCTCTTGTAAACCTTACCTTTATGTAATTTGGAGATTGCATAATATGCTAGGAAAACACAGTTGATGTTTTTGGCAATTATAGAGGACATTCCCACAGTATCTATTTATCTATTATACAATAATCACAATTATAATATTCTACATTATGCACAATGTCCTACATAATTGTCAATGCAAATGCTGCAGAGCTGATCACAGACTACATTCTTTTTCACATTAAGCAGTACTGTAGAAGTTTGTTCTTTATGCTAAAAAGTAATCAAAAAATACATATACCTTTGTAGATTTAGAATGTCATAGCTCTATACTATATACAACGTCCCTGGTAATACACAGCCTATAAACAAATCTTCAAATAATGCAATATATATATAAATATGTAAAGAGGCCAAAACTAATTCTGCAAGTCCTTTCTGTCATATGTTATGTAATCCTGCCTCAATAAAAACTGCATATAATTATATCTCTGCTTGTCATTCTTCACTCACCTATACTTATGTTGCCGTCTGCAAAAAAGTAATTTAGCTTTCTGGTAGGTAAAGTTGTCTGTTTTACTCCTACACACAACACATTCTTAAGGAGCTGGAAGAACAGACTGCCCACATGTAAGGAAGTAGATGTAGAGAGATGTCATGTGACCACAAAGAGGAAATCCCATTATTACAATATAAAGTTAGCAATGTTATCAGAAGTCGTCTAAATACTTTCCATTGTTGTAGCTACTTTTCTGATTCCAGCATCTGTTTGACTCTGCTTTGCCACACATTGTCTCATTATAGTTCTCCAACACTTCTATGTGGGATAAACAATAGCTATAATTCTCAGGACTGTGACTTGACAATAACTCTGTTGAAAATTAATAGTTTCAGACTTCTCAATTTAATATAAAGGAAAAATAAGGTAAAAAAATCTATCTATCTATAGACATATATATATAAATCTAAATAAAAAATGTAAATGTTTGTTTGTTCAAATTCTTAAATCTCCGAAAGTTCTTCACTGATTGCTTTGAAATTTTGACACAACGTTGCATTCGAATACATGTATGTTTTTATATACCTACTATGTTTTTATATACCTACTATGTTTTTATATACCAGCTGTTGGACGTCAAAGCAACAGCAAGAGGGGGGGTGTTACGAGCTCAGTCCCAGGCTGACTCTCCCTGGCCACCTGGCATTTTCCCCCCTTAGTGACCTCTCATTCATGTGCTCTGCTCCTTTCATGTCCCCCGTGGGTGTTGGGGGGAAGGGGAATGACGAGACAGTCTGTTCGAGGCCGAAAGACGCTGCTGCTCATCACCACCTGCTGTGGCTTCTTCTCCGGCAGGTGAGTCTTATTTCCGACTGTGTAACAACAAGTGGAGGAGGGAGGGAAGGAGAGAGGGAGGCTGCACGGAGAGGCGCAGGCCATGGCCTCTGCTCTGGACGCTGAGCAGTGCCCGAGCCTCGCAGCAGTGGGCGGATAGCGAGCGACTGCAAATGCCACTGTGCCACTGGCGGGAGCGGCGCTGTGATCTGGCCGGTACCGGCCCGGGACATGTCAAGCGGATCACCCCCTCCTCCTCTGCCGCCGCCTGCCTTCATCTCTGCGCCCCCTCCTGTCACATTCCCTCTGTACTAGGGAATTGCATAACCAGCAATCCCTGACATGACCGGCTCCATTGTGACACCTGTGAGCAAGTACCGACCTCTTCAGTGACCTGTGCAGAGTACACATGGACAATTATGTGTTGCATGTTCTAGAGTCGGCAAACCAGACAATCTCTATATCTACACAGACAATGGAACAAAAAAAATATTGTATACCCACAAGCATTTTGAAATTTAATATTTTAGAAACGTGCCCTTTCTCTTTTCTTTCTTTTCCATTTAACCAGACTAAGCCACAGCAACGCGTGGCCGGGTACAGCTAGTAGACAATAAAAATACAGTCATGGCAGAAAGTGCACCCTTGAAATTGTTACAGAAAATGAATCATAGTTCCCAACCGTCCCGTTTTCCGCATGACTGTCCCGCTTTGAGGGCTCAGCTCTGTGTCCCCTCACGGCTCAGCTGTTCTCCTGGCTTCTATATATTCTGGCTGTGCAGGGTGGTGGGGGGTTGCGGCGATGGAGCGGCAGGCACAGGTAGTAGCCGGCAGCTGCAGCTACCACGGTTTGCCCGCTGCTAAAGTGAATTAATATTCACTCTTCTCCACGCCCATGCGAGTGGAGAGGAGTGAATATACATTCTCCTATATAGCGCTCTGTCAGCACGGCCTCCGACTCCTGCTTCGGCTCAGCGATCCTCTGTGCTCGCTATTAGAGAGAATGAGTATTCACTCTTACCCACTCCCATGGGCGTGGCTGCATGGAGAACAGTGAATATTCATTCTCTTTAGTAGCAGGCACAGAGGCTAGCTAAGCTGCGGCCAGGCTGACAGTGCTATTAAGGAGAATGACTATTCACTCATCTCCACACCCATAGTCCCAGCATGGAGAGAAGTGAATATCCCCGCAGCTCACATCAGGGTCTGAGGGCGCATGGCAGTAATGTCATGCGCTGCTCAGATGCTGAGGTGAGCTGCTGCTGGCAGAACAGGACACAGCGCTGGAGCAGAGGGAAGGAAGGTGAGTAGAAGTGTTTATATTTTTCATGGGTGCAGTGATGAGGGGGCCATGCATACCAGAATTGGGGATGAGGGGGCCATGCATACCAGCATTGGGGATGAGGGGGCCATGCATAACAGGATTGGGGATGAGGGGGCCATGCATACCAGGATTGGGGATGAGGGGGCCATGCATACCAGGATTTGAGATGAGGGGGCCATGCATACCAGGATTGGAGATGAGGGGGCCATGCATACCAGGATTGGGGATGAGGGGGCCATGCATACCAGGATTGGGGATGAGGGGGCCATGCATACCAGGATTGGGGATGAGGGGGCCATGCATACCAGGAATGGGATATGTGAACACGACCTTACAGACACAAAAAAGCAAGATGTCGTATAGTGAAGCTACATAAAGATGAGAAAGTTCTGGCGCCTCCGACTGTGAATGAAGGAACAAAAAATAATCCACAGGTCACAACTAGAGATGAGCACAGATGATATCATGCTGCCCTGGGTGATCAAAAGCCGCAGGGGATACCGTAACATTAGAGATTCGCGGCCTCCCGTACAGCAGCCAGGTAACACTGACCTGGACGCTGGACCAGAGATCCGGGAATCCATCTGCTCATCTCTAGTCCCAACTGTCCCGGATACAGCAGACAGTCCTGGATTTCGCAGTCTGGGGCGTCTGTTGAATGCCCTTCATTAACAGTGCCCCTGTGACAACTCCTCCTGCCAGGGGAGAAAGAAATGGTAAATGGGCATGGATTGGGGTTTGGCCAGGGGCGTGGCCAAAATTTGCCGCATGATCTGTCCCTCTTTCTCTTCTTCAAAAGTTGGGAGGTATGAATGAAGTATTTCTGTCAGAAAATTATTGCAATTACACATAGTTTGTTATAAACAAGTTTATTTCATTTCTGTATTAGAACAACACAAAGAAACAGAGAAAAAAAAGTAAATTTGACATCGTTTCACACAAAATCCCAAAAATGGGCTGTATAAAATTGTTGCCACCCTCAACTTAATATTTGGTTGCACACCCTTTGGAATAAATAACTGCAATCAATCGCTTCCTATACACATAAACAAGCTTCTTACACCTCTCAACTGGATTTTTGGACCAATCTTCTTTTGCAAACTGCTCCAGGTCTCTCATATTTGAAGGCTGCCTTCTTCCAACAGCGATTTTGAAGATCTCCCCACAGGTGTTCAATGGATTTATATGCGGACTCACTGTTGGCCGCTTCAGAACTCTCCAGCGCTTTGTTTCCATCCATTTTTGGGTGCTTCTTGAAGTATGTTTGGGGTCATTGTCCTGCTGGAAGACCCATGACCTAGAAAGCAAACCCAGCTTTCTGACACTGGGCACTACATTGCGACCCAAAATCCTTTAGTAATCTTCAGATTTCATGATGCCTTACATACAGTCAAGGCATCCAGTGTCAGAGGCAGCAAAACAACCCCAAAACACATCTTTGAACCTCCACAATATTTGACTGTAGGTACTGTGTTCTTTTCTTTGTAGGCCTCATTCTGTTTTCAGCACAGTAGAATGATGTGCTTTACCAAAAATCTCTATCTTGGTCTCATCTGTCCACAAGACACTTTCCCAGAAGGATTTTGGCTTACATACATTTTGGCAAACTGCAGTCCAGCTTTTTTTATATCTCTGTGTCAGCAGTGGGGTCCTCCTGTGTCTCCTGCCATAGCGTTTAATTTCATTAAAACGTTGACAGATAGTGCGCGCTGACACTGATGCACCCTGAGCCAGCAGGACCACTTGAATTTCTTTGGAACTTGATTGGGACTGTTTATCCACCTTCCAGACTATCCTGCGTTGCAACCTTTCATCAATTTTTCTCTGCCGTCCACATCCAGGGAAATTAGGTACAGTGCCCTGGGTTGTAAACTTTTTGATTATGTTGTGCACAATGGACAAAGGAACAAGTCCTCATACAGTTCTTTTCTTCTCTTTCTGTTCTTCATACTTAGTGTGGGCATAAACAGCCACACAATTCAAATATTGAGTTAATTTCTCCCCTTTTTATCTGGTTTCAGGTGTGATTTTCATATTGCCCACACCTGTTACTTGCCATAGGTGAGTTTGAATGAGCATCATATGCTTGAACAAAGTTGTTTAACCATCATTTTGGAAAGGTGCCAACAATTTTGTCCAGCCCATTTTTGGCATTTTGTGTGAAATTATGTCCAGTTTGCCTTTTTTTCTCTTTTTTTTGTATTGTTCCGATACACACAAAGGAAATAAACGTGTATAACAAAACCTGTGATTGCAATCATTTTCTGGGAGAAATACTTCATTTTCTGGAACAATTTCAAGGGTGCCAACACTTTCGGACATGACTGTATAAAGTAGGTCCTTACAAGTAAAAGTCATAAAAAGCAGGAATCTGGGAAATCATTTTCTATGAGGGGGACATGGTCTTTTACCTCTTCACGACCTATGACGTATAGGTACGTCATAGGTCGTGTCCCAGCATTTGATATGGGCTCCGGTCCGCATCTTTTGTGCCCCTAACAGCAGCGGGTGGAATTGCGATTCACCTGCGGCTGTTAATACGTTAAATGCCACTGTCAGTCTCTGACAGTGGCAGTTAACTCGCGCTTACTGGAAGCACGTCACAAACTGTCACATGATTGTGGGGTGCTGATGGGTTGGCATGACAATCGGGAATCAGCAGAAGATCTCCATAGCTGGCGTTCATAAGAGATGATAATTTTTGCTACACATAACTGGGCTGGAGCCCTGCTATGCATAGCACAAGCGATCGGATGATCACAGCTTCAAGTCTCCTAAGGAGACTATTGAAGCACGTAAAAGTAAAAAAAAAAAGTTTTAAAAAATATTAACAAAAAATGTAAAAATCTAAAAGTTCCCATTTGCCGCATTAAAAATAAAACAATAATAATAAAAAAAATACACATATTTGGTATCGCTGCTTTCAGAAATGTCCGATCTATCAAAATATTAACTAATCCAATCGGTAAACTGCATAATGAGAAAAAAAAAATCAAAACGTCATAATTACGTTTTTTTGGTCGTTGCAACATTGAGCGCAGTGAGACACGTCGACTTTAATGAGCATTGTAGTCACTACCCAGCGCCTGTGAATAGCAGGAACTTTACTGCTATTCAGTCGCCGGATCAAGATTCGGGGAATGTGGACTACATCGGAGCTTCATGGGAACATTTTTACAAATAAACTGGTGAACGAGGGACTGTCTCATGTGTTTATTTCTGTCTTTTTATGTTTTTCAGGTATTCATTTCTGGACTACATCGGATTCGGTGGATTACTGCAGACCTGCATGGAATTTTTTTTTTTCAATAAATTGGTGAACAAGGGATAGTGTGGGGGAGTCTTTATTCAAAGAAAGTATTTTTTCTGTGTGTGTTTTTATTTTTTATTACTTGGTTAGTAATGGGGGTGTCTGATAGACACCTCTCTATTACTATCCCCAGAGCTCGATGGCAGCTGTGATTTTTGACAAATCACAGCTGTCATCAAGCCCAACTACCATTTCCCGATTGTCAACACTCCAGGGCAATCGAGAAGAGTCGGGAAGAGTCGGGCAGGCGCCAGAATTGGTGCATCTCATGTGATGCGCCAATTCTGGGGCGGCTGCGGGCTTGTATTTTTAGGCTGGGAAGGGCCCAATAACCATGAACCTCCCCACACTTTTTTGTTAAGTATATAATTCCACATGTGTTAATTCATAGTTTTGATGCCTTCAGTGTGAATGTACAATTTTCATAGTCATGAAAATACAGAAAAATCTTTAAATGAGAAGGTGTGTCCAAACCTTTGGTCTGTACTGTATATGTTCTCATGATTACATTTTAAGTCAGCCTGATAATATAAGCCCGCAGCTGTCTGCTTTACCTTGGCTGGCTATCAAAAATAGGGGGGACCTCACGTCATTTTTTAAAATTATTTATTAGGTTAAACCAGGCTAAAAACACCTGCGTAAACGCACTTACAACGCATGTGCTATTTTTTAAACTGTGGATTTTCAGCATCTAATTCAAGCCTATGGGGAAATTCTGCACAGAAGAGTGACCATTCCCGCAAGAGAAATTGACATGCTGCGGCTTGGAAACACGCACCGTAGGTGCGTTTACACGGCGTAAAATAGAAGCACAAGGGGCATGGAATTTCTATTTCTATTAATTATTTTTATTAATTTATATACTATTAATCCCATCCACTGTGCTTGTACTGTACAACGCAGCGTTTTGAACAAAGTGAAAATACACTGCATCCAGAACGTTAGTAATACTGATCGTGGGAAAGTACCCTTAGCCTATTGTGCCAACAGGTTAAGATCCTCTACTTTACAGGAATGTAAAACTCAAATACACAGAGGGCCAAAATTAAAAACTTGGACAATGTTGCGTTCCAACCTTGATATTTATTAAAAAAAATTAAAATTGAGGAAGGTTTTCTTATCAAATAATAGAACGATAAACCTTTTCATATGGAAACAAGCTTAACCCCTTTCCGACCATGTCAGTAATAGTACGTATCTGTGCCCTGGGACTTATGGACCAGCTACGTATTATTACTTGTGCAGCGATCGCGCCCGCACACAAGCGGTGCGGGGCGATCGCCGCTGGGTGTCAGCTGATTGTCACAGCTGACACCCGGTGCTATGTACAGGGAGCGGTCCCGCACGGTTCCCGGCACATTAACCCCCACAATGCTGCAATCGAAGTCGATCACAGCATTGCTGTGGCAAGGGGGGAGGTGATCGGTATACTCACCTCTCCTGCCGGCGTCCAGTGATGTCTGCGGCGGCTTCCGGATGTTGCCATGACGACCCGATGTTGTCATGACATCATCCGGGTCACCAGGAGGCAGGACGTTAGTTTGGTCATGCGCAGTGCGCGACCAAAGTAATGTCTCCCCTGTGTGCAGCGCTGACAGGCTGCATGACAAAGGGAGCTGCTGCTCTCTATGCCATGCAGCCGATTAGGCTGAAAAAAGTGAAAGTCCCATAGTGGGACAATGTGTAAAAGTAAAAAAAAAGTAGAAAAGTGAAAAAAAAAAAATTTAAAAAAAATTGTAAAATTGTAAAAATATTAAAAAAAAAAGAAAAAAATAATCCCCAAAAAAATAAAAATATATTGAACCCATAATATTTATTTATTATGAAAAAAATAAAAATAAACCAATAAAAGTACACGTTTGGTATCGCCGCGTCCGGAATGACCTGACCTATAAAACTGTCCCACTAGTTAACCCCTTTAGTGAACACGGTAAAAAACTAAAATAAAAAACGAAGCAAAAAACAATGCTTTATCATCATACCCCCAAGCAAAAAATGGAATAACACGCGATCAAAAAGACGAATGTGAATAAAAATGTTACCGCTAAAAACGTCATCTTGTCCCACAAAAAACAAGCTACCACACAGCTCCATTGTCCGAAAAAAAAAAGTTATAGCTCTTAGAATAAAGCGATACAAAAAAATTATTTTTTCTAGAAAATCGTTTTTATTGTGTAAAAGTGGCAAAACATAAAAAAAACTTTATAAATGCGGTACCGCTGTAAATGCACTGACCCGAAGAATAACACCGCATTATCAATTTTACCACACACGGAACGGCATAGAAAAAAACGCAAAAAAACAATTCCTGAATTGTTGGTTTTTGTTTATTCTGCCTCCCAAAAATCAGAATAGAAAGTGATGAACAAATGTCACGTGCCCGAAAATGGTACCAATAAAAACGTCAACTTGTCCCGCAAAAAACACGCCCTTACATGACTATATCGGCCAAAATATGGAAAAATTATAGCTCTCAAAATATGGTGATGCAAACACTAGTCTTTGCAAAAAAAAGCGTTTTAGTGTGTGACAGCTGTCAGTCATAAAAACCCGATATGAATCTGGTATTGCTGTAATCACACCGACCCGAAGAATAAAGTAGTCTAATCACTTATACCACACGAGGAATGGTGTAAAAAAATAAACTCTAGGGTTACGGTTGTGCTAGGGTTAGGGTTGTGCTAGGGTTAGGGTTGGGCTAGGGTTAGGGTTGGGGTTGTGTTGGTGTTTTTCAAAAGTAAATAAAAAAAAAAATGATGACAATATGGTGACCAGTGTTGAGCGCAAGTGCTCGCTACTTGAGTTTGCATCGGGTACTCGGGTATGCACTGAGTATCGCGGGTGCTCGAGTGACATGCTCGAGTCTCTGCCCCATATGCTTCGAGGCCAAAAAAAAGTTGCTGGGATCGCCTGCCATGCACGAGCGATCCCCGCATGTTTTTTTTTGGGTGTCTAACAACTGTGAAACATGCGGGGCGGGGACTCGAGCATGTCATTCGAGCACCTGCGATACTTGGTGCATACTCGAGTACTCGATGCAAACTCAAGTAGCGAGCACTTGCGCTCAAGACTAATGACAATTTATTCAATATGATGACCTAATGTTATCAAATTCTGTCGTACCCTGACGTGCGCCCAAACAGTGTATTTTCCCCACATATGGGGTATTGGCGTACTCAGGAGAAATTGCACAACAGTTTTTAGGTTCCATTTCCTCCTCTTACCCTTGTGAAACTAAAAAAAATGGGGCAAAAAGATCATTTTTGTGGAAAAAGTTAGATTTTTTTATTTTCATGGCTTCATGTTCTAAACTTCTGTGAAGCATCTGAGGGTTAAGGGTGCTCACCACACATCTAGATAAGTTCCCGGAGGGGTCTAGTTTCCAAAATGGTGTCACTTGTGGGGGTTTTCCACTGTTTAGGCACATCATGGGCACATCCGCTAATTATTCAAGCAAATTTTACATTCAAAAAGTCACACAGTGCTCCTTCCTTTCCGAACCCTGCCGTGCACCCAAACAGTGGTTTTCGCCCACATATGGGATATCTGCTTACTCAGGAGAAATTGCACAACAAGTTGCATGGTGCAATTTCTCCTGGTACCCTTATGAAAATGCAAAACTGGGGGCTGAAAAACATTTTTGTGGGAAAAATGTGAAAATTTTATTTTCACGGCTCCATGTTATAAACTTCTGTGAAGCACCTGGGGGTTCAAGATGCTCACCACACATCTAGATAAGTTCCCTGAGGGGTCTAGTTTCCAAAATGGTGTCACTTGTGGGGGTTTCCACTGTTTAGGCACATCAGGGGCTCTCCAAATGCAACATGGCGTCCGCTAATTATTCAAGCAAATTTTACATTCAAAAAGTCAAATGGCGCTCCTTCCCTTCCGAACCCTGCCGTGCGCCCAAACAGTGGTTTTCCCCCACATATGGGGTATCTGCTTACTCAGGAGAGATTGCACAACAAGTTGCATGGTGCCATTTCTCCTGTTACCCTTATGAAAATGCAAAACTGGGGGCTGAAACATTTTTGTGGGAAAAATGTGAAAATTGTATTTTCACGGCTCCATGTTATAAACTTCTGTGAAGCACCTGGGGGTTCAAGGTGCTCACCACACATCTAGATAAGTTCCCTGAGGGGTCTAGTTTCCAAAGTGGTGTCACTTGTGGGGGGTTTCCACTGTTTAGGCACATCAGGGGCTCTCCAAATGCAACATGGCGTCCGCTAATTATTCAAGCAAATTTTACATTCAAAAAGTCAAATGGCGCTCCTTCTCTTCTGAGCCCTGCTGTGCACCCAAACAGTGTTTTTTCCCCACGTATGGGTTATCTGCGTACTCAACAAATTGCACAACAAATTTTGGGGTCCATTTTTTCCTGTTACCCCTGCAAAAATAAAAAAATTGGGGTCTAAAGTAAGATTTTTGTGAAAAAAGTTAAATGTTCATTTTTTTTTCTTCCCCATTCCAAAAATTCCTGTGAAGCACGTGAAGGGTTAATAAACTTCTTGAATGTGGTTTTGAGCACCTTGAGGGGTGCAGTTTTTAGAATGGTGTCACTTTTGGGTATTTTCTGTCATAAAGGCCCCTCAAAGTCACTTCAAATGTGATGTGGTCCCTAAAAAAATGGTTTTGTAAATTTTGTTGGAAAAATGAGAAATCACTGGTCAACTTTTAACCCTTATAGCTCCCTAATAAAAGAAAACTTTGGTTCCAAAATTGTGCTGATGTAAAGTAGACATGTGGGAAATGTTATTTATTAACTATTTTGTGTCACATATCTCTCTGATTTAACGGAATAGAAATTCAAATTTTGAAAATTGTGAAATTTTCAACATTTTCGCCAAATTTCCATTTTTTTTCACAAATAAACGCAAGTGATATCGAAGAAATTTTACCAGTATCATGAAGTACAATATGTCACGGAAAAACAGTCTCAGAATCAGCGGGATCCGTTGAAGCGTTTCAGAGTAATTACCTCATAAAGTGACAGTGGTCAGAATTGTAAAAATTGGCCTGGTCATTAACGTGCAAACCACCCTCGGGGGTAAAGAGGTTAAAGGTTTTGTCCAACTAACAAAGTACATTTTAATTAATAGACCTTGAGGGTCAGATCACATAACGTGAGCATTGGGTAGTTCCTCACAGGCAAGGGCATACATGAAAATCATTGGGCCCCCCCACCAAAAAAAAACCCCTTAATATTCGGTGGGGTCACAGAATAACAGATCTCACAATTTTGCAGCCCTTCCAAAGTAATTTTCCTCCTATTGAAGCCCATAGATTTCCCTTTCATTGCCCCCATAAAGTATGATGCCAACAAAAGTGCCACCCATACAAAGTGTGATACCCCCTCAGCAAAGTATGGTGATCCCTACACAGCAATCCACACAATATAATGGGCCCCACAAAGCCCTCCATACAGTATAATGGGCCCCACATGGCCCTCCATACAGTATACTCGGCTCTACATAGTTTTCCATATGTATTATGGGCCCATCATAGTCCTCCATACAGTGTAATGGGCCCACATTGAATTCCATATAGTAAAATGTGCCCCACATAGTCCTCCATATAGTATAATGAGCCCCACATAGTCTTCCATACAGAATAATGGCCCCACATGATCCTCCATACAGAATTATGGCCCCACATAGTCCTCCATATAGTATAATGGGCCCTACATCATCTCATCCACCATACAGTTTAATGGGCTCCATATAGTCCTCCATACAGTTTAATGGGCCCCACATAGTCCTCCATACAGAATGATGGCCATATATAGTCCTCCATACAGAATAATGCCCCCACATAGCCTTCAATATAATATAAAGGGTCCCACATAGTCCTCCATACAGTATAATTGTCCCTACATAGTCCTTCATACAGAATAATGGCACACATATTAAACAAAATAAATACTCACCCCTCCTCGTTCTCTCACTGTTCCAGTCTTGGCAGTGAGTGCTCTGAAGCTCTTCACTGCAAATATAATCACCCTGCTGGCCTGATTTGACATGTATGCTCTACTAGCTGCTGGGTTTTGGTGTTTTGGTGAATCAGATCCTATATTTAATAATCTTTTGAAACACTCTTGGGTTTTATAGAAATATAGTCCGAAGTTCTGGCCAAGGAACATAGCAAGAGAAGTCTAGTCTGGTGCCGCTCCCCCCACTCCCCCCAGTCGACTTTTCCCGATGCTGCTGCAGGTGACTAACAGGTTTCTTGCTATGTGCACATATGGGAGAGACCAGAGAATCAGCTACAGCAGTGGGGGGAAAAGTGCAGAGAGGTCTCATTTCCGGATATGATCCCCGGCCAGATCTTCTAATGGCAAGAGGAAGCCGCTTCAGGAAATGCCAGAGAACTTTTTTTCGTTCTTCTTTTAGTAATTACCTGAGCGTTCTTGATGTTTTTTAAGCTTTTTTTCCCCATTGTTTTTGGGTGTATTTTTTAATGACGCTAGTGGCTTCTTTGGAAACCTAAAGCGGTTAAAAAATACTCCAAAGACTGAACATATGAACTGCAAGTCGTTTTTACATAGAAATGCATATCATCGTTCATTTGAGCATTTTCTTTTATTCTTTTGAGCATTTAGTTAGCTTTTTCAGGCAGTTTTTCTGAACAGAATTTGCCTGAAAAAAAAAAAAAAGGTTTTGTGCACATATCCTAAGTATATTTTGGTTTGGGCAGTATGAATTAGCTGACATATTCTCTTTAAATGTAGAATTAAATACAATACTGGTGTATGCATTTACACAGATATACTTGAATCTAATATTACACTTTTTGTATTATGTGAGACTATAAGAATTCCAATAATTTAAGGCAATTTTATAATCTTTCTTCCCACCTATAGTGTATCTTTTTCCTTTTAACTGAGCCACAGGTACACAGCTTTATAGTTAACTGCATGTCTTGTTCTACAAAAGCCAGCAATTAGTCACACTGCTGTGTGTGATAGTTTCCATGCCTGTAGTGCTGACAGTATCACTTGTCACAGCAAGCCTGAACACTTCACTTTCTGTAGGGTTAGGCCGGTTTCAGACAGCGGTAACACTGCATTATTATGTCAGTATTATAGACGTAACACCTGGACTGCTCACCTAATATGGGCTTAATGTACCTGATACCAGTACTAATAAAAATACATCATGGTTTTCTGAACTTTCGCGCCTATTTTCATTTGCACCATATTCATCTTTCCATTTGCACCTTTCTAAAGTATATTTTATGTGTTTGCGTGTTTTTTTGGGGGGGTTTGCCACTATGAGTGGAGTTTAGGGTTTGCAAATGTCTAATCCATCATTTGTCACAATATTTGTTACCCATGTACTCCAGTCCACCCTTGGAGTGATTTTATGTACGCCTGATATTTTGTGCATTATTTTGAGCCATTTTTCAAAACCTACAATTTTTTTGCTCTACAAAGTCTCAAAGGTTAACATGAATACCACAAGGCAAAAAAGTAATCGACAAAGAACGCAAATGAAGAATCGGGCCTAACAGGAGTTCACACAGTGGGCCTCATCTATCAGAAGCAGCACAATTACCTATAGCAACCAAACAGTTTGGCTTCAATTTTTCCGCAGCAGTTAAAATAAAAGCTAAACTATGATTGGTTGCTACGGGCAACATGGGCAGTTTTTCTCATGGACAGCCTGGAGTATAGAGACTTCGTCCATTCAGGCTATGTTGTAATCAGAAGCCACAAAGCAAATGTAACCAGAGCCTAAATAGATTGTGATCAAATTTGGTTAAAGAGATTCTGTCACCAGGTCAAAAGTGGCAAGTTTTTGCCATTAAAATGTATTCTTGCTGCTCTGCTGACTATTCCTTCTTTTGTTTTTTTAAATCCACCATTCGGTTCCAGAGAAACGGGCCTTTTCCACTGGTGCTACAAGGGAACGTAGCTCACAGGGCAATAATGCAGAGCAGCGTAATAAGACAACCACAGAGAATCCTGTGAGCAACACCCACTTGGCAAACACTGTAAAAATCAGCACTAAATAAAAAGGCTAAACAGACATGTGTCTGAGATGGTTTAGTGAATCCTGCATTGAGCCGGGAGTTGGACACGATGACCCCGGACGTCCCTGACAGCCCTAACATTCTAGGATTCTATAATAAAGGTCCATATCTTTGGAACCATATAAGCAGATTTAGAAAACAAATGAAAAAAAAAAAGATGAAACACTCAGGGGAACAGCAAAAATTGGCCACTTTTGACCTGATGACACATCCTCTAGCCATATTTTTCCTTATTCTATTTAGGCTCTGGTTACATTTGCATTGTGGCTTCTCATTTTTCCATAGCCTGAATGACCTAAGTTGATGCTCTCCAAACTCTCCGTAAGAAAAATGGAATCTGAACTGTGATTGGTTGCTATTGGTAACAGTGCTACTTTTCATGCATGAGGCGTACTCTGTAAACTTTCAGGCCCGATTCTTTATTTGCGTTCTTTTTGTTACTTTTTTTCATCTTGTGGTATTTGTTAAAGGGGGAATAAAACAAAAGGAATAACTGGACACTTTTCACCTGGTGGCAGGTCCTCTTTATGGCCAAATTTACATGCTCATGAAACATGGACCATGTCCGGACTGCAATACCCAGGGCATACGGCAGTTCTCCTGACATGAGTCCAGCCAAAGTATTATGATCAAAGCTCAGTGTTTCCCAGACTTGATAATTTGGCCTAAATTGTATTCTGGCAGCAGTGCCTCCCTCCATGTTAGGACACCTGAGCTGTTGTCCTGTAATTTAAATTCACAGTCAGTTGTTATTATCTCAGGTTATGTGACAATCACTTGGTCATACTGTGGAGACCGCTGCTCGCAAAATACTTAAAATAATAAGCTAAACTTTTCAACAGGCCTTCATTTCTATGGCTTTATAGTTGGAGTATGACATATGCGACTTTACAGGTGGGTGGACAGAACGCGCGTCCATGTAGCTGGGTGTGTCGGGAATGTCGTTGAATGTCTAATATACTATTTATCAGTCATCTGTCCTTTTATTACAAAGGATGACATGAAAGTGGCTGGTGTGAATACCAGTTGTGCTCAGCTCATTACTTGACTTCACTGCCACCTCTGGGTACGTAGTAATTACTGCAGTAAGAATTGGACATGGCTGTATTAGGGCTTAGTACAGGTCGGCCTAGGGCTGGAAGTGAGGACCCTTAGGCCAGGACAGAAGAAAAACTGAAGCCATGACCTTATATTCTTTTCTGAAAGTAATATCACTGTAGAGATGGAGCCCGACGGACAGGTATTATAGCCCCATAACAAAGATGTTTCTGTGTGCACATCTGTCATATGCATGAGCCCTAATTCGTCATATGCATGAGCCCTAATTCACATGAGCATGTCCTGAAATTGTATAACACTGAAAGAATAAAACAGCAATCATAAGATGTTTTTTTTTTTTTTATGCTGCTAAGATTTAACACCCTTGATTCTTTTATTTTACTACAGTTGCCTGTCATTTTTACAAAACTCAAATTGGTGTCACATTCAAATTTTATAATAATAAATTATAATTAAGACTATGTTCCAACAATGAGTATTTGGTGAATTTTTGCTGTTTCAGATTTCTGCATTCATTAGCTAAAGTATTATACTGTACACAAATTGCGTTTTTTTTTTCCCCTTTCTCCCATGAAAGCACCACCTGAGAGAAGGTATTTGCCCATCAAGGACAGGAAACCTACTGAATAAAAGGACGGTACCTCTCCTCTGCATGAGTTTGGTTTCCTGTCCTTGAAGGAAACCTCTGAAGAGCGGTGCTTCGTTTTGCCCAGGCTGGAGGGTGTCTGAGGATGGTAGATATTTTTCGGTCTGGAGATGTGCTGCTGGCCAGGAGGTCGGCGGTGCAATGGCGTGCAAGCGGGGTCCTCTTAACAATGTCCCTGACTGACACGCGTCTCGGGACTGCGCACGCTGGGGTCTGCCTATAGGCCTGGCCAATCGCCGAGTTATGGCTCCGGGTCTGCGCAGGTAGGCCGGGCTGGAGGCCTCCGGTGGAGTGCGCTGGAACCTGATTCCGGGGTTGCGCACACGCGGGTTTGCTGGTGTTCATATCCTGCGCGCTTGATGACGTAGCGCACTGGAAAGACGGGGCATGTGGATCTGTGCACGTGCAGGGCGCATGACAGGAAGTGTCCGGTGCGCCCTTGTGATGCAGCGCACCGGACTGCAGGGCCGCCCGAGTCTGCGCATGCGCAGGGCGCGTGACAGGAAATATCCGGCGTGCCCTGAGGTTGAAGCACGCCAGAAGAGTATAGCAGCAGTCCGGGCGTTCATGCGCAGAGTCAATCTCTCTGCGCAGAGCGAGCCAGAAAACCTTTTCTTTCCCGGATATCCAGGTGGAGGAGTTGGGGAGGGAGAGTTGGGAGGGCGATCAGGAGGTGGAGTGACGTCCCTCAGCTATAAAATAGAGGCAAAGCTGGATAATGGCAGTGCCTGCACATCTTATCCACTATAATGGATCGGGAGCAGCAGTCACCTGAGCAGCAGCAGCTACAGCAGCGGCAGTCACAGCAGCGCCACCGTCAGGGACGCAGCAGTGGCAGTCGGACAAGCAGCAGCAAGACCAGCCAGAGGAACAGGGTAGGTCATGAGTCCATCACCTCCAGGAGAGAGAGATCATGTGAACTGATCCAGCCAACATCTCCGGTACTCTAGACTGAACGGCAGAATCGTGAGTGATCTTCGTGAAAGTTCACCATATTAAACAGGTCCCTTTCGATGTAGCGCCAAACAGAGTAACAAGGAATGTGCGCTGTGTGGGGTTAATCTACCCAGGACATATACTAAAAGACTCTGCCCGCGGTGTATTAAAAAAACTATGTCGGAAGAAACCCCCAACTTTGCCATGGATTTAAAATCTATAATCAAAACTGAGGTTAGAGATGCCCTGAAAACCCTAATTAAATGGAAAAAGGGTAAGAGGCTAAAACATCAGACATCTGATTCGAAGGAATCATTAATATTACAGGACAGGGAGGAATCTATCTCCTCTTCTGCCTCCTCTTCGTCCTCATCCTCATCTTTTTCAGAGAGTGGTAGACCATGTTTTCGAGCAGAAGACATGGATAACTTAATTAAGGCCATTAAAACAACCATGGGCATAGCGGATACTAAGACCCCTATAATAGGACATCATGTTCGGGGGTCTAGATCAGGAGAAAAGGCGCACATTCCCTGTCAATGAGAGAATAAAGATGCTCATTGACAAGGAGTGAAGAAGACCTGAAATGAAAGGGCAGCTACCATCATCATCAAAGAGGAGGTACTCATTTGATGAAGAGGATACAGCCAGGTGGGATAAAACCCCTAAAATTTATATGGCAGTGGCGAAATCATCTAAAAGATCCACCCTGCCATTTGCGGATTTGGGTGCTCTCAAAGATCCTCTAGACAAAAAAGCTGAAGCTTATCTGAAACAGACATGGGATACTCAGTGGGAGCATTAAAACCTGCAGTCGCAGCCACTTGCACAGCCAGGTCAATGATGATCTGGTTGCAACAACTAGAGGATCAGATTAAGGCCATGGCCCCACTATTAGTATTTGGTCAGTATTCGATCAGTATTTTTTCTCAGAAGTTTGTACATGCGTTTTTCCTGCCAGGGACAAGCGGATGTGAAGCGTTCTTCACATGCATTTCCGCATGCGGGTTGACAAGCGCTTTCCAAGCGATTTTAGCATCACTTGGAAAGTGCTTGACAACTTGGTCACACTATATAAATCCATGCAACCGGCATGGATTGATATAGTGTGACCGAAAGAATGGTAAAAAATAAAAAATAAATATATACTTACCTTCTGATGGCCCCCAGAGTCCTTGTCTCTACTTGCCGGCAGCTCGCGGTAGATTTAAGGACCTGCCGACATCAGCGGTCGCGTGACCCATCACAAGACTAAATGACGTCAGCGCAGGTCCTTTAGTCTACCGCGAGCTGCCAGCAAGACGAGACAAGGACACCGGGGGCGATCAGAAGGTAAGTATAATATTTATTTTTTATTCTATTCTTTTTTTATCAGGTTCTATGGTACCTGGGTCCAGAGGAGAGTCTCCTCTTCTCCAAACCCGGGTACCATCCGCACATTGAAACGCATGGAATCCGCATGTACAGATGCAGTGATGCGGATTCCATGCGTTCCAATGCAAGTCAATGGCGGCGAAAACGCAGCGCTTCCGCAAAATAATTGGTAGTGATATGTATTTTTCCGCAATGATAATACGCAGCGGAAATTTCCGCAGCATGTGCACAGCACATGCGGATTATCATTGGGGAACATGGCAGACCTTCTACCAAGCGTTTTTTAAGTGTTTCTGCAGCGGAATTGCCGTTGCGGAAACGCTTAAAAAACGCATAGTGGACACACAGCCTGAAGAGGAATTTCTCTTCAGTCATGCTCTGGACAACATACTAGATAAGGCAGCAAATTAAAAAAAAGGGTTTCCCAATGTATCTATGCCCCAGTACAAGAACTCCTTTCGTAAAAAGGAGATATAACAGGAACAAATTCTCCAGAGAACAAGGGAAATGGAAGGACAGGAAGCCAAAGAGTGGAGGTTCATGTTTGGAGGTCCTTCCTCTGAGAATAGAAAAACCCCTAAGTGACGGGCCTCCTCAGGTAGAAGGAAGGCTGTCCCACTTCCTACCCGCCTGGGAGAAAATTACATCCAATGCCTAGATATTGGGGATAATAAAGTCAGGACTGAAACTGGAGTTCACATCTGTCCCTCAGCAAATGTTCAGGATTTTATCTCCCAGGGAACAAGCAGCCCTAGAAAAGGAAGTGTTAAGCTTAGTGGTAAAACAGGTTCTGAAGGAAACACCGGTAAAGAAACAAGGGAAGGGATTTTATTCTCCTTTATTTCTAATTATAAAAAAAACAGATGGCACCTTCAGAACTATAGTCAACTTGAAAGGCCTGAACAAGTTCCTGATTTACAGACCCTTCAAGATGGAGTCTATAAGATCGGCCAAAAAGATGTTGTTCCTGGGATGTTACATGAGTGTCCTGGACCTGAAGGACGCCTATTACCATGTCCCAATCCATGCGAAGGATCAGCAATTCCTGAGAGTGGCTATACTTAGCAACAAGTGAGTCAGGCATTGTCAATACACAGCTTTGCCCTTCGGCCTCTCTATGGCTCCTAGGATCTTTACAAAGATCATTCTGGAGGTCACGGCACATCTATGGGAACAGGACACCTTGGTAGTCCCATAATTGGACGACTTTCTGATAGTAGGCTGGTCAGTAGAACACTGCAATCTCAAGTTCACCGAGGTCAGAACCAGTTTGGTTGATCTTGGGTGGATAATAAATCTAGAAAAATCAAGACTGGAGCCACAGAAGGTTCAGTCTTTCTTAAGGCTTACCTTTTACTCAGGGGAACAGTCTTGTCTACTACCAGAAGAGAAAAAGGACAAGATCGTGACCTTGATTTCAGCAGCAGTCAAAAGTCATCTATGACCCTAAGTAAGGCAATGTCTCTACTAGGGACGAAGACTTCATGTATCCCAGCGGTACAATGGGCTCATATACACTCCCGACATTTGCAGCAGGATATCCAAGCAGAGCAGAGAAACGACTCAGAGGACATTTAGAGGGGAAGATAGCACTTTCCCAATCAGCTATCAGGTCAATCACATGGTGGCTGGGATTAGAGAACCTGTCTCAGGGAGTTCCATGGTCTTATCAAATCAAAGACGTAATTATGACAGACATGAGCTCGGATGGATGGGGAGCACATCTGAGGGATTGTGTAATCCAGGGAGTCTGGTCGGACTCCGAAAGGAGTTGCTCAAATAGGAAGGAGATGATGGCCGTGAAGAATGCGGTAATGAAGCTCCTTTCCCAATTGCAAGGGCGTCATTTTTGCATTATGTCAGACAACCACACAACAGTCGTCTATATCAACCACCAGAGGGGCACAAGATCCCGCCCTCTGATGTTGGTGTCAGAAAGAATCCTGCAATTTGCGAAGCAACACCAATTAACACTCTCGGAGTTGCATATACGAGGAAAAGAAAATGAAAGGGCAGATTTTTTGAGTTGGTATACACTGAAACAGGGAGAATGGGAGCTTCATCCGGCAGTATTCCCACAAATTGTGGACCTCTGGGGTTGACCAGAGATAGATCTGTTCGCAAACAGACAGAACAGAAAAACAAAGAACTTGTGCTCCTTGAATCCGAAGGAAAAACCCTATGCAGTGGATGCACTACAGATCCCCTGGAACTTTGACATGGCATACGCCTTCCCCCCACTAATATTGACTCCATCAGTGTTGAGGAAGTTCCGAGAAAAGCGAGCAAGAGTTATTTTCATTGCTCCATTCTAGCCCAAGAGACCATGGTTCACCTGGATAAGGATGATGTCCGAATGGGATCCATGGGTCCTTGCAGATGTTCCGGATCTCCTCAAGCAGGGTCCAGTTTTCCATCCTCAGAGGTCGGGCCTACATTTGACGGCCTGGAGTTTGAGAGGTCACTGCTAATCCATGAAGGGTTTTTTCCCAAACCTAGTCACTACTCTGCTTAAAAACAGAAAGCCAATAACAACTAAGGTCTATGGCAGGACATGGGCAACATTTTTGCCCAGTACGGGCCAATCGGCGAAAGGTAGAATCCCTATAAAGGCCATACTGGAATTTCTCCAGAGGGGCTTGGCAATGGGGTTGGCTATCAGCACCCTTAATGTGCAGGTGTCGGCTCTAGGACCCCTCTATAATTTCAGTTTGGCGGCAGATAGGTGGATCATGAGATTCATAAAAGCATCTGACAGATCCAGACCAATTACTACGTCAAGAATGCCTCCCTGGGATCTGAACCTTGTCCTGGAAGCCCTGCCTAAATCTCCCTTTGAGCCTTTAGAACAGCTGACAGGGCACTCACCCTGAAAACGGTGATGCTAGTACTGTAGCTCTCACATCAGCTCGTAGAGTTAATGACTTACAGGCCCTATCAGTTAGTCACCCCTTCACGCAGGTTACTAAAGATAGACCGGGTCTAGTCTTAATCTCCCGAAAGTGGTGTCTAAATTCCATAGAACCCAGGAAATCATACTCCCTTTATTCTATAGTAATCCTAAGAGTTCAGAAGAACAGAGACTCCACAGACAAGAAGTGAGGTGGGTCTTGTTACAATATTTGGCTGTGACCAAGCCATGGAGGAAGAATAAAGCCTTGTTTGTGTCCTTTCAGGGAGCTAGGAAGGGCCTCAAAGTAACAAAGGGCACTATAGCTAGATGGATAAGGACGCCATTAGCTTAGCATATTCTTCCAGTAATGTGTCAGTTCCAGAGAACTTGAGGGCTCATTCTACCAGGGCCGTGGTAACCTCCTAAGCTGAGAGGGCGGAAGTGTCTATCGACAAGATACGTAAGGCAGCGACATGGTCATCTCCTTCCACCTTCTATTACCATTACCGACTTGATCGGTCTTCATCTGCTGATCTATCCATTGGGAGGAAGGTGTTACAAGCAGTGATCCCTCCCTAAGGTGTCTGTTCTATCTAAATCTCTCAGGTGGTGCTGTCATGGGAGAAAGTTACTTACCCGTAACGGGATTTTACAGAGCCCATGACGGCACCCTTATATTCCCTCCCTCTTTATCACTAATGGTGTGCACTATGTATGGGTCTATAGTCAGAAATGTTTTTGGTGGTTGCTGTGTGGAACCACATACTGTCTGGAGGTCCTCTCATGCTCTGAAACCCAAACTAATGCGGAGGAGAGGTACCGCCCTTTTATTCAGTAGGTTTCCTGTCCTTGATGGGCGGATATCCTCTCTCCATGGTGCTGTCATGGGCTCTGTAAAATCCTGTTATCGGTAAGCAACTAAGATTTTTTTTCATTGCTTTTTTGGAGTGTTTTTTTACTTGCATTTTTGACGCTGCTGTCTTTGTCTCTTTTTAGTATGTTATGTTTTAAATAAAGCTACAGTATAGACCAAAAGTTTGGACACACCTTCTCATTTAAAGATTTTTCTGTATTTTCATGACTATGAAAATTGTACATTCACACTGAAGGCATCAAAACTATGAATGAACACATGTGGAATTATATACTTAACAAAAAAGTGTGAAACAACTGAAAATATGTCTTATATTCTAGGTTCTTCTAGCTCATCAAGAGAATGCCAAGAGTGTGCAAAGCAGTCATCAAAGCAAAAGGTGGCTACTTTGAAGAACCTAGAATATAAGACATATTTTCAGTTGTTTCACACTTTTTTGTTAAGTATATAATTCCACATGTGTTAATTCATAGTTTTGATGCCTTCAGTGTGAATGTGCAATTTTCAGTCATGAAAATACAGAAAAATCTTTAAATGAGGCGTGTCCAAACTTTTGGTCTGTACTGTACGTTTTTAATACTTCCTGCTATTTGGCTTTGACAAACTTTATTGATAAAGTCATGTGTGGATTACATGCATTTTTAGTGCATTTTCACAGCGGAAACGCACTAAAAACACATGCATTTTTTTTATCTGTGGATTTTCTATATCTCCTGTAATTTTATGCGGGAAATCCGCTCATGAAACTCAAAAGAGAGATTAACATGTGGCAGATTTAAAAAAAAAACAAAAAAAAAAAACTGTTAATGTTGATGATTATGGCTTACAGCCAATGAAAACACAAAAGTCATTAGCTCAGTAAATTAAAATAATTAACAAAAAACACCTGCAAAGGCTTCCTAAGCATTTAAAAAGGTCTCTTAGTCTGTTTCAGTAGGCTTCACAATCATAGGGAAGACTTCTGACTTGACAGATGCCCAGAAGGCAGTCATTGACACACTCCACAAGGTCTCAGAGTTCAAATTTTCATTTGGAAATCAAGGTCCCAGAGTCTGTAGGAAGAGTGGAGAGGCCACAATTCAAGCTGCTTGAGGTCTAGTGTGAAGTTTCCACAATCAGTGATTATTTAGGGAGCCATGTCATCTGCTTGTGTAGGTCCACTGTGTTTTATCAAGACCAAAGTCAGCGCAGCCGTCTACCAGGAAATTTTAGAGCACTTCATGCTTCCCTCTGCAGAAAAGCTTTTTGGAGATGGAAATTTCATTCTCCAGCAGGACTTGGCACCTGTCCACACTGCCAAAAGTACCAATACCTGGTTTAAAAACAACAGTATCACTGTGCTTGATTGGCCAGCAAACTCGCCTGACCTTAACCCCATAGAGAATCTATGGAGTATTGTCAAGAGGAAAATGAGAGACACCAGACCAAACAATGCAGACGAGCTGAAGGCTGCCATCAAAGCAACCTGGGCTGCCATCAAAGCAACCTGGGCTTCCATAACACCTCAGCAGTGCCACAGGCTGATCGCCTCCATGCCACGCAGCATTGATGCAGTAATTGATGCAAAAGGAGCCCCGACCAAGTATTGAGTGCATTTACTCAACATACATTTCAATAGGTCAACATTTCGGATTGTAAAAACCTTTTTCAAGCTGTATTCTAATTTTACTGAGATAGTGCCTTATGTGTCTTCATTGGCTGTAAGCCATAATCATCAAGATTAACAGAAATAAACACTTGGACTAGATCACTCTGTTTGTAATGACTTTGCGTTTCACTTTTTGTATTGAAAAACTGAAATAAATTAACTTTTTGATGATATTCTAATTTTGTGAGATGCACCTGTAGTTATCATGTAGAAATGTCCCAAGCCCCCTACCTATAATTAAGTAGCACCCTTTAGTGCCTTTCATGTGGCAGTAAAGGGTGTTTAGCCTTATTAAACCTGTTAAATAAATAATCTTAAAAAAATTACATGGGGTCCCCCATATTTTTAATAACCAGTCAAGGTAGGGCAGACAGCTGCGGGCTTATATTATCAGGCTGGAAGAGCTAGATAATGGTGGACCTTCCTAGCCTATTAATATCAGCTCACAGCAGTCTGCTTTGCCTTTTCTGGTGATAAAAAATGGGTCCCCCCATTTTTGATAACCAGCAAAGGCAAAGCAGACAACTGTGAGCGGATATTAATAGGCTGGGAAGGTCCATGGTTATCTTGCCCTTCCCAGCCTAAAAATACCAGCCCACAGCCGCTCCAGAAATGGTGTATGCATTAAATGCACCAATTCTGACACTTTGTCTTGGCTGTTCCCGATTGTCCTGGTGTGGTAGCAATCGGGGTAATGGTTTATGGGGTTGATGTCAGCTTTATAATGTCAGCTGGCATCAAGCCCAAGGGTTAGTAATGGAGAGGCATCTATCAGACACCCCCATTACTAACCAAGTAATTTAAAAGAAAAACACACTCACAGAAAAAAACTTTTATTTTAAAAAACACTCCCCCACACCTCGTTCAGCAATTTAATAAAAAAAAACACCAAAAACCCAATCAGTAGCATCATCGCGTGTGAGACATGACCGGGAGTAACTTATGCTTGCAGTACTGAATCAGAGCTGCCAGCTGCCGCGAGACCTGGCGGCTCTGAACAGTGGTGGCTACGCTTACTAAGCACCTGTACACACCTGTTTTCTGTTTTGGAAGTGAAGGTCAGTTTTTTCATATTTGCACACATAGGCTTTCGGCTGAGCGCACCTTCCCACACACATGCAGACTTTAGTCTCTAAGACAGGATTCACATTAGGTAGGTTCCTGGTAATGAAAAACGCCTTACTGTGGCTACCGGGTACACATGAATTGACCAATTTATGCGCTAAGATTTCTCAGTTATTTCTAGAGCAGTAATGCAATTCAAATTTCATATATTTCATGTTTGCATACTTAGTATTGCAGAGTGCTGCTTTGTTAGTTAAATATGGAGATGGCTACTCTTAGTTAGCACCCGTTTTCTGTTTTGGGAGCGACGGTCAGTCTTTTGATATTTGTAGTCATTTAGTATGAGACATGACCGGGAGTGACCTAAGAAGCGTCAATAAGTTACTGTACTGAATCACTGGAAATTGCGGGATCACGATGGATTACATCAGAGCTGCACAGATTTATATTTTTTTTAATAATAAATTGGTGAATAAGGGAGTGTTTCTGGTCTTTATTTAATTCTCTCTTTTTATGTCTTTCAGGTTCCCATCTTTGGACTATTTCAGATCTTCATTTTTTTTTAAATTAAGTTGGTGAACAAGTTGCGGGGGAGTGTGGGATATGTGAAGTGCACTTTGCAAGAATATACCAGTAAATTTATTTAAAAAAAAATGGATGCCTTTGAGCTGTGGAGCTGGAGAAGACTTCTATAAATCCCAAAGACAGCTAGGATTCTCAACAGAGATGTTCTTGTTCCTGTAAACCCCTAGTTGTCCCTGGAAGGCAAGATCACCAGACAGAAGCGGACCTATTGTGGAAATGTAATGAGGGCAAATTCATTAGAAAAGGAGATACTGCTCGGAAAGGTCAATGATAAAAGGGAACTGGGGAAACCAAAGGTCTATAGGCTGGACACCAGCAAGAATAACCAAGCACTTGACAAAAACAATGGAAGGCAGGGAATCATGGAGACAATGCGCCTATAGAGTATCCAAGGGTCGGACATAACTAAATGGATAGAAATCAGATTTATCAAAAATTTTGTTGAAAGCTTACATTTACGAGTTCATAAAAATTGTGCTCTTTCATGTCTTATTGGCAAAATCTCCACAAAATATCTGATTTGACGGCACTATGTCTATACACCATAAAGAAGCAAATAAATGGTAATTAGATATATTTCAATTCATCTAATGCATTAAAATAAGCAAAAAACTCCTTGTAGGTTACACCCTAAACACTATATAAAGCAGGATGCTGAGTCACCAGGAGTGTCTAGAGAAGATGGCGCTAACATAATGAGCTCCACACTTCAGAAAGTTTAGGTCTTGCCCTTCAAATACATGCCTATGGTATTTAAAGTAGAGCACATTAACTTATTATGGGATGTGCCGTGTGTTGTTTGGGCAAGCAGAGTGTCTGATGCAGATGTGAATAAAGCCTTAGATTAGTTTCATACTTCTGACATTCAAGTTCCAAGCACAGACCTCAATGTCCGGACCACCTGTGGGTCTCAAAGCTCGAACTCATCAGCCTCATATATACCTGTGAAACTGTTGAGTTCACGTCAGGAGACCCACAGCTGTTCTGGAAATAGTGATCCATACTTGGACAATGAATGTCAGAAGTGTGAATCCAAAGTAAAGGCCCCGTCACACTTAGCGACGCTGCAACGATACGACCTGTCAGGAATCGTTGTTGCGTCGCTATGTGGTTGTTGGTGAGCTGTCAAACAGGCAGGCTCACCAACGATCAGGGGAGCAGCGACATCGTGGAAAGAATCTTTCCACGATGTCCTGCTCCTGGTTGCCAGCCTGCTGAAGCAGGAGCAGGCTGGTAACCATGGTAAACATCAGGTTACTAGGGGCACATGTGCCCCTAGTAACCCGTTGTTTATCATGGTTACCACTCTGCTACAGTGAGCGGGAGGTTACTGCTCACTTTAGCAGGCTCGTAACCATGATAAACAACGGGTTACTAGGTACGCGTGTGCCCCTAGTAATCCGATGTTTATCATGGTTACCAGCCTGATCGCTGCTCCCGCTGGTCACACACAGCGATGTGTGCTGACCAGCGGGAGGGCAACGACCAAAAAATGGTCCAGGACACTTTGCAGCGATCAGCGACCTCACAGCAGGGGCCTGATCGCTGCAAAGTGTCACACATAGTGACATCGCTGGTGAGGTCGCTATTGCGTCACCAAAACCGTGACACAGCAGCGATCTCGCTATGTGAGACGGGGGCTTAAGGCCAGTATCAAGCCTAACCAAGGGCCTACATACCCTAGATTTCTGGTTCAGTTAACTCATGAATCGGTAATATGGGTGCTCAAGTTAATCTGTTATGTACTCAAGCAAAACTGGCCTCAGTCATAGGTTTTTAGAACTACTTTTTTTTCCAACTTTATATACTTAAAGGGTTATTCCCATCTTCACAAATGGGTATTGTCGGATACTGCTTGTAAATACAAACAAAATTAGCAATTTGCTGCTAATTAAAATTTTCACCCGTTCTTGAGATATTGCCACTTTTGTTTAGTTTGTTGTTTTGGAGACCGATTACCTCCGCAGACTGCAGAATTTGCGCGGAGCTTACCAGCTTTTGTTTATTGAGCTCCTGTTTTGAAACCAGCCAGGATCGCTGGAGCACACAGTTACCTCCTCAGCCCAGTCAGCTTCAGCTCAGGGCTTGCAATCTCCACAGCAGCGGTGGTCGGTCTCCTAGGCAACAAGCTGCAAACAAAAGTGTTAATATCTCAAGAATGACTGAATATTTTAATAAGCCTGCCAATTTTATAATTGCAAAAGCGCTTGCTTTTTTCACAAGCATCATCTCCCTCTATGACGATGAGAATAACCCTCTAAAGGGACTCTGTCAGCAGATTTTTACTATGTAAACGGAGAGCAGTATAGTACACGGGTAGAGAACTTGATTCCAGCAACGTGTTGCTAATGTGCCATCTGTCATTTTGATACAATCAATATTTTCTCAGCCACCCTGACAAAGGTGGGGCGAGGCTACACAGAGCAGTTGACAAGGATACACAATACATCCAGTCCTGTAGTGATAATCTCCTTCTGATAAAACACTGATTTTATTGAAACACCTTATTAGGTGACATACTGCTGGAATCGGGCTCTAAGCCCCTACATCATTCTGTTCTCAGATTACGTAGCAATAACCTGCTGGCAAGCTCCCTTTAATACTCTTATGTATTGTTATTTCTTACAAACTTCATTGTATGAAACAATAAGATCACTGCAAAAAATGTACAATCATGGCATTTATTTCCCTCAATATTTTATATTTACAGATACAAATACAGATGTTTGAGGGTTCAGTCACATTACCATGTATCCAATACTAATCTTAGCCTATCATCCACAAATCGGACACTACACGGGCCCATTAAAGCTCATTCAGCTATACACATCAGTTTTATAACTGGATACATGTCTCCGGTCAGTGAGACTCAAAGCCTGTCCTGTTCTCATCCATGGGAAATTTCCTGTCCGTAAGAAACAGACCCTTTTTTCTCTCTCATGTGTCATCAGCATTACATCTGTTTTTTTCCCCCAATCAAAAGACTCCTAAAATGTCATGTTTTTATTCAAGTTTATGACTAATCAACAGATCCATGATCCTTCCTGTTTGCATTCATGTTTCACGGATCCCCATAGACTTACATAGCCGATTCCGATCCACAAACGCAGAACAGAATAGGACATGCTCGGAGTCTGACGGATTTCGCACATGGATCTGTTTTTCACTGATGTATCTATAGACCCATGATCTCCTATGGGTCTGTGTGTTGTGCTAGAAAAAAACTAGATAGTCAACAGACATCAATAAAATACCACAAGGCAAGATTGTATTATTTTTATAACTTATTTTATTTATTCCCTCAGATGTCTGGTTACACCAGCCAATACAGAGCATGTCCCCTCTTATTCCAAGCCTCGAGCTGCAGCATCCCACAGCTAAGTAATGATATTCTTTCCTCTTCATGACTAATTAAATAAGATAAAATTATGTTTACATATTCCATTAACACAAAACCTCCAATTGTCCTGTTTGGAATGCTTCCTCCATCCTGCTACAATTCTAATCCAAAGCAAACTTATGGCGACATTTTGTATTATGCTGTCAATTTACCATTTCATAAAAATATTTTTCCTAAATAGGAAAAAAAAGACATAACTTCCAGTCTTTATTTGGATGAACAATGAAAAAATGTTGCCAAAATATCAACACAAAACTTATTTCATGTGTAAGAGCTCATGTTCATGACCTTACTAGTCCTTTATACAATTTTGGAGTTTTATGGAGTTGTAATACAGCAGATAGACAGCTATGGGACCTTACTATACCTACACGTGCCTCTGGCTCCATTTCCCATCAGAAGGTGTATTGGAGAGATATTCTTCCCTAGAATTAACATTTCCATGTATGAAGGCACCAAACAGCCGAAAAAGATGTGAACTAGGCCCATCTGTGCTTCAGAGAGAACATTTAGGTAACAGCTGAATTTATGGGGCGCAAAGCGACCTGGCGTAGAGGCAAAACTAATATTGTTAACCCGAAAGTATAAAAAACAAAACCCGTCTGTTAACCATAGTGGTTATGTCTGATACTACAATGAACAAATCCCATAAATATATTAACACCGCGACTCTAGTGTTAATATTAATAAATGAGAATTTGGAAGAGGGGCAAATATGAATATTTACAACAAGAGGAGCAAATTTTACATATCGAAAATAATTACGTCATATCCAAACATAACCCCTTTACGGTCATCCTGATCCAGATCTATAGGTAAGGTTTGGGCCGGGTTCACACGAACATACGTATTGTTGGACTAGTCCTATTTGCCAATTGCGTACGTGACTGGAAAAGCTTAAAACTCCATGCGCTCATCTGCCTCGTGCATGGGTGCAGGGGCTGCCTGCCATTAAAAAAAAAAAGCACTTTTCTGTAAAATCACTCAAGCGCACTGGCATATTGACCAACACTGAAGAGGGTGCTGTCCTTTATACACACGTTCAGTCATAGGCCAGTATAACACATCTGATATTCATAGTCTGAGTATGGGCCATGATGTCTGGACTGGTCACGGGACCCTTGATCAAAACGCAACATACTCACCGGCATATATGAGGCTGTTGAGTGTGGACTAGGAGTCCTGGTACTGACATCGTGGTCCATACTCATGTGAAACAGGCCTAGTTTACGGCAAGTTTCAATTAAAAAGGTATGAAAATGAACAACTTATATTTAAATGGAACACACATTTTATACAGCTGCAAAAAAAGGCAAAACCCCCAAAAGTGTGTGACTATACACCAACTGTAAAAGTATGCAGAATTATGCCCCCATACCTAGACCTCAAGAGCTAAACTAATGCTTAGTGTGCAACTACATATGTACACGTCGTATCAAGTAGCCGATGCTTGGAGGCTCTTTCTTAGGTTGCGCACTGGACACCTCTGAAGGGGCACTCGTGGAACTAATCATAAAAAGACTTTTGCTTTGAAAGAAAATCAAGTGGACAAATCATCCTTCAGAGGGAAATATATTAACATTAGTGTAGGTGCTTGACATGTTCGAGTCCCCGTGGCTGCGTCTTTTGCGGCTGTTAGACAGCCACAAGACATGTAGGCATTGTCCATGTTTGTCAGGCAATCCCCGCATGTTTTGTGGCTGTTTTACAGCCGTGAAACATGAGGCCGCGGGACTCGAACATGTCAAGCACCCGTGATACCCGCTGCATACATGAACACCCTAAGCAAACTCGTGTAACGAGCAATTGCGCTCATCACTAATTAACAGTAAAGATCAAAATCCCCTTTGGAAAAATAAAAACAAAAACATCCAGACAGTTAAAAATAAAGTTATGTCTTAACGCCATTATTTTTTATTCCTTTTTTTTTTCCAGGGGATGGCTATAGTGGAGTTTAAAAGGTAAAACCTAGCTTTAGCAATATATACAGTCTTTTCCTTACCAATATCAGGAAAAGGAAACAAAAATAATTTGCAGTTGGGACAACAGTGTGTAAAGAAAGAAAACTATCCGAATAATTTTGGGTTATGATCCAATGCGCGTTGTGGTTATTCTTTTATCGGAAAAGAAGCTTTTAAGGAGAAACACTTGTCCAATGCTAACAACTAGGAGTATAATTGCCTCCCCTATGGACCAATAGGCTACACGGGTGTTCAGATCCTCTGCCCTGCTGCGGCCCTGCGCCTCTCGCAAGCGGAAGTGTGTCTGGTAATCGATGACTGACTTCAGAGCTTCGTGGATTGAAACACAAGCGGATTCCATCTGCACAATATAGAAGAAATAAAAAAAAAAAAAAAAGAAAAAACAAAATATTAGAAAATGCAAATATATTTTACATTTCCAAGAGAAACTGCGCTACAATATTAGAGAAATTACAAATGTTCTATGCATTCATTACATGGAGACCCCATTGAAGGTTGTCATGTGAGGCTCTGTTCACACTGATTTGCATTTATGATGAAAGTTACAGTGCTCTACCACATTCACTGAACATCAGATGCCAACAATGTAACCAACTGATCTCACTGACCGACAATGTGGTCCATAGGGATGCCACCTTGATGTCCAGCCAAATGAGGGCAAGAGTCCTTGTTATATTAGGGCCCTTAAACAACTATAAGTAGCGGCAGGTCAAAAGCTAGCGTGCTCTGTATGCGCAGAATACCATCGCTTTCCGGAGACTTTCTTAAAAAAAAAATCAAAGCACTTGTGCTGAAAAAACCCCAAAACAAAACAAAAAAAAAAACAAAACTGCTGGAGTGGTGCTTCTTTTCTGCCCATAGTCTCATACTCACCTGTCGCCGTTTTCACCTAATACAGCCGCCACTGCCGTTAGTTTCCGGCAATTTGTGACCTGCCGGATTAATCCAGTGTTTGCTGGAGAGAGCCGGAGGTCACTTTTCAATGCAAGTCTATGGGAGCCTCGTTCTGACTCTCATAGATTTGCATTGAGAGCTTGTGACTGTTACTTCTGGCTTCTGGCCAGTCATAAGTTGCAGTCACAAGACGCTGTTGCAGCACCAGAGTGGTGCTGATAAAAGGTGAAGATGCCGGAGGGTGAGTATAAGACTACGGGCAGGGACCATAGATTAGTAGCAGCACTTCAGAGCTGAAAGAAAAACAAAAAGTAAAACATTGAAGTGGTGCTTTAAGCAAGAATTATGTGGGGCGGCACGGTGGCTCAGTGGTTAGTACTGCAGCCTTGCAGCGCCGGGGTCCTGCGTTCAAATCCCACCAAGGACAACATCTGTAAGGAGTTTGTATGTTCTTCCCGTGTTTGCCTGGGTTTCCTCAAGGTTCTCCGGTTTCCTCTTACACTACAAAGACATACTGATAGGAAAGTAGATTGTGAGCCCCAATGGGGACAGTGAAGATAATGTCTGTAAAGCACTGTGGAATTAATGGGGCTATAAGTGAGTCAAATAAAAATAAGCTTATAAATGTGGTATTGCTGTAATTGCAGTGACCTGGAGAAACATTTTGTCAGGTCATTTTTATCATAAAATTAATGGGATCAAAGAAAAATTTGAAAAAAAAAAAAAAAAAATGCCAGAATTACATATTCTCACCTTTTCTCCCCGCTTGATATTTTTCCCCTGTTTTTCAGTATATTATATGGTAAAATAATGTAACTGAAAACTACACTTCATACTGACACAAGTCCTCATAGGGCTGTGTAGCTGTAAAAAAAAAAAATATTATGGTCCTTGGAATAAGAGGACAAAAAAATCCTCAAAAAGTAAAAACGAAAAGCAGCCTGGACAAAGGTGTTCTGGGCCGATCCCCCAAGTGCTATCAGAAGTAAATATGTTGTATCGCGATCTCAGAAGTGATATGTCCCTGGCCTAATATCAATGTCTCCTGGGCATCTATGCAAATGTCTGCAATATCAAAAATATTACTGCACTTAACTCATTTGAGCGGCAGCTTCACTGATTAATACAAAAGCAGATAAAATAAAAAAGCTTCTGACCTGGGTCAGGGCAGTGGCCCGGTTCTCACTGGGGAAGAGAGGAGGGTCTTCGCCAACTTGGAAGTCAAAGTAGACAGTCTTGTGTGTGAAAGTCGAGAACTCATTGCTGAAGCAGAACTTGTACGTTCCATTGCGAGAGGCTGTGAAGGTGAAGCTGTCGTATTGTTTCTTCATCTCCTTGTACAGCACAATCCCATCTGAGTCTTCAAGCCGGCAATCCACATCATAATGGCCACCGGTGATGACCTGTAGAAGAGGACAATGTCAGAGCACACATTGGAAGCAAGGAATGCCATGTTCTTATTGGGGCAGACAATTTTTCAATATGGTTAAAAAAACACACATTGTGAATTATAGAAGCAACAGGTTTTCCAAATTGAATGATCATTAAGACTGAAAGGGGTTGTCCATTACCTGGACAACCTCTTTTAAAAAGTAGTACAAAAATTAGGATATATAGATCAAATTATCTCAGAAATTATTAAATCTTTATTACAACACCCCCCCCCCCCCCGAAAAAAAACATCTGTAGAAAACTGAGTGGAGTGTGGTTGTATGACTAAACAACTGGCACAGGTATTTTACTAAATAGTACAATGGCAAATATATAAAGGCATACAAATTAGTATAGCATGTAACTACAAGCCAATATACAGAAGATTAAATATAGATCCAGCATATATTAGGAACTACAAGTAAAAAATGTTACATACAATATCTGTAGAACAGATCAGTGCCACAGTAAAGGTATTTTCAATGCAATGTTACCAACATAGTCAGGCTTACAATAACTACATCAATACCTCTTAATCACAATAGGTAGCCTTTTTAGTTAAAAAAATCAATACAGACCATGTGCCATAGTGCTGAACCACACTGCCCAGTACCCCAACGCGCGTTTCGCCCCGACGAAGCTACACGTGGAGAGGGGCCAGATGCAAGCCAGTGACTCCTGTATTCTTCTGGACTGTGGCTGCCATGCTACATATCTCGTGAGTATCTTCAGCCTCATACATAAGGCAGAGCCATGTGTGTGGAGTCCCCGGCACTGTGCTACATTCAATGCAAGAAGGAAATATAGTCTTGAACTACAGAAAGACCATTGCATGAAAATGTGACACCATGATTTATAAGACCAAAATGGGAGACATGAAGAGGCTGATACATCAGCTTGTCTGCCAGGAAACTGGCATAAAACACTGAATAGTTGCAAAATTTTTAACACAATACAGAGGTGCGCAAAAATTTAGCAACTTTTAGCATTTAGTCGCCAATTTCAAGCAGCTATGCCGAAATGGGCGAAGCTGTAGAAAAGCTAGGGTGGAACGGGCAGTGACTACGCTCGCCTGTCAAATTCAAGGAAAGTGGCAGTGTTTCTTAGGCCTGAAACGTTACTCCAGTTCCTGATTGGAGTAACATTTTTGGAAAGGTGCACATCTCTTAATGAATTGGAGCATTTTATTCCAGCAAACCCCTCATTAAGATTGGCATATGAAAAGCCAGTCTTAATGAATCAGGGCCCTAATGTTTCCCATAAGGGATTTGAAAACATGCAAGAACTAATATTTCTTATTTGTTGACAAATTGGGATGGTCACTGAAAGGTGTGATAAGATTGTGGCTAGGCAGCAGATGGCAAGAAGTCTTTTAGTAATATCACCCAAACACATCCAACTATAAAGAGTGCTGTCAATTAAAAAAAAATAAAAAGAGTGCTGTGGAGTCGGAATAAAATGGACCGACTCAGACTCCTAAAATATATAATAAATTGGGTTCATTAGTACAATGCAGGATGTGCTGTAAAGGTTTTCATAAGAATTTGGGAAAGTTATGAAATGTCCTATAAATGTCTGTTCTGTTCCTGATCTAAGGATCTTGGCTTTTAGTGGAGATGAATCTGTGCTGCACTTTATGTACACGCTCAGTAGTGAGGCCGGGCTGTGGAGTTGGAGTCAGAGAAATTGAGGAGTTGGTGGTTTGGCTTATTGACGCCACAGCCCTGCAATTGACAACAGAAGTGGACCCACCAAATACAGGTCATGAGTAAAAACTGTAGCACAGGGGTTGTGTAAGTTTCCAAACTGTTGTATGAGATGCAACAATTAAAGCACCACTTTGTTTTTCCAGCATTGGAGTGGTGCTTCTAATCTAAAAAGGTCCCTACCCGTAGTCTTATACTTACCCGCCGCCATCTTCACCTTCTATCAGCGCTGATTTGATCCCGTGGCACCATCTTCTAACTGTAACCTCTGACTGGCCAGAAGTCAGCAGTAACCGTCACAAGCTCTCAATAGAAGTCTATGAGAACCAGAATGAGTATCCCATAGACTTGCATTGAAAAAGTGACATCCAGCAAACAATGGAGCTATCCGGCAGGTCACAAACTGCTGGAGACTGACGGGAGTTGCGGTGATAAAGATGAAGATGGCGGTGGGTAAATAGAAGACATTATAGGCCAGGTAGGGACCTTAGATTAGAAGGACCACACCAGCGCTGCAATAAGAAAGCAAAAAAAAAACAAAACAAAAACCTGGAAATGTGCTTTATTGACCAGTCAGATAGGTCATCAATAGGAGATCAGTGATTAGATGAAAAAACCTTTGCAAAAAGAAAAACTGTAGTACTCGTCAGTGGCTGCTAAACAATGTAAGGAATTGCAAAGTTCTGTCCAGCGCATCATTTGTATCCAGTCGATAACAGCTGATTATAGGGGTGGTGGGGTGAAGATGTCTGGTCTTCAGACCCTTACCGATTTTGACTGTCAGAACTTTTTTATCCAATGACTCAATGTATCTGACGTCCAAAGTTGGTCTTCCTAGTTTCATCCTGATCTCACAGATCCCAATAGATTTTAATGGCAGAGTCTGATCTACACAAAGGATGAGAATAGGACATGTTGTGAGTCTTCTGGATCACAGACGGACCCTTTTTTTTTTTTTAAACTGATGTGTGTATAATTCAATAGAGCCCTATAAGTCAGTGTGCTGTCAAAGAATAAAAACAGACTGCACTAGGAGGTGGCATACATATGTATGAATGGAGCCTTATTTTGATGTGTTAACATTGGCAAATACAGGGCAATTCACTCACTATGGAATAATTGCTCTAACTTCTAAGGCTGTGTTCACACGATGCGTATTTCATGCGTTTCCGCGGCGTTTTTGCAGTTGCGTAAACGCCGCGGAAACGCATGAAAAACGCATGGTAGAAGGGAAGCAATGTTCCCCAATGGAAATCCGCATGTGCTGTGCCCATGATGCGGATTTTTCCGCAGCGTTAACGCTGCGGTCAAAAATCCGCAGCATGTCAATTAATTTTGCGGAAACGCGGCGATTTCGCCGCCATTGACTTGCATTAGAACGCGCCAATTCCGCAAGACAGCATTTGTACTTGCGTAATTGGTGCGTTCTAATGTGCGGATGGTACCCGGGTGTGGAGGAGAGGAGAGTCTCATCCACACCCAGGTACCATTAAAAAAGCTGTAAAAGAAGAATAAAATAAAAAATAAATGTATTCTTACCATCTGTCGGCCCGCGCAGCGCTCCCGCTTGGTTCCCGGCACTTGCAGTGAGTTGTAGGACCTGCGGTGACGTCAGAGTCATGTGACGGGTCACGTGACGCTGACGTCGGCAGGTCTTTCAATTCAAAGTTGCCGGCGAGGGAGAACAGGTTGAGCAGGACAGCGCGGGCCATCGGAGGTAAGTATATACACTCTCTCGGTTCACACTGTATAAATCCATGCTGTTTGCATGGATTTATATAGTGTGACCTAGTTATCAAGCACTTTCCAGGTGATGCTAACATCGCCTGGAAAGCGCTTGTCAATCTGCATGCGGAAACGCATGTGAATCTGCATGTGGATCCGCATGTATTCTGCAGGAAAAACGCATGCACAATCTGCATGCGTTTTTTCTGCCAGGGAGATGCAGAAATGATGCAGAAATTTTCTGCTTCATTTCTGTATCGTGTGCACATACCCTAAAAGAGATGATCTATAGTTCTGAAATTTGGACTATACATAGAGAAACTGATATTTTAAAGCAGGTGTTGAAAGTGTCCACAGCTGGCATCCAATAAGGCCTGCAAGCGCCGTTCCACATCTTGAATTGTTTCCTTAGACATTTTCAGACGTCCTCCATCATGCCTATCCAGTAATGTTCCTGTACGTTCCAGCTTATTCACCAATGACAGAATACACGCTGTGACGGCGGATTTCGACCTTCAAACTTAGAAATTCCCTTTGGCACCTCTTTAAGGACTCAGTTTTCCAAAAAGTTTTCATAATGAAAACACGCTCCTCCAAACTGTATCTGTACATTGTTAACAAATGAAGAAGGGATTCGACAGGAGTGAAATGGAGCCCACTTGGTGCGAGAATGTTTCTCATCTTTGAGGTTCATTGCACGCTCACTTCTGATGCATGTTCTCTCCAAATTTCAGTCCTGTCGACTGGTTATTTTAGAAGTTACAGCAATTTAGTACGGGTAAAGTAGCACATGAATCGCTCCTGTACAATGATTGTGTGACTAAGGGGATTCAGATTAGAATACGGAGACAAGTCCGAGGGATCAGCTTCACACTGAAGACAAACAAATCACTGCCAGGAGCACCAAGACGCCAGCTCATCAACTGAACAGCACACAGCAAAAGCCAATAGGATCACACGAAAAAAAACTATAATTCGTACCAATTCTAACGTATCATTAGCTAAAAGTAAACTTTACAATTATGCATTTAAAGCTGAACCTCAAAACCAAGGTAAAAACATATGTACCCACTATTATAAAGTAGTGGGTACAGCAACAATAGGAGGACTTACATACAAAGGCCTTGATGCATCAAAGCTTTCACGGCAGAATTCTGGTGCAATAGCTTTTAAAAGTCGCAAAATTTTGCACAAGTCTGAGTTGCACCAAAATTTTGAGGATTTTGGCATTCTCACGGCAGTTTTCCCCAGTGCCAACAAGATGGGCAGAGCAACAGGCCTTAATTAATTCATGATGAGTGACAGTGTTCGCTACAGCACAATCTTACTCCAGCAGGGACTGGAGTAAGAATTGTGGTGAGGCAAACAGAGGTGTACGCAGCTTGTCAGATGCGCCTGAATCATGAAGTGGCATGTGTGTCATGAATCAGGAGCGTCTAACTCCAGTACACCCCCCACCCTTCCCCATACGGCCCAAAATTCAGAGAAACAACAGTAGTAAAAAGAAGGCTAATGGCAGTCTCCTGCACATTCCTGCCAAATTCTCTTATATAAAAACCTCATAAGCAGCTTGTCACAATGTTGCGCTGAAGGTTTATTTTTTTACAATTTTTTAGTGATTCGTAGGCCACGGCCCCACCATCAGTATTCGGTCAGTATTTTTTCTCAGGAGTGGGAGCTAAAACCAGATGAGGAACAATCAGAGAAAAGGTATAATAGAAACAAGTCACCAATTCTGTATTTATCACCCACTCCTGGTTTTGGCTCCTACTCCGGAGAAAAAATACTGACCGAATACTGATAGTGGGGCTGTGGCCTTAGGCACATAAACTAAACTATATATAGACATAATTACTGAGAAATAGATGTAGCCTGCTGTCAGACACTGGCTGAGACTACCGCATTAATGCACTCCACTGAGCACTGTTAAAAATGTAACCCTCAACGAAATACACAGAGTAAAGTATGTAAATGATATCAACCAGCGCCTAATGGAGATATGGTGCCAAGGAAAGGTCACTTTAAATGGGAATCTCATCAAAATCAACGCCTCCTGAACTGTTTATATGTGCATGATGGTCAGTAAAAGATAAACGCATTGGTACCGCTAGATTACCTGGCTGGCGCTGAGGTCACAGACACATTCTTATAGAAAGAGAGGCACTAAGGATGGAAAAAAACTCTACAGACAAAATTTTTGTTAAGCGCTCTGGATGTAGCAAAGCACACAATGCCTCATTTGCATATTGCTTACATTAAGGATTTCACTTGATTCAGGCAATAGATAGATATAAAAAATGTACCAATATATAGTGGCTTGCAAAAGTAGTCACCCCCTTGGCATTTTTTCATGTTTTGCTACCTCACAACTTCGAATTTCACTGTTTTTTTGAGGGTTTGCATCAGTTCATGTAAAGAACATGCCTACAACTGTGAAAGTGTGGTTTTCTTTTCATTGTGAAGCAAACAACAAATAGGACAAAATAACTGAAACCTTCAGTGTGTGTGTATAACTATTCACCCCCTAAAGTCAGTACTTTGTAGAGCCTCCTTTGCGGCAATTGCAGCTGCGAGTTGCTTTGGATAAGTCTCTATGAACTTTCCACATCTTGCCACTGGGATTTTTGCCCATTCCTCAAGGCAAAGCTGCTCCAGCTCCTTCTAGATGGTTTGCTCTGGTGAACAGCAATCTTCAAGTCTGACCACACATTCTCAATTGGATTAAGGTCTGGGCTTTGACTAGGCCACTCCAAAATATTTACACTTTTCCCCTTAAACCACTCGAGTGTTGCTTTAGCAGTATTGCCTAGGTTCATTGTTTTGTTGGAAAGTGAACCTCCATCCCAGTCTCAAATCACTGACACACTGAAATAGGTTTTGCTCAAGATTATCCCTGTATTTCACACCATCCATCTTCCCCTCGACTCGGACCATTTACCCTGTCCCTGCTGTTGGAAAACAACCCCACAGCACGATACTGCCACCATGTTTCACTGTGGGGATGGTGTTATTGGGGTGAGGAGCTGTGTTAGTTTGGCGCCAGACATAGCGTTTACCTTGGTGGCCAAAAAGTTCAATTTTGGTCTCACCTGACCACAGCACCTTCCTCCATACATTTGGGGAGTATCCCACATGTGTCTTGGCAAACTCAAAACGAGCCTAAGAATTTTTTTGTGTAAGTAAAGGCATTTTTCTGACCACTCTTCCATAAAGGCCACCTCTATGGAGTGTGCGGCTTACTGTGGTCCCATGGACAGATTTCCCAAGTAGAGACTGGGTTCTCTATAAGAGACAAAGAAAAGCACCGCATAAAGATGTGCACACCTGGTATAACAGTAAGTAATATAAAAAGTTTATTGAGCACAAGGACAATGGAGTTAAAAACACTTAAAAAACCAACAAATGGTATAATACATCCCTGGGTAATGAAATATAAATATATCAATGTAAGCAGCAACCTAAATATGGGACCAAGACACTCAAAAGAAAAATGTATAGCTACAGTATGAATGGTCTCTTAGCACCATAGGCAATATCAGTACAGGACAATATGATAATGATCATAAACAATGATGGCCATCACAAAACAATTAAACAAACATGAAAAAGCCAGGCGCCTGGTAACAATGTGACATGGTTGTCCCAGATATGGTCAATATGATCATAAGATCACAGTCGTGGATCAAGTAGAAGTACACGTCACATGTAACGTGTCAGGTATTCCCGGATCCCCCAGAGAAAACTACTGACCAATAAATCATGAATTCTCTGTATGTACCAAATCAAGGAAATATCCTGAATCTAATAATGGTACCAAGCAAAAGACTCATGAATGGATAAAGCTTGTAGGCTTCACTCCCAGAGGTTGTACTGGAAAATACCAGAGAAGGGATATAAGGATCCAACCTGCTGTGGTATATAAGGCGACCACGAAGAGGAAGCTGCAAAGGTATAGAGATGGAGAGAAGCCCCACGCATATCGCCGTCAGCCGATGGCTTTGTCAGGGAAGAGCCTCCATTGTCCTTCTGCTCAATAAACTTTTTGTGTTACTTACTGTTATACCAGGTGTGCACATCTTTATGCTTTTCTTTGTCTCTTATATGGTTCCCTCTCTTATATTAGTAGTGCGCATCCTCCATTTTCTCTGACTCTACTTGGGAAATCTGTAGCTCCTTCAGGGTCATCTTTGGTCTATGTGCTGCTTCGCTGATTTATGCCCTCCTTGGTCGGCTCTCTCTTAGAAGGTTTGTTGTGGTACCATGTTCTTTCCATTTGATGGTGCTTGGGGGATCATCAGAGATTGGGATATTTTTTTCTAACCCAACCCTGACTTGTACTTAACAACTTTGTCCCAGAACTCCTTGGTCTTCATGGTGTTTGGTTAGTGGTGCCTCTTGCTTAATGATGTTGCAGCCTCTGCGAACTTTCAGAAAAGGTAAAGTGTATATACTGACAGACCATGTGACACTTTGTGAAAGGAAGTCCACTGGTGTGAAATCTAAGCATGTGACTAATGAAGATAATTTTTAGGGGCTTCATAGCAAAATGGGTGAATACATATGCACATACCAATTTTTAGTTATTTGACCCCATAAATTTAATTTATACCTATATTTTTTCACGTCACCAAATTAAGACTATTTAGTGCCGATGCATCACACACAAATCGGATTACAAAAATATTTAAAACACAGGCTGTATGTAACAAAATAGCCAAGGGGGGGGGGGGGTAAATACTTTCGCAAGCCACTGTATATCTTTTCACCTACATGGCTATATAAACAGTTGATCTTGCTCATGAGCCCATACACCACACTACTCTGGACTCCGTGCAGTGCTAAACACAGCCAATGGGCCTCTGCACTACACCCCGCAGTCAAAAGAGGTTATCCCGCCCCTGTCACCTCCCTATTGAGAGGTAAATGACAATACTGATGTAGCATTTGTTGGCCCCCTGCAAGTATTAGGCCACGTACAGGATACCAGCTAGACACCTACATACAAGACATGACGGACGCCATGCCAGTAGTGCCGCTCTCCTACCAATGCAGAAGTCAGATGAACTAGATAACCAATTAATGAGGAAAAAAAAGCTTCCCGCCACAGGGGACATTTAATAGTTAATTTCAGCAGTTAAGTGGACAATCTGAATTGGTGGAAGGGGGTCATGTCTATGAGACTTATTGAATATTCTGTATATTGCAATACTAAACGTATGCTATAAAATGCCAATGTTTTGGAAAAGCTAGGTAGGTTTAAGACGTCCTCAGTTGATTCAATGGCAGAATATGAGGGAACCGCATAAAATACAAACATCTGGTTTATTACAATTTACACTCTGTACGGAGAGTGAAATGTACCTGGAATTCGAGCGTGCACTTGGTGCCCTGGATGATGTCTTCATAGAAGCACTGCTTGGCGTTATCGGGGAGTTCAAAGGTAATTTCGGAGGCAGTGGCAGAACCCAGAATAAGCAGGAATAGAGACAGCAAGGAGCCGACCCTGGAGTCCTTTACCAGACGCTGCAGCATCTTCACGTTATTACTGGCCACAATCCACAGAGACAATCACCACCTACAGGAGCCAGGAAATGAGAAAACAAAAAAGATATATTAAAGCGTAGTATTGTGAGGAGTGTGAAATCCAATCTAATGGATCCAGGTAGAAAGGTAGGCGTTACTAATACACTACTGTGTATCGTCATGAGCTCCAGGCCCAGAGCGCAGTGTCCCCTGATGGCACTCTGGCACCACCCCTGTATTACACCGGGTGCCAAGTATGCTTTTTATTAGAAGTCAGGATAAACAGTATGGTGGCCATCGAATTACAGCCTAAAGTCAGCCATACACACGACAGAGGACGGCAGAATGAGCTCTAGGCTGTCAGTTATCTCCTCCGACTCACCATTCACATCAATGTTCAGCACAGCCAAGCGTTCATGTGCTTTCAATGGGGAGAGAGGAGAAAGCAGCTACAAATGTCTTAGCTACTGAAAGAAAAAAAAAAAGTTGGGCATAAAAATTCAAACCACCTGATCCTTATAGCCCCCAATATAATCTGTCTGGAGTGAGTCAGGATGCCCCCATACACATCAGACTGACTATCCTAACGACATCGGACGACTGTAGTCTAATGTGCATATGTTCATTCCAAATACAAGCACTCTGTGCACCACGACGGGGACAATCATTTATCTACACCTTCCCCGCTGCTTGATTTCCATCTCCTCCCTTCTCTGGCTCTATGAGGACAGAACTGTCACTTATAGAAGAGGGGAGTGGAGATTGAGGAGGAAAACAAGCAGGTGGGGAGGTGTATATAAATGATTGACCCTGCTGTGAAGGACCGAGCGGCAGGACTTAGTTTGAACAGTCATTCTCTGCTGACAGAGTCCCTTTAAATGGGTTGTCCAGGGGTTGGGATAAAAGTTGTAGCAGCGTTCTGCACATGTCCTCACGATTCTCCAGTATTGCTGATGCAAGCGAATGGTCACGTGATCACATTTATGCGATTTGTATATTAGCGTCACGTAGACTAGTCTTAGGTTGCTTTCACATTGCGTTTAGGCATCCTTTCAGTGGTCCTGTCGGGGCTTATATCCGAACCTGCAGCAATACGGGATTCAGACATATGCGCCGACTGGGCCATAGACTATAATGGTGCCGACAGTGCGAAGGTGTGCTCTGCTGTGCATCATTTTCGGGCGTGTACGCTTCCTAGAGGCAGACACCCTGACGTTGTCATATACGCCCGAAACTTATGCAAAATGGGATTCGGACGTAAGCCCCGACGTGAACCACTGAACGGGTGCCTAAGCGCACTGTGAAAGCACTCTTAGGGCCGCTCCGAATCGGATTGCATTCGGACCAGTTTAATCCTATGTTTCTGTGCTCAGTTGTGTCCTTTTTTCTAGCACCGATCGGATTGCGATCGGGCAGGAAAAAAAACGCAGCATGCTGAGATTGCATGCTGGAATCGGATCGCACGCACCCATATAATCTATGAGTGCATGTGAAACATCGCTCTGGACTCGGATATTACCAGAGTGCAGAGCGATTCCTGCCGATGCCAGCAACAGAGGAGATAGAGAAATTACTTTCTCCATCCCCTCCGCAGCTGTGCTGCGATCCTCGCTGTGCGAGAGGATCGCAGCACAGACATTCAGCTCCTGCTCGCAGCAGAGCGGGAGCCGAATGTCATCAGCATATCGCATCGGATGTGATTCGCTAGCGGGACCCCGGCCTTATACGGCTTCTCTTCTATTGAGAAGCCGAACATGTCTAGTTGGCATGTGACAGCAAATCACATATGCGGTCACCTGACCGCCCACATAGGCAATATAGGGCAATCATACACTGACTGCAGAGTTTTGTCCCAAGCAAGGACACCCCCTTTAGGGTACAGCCAAATGTTCTTTGCAGGAATTGTATAATTAGGACCACCTATGGGATTTAATCTTTTCAACACATATCAGGAAAATGTTTCCCAAAAGTTTTATTTGGGTAAGATTCCCATGCTTAGTACTGACAGAATCAAAGCCCTGCAGAGAAGTCCTCCAAACCGGTAGATTTTGGGAACAGCAGAGGACTTCTGTGTATTGGGGCTTCCTAACTTGGGAATGTTGAGTTTCATCGTCCGAAGTCTCTGGCAGCAGCTAACTCTACTCTACTCATTTAAAACGCCTTCAACCTAGACGAGCGAAGCGAGAAGGTGTACAGGGGTCTTAAACTAAAGCGCCTGTCACACTAAGTGAGATCGCTAGCGAGATCGCTGCTGAGTCACAAGTTTTGTGACGCAACAGCGACCTCAGTAGCGATCTCGCTACGTTTGACACTTAGCAGCGACCAGGCCCCTGCTGTGAGATCGCTGGTCGTGTCGGAAAGGTCTGGACATTTCTTTGATCGTTGAGGCCTCGCTGGGTAGCATGCATCGGTGTGTTTGACACCTTACCAACGACCTTGTTGACGACTCAGACACAGAAACACATAGGTGTGCATCGTTATACAGGTCGCTGCATCGTTGCTGCGTCGTTGGGAAGATCTGACTGTTTGACATCTCACCAGCGACCACATAGCGACGCTGCAACGATCCCTGACAGGTCGTATCGTTGTCGGGATCGCTGTAGCGTCGCTTAGTGTGAAGGGGCCTTAACAATCCCACTGAAGATCATTGGGGATGATAAACCTCGTGTTTGCAGGCAGCCTGGTTAGATGGCCGTTCCGCACAAGTCATTCAGTAAAGTGACAATTCACTAAGGGGCATTAACTCTGCATGAATACTGGGAACAAGCGTCCTTATTTCCTGATAATCATGCAGTGTAAACAGGCTGCCAATCACATGCCAACCTACAAAACACTTATTGGGTGAAATCTTTCCGCTTGCTTGATAATCATCGCTCTCAGCTGCACATTACTGATCGTTCAATCCAAAGATCAGGGCCCATTGTAAGCGCGGTCGTCCTGTGTGAGCAGGTTATTACACCATGGCCGATCAACAATTAGCTCATCGCCAGTTAACGCAGCAAATTGTCTAATGTAGAAGTGTCCTGCGCAGCCACACTGTCCAGGCACCATACGTGGGGCCAGCTCTGGGGTGCAGGCCACGCTTCACTAGAAAGAGACCCAGTGCCCCTTTGGTTGCTCTTTGTCAGTATACTCTCCTCCTGCTGTACGGCATACTGTAGTAGTCTGGCACACTGGTCTATATGGAGGCAAAGTACGTTGTATGGGAGCCTATAGGTGACAGATCCCACTATGACGAAACAGAGGAATGGAAGCATGTGACCCACAGAAGCAGGAGGATCGAGAGGCAGTCAGCACCCATACTGCTCAGGAACCAGTACCAGGCTCTCACACAGGAGAACCATGAAGAAATACAGCAAGATAAGACTTTGCCAGCAATGAATAACCTTGTAAGCCCTCAGAATCCTCCTGGATGGAGAAAGAAGAATGTTGTGAAGAAAAAACGGAGAGTGGTGGTCATGGGGGATTCCCTGTTAAGAGGAACAGAGGCCGCTATCTGCAGACCAGACATAACCTCAAGAGAAATGTGCTGTCTTCCAGGAGCAAAAATTAAAGATGTGTCTGACAGGATATCAAGACTCTTCAGACCTACAGATCACTACCCATTCCTGCTAATACATGTGGGGACAAATGACACCGCAAGAAAGGACCTGGAAACCATCTGCAGTGACTTTGAAGACTTAGGCAAGAAAGTGAAAGAATTGGGAGCGCAGGTGGTCTTCTCATCCATCCTCCCAGTGGATGGCCATGGAACAATGAGGTGGAATAAGATTCTACAGGTGAACAACTGGCTACGTCGATGGTGCCGTCAACAAGGATTTGGATTTCTGGATCACGGAATGAATTACCTATACGATGGACTACTTGCTAGAGATGGGGTGCACCTTACGAAGACTGGAAAACATGTATTTGGAAGTCGCCTTGCTACACTCATCAGAAGAGCTTTAAACTAGAACAATGTGGGAAGGGAAGCAAAAGGCCAGAAAAAGCCATACAGCTGACAAATACTATTGAGATCTCTGCTACTGGAAGTGGAAAAGAAGAACAAAGACAAAAAAATCTAAATAATAAAAATATGGGAGGAAGAGAAACCAATCACAAACTAAAATGTTTTTATACAAATGCACAAAGCATGGGCAACAAACAAGGAGAATTGGAACTACTAATGCAGGAAAAGGAATATGATGTCATTGGAATCACTGAAACTTGGTGGGACGATACACATGATTGGAATAAAAGGCTAAAAGGATACAACTTATTTGCAAGAAACAGACTTGATAAACGAGGAGGAGGTGTTGCATTGTATTTTAGAAAAGCGTATATCTGCACAGAGATTGAAGCTTCAGAGACTGGGAGTTCTGTGGAAACTGTTTGGGTAAGAATACAAGGAGAGAACAACGGAAAGGACACCATTGTAGGCATTTACTACAGGCCACCTGGGCAAGCTGAAGATATGGATGAACTCTTTATGTATCAAATGACCAAGTTCTCCAAAAAATATGACGTAGTGGTCATGGGAGATTTCAACTATCCAGACATTTGTTGGGAATCTCTCTCAAGTAAAACTAACAGGTCAAGCAAATTCTTATCCTCTCTTGCTGACAACTTTATCTTCCAAAAGGTAGGGGAGAAAACAAGGGGATCTGCTACTTTGGATCTAATCCTTATAAACAGGGAGGAAATGGTTGAGGAGGTAAAGGTGGCTGGGACCCTAGGAGGCAGCGATCATGCTATTATAGAATTTTGGATAACTAGAGGAGGAAGACATGTGAAGACTCAAACTTCAAGGTTAGATTTTAGAAAGGCAGATTTTAAGAGACTCAGAAAGAGAATAGGAGGGATCCAATGGCTGGATGTCCTTAAGGACAAAAATGTCCAGGAAGGATGGGAAATTTTTAAAAATGAGATTATCAAAGCACAATCGTTAACAATCCCAAAAAGTAGGAAGAATGGGAAGCATTTAAGGAAACCAGGATGGATGAACACAGAACTTAAACACATGCTAAAAAGAAAGAAAGAAATGTTTATTAAATGGAAAGAGGGAGGCATATCTAAAGAAGATTATAATGCAGTCTGCAGATCCTGCAGGGCACGTATCAGGTTAGCTAAAGCTGACAATGAATTAAGGCTTGCAAGAGATGTCAAAAGCAATAAAAAAGGATTTTGGGGGTATGTCAAAAGTAAAAGAAAAGTCAAAGATGCTATAGGATTTTTACAGGATGAAAATGGAGAAATGGTAAGAGAGGATGTTGAGAAGGCCGAACTTTTTAATTCCTATTTTGCATCTGTTTTCTCTCAGAAAGAAAATGTAACATCAACTGATCTTCACTGTCCTTTTAAAGGAATAGAGGAATCCAAGTTATCAGTAAACAGAAAGATTGTGAGGGAATATTTAGCTAACATAAATGAGTTCAAGTCTCCAGGTCCAGATGAATTACACCCCAGAGTACTGAAGGAGATTGTAGAAGAAATTTTAGAACCACTCTCCATAATCTTTGAAAATTCTTGGAGAACAGGAGAAGTCCCAGAAGACTGGAGAAGAGCAAATGTTGTTCCTATCTTCAAAAAGGGGAAGAAGGTGGACCCAGGGAACTATAGGCCGGTGAGTCTGACTTCTATACCAGGAAAGATCTTTGAACAAATTATTAAACAACATGTATGTAAGTACATGGATAAGAATGAAGTGATTAACCAGAGTCAGCATGGGTTTGTAACTAACAAGTCATGTCAGACTAACTTAATTTCCTTCTATGACAGAATCACTGACTGGGTGGATCAGGGAAATGCTGTAGATATAGTATATCTTGACTTCAGCAAAGCATTTGACAAAGTATCTCACATCATCCTTATTGAAAAAATGACCAAGTATGCAATGGACCAGGCAACTGTTAGGTGGATTCATAACTGGCTTAGTGATCGGACTCAAAGGGTGGTTGTAAATGGCTTCACATCCAGCTGGATGAATGTCTCAAGTGGGGTACCACAGGGCTCCGTCCTGGGACCTGTATTGTTCAACATCTTTATCAATGATTTAGATGAAGGAATTGAGGGTAAACTGATTAAATTTGCTGATGACACAAAGCTAGGAGGGATAGCTAATACTAGAGAAGAGAGAGAGAGAGAGGATTCAAAAAGACCTAAATAAACTGGAGCAGTGGGCAGCAACCAACAGAATGGTTTTTAACAGGGAAAAATGCAAAGTACTACATCTGGGCAATAAAAATGAAAAAAGCATATACAGAATGGGAGGAATAGAGCTAAGCAACAGTACATGTGAAAAAGACTTAGGTATACTAATAGATCATAGACTGAACATGAGTCAACAGTGTGATGCAGCAGCAAAAAAGGCAAATACAATTCTGGGATGTATTAACAGAAGCATACAGTCTAGATCACGTGAAGTCATTATCGGTCTTTACTCCTCTTTGGTCAGACCTCATCTGGAATACTGTGTACAGTTTTGGGCACCACATTTTAAAAAAGACATCGACAAACTGCAGCAAGTTCAGAGAAGAGCGACCAGAATGGTGACTGGTCTGCAAACCATGTCCTATGAGGAACGGTTGCAGGATTTGGGAATGTTTAGCTTGCAAAAAAGAAGACTGAGAGGAGACTTAATAGCTGTCTACAAATATGTCAAGGGCTGTCACATTGTAGAAGGATCATCTTTATTCTCATTTGCACAAGGAAAGACTAGAAGCAATGGGATGAAACTAAATGGGAGGAGACACAGATTAGATATTAGAAAAAACTTTTTGACAGTTAGGGTGATTAATGAGTGGAACAGGCTGCCACGAGAGGTGGTGAGTTCCCCTTCAATGGACGTCTTCAAACAGAGGCTGGACAGACATCTGTCTGAGATGATCTAGTGAATCCTGCTTTGAGCAGGGGGTTGGACCAGATGACCCAGGAGGACCCTTCCAACTCTACCATTCTATGATTCTATGAGTCTATATGGTGGCATCCTATGGACGTCTCAACATACACCCCTGACCGATGTTACAAAGGGCACTATATTAGCAGTGTAAGGGCCTAGTCACACTCAGCGGACACCCATACACACGTGTAAGAGCAGGCCCGTCCATCATTCCGCATTGAATCCAAGGAGCCACCGTCTGTACACGTTGGTGCAGAGGGTGTGCCATGGCTCCGGGCAACTATAGGGCCCGGCCCTGTGCACAATACAGCCACCATCACATGGTGACCGCGCTCCGCACACATCCTGAGGGCGGCACTGGCGTCCCCCCTCCTGGGAAGTAGTCCATACAGATGTGGTCATTAGGCCGGAGATGTCACACCCATCTGCCAGAGCCCCTACAATCAGCGGATGGATGGCAGCGCTGCACACAGGGCTGAGGGCACCATGATAGAGGCTGGCATAAGCCATGGAGCAATAACGACAACAATGACGGGCTGCTGCCGCATGCCTGCTAATAACATACAGCCGGCGCCCAGCAATGGGCTGGGAACAGGGAACAATAGCTTGCTCGGGGCCGCCCAGTAGAGGGGACCGTTTACCCCTTGTGCCTCCTGTACGAGTCCCCACATAACCGCAGTAATCTGTGCACACAGCCGGCACCTGCCCCGGAGCTCCAGGCCTCCTCCGCCGCCGCCGCTCCCGGCCCTGCACGGTGCCCCCCTGGGAGGTCCCAGCGCCGACCTCCAGCTCTCACTCACCCCGGCCGTGTCCCGGATGTAGGGGGACAAGCAGCTCCTGTAAGCGTGGCAGATGCGGAGGAGGAGGATCGGGACGAAGGAGCCTACAAAGCGGAAACCGGTGACTGCTGCCCCGGAAACAACCGCGCAATGTCTACGTGTAGGTCAGGGAGTGAGGAGGCGGGAGCGGCCGGCCTCCATGGCGGCGGCCATTGTGCCTGCAGTGCTCTGGGCGGGAGGGAGCACAGATGACGGGTGGTCGCCGTACACAGCCGTCCGGAACTATTTTAGTGGAGTATTTTTTGGCTTGTAAAATATAAACCGGGTCCGGGGCCAGAGTTATATACATCCAGGTCCGGCTCCAGGGTTTCGTGGGTTCTGGGCGAAATAGTCTCAGTGGCCCCTTTAACACAAACCACCAGTCAAGAGGCACAGATACCGCAGAGAGCTATAGGTACACAACAAAGGGCCCAACCTGGCCCCTCATCCTTCACATATTCAGATATACGCACAGTACACAGACATGCACATACACACAGTACACAGACATGTATACACTACGCAGACATGCACACTATGCAGACATGCACATACACACAGTACACAGACATGCACATACACACAGTACACAGACATGTATACACTACGCAGACATGCACACGCAGTATGCAGACATGCACATACACACAGTACACAGACATGTATACACTACGCAGACATGGGCACACACACGCAGACATGCACACACAGTACGCAGACATGCTCATACGCACAGTATGCAGACAAGCACATACACACAGTACGCAGACATGCACAGTATGCAGACATGCATACGCACAGTAGGCAGACATGCACGGTACGGAGACATGCACACGGTACGCAGACATGCACAGTATGCAGACATGCTCATACACACAGTAGGCAGACATGGGCACACACACGCAGTACGCAGACATGCACAGTATGCAGACATGCACATACACACAGTAGGCAGACATGCTCATACACGCAGTACGCAGACATGCACAGTATGCAGACATGCATACGCACAGTATGCAGACATGCATACGCACAGTAGGCAGACATGCACGGTATGGAGACATGCACACGGTACGCAGACATGCGTATGCACAGGGTACGCTGACAAGCACATACACAAACAGATACGTTCACATACAGGCATACATACATATTTGAACGCAAATTCCTAAAAACACATATAAAACATCTAAATATATATACACAGTCATACACAGATTCACATCATACATGCACAGATACATTAGAAATATTTTTAATATGGGGATTGGGAAAGCTAGCAACAAGCCTCGCTCACCTTCTCCCAACCTGTGTCCCGTCCAGCTCCTCAGGCATGTGGCTCTGCAGGGCCGCCTGCGTGTCTTTGATGGCCATCACAGACATGGCCCTGGACCATCGGGGGCCCACTTGCCGTCGGGGTGCGGGCCGCTCCTGCAGCATCTGTGCAGGACCTCTGGCGCTGTTTGAGTGCTGTCACTTCACCAAACTTGGCTGTGTCTGCTAGTAATGACATGGCAGGGGCGGCATACAAGCACAATTAAAGGTGCAGTGTCACCCCTGCCGCGTCATTACTAGCAGACACCATGCACTACGCACGGCCATGTCTGGTGAAGTGACAGCGCTCAAACAGCACCTGAGGTACTGCACGGATGCTGGGGAACAACAAACAAGAGAACCACCGAACGTCGGGTCCAATTATCAGTATGACAATGGTTGGGATACATAAAAAACCTTTATTAAAGTACTGGTTACAGTGACACTACAAGCACAAGAATGCCCGCATACAAATACAAAAATTAGACGTATGAGTCATGATAAAAGGATCAAATAGAGAATAAACATATAAACAATGTTATAATAAGGTATGTAAAAACTAAGGTACTACCAGCAGGTACAAAAAATGGTAGTATGTAAGAACCAAGATACTACCAGCAGGTACAAAAAGTAGTGGTATGTAGAAACCAAGGTACTACCAATAGGTACAAAAATGGTAGTATGCCGTGCCTATTTAATGCACCAATATGATTCTTCAATGATATTATGTATATAAATATAAATTATTAGATCAATCAAATACCAAACCGATAGTGGTGTATTATTAGGCACCTCATACAGGTCTGTAATCAATGGTAGTATAACAATGCCTAACTCCTACAGTGCACATGATTTATAATTGCTGACACGTGCTGCCCTCAGGGCAAATGAGACCTAGTGATCAATGTAAATAGTATGGAGGGCTGGTCACGGAGGGAGGCAATGCTGATGGGCATACCTGATATAACGATCCTGTGTCTGAATGCAGGGCAACCCCGACTCGCGTTTCGGACGGGGTCTGCCATTTATTTCATCCGAATGGTCTGCCATTTATTTTTGTCCATATAGCATACAATTTTGATACTATGGGTATTTTATATTGACCAACTGGTCCTTGATGAAAACCCTCCTACATGTGGCTATATTCTTTGTGTTTAACAGATGCTGGGGAGCGGCCCGATGGAGAGTGGGCCCAGGTACGCTGGGTGCTGACGCCAACCCTGTATACATATATATTGTTTACGTCAGGTGTAGTGATGATCGAGCATGCTCGATATTTGCTAGCACCGATTATCTTCAGCGTTAAGTTTTCGTCGCTCCGTGAACATGATTTGCGACTGTTTGTCAGCTTTAATACATGTGAGGAATGCTGGAAAAACAGGCATTCCTCACATGCATTAAAGCTGTCAAACAGTCGCAAATCATGTTCACAGAGCAACACCCGAGCACGCTGAAGATAATAGGTGCTCGCCCGAGCATGCTCGATCATCACTAGTCAGATGCCAACATCATTGGTGCAACCTGTTCAGATGCACAGGGGATCATATGTTCAAATAAAATATAACAATAATATTCCATTAAAAATACATGACATATAGGAACAGGGGCATACATAGGAATCATGGAGCCCCATAGCAGAAGTTCTAATTGCCCCCCCCCCCCTCCCAAAAAAAAAATAATAATTGTCGGTGTCACAGAAGACCATATCCCACAACTTTCCAGCCTTTATACAGTAATTTTCATCCTTCTGAAATCCTAGACCCCTTTTTCATTGCCCCCATAAAGTATGATGCCAACAAAAGTGCCCCCCAAATACAGTATGATACCCCCATGGTGAATTCCTCCACATTAACCTCCACATGCACAGTATAATGACCCTACTGTATCCCACTTCAACTCCCAATGCAAAGTATTGTTACTTCAATGCTGTATGATCCCCCAACTGTGACCCCCACACAGCCCTCCATGCAGTATAATGGTCCTCCACACAGTATAATGCACTCCCCGTAGTCCTCCACACTGTATAATGCATTCCTCATGGTCCTCCACACAGTAAAATGCAGCCCCCCAATAGGGTAAAATGCAGCCCCACCAATAGGATAAAATGCAGCCCCCCATAGGGTAAAATGCAGCCCCACCAATAGGGTAAAATGCAGCCCCCATAGGGTAAAATGCAGCTCCCCCATAGGATAAAATGCAACCCTCAGTATTATCAGTACTCACTGATCTAAAAAAAATAAATAAATAAATACTTACTGCTCCTCGTTCCCCGCTGCTTCAGCCATTGCAGCGCGTCTCCTCTCATCACCTCAGCAGCTCCACTGTCTGACACAGCGTGGCACGGTGAAGTAAAGTCATCGTGCTGCTGTGTCAGACACAGAGGAGGAATGATGGGAGAGGGAGTGTCACATGACGCTCCGTCCATCATTGCTTTCAGTTGTATATGGAGCGGGGGGGGGGGGGCGGCGCTGACTTGCCAGAGGTGGGGGATGATGCAGGTGGGAATGGCCGATGCGGGGGGTGCGCTGACACCGCCGGCTCACGGCCCCACTGTGTTGGAGCCAATTGATAACCACAATAGTAAAGTTCATGTGCTCAAAAAACAGTGCTCAAGATAAAAAATTGGTTTGATCTCATCACTTGTAGTTCTTTTCTAAATAGCAGCGGACCAGATTATTCGGAGCCAGATGGATGACGAACGTCTCATATCAATAACCTTGCTCTATCACTCTCCTCCTCCTTCTCACGAGTCTTTGCTTCTGACTACTATATTTCCTTCTTGATCCTGTGACTGGGATGTTCTGCCTTACTAAACAGATCCATGAGTGGTCATCTTTAACCACTATTTATCTGTCCAGTAACACAATCTAGACTAAGTCCCTTGATCTTTTTGGGTTCTGGTTGGAGCTATTGTGTCCCCTATAGATATGAAGAACTATAGTAGGGACTCTCTTCAACAAATAGAACCATGACCTGGGACATTACCTGGTAATATTAGCCAAGCCTGCCTCTTATTGTTCACTTTTCTGTATACCTGTAACGGATGGGGTATATAGGATTAATGTGAAGCTATTTAGACCCTTATTTACATTCTAGAGGCTGGGATAGTGCGGTTTTACTCCGTGATAGGAAGCCCCCAGACCAATAGTGACGTGGCTTTGTGTCTCATGGTGCGGTCCAATGACCTGAGATATGCAGCTTTTAAAGGGAATCTGTCACCCCCCCGGGCAATATCAGATGGGCATACAGGGTATAGAAAAGTAAATCTATACATTGGTTTTTCACAGGCTTGGCGTCCCCCGAACATCAGTGACTCCCCGGCGCCTGCGCAATAGAGCACTGCTGCACTGTGCTCAGCCAAACGGGCTCGGGAGGAAACAAAGTGCGCTCCCTGTGAGCCGCGCTTTGCACATGCGCTGGGAGGTGAGGGAAAAAAGCGCACGTCACAGGGACCTGTGACATGCGGGGTGGGGTGGGGGGGGGGATATGGTAAATGTGGACATAGGCGGAGAATTGGTGGAATAATAAGCAGATGGGCGGGTATAGCTTGGCGTCCAGGGGACGCCAAGCCTGTGAAAAACCAAGGAGATAAAACTACATTTCTCTGCATTCAGATCTCCACTACGGGCCATACAGGTATGTATAGATTTACTTTTCTATACCCTGTATGCCCATAATAGAGATCTGATAACTCCAAAGTGGTGACAGATTCCCTTTAAGCCAGGTGATGTATACTCATCCCCGGACTGGAAATGATGCAGTGGCGCGCTGCAGAATGCAGCCCAGGGACCAGAAATGACGCAGTGGTGCGTTCCACAGTGCGGCCCAGGGACCGGAAGCCGTGTCATATACCAAATCAGAAATGACGCGGCCAAGCGTTCCAGGATGCGGTTCAACTACCAAAAGCCACCCTGTGCACAGGTATCAGTGTGCGACCCCAGGCTTAGATAGGAAGGAGAGGGGGATGTAATTATTTTATATCCGGGCGGTGTGACCGGAAATGATGTCAGACGCTGACCTGTGCACCATTACCCTCCTCAATTATAAAAGGAGGCAAGTGTAAGACGGCAGACAGACCACACAAATTAGCAGTGACCACACTAGTCACATCTACCATTTGGTTAGCTGCCACTGCAGGGATCAATATTTGTTCTCTACTTTATTCCCTGAAGAATCCTGCATACGGGGAAGGAAACGCGTAGGGATTACGCTTTTGCATGGGTCTTACATGGTGGTTTATACCTTGAATAGTCTCAAACTTGGGGACTGCCCTTGTTAGGGCAGGAACAACGCAGGGGCACGACAGGGTAGTCTAGGATTTACAGTTTACCTCTTATCCCCCATTGTATATGTAATTGCGTCTGGCTCCTAATCATCTGGTCCGTTGCTTCTTAGAAAAGAACTACAAGTAGTGAGATCAAACCAATTTTTTATCTTGAGCACTGGTTTTTGAGCACATGCACTTTATTATTGTGGTTGTCAATTGGTTCCTATATCTCAGGTAGTTTTACTGGAATATTATTAAAAGTTATATTTTATTTATACATCTGATACTCTCCCTGCTAGATATTCTGTATTGAAAGAGAGCTTTCTGTCCTGGTTTGCTTCAATTTCCATACCTGTGGTTAAAGTTCTCTGCAGACTCACAGGGGCCCAAGAGTCAGGGGGCCCAAGAGTCAGGGGGCCCATTGTCACTTCCAAAGCAGGTGGAATTGTACATTATGATGAGTTATTGGATTGCAAAGGGCCCATATATTGTTCTTGCACAGGGCCTCTTTTGTGACAGTCTGTGTCCGCCAGTGTTATAAATAGATGTATTGATTATGCTATGCTGACCTAGGTCGGGCTCTCATGTGCCCCCACACAGAAATAGTGTCATATACCCCTTTCCTGTCCGTCACGCACACAGTCACTCACCAACATCTCTGGGGGACATAAAAAGGGAGCCTGTTACCAGGTTTTCCTCATAAACTAAAATAAAGGGAATCTGTCAACAAGTTTTTCTATGTAATCTGAGAGCAGCATGGGGTGGGGACAGAGACCCTGAATCCAGCGATGTATCACTTATATTACTGGGTGTAGCCGTTCTCACACAGATTTTAGATTTAGGAAAGCAGCAGAACTGAGAAGGCCACCCCTACTCACACCAAGCTCTGTATGTGCATTGTCTTTAGCAGAGTTCCCCAACTCCGGTCCTCAAGGCCCACCAGCAGGTCATGTTTTCAGGATTTCCTAGTATTGTACAGGTGATAATTCCATCACCTGCACAGGCAATAATTCCATCACCTGTGCAATACTAAGGAAATCCTTAAAGCATGACCTGTTGGTGGGCCTTGAGGACTGGAGTTGGGGGAACCCTGCTATAGACAGTGAGGTGTTTATCACAGAAGGGGTCAGAGTCGCATTACTGTATGGCACTACTGGTGCCAAAACAATCATTCCAAGCAAACAAAACCACTGAGCTTGATAAGAGCTGAAAACCGTGTTTTAACCCTTACAGCATGCTGTCTTCAGCTTACACAGTGGTCTGATGGGCGTCAGTGGTCGAAGTTCAGCCACCTCCTCTCGAGCCTGTGCAGATGGGGCATATACATGCACAGGCGCGCTTCGCCCCATCCTGCTGAGGGCAGAGCAATTCTTGTAATGTGCATACACTGGCTTTACTTCCGGGTCATCAGTTCCCTCATGGCTGATCATAGCACACCTGCGCCGCATTTTGCTTCAACAGCACAGGCTCGAGATTTGCAGAGCTGTGTTGCTCATCCATGTCCATGAGAGCTGGAAGGCCGGTTATTGCAGGGAGAGAGGAGGCGCTGAGCACATCAGACCGCAGCTATCCGCATAGAGCGCTGGAGAATTTAGAAGGTGTTTTAGTTTTTATCTACAGGGGGCTTCTACTTGTATATGTTACAGGACTGATTTGTGAGAGGAGTTAAAAGAGGTGCTTTTATTCTGTATGGGGAAAACCTGGTGACTGGTTCCCTTTAAGTGGCTCATCTCTTGAGGACATCCAAGCCCACTCAATGTTTACATAAACCCAATGGAATCCGGGATAGTTGACAACTATGCAAACAGTATGACGCTCCCAAAATCCCCTAAAGTTGCCCCCCCCCCCCACAGGATTCTCCCAACCCTACCCCCAGTACACCCAATCTCCATTACAGCTCATGAGGCTGCATCAGCCCAGTGTTCTTCAGGTATTGTTCCTGCATCTGCAGGTTGTAGTTGAGGTCACAGTCCTGTTTCCTCTTCATCATCCAAGTGGAGTGTATCGCACCTGCCTGTGAAGAGTCAGCCCCTTTGATGAATCGGGTCCATAGAGTATATGCAGAAGACCGTTTTGCTAGATTTCACACCATTTCCTTGCCAGATTCACCAATTTTTCTAAAGTTACTCCAAAAATGTACTGCAGTCCCTGATTGGAGTAACATTTCTGGCGAGGCCTGCTCCTACTAAATATTGTGATCACCTGTCAGCTAACAGGCTTTCCACCAATCAGAGCTCCAGCTCAGCGAACGAGAAACTCCTATATTCCCACAAGCCCCATATTAAAAATGACTGGGGAATAATGCTGTCAGACTAAACGGTGGAGCAGGGGCTGATTGCTCACTGCTCCACCATTCTGTTTAATTTGTGTTCCACAAATACAAAAATTAGGATATCCTGCCGATCTCCAGGGATAGAAATACAACTTCCCAAATATGGGAATGTTACACACTTTTTGCGACTAGCAGCTCCAGTTTGCTTAAAACAGACAAGATTTACCTGAAAACAGGGATGCCAAACTCAAATACACAGAGAGCCAATGTTAAAAGCTTGGACAAAATCGCGGGCCAACCTTGATATTTATTAAAAACAATGTCTACAATTGCGGAAGTTGTCCTTATCATCAAAAACAATGATGAACTTTCTCAAATGGAAACAAACTTAAAGTGGTTGTACCATGAATAAAGTACATTTTAATTAATACATTTTAGAATAAAATTTTTGGAATAATATAATGTTATGTAAGAGCAGTAAAAAGCATATGGCCCAATCACCTAATTTAAATATGTAATAACAAAGGATACAAAACCTTGAATAATACAGTTAATAAAGTATGATGCAAACAAAAGTGTCTCCAAACACAGTATGATACCCCCCACAGTGAATTCCTCCATAGTACTCTCCACACACAGTATGATGACCCCACTGTACCTGCCCTCCCTCAATCCCCTCTGACAGGGAATGGTGACCCCCATCACATTATGATTCACCAACTGTAATCCCTACACGGCCCTCCATACAGTATAATGGCCACAAAAAGTGCTCCATACAGTATAACGGGGCCTTCATTACCTTCCATACAGTGTAATGGTCCCCACATAGTGTCCATACAGTATAATGGCCCCACATAGTCCTCTATACAGTATAATGTTCCCACTTAGTGCTCCATATAGTATAATGGCCCCACATAGTCCTCCATACATTATAATGTCCCCACATAGTGCTCCATATAGTATAATGGCCCCACACAGTCCTCCATACAGTATAATGTCCCCTGTAAGGCAGGTCTAGTCATCATGCTGGGGGACACTCGCTGCACCGGGTCAATTAAAGCACACCAGCCACGTTTTCCAGTATTTCACAATCCAGCAGTTTATTACACTTCAATACTGCTTATCACCGAGTCCAACTCAGTGGCTCGCCGACATAAACATATAATGTCCAGGAGCCTTTCAAGTGGCAGACAGGCACAGTTGGCTCCAGTTACAGCCTTCAGCAAAGTCACTTATATCAACGTCCATATAATGCAGTGTTTTACCTTTGCTGGGTTTTAGCTGCTTCAGTCAGATTTGTTCTGCCACCACTGTGGCTTTACGACTTCCCAGATGGGGGTCTCCAGCCCTCGTACCTTCAAAGGCTACTGGTATGTTTTCTCACCTAACATCCAGCCTCTGCCTTCCAGGACGCTTGGCTTCCAAGCCTCTGGCCCTCCAAGGCTACTGGTATCGCTTACACATAAGGATCCAGCCTCTGCCTTTCAGGCTTCACCAGGCCTCACACTCTAACGGTGTCCCACACGGGAACAGGCCTCACTCCTTACACACCCTGTCTCAAATCTACCAGGGTTTATATATCCTCTAGTGCACACACAGGACCTGTGCTGATGTCATAGTCATGTGATCAGACCTGTGTGCACAGGACCTGTGCGATGTCACAGTCATGTGACCAGTCACCTGGGGGAGGTACATGGTTGGCCAAAACACCCTGGACCATTACAGTAATGCCGCAAACCGCTGCATTACATAACCCCTCCCTCTGTTCAAACTTGTAGGGTTGAACACATAATATACACAATCACCTTATAACCCACAGTTCACACAGAGAAAATGTACTTGACAATTGCACTGCTGAGCTCCTGGAACATTAGTCATCGACATTAACCCATTCCTTAGGGACCTACCATCTGTCATTGTCACTGACTTCGTCAAGTCACCTTTCCAGGTCGTAACCTTGTCAGACCTCCCCCGCTCCCAGCGGTCCATACGGCAGTGTGACTCACACGCCCTGGTATCGAAGGTCCGGTTATACTCCGTACTGTCCCGTACTCTATTGGGTCGTTTGTATGGGCCTCTCAAACCTGAGTTACTGGAGGTCTCACTACCTCTAAACCCACTCCCACTACTCTCAGGACATCTTGAAAGGTCCCTAACTTCAGCTGTAGCTGTTCTGTTATTTAGGGGGCCCTTTCTCTGTCTGGTCTCACAATTTGTAGACGGCTGCCATTTTCTGCTGCTCAGACGATGCTGTCTTTCCACTCGCAGTCTAGCGAGATTCAACTGTTCTACCTCTCGCAGGTAGGTCACTCGGTACTCCATCAGTATGCATATATATGCAAGACTTTTGTAATGCACACGCACGGGCTGCGTGGCATGTGCGTGTATATGTAGTGATTCCACTGGACCGTGCCGGAGAGTGAATGCCTGGAGGGGCGTAACTAAGTATCCACCCGATCCGACCAGGGTCGCACGACGGCATACGACGCCAGTGCACCAAAGAGGAACCGAGCAGAGGGACCAGGTGCTACTCCAGGACAGACCCCGGACACGGCTGTTGACCCAAACAGGGGAATACAGGAACAGGCAGGTTAGGCTGGCACACAGACTGCTGGGTATAGGCAGACACGGCTGGTATGCAGACTGGTATGCAGGCAGGGAGGTACTGGCAGGTACGACAGGTTGGAGCACCGAGTGGATAGGACCCAGTACAGACTGGGACTCAGGAACAGAACCGCAGATGCGGTGGACAAACACAGCAGAGTGAGGCCGCCCAGAGCGGCGAGCAAGAGCAGAACAAGACGAGACCGCCTGGAGCGGTGAGCGAGAGAAGAGCAGGACAAGGCCGCCTGGAGCGGTGAGCGAGAGGAGCAGGACGAGACTGCCTGAGCAGCGAGCAAAGGGCCAGAGCAGAGCGAGACTGCCGGAGCAGCGAGCAAAGGGTCAGAGCAGAGCGAGACTGCCGGAGCAGCGAGCAAACGGTCAGAGCAGAGCAAGACTGCCGGAGCAGCGAGCAAAGGGTCAGAGCAGAGCGAGACTGCCGGAGCAGCGAGCAAAGGGTCAGAGCAGAGCGAGACTGCCGGAGCAGCGAGCAAAGGGTCAGAGCAGAGCGAGACTGCCGGAGCAGCGAGCAAAGGGTCAGAGCAGAGCGAGACTGCCGGAGCAGCGAGCAAAGGGTCAGAGCAGAGCGAGACTGCCGGAGCAGCGAGCAAAGGGTCAGAGCAGAGCGAGACTGCCGGAGCAGCGATCAACGGGTCAGAGCAGAGCGGAAACCGCAGGAGCGGTGAGCAGAGCAGAGGGGACAGGGCTCTGTTCACACGGAACAGACTGGAAGGGAAAGGCAGAACCAGGTACACACAGGATACTTGCAATGAAGTAGCGAGTGGACTCTAAACTCACAAACGGGAGTACAGGGACAACGAGTAGGAGTTAGGTACGGGATCAGATTCTGCAGGAAAAGGGAAGGTACGGACATAGAAAAAAACAGGTAACAGGCTAGGAGAGTATTCAGACAAGAACAGACACAGCAGCAAGATACAGGAGCGGGTCTAGGTATGCGGCCCCTAGAAGGCGGAACGAAAAGGCTAGGAGCGTGTTCAGACAGGAACAGGCAAGATACAGGAACGGGTCTAGGTATGCGGCCCCTAGAAGGCGGAAAGAACAGGCTAGGAGCGTGTTCACACTGGCCTGGAAATACAGCCTCCAGGATAGGCAGAAGACAACAGGCTAGAAGATAGTTCAGACAGGACACAGTTCAGATACGGGAACTGATACCGCAAGGCAGGAAACATAGACAGGACCTGGCACATCAGTGACTAGAAGCCAACTGACAACACAATGCTCAGGCATGGACTCCAGGGAGGAGCTGGGTTAAATACCAGGTGACAGACAGCAATAGGCTGAGGACGCACAAGGGGTGTGCCTGCAGCAGCTACAGGAAGCAGGAAGTGATCGGGCGCCGCCCTTAAGCAGCAGAAACAGAGGCAAGCAGGCAGCATGGAGGGAAGCCAGGCTAGCAGACTGGACTGGAGATCAAGTGCGCTCTCTTGCACAGTGGGAGATGGACCACTATGCAAGGATGCCGCCAGGTATGTTACAGTACCCCCCCCTTACGCCCCCTCTTCTTCAGGCCTGCCAGAATGTTCCGCAGGGAATTCGAGGGCCAATCCTTCACTTCAAGGAGATCACTTCCACTGTCCACAGGAAAAACTGGTATCATCTGAGTAGCTAGGATGCTACCTCCTATCCAGCCATCCTCAGCAACAGATGAAACGGGTGGAGTATCAGGAACAGCACACAAGGAAGTCTCTCTCCACTTATTATCAGGTAGCACCCCAGAGGGTTCAGGAGACAACTGGAAGTCCTCCGCCGGGTTGGAGGGGTGCAGAGACTCAGGGGTAACCTCTGCTTCGGGGTACATCTTGTCAAGCTCACAGGATGTAATGGGCGAGGTATCAGGTACAAGGTGTAGAAAAGTCACTGTCTCTTTGTTATCTGGTGGTACCCCGGAGGATTCATGAAACAACTGGGGGTCCTCCGCCGGGTCGGAAGAGTGCAGAGACTCGGGGGTAACCTCTGCTTCGGAGTACACTAGGTCGGACTCGCTGGAAGAAGCGGGCGAGGTATCAGGTACCGAGTATAGGAGAGTCCCTGTCCATTCGCTATCAGGTAGCACCCCGAAGGGTTCAGGAGACAACTGGAGGTCCTCCGCCTGGTCGGAGGGGTGTAGCGACTCGGGGATAACCTCTGCTTCGGAGTACACCAGGTCGGACTCACTGGAAGAAGCGGCCGAGGTATCAGGTACCGAGTATAGGAGAGTCTCTGTCCATTCGCTATCAGGTAGCACCCTAAGGGTTCTGGAGACATCTGGAGGTCCTCCGCCTGATCAGAGGGGTGTAGAGACTCGGGGTTAACTACCGCTTTGAGGTACCCATTGTCAGGCTCACAGGACGGAGCGGACGAAGTATCGGGTACCGGGTATAGGGAAGTCTCTTTCCATTTGTCATCAGGTGGTATCCTGGAGGATTCAGGAGGCAACAGGGGGTCCTCCGCCAGGTAGTAGAGATGCACAGACTCGGAGGTAATCACTGCTTCGGAGTACCCTTGGACAGGTTCAACGGTTAAAGTGGGTGAAGCATCAGATACCGGGTGCAGGAAGTCCTCCTGTGTGGATTCTAGGTGGGCAGAGGTCTCTTCGGGCAGGAGAACTGGTACGCTACCCACGCACATTACCCGTCGGGGCTGCTCCGGGATACAGGGAAGTGAAGCTTCAGCAGGGACTTCAAGGTTGGGGTCAGGAGGTCTTTGGGAGGACAGACCCTGGCGTGACGGCTTGCCTCTACGCCTAGCACGTCTGGACTGCCTCTTGAGGTTGGGAGAAGTATTCCGGAGAGCGTAGTCATCCTGTGTGGATTCTGGGTGGGCAGTAGTCTCTTCGGGCTGGAGGACTAGTGCGCTACCCACACACATTACCCAACGGGGCTGCTCCGGGTTATTGGGAAGTGAAGCTTCAGCAGGAGCCTCCGGATTAGGGTCATCGAAGACCATTAGAAAGGCCACCAGGAAGGCCATTATGTCCAGGACGATAGGATCCTGTGCGTCCCATAGGGGAGTGATCCATTTCAAGGCATCACCCGCTAGGTAAGACATCATGAATCCCACCTTAGCCCGATCGGTGGGAAAACAAAGAGGGTAGAACTTGAAGTGTAGCATGCATTGCTCCACAAATGCACGACTCTGTCTTGGATCCCCATAGTACCGTGGCGGATCCGCAGGAACGAGTGCAGAAAGCTCCATCTGGACGGGTGCGAAATTTGCCTGGAACTCAGCTAGTAGCAAAAAAAAATAAATAAATTTCTTCTAGATGCACGTATTCGCTGGAAAAGGTCTCAGAGAGCGAAGGCCGTGGGGCTCAACGGGAACCATGGCCTGAGCATGCTGTAATGCACACGCCCGGGCTGAGTGGCGTGTGTATGTATATGTAGTGATTCCACTGGATCGTGCCGGAGAGTGAATGCCTGGAGGGGCGTAACTAAGTATCCACCCGATCCGACCAGGGTCGCACGATGGCATACGACGCCAGTGCACCAAGGAGGAACCGAGCAGAGGGACCAGGTGCTACTCCAGGACAGACCCCGGACATGGCTGTTGACCCTCACAGGGGAATACAGGAACAGGCAGGTTAGGCTGGCACGCAGACTGCTGGGTATAGGCAGACACGGCTGGTATGCAGACTGGTATGCAGGCAGGGAGGTACTGGCAGGTACGACAGGTTGGAGCACCGAGTGGATAGGACCCAGTACAGACTGGGACTCAGGAACAGAACCGCAGATGCGGTGGACAAACACAGCAGAGTGAGGTAGCCCAGAGCAGAGCAAGAGCAGAACAAGACGAGACCGCCTGGAGCGGTGAGCGAGAGAAGAGCAGGACAAGGCCGCCTGGAGCGGTGAGCGAGAGGAGCAGGACGAGACTGCCTGAGCAGCGAGCAAAGGGTCAGAGCAGAGCGAGATTGCCGGAGCAGCGAGCAAACGGTCAGAGCAGAGCGAGACTGCCGGAGCAGCAAGCAAAGGGTCAGAGCAGAGCGAGACTGCCGGAGCAGCAAGCAAAGGGTCAGAGCAGAGCGAGAGTGCCGGAGCAGCGAGCAAAGGGTCAGAGCAGAGCGAGACTGCCGGAGCAGCGAGCAAAGAGTCAGAGCAGATCGAGACTGCCAGAGCAGCGAGCGAAGGGTCAGAGCAGAGCGAGACTGCCGGAGCAGCGAGCAAAGGGTCAGAGCAGAGCGAGACTGCCGGAGCAGCGAGCAAAGGGTCAGAGCTGAGCGAGACTGCCGGAGCAGCGAGCAAAGGGTCAAAGTAGAGCGAGACTGCCGGAGCAGCGAGCAAAGGGTCAGAGCAGAGCGAGACTGCCGGAGCAGCGAGCAAAGGGTCAGAGCAGAGCGAGACTGCCGGAGCAGCGAGCAAAGGGTCAGAGCAGAGCGAGACTGCCGGAGCAGCGAGCAAAGGGTCAGAGCAGAGCGGAAACCGCAGGAGCGGTGAGCAAAGCAGAGCAGAGGGGACAGGGCTCTGTTCACACGGAACAGACTGGAAGGGAAAGGCAGAACCAGGTACACACAGGATACTTGCAATGAAGTAGCGAGTGGACTCTAAACTCACAAACGGGAGTACAGGGACAACGAGTAGGAGTTAGGTACGGGATCAGATTCTGCAGGAAAAGGGAAGGTACGGACATAGAGAAGGTACGGACATAGAGAAAAACAGGTAACAGGCTAGGAGAGTATTCAGACAAGAACAGACACAGCAGCAAGATACAGGAGCGGGTCTAGGTATGCGGCCCTTAGAAGGCGGAACGAAAAGGCCAGGAGCGTGTTCAGACAGGAACAGGCAAGATACAAGAACGGGTCTAGGTATGCGGCCCCTAGAATGCGGAAAGAACAAGCTAGGAGCGTGTTCACACTGGCCTGGAAATACAGCCTCCAGGATAGGCAGAAGACAACAGGCTAGAAGATAGTTCAGACAGGACACAGTTCAGATACGGGAACTGATACCGCAAGGCAGGAAACATAGACTGGACCTGGCACATCAGTGACTAGAAGCCAACTGACAGAACACAATGCTCAGGCATGGACTCCAGGGAGGAGCTGGGTTAAATACCAGGTGACAGACAGCAATAGGCTGAGGACGCACAAGGGGTGTGCCTGCAGCAGCTACAAGAAGCAGGAAGTGATCGGGCGCCGCCCTTAAGCAGCAGAAACAGAGGCAAGCAGACAGCGTGGAGGGAAGCCAGGCTAGCAGACTGGACTGGAGATCAAGTGCGCGCTCTTGCACAGTGGGAGATGGACCACTATGCAAGGACGCTGCCAGGTATGTTACAACTTTCTTCCGTTCCTACAGCGGAGAATGACACCATGCCGTCTTCATCTGGTATCCAGTCCTGACGATCACTTTGACTGCTTACTTTCATCACACCAGACTTCTTTACCATCATCTGCATGGCTCGGCCATTTCTCCCAATAAGCTTTCTTGCCAGAGCCTGAGGCACCCGGATGACCTCTTCATGCAGACTTTGAGCTTTTCTCATAAGCTCCAGTTGTCTAACGGCTTGTTCCGTCTTCAACCGGAGAAACCGCTTCGTGCGAATACATCGCCAATGCATATCACTTAGGATCGCTACCCTCTTCACTGTGACTTCGGTCATGGACAGAACCACCAGCTGTTTAGCTTCGGAGGTCAAGTACACCTTACAGGCTCCCACAGCCTTCTTAAACTCTTCATGCACGGACTCACGGGTGCATTCTTCCCTCAAATCCTCGGGTACATCTACGAGGCATTTGTACCAAGACGTTTCAGTCTCACCAGTAGTTTCCAGACGATCAACCAGCTCAGGGTTCAGGGACAACTGACTTTCAGCTTCTTCCCCCTGTATGCTTACCCTGAGCTGACTCACAGATACAAATTCACGAATTTTCGTCTTGACCACTTCCACTTCATATTTATCTTCTGTTACCATGCTCTTAGCTCTCCTCAGGTCCACATTCTCATGGTATAAGGGAGTGAGTGCAACGTGTTTGCCCTTTTCCTTCTCCAAGGAGGCCTCGTTCACCGAGTGATACTTTGTCAGGCGACTTTTGAGTCCGGAAACCTCTTCCTCTAGTTCCGTCACTCGCCTCTCAGCGGCCCGTCTCTGAAGCTCTTCCTGCTTCAACTGCTCTTTTATCAGTAGAGTTCTCTCAGACCTCTCTTGCTTCCAATGGGCCTGAAGCAATTCCTTGAGCTCCCTGATCTCGGCTCTTACTTCCACCGAATCATCCAAGCTCGCATGACTCGAGGAGGTAACTGCTTCATACCTCCCATCACCAGCGGCCAACTCCTGGCCCTGGTCTGTGGCTTCTCCGATGGACTCCTCCATCTTTTTCCGCTCAGCTTCCATCTTGCTGACTGTTTCTTTAAGGCACGTCTCCGCCCTCTGGAGAGTTTCACAGGACATCTGTAGCTTCTTCACCTGAGCTTCCAGACCTAGGGTCTTTCCACGGAGATCATCATTCTCCTCACAGGTCTCTTGCAGAGTGGTCTCACCCACTTGGCGCACTTGCTCTGCATCCGCCTTATCCTCCTCTAGTTTTTCTTTTACCTTGAGGAGATCCTCATAATCTCTCTTAAGTTGTTGCAGTTCCATACCGAACTTTTCATCACACTCCTTCTTGGAGTCACACAGCTCCTGGTTGAACTGTTCGCGCAATCGTTCTAGGTTTTGTTCACGCCCAGCAACTTCATGCTGCAGCGCCTCTTTGAGGGCAGACAGCTCTTACTGTACCAGGGAGAAGCGATCTTTCACCTCGCATAACTCATCTTCACACACCGCTTTGTCAATCTGTAATTGAAAAACCTCCTCCTTGATTTTGCGGCGGTCCTCCTTAATTCCGTAGAACATTTCCTTCCAATGGTTAATTTCCGCGTTGCTTCCCTCCATGTCTCGCTGCCAGTTCCTCATAACCTGGTATATTTTCCGCTGCCCAGACTCCAGGTTCAGCTGGTCTGAGGACACGTTCCCCAGGTTTTCACATAACTGCTGTACGTCAATCTGACACTGCGGCCTGATAGGCTCCAGCTCTTGGTCATGACTGGCCGCCTCCCCTTTCAGGGCTGTCTGATCCTGACCCGTCAGTCTCAGTACCGTACCAGAGGTTGCTACTGGCAACGTCATCTCCTCTTCTACCTCTAAAGGAGGATCTACACTTGAAGCATAGGCACACAGTACTATATTCTCTTTATTTTCATTTTCAGGGAGAACTACCGGAGCAACCTTTTTGTGGCCCTTGCGCCGTCGACGACGAGAGGGGGACTCTCTCCCCTCATCTAGCCCCTCCTGACCGAACTCACTTTTTACTTTCATAGTGTCACCGTCAGCTACGGGGTCTGTGTCACTCCCCATGGTGTTGTGGACTAACAGGTCACCTCCCACTTTGACGTCACCCCCTTCTACTGGAGTTACCCCGTTATCAACGGTCACATTGTCATTTTTAGGAGGTACCAACCCACAACCAGTAACAATTTCCAGTTTTCTGCAGTCCACACTCTTGTGAAAATCCGCCCCTTTTTTAGACTCCGCCCCCCTTTTAACAATCACACCGGCAGGGTAATTTTTACACAAAAAATCAGCAGTAGTCTTAGGACTCAGTTCACAACATCTCTTACCACCTCCCCGGGCACTCTGGGACAACACTGGCGCCCCCGGAAGTCCATAGAATGGTCCACTGCCGCCATTCCATATGGTGCCCACAGCTCCTGCGGTTCCTGCACCATGTCCAGTTTCATGTCCAGTAGACGTTTCTCATATATGCGGTCCGACTCATCAGACCCATTTGCTGCTCCGTTCACAGCCATCGCGGTGCACTGTTCACACCAGAACTTCACCGCTCTCCCGGAAAAATATTCGTGGCCCCGCCGAGACACCGCAAACCAGGTTTGAGTGCGACACCAATCTTCGCAACCCCGCCGAGTTGCAGCAAACAACCAGATTTGAGTGCGACGACAATCTTCGCAACCCCGCCGAGTTGCAGCAAGACGCTTTATCCACACTCGTTGTCCTGTGCCTTTGCACCTAGCAACCGGTTGTCGTTGCCGCTAGCAACCGGGCTGCCGTTGCCCGCATTCTCGAACCATATGTAAGGCAGCGCTAGTCATCATACTGGGGGTTACTCGCTTCGCTGCGTCAATCAATGCACACGTGCAATGTTTTTATTCTTTTCTCACAATGTTGCAGTTTATTACATCATAAGCCACAGTTCACCGGGTCCAACTCCGTGGCACGCCGACACACATATCTACAATATTCATGAGACAAGTGGCACACAGGCCCACTTGCTCCAGGTTACAGCCTACGGCAAGGTAATAAATTATCAATGTCCATAACACAGTCCATGTAACAAAGTTATTACCTTTGCCGGGTTTAGTTGCTGCAGTCCATTTAATCTGCCACCACTGTGGCTTTGTGGCTTCCCAGGTAGGGGTCTTAAGCCGTCGTACCTTCGTTTTCACTCACATCCAGTCTGCGCCTTTCAGGACTCTTGTATGCCAAGCCGGCTCTCCCTCAAAGGTCACTGGCATCCACGCACAGGATCCAGGCTCGACCTTTCAGGCTGCCAGGCTTCACTCTCGGCCTCACTAGGCCTCACACGAACGGTGTCCCACACACATGGGGAACAGGCCTCATGCCTCTCACAGAACACACCTGTCTCAAATTACCAGGGTTTATATATCCTGTGACAGGACCTTGCTGATGTCACAGTCATGTGATCAGTCAGCTGTGTGTATAGGTCCTGTGTGCTGTCCCAGTCATGTGTACAGACCTTTACTGTGCATACAGGACCTGTATGATGTCACAGTCATGTGACCAGTCAGCTGAGGGAAAGGTATATGGTCAGGTAAAACACATCCTAGACCATTACCGTAATGCAAGCACGTCACTGCATTATATGCTCCATACAGTATAATGGCCCTACATAGTGCTCCATACAGTATAATGGTCCCACATAGTGCTCCATACAGTATACAGGCCCCACATAATGCTCCATACAGTATGCAAGCCCCACATAGTGCTCCATACAGTATACAGGCCCCACATAGTGCTCCATACAGTATAATAGGCCCCACATAGTGCTCCATACAGTATAATGGCCTCACATTAAAAGAATAAATAATCACCTCTGCCCGTTCCCCTGCTGCTCCGGTCTCTTCATGGTGTCTTCCGATCCTCTGAATATCTCGATACAGCGCCTGTTTAGTAATGACTTCATCGCGCCCGCTGAGCTGAGACATCAGATGCAGACGCTCCTTCCTCCTCCATTGCTTTCAGCTGTATCAGCACCACAGAACCAGCAGCTGACTTCGTCTTGCTTGCCATGGCGCATGACATCACTGTCATGCTCTGCGTGTAACAGGCACGCCGACATTAGCTGCCAGCTTCTGATAGGCCATCCGCGTGTACTGCAGTGCAGAGAGCCGGCGGGTCTCTGCGTCACAATATATTTCAGCTGAACATGCATCCTCGGAGGCCTCCCTCCTGCACAGGCCCTGGTGCAGCTGCACTGGTGGTGTGTCCTCCTCATATGTCAGTAGTGACAGCGGCCTGTGAGGAATCTGACAAATGCGGAAGCAGGGTGCTGATGGTTGATATCGGTGAGGCCTGACAATGATCTCCCTATCAGCCATATTCCGCAGCCAATCAGATCCCATCGGGAGCGGGGTTTGATCGACTAACTGTCAGTCAAAGACTGTCAGTGAAGATAATGGTCTGTAGTTGTCACAGGTGTGTCAGATGTAACAGACAGTCGCTCTGGATCTGGTTACAGAAGGTCACTGTGTTTGGCATTGCAGACGCCTTCTTAATCCTTCTCACTTTTGGACCCAGCGGCAACCTCCCTCCTGCTCTGATTGACACACCCTAGTCTGGGTGTTTATAAAGTCTTATTAAAAACAAACAACATAACCAGAGCAATAAACAGAATTTTTTAAAAAAATTCAAAAGTCAAATTAGAAAACAGCAAAAAGGCAATGGTACTCACCAGCCAAGGTATCAAGAAAAATGCACACCAGGACGCAGCCAGCCCCCTTTTGTAAGAAGGAGGTACCACAGGTGCAGAATGCTGATGAACAATCACTCTCATTCCCTCTCACTTTATGAGCGACTGCCTAGCACTAAAACTTCACACAGATGAAACTTGCAATAGGGTGCAATTCACACACTCGCTGCACCGTGCCTAGTCAGCATCCTATTACACGACCCTCCTATTCAATTAGGCGGGATGCCCGGCACCCTATCCGTGCATCGCAGAGGTGCAAAACCCCCATTCACAAGGTCACCATTAATGGGCCTGGCTGCGCCCTGGCAGATAAAAAAGTGCAAAGCTATCATATGAGGTATTAGTTAATATTTTGGCCAAAATACGTAAGCTCGCAACCCAAACGTCAAGGGTCCTCACGATTTTGCGAGTCCCTACTCTATCATTAAAAACAAACAGCATAGCCAGAACAATAAACAGAATTTTTTTTAAAAATTCAAAAGTCAAATTAGAAAACAGCAAAAAGGCAATGGTATCAAGAAAAATGCACACCAGGACGCAACCGGCCCCCTTTTGTTTATAAAGTCTTAGTCTGCTTCAGGGAGTCATCGGTGATATTCTCATTTTCCCTTGTGAAGGCTTGGAGCCATAGCAGTCGGCTAGCTTTATCTCTGGTGCCCTTGTAGGACTTTTGGTGTTATCTCTCTGGTGTCTGCTCAAGCTAAGTTTCCCCCCCTTTGTTTGTCTCCCTTTTTGTCTTTAGTTTGTAGTGAGGACTGACCAGTGCTCAGCCCCCCTCCATATCTAGGGCCTAGCTCTAGGGTTATACAGGGATTAGTTTTCCTGTTCGGCGATAGGTGCGGAACCTATATAGGGATGGTAGGACAGGTAGGGTGATATTAGATCTGCCTAGGGGTCTCCACTCCCCCTTTCCCTAGCGTTTGGGCTACCCTCCCCTTATCCCTTCTTGTTGCACTTAGACTTTCCCACACTGTGCGTGACAGTAGTACATACAGTGTATTAACAATATGATCAAAGGATCGCAGATCCAAGTCCCCTTATGGGACTAGTAAGTATTGTAAAAAGAAAAAAATATGTTTTTAACTGTTATAAACAGGGCTGTGGAGTCGGAGTCGGTGTCCATTTTGGTGTAGTCGGAGTCAGTATAAACTGGACCGACCCCAACTCCTAAAATATATAATAAATTGGGTACAGTAGTTCAATGCAGTTTGTGGGGAATATTTTTTCATAAGCATTTGGAAAAGAAATGAAATGTCCTATAAATGTCTGTCCTATTCCTGATCAAAGGGTCTAGACTTTTAGCTGAGATGAATCTGTGCTACAGTAAATTTATCACTTAAACATGAGCCATGTATGAGGGAGTCGGAGTACGTCCGGTATAAGCCCTTTTAATTCACCCTGGGTGTTGGGGGACTCGGTGTCGGGTCCTGTGATGGAGAGATGCTCAGTGCCGTCACATTAAAAAGGAGATGGTGAGGGCTTACCCGGGATGAGTGGTTGGTTAACGACTACGCCACCCGTGGTGCCTGGTGAAGGGCCACCAGCGCCGCTGCAGTCCGCTGAGGCACGATGTTACCGCGGCCAAAGTTCTTACTACTCCCCACAGCGGAGCAAGGCCTCAGGGCAGAGGGACAGGATGGAGGGGGTAGTAGTTGAGGAGAAGGGACACAGCGTCCCGCGGTGTGGCGCACAAATAACAATCCGGAGGCCATAGGGGTGAACTTCTAAGGCTTTACTCACTTAGATGGCAAAGGAAGGCGACTCCCTGCTCCCCGTGGAGTCCTGCGCTCACCAGAGACGGGGGTCCGACAACCTCCGAGTAAGTCCAGCATTCAGTCGCGATCCCACAGCAGAGTGTTCCTGAGCTACAGACCAATTCCTTTCCTGTCCGTGTGTGTGCAAATAGGCCGGGTCTCCCTCTGAACTCCTCTCAGAACAAGGGCACGGGGGATCCTGTGGGCCTAACCGGGCTTTCCCGTCCAGGATGTAGAGTAGCAAGGTCGGGTGTCGGGAGCCGTAACCCCTTTTGCAGCCGGAGTCCCTCTGAATATATCAGGTTGGCGAGGACAGGTGGCGTACACCGCTCCGTCTGCATCCTGCCTGGGATCCATTTGCTATGGAGCCACACTCTTAGGCTCCGGGCCTTCTTGATCATAGTCCTTGGCCGGGTTGAGACATTCCTTGTCTACAACCTACCTCTCGTCCCAAGGTCAGGGTACGAGGGCTATGTCCCTTACTGGTGCAGGCCCACACAGGATCTGCGCTCCCGGAGGGAGGTCACATTACACACAGTATGAAATCTAAAGTGTAACTAACTTGTAAGTCCTCCACCCTCACCCACTAACTGGTTCCCCTCTCTCTTGGTTCCCAGTCTCCCTGTAACCAGGGGAGCAGCACCTAGTGCGTAATAGCTCCCTCTGGTGGAGAAGTGTGGTGTTGGATGTAAGGGCTGGGTCACGACTATCACACTGGCCTTACCTCAGAGGAGGAACACTACACTCCATTAAAGAAGTGCAGCATCCCTGTGGCGGTCGAACCCTCAGGGGCGCCACAAGTCGGAGTCGTGGAAATTGAGGAGTCGGAGTTAGAGGTCTGGCTTACTGACTCCACAGCCCTGGTTATAAAAAATGTAAAGATAGAAAAGTATAAAAATTATAAAATCATTGATTTAATAATAAAAAATGGTTATCTGTAAAAAGAAAACAACAACCCTTACCTCTGCAAAAGCATGACATATTACGTATCGCTGCGTTTGTAATGACCCTTACTAGAATACTGTATCAATTTTCATCCCATACGTTGAATACTGTAAAAACAAAATTAAAAACTATGCTATAATTACCATTTTTAATATTCCTGGCTCAAAACTTAAATAAAAAGTGATCAAAAAGTCACATCTATTCCAAAATGTACCAATAAAAACTACAGCCTGTTGCACAAAAAAACAAGCCGGAATACAGTTCTATAAACAGAAAAATGAAAAAGTTAGGGATCTTACAATATAATGACCAAAAAAAGTGATTTTTTAAAATGGAAATGCAGAAAAACAAAATAATTATAAATTGGGTATCAATGTAATCGTATTAACCCTCAGAATAACAGGGAACTCAGTAAAAAATATCATTTAAAAATTCCAGATTTAATGCTTTTTAAAAAGTTCATGGCTACTGCAAAAAAAGCTGTGATCAAAAAGTGGTACCAGTAAATTACATCTTATCCCTCAAAAATAAGCTCACTTACAGCTCTACCTATGCAAAAATAAAGAAATTATGTATGTCAGAATTTTTTAAAAGTAATTTCTTGTGTAAAAATAGCAAAACATAAATAAAAAATATCTAAATGTGGTCTTGACGTGATCGTATCAAACCGCAGAATTAAGATACGTGAATTATGCCCATCGGTGATTGGTGTTTAAAAAAAATAGTATCACTGTTTTGTTTTTTTTGTCTCACAAACAGTTAAACAGTGATCACAAAATCACATATACCACAAAATGTCACCAATGAAAACTACAGCTTGTCTTCCAGAAAATCAGAATGAGAAACATAAGGCTCTCAGAATATGACTACCCCAAAAGATTTTTTTTTCGTGATTTTATTTTGACAGGGCCAAACATGAGGAATGAGAAGGGGTTGTCCTAGTAGTGGAGAACCCCTTTAAGATAACCCAGGATAATCACTGGCACCACTATTAAGTTGAGGGTGCCAACAATTGTGCCGGCCCATTTTGGGGGTTTTGTGTGAAATTATGGCCAATTTAACTTTTTTTCTCTGTTTTTTTTGTGTTGTTCCAATGCACACAAATGAAATAAACATGTGTATAACAAAACACGTGTAATTGCAATAGGTTTCTGGGAGAAAAACTTCAATTTTTGGAACAATTTCAAGGGTGCCATCACTTTCAGCCTTCATTGTACTATTTTTCCTTTTTGTCTCAATATAAAAAGTAAGCAGTCAGGAAGAATTAATTAATTAATTTATATCCAAGTGTAAAATTACAATTCAAAAACATTGTGCTATAGAGTAAACTTGGGATTTATATCATTGTAAACCAGTCGTTGTATTGTTTACTCTTTTTTATTGTTTTTGTCACAATGTTTGTATAACAACAAAAAACAAAATGTCGGTAATTCTTTGTTTTGTTCAGTAACAACGATCTGATTGAAAAATCAGGGTCCACTTGTTCTGTAGTATGACTAGTCAACACAAGATGGCACTTTTGTATAATGAAAAGTCACCAGAAGGCGGCTTCATTGTGCACCGTTGATAATATATTTACTGCGCTGTGTATGGTTATCAAAGCTACATTATTTTAAGGACATGTATGACAATGATCTGCTCACCTAATTACATAATAAGCATTCCACAGACCTGAGAGATTTAGACTGTTTTTCTATACAACTTCTGCAATCGTTAAAGGGGTTTTCTGGACTTAAAGGGAATCTGTCACCAGCTTTTTGCCACCTAATCTGAGAGCAGCATAATGTAGAGTTCAGCATTCAGAGAATGGGAATATCTGCAACAGATAAAACAGTGATTTTATTAAAACTGCAGCAAGTAGTTCAGTAAGTTACACATCGCTGGAAACAGGGTCTCTGCCCCTATTTCATGCTGCTCTCACATGGAGTAGCAAAAATCTGGTGACAGATCCCCTTTAAGATATTAATGACCAGTCCTAAAGCTGTAAATACACATTAGATAACTTCCAACTGCCCCATACATAGGAACATTTGGCTTGGCCATGCAATCGTGTTCTGTATGGGAATAGCGGAGTAAGCTGTTCACAGAGTCATATTTGCCTGCAAAAAGAGAGGATTGGATGATTAAATTCCTACCATCTGATCCTTATCTTTCCTGACATCATCTTTTGAGGGACAGTCAGATGGCTCAATACATGTTAGATGGTCGGTCGATCCCACTGAAATGAGACATTGACTGACTTTAATCTAAAGTTTATGAGGGTCTTTAGGATAGGTCATCAATATCAGATTGGTGGGAATCTGGCACCCTCACCAGTCAGCTGTCTTCAGCTCTGGTGGCAGCCAGATGTGAACAGAGCCGAACCGCACAGCTGTGTTCACTGTGTGGTGACCTTTCTCATGTACTGCAGCTCAGTTACTATTAAAGTGAATAGTAGTTGAGCTAAGGCTAACGGAGTTCGAATCTGATTATTGAATATTTTCTACTTTATTCATACTGATAAAGTATTGAGATTTAGGTTATCAGTCCCTGTTTTCATAGATTTTTCTTGACAATTTATTTGATTAGCTTGTATTTATTTATTTTACTCTTTTATATAACACCATTAATTCTACAGCGCCTTACAGACATCAGCATCACTGTCCCCATTGGGGCTCACAATCTAAATTCCCTTTCAGTATGTCTTTGGAGTGTGGGAGAAAACCAGAGAACCCGGAAGAAACCCGCGCAAACACGGGGAGAACATACAAACTCCTTGCAGATGTTGTCCTTGGTGGGATTCAAACCCAGACCCCAGTGCTGCAAAGAAGACCTTTCACCAGATTTGTCTTTGGGGCGTCTGCTTTTTCCTCTATTTGAGACTGACCAATCATAATCATGCAGCATCATGCAGGTGAGAAAAGAACACCTCCTCTCCTCACTGATCTTTGCTGCTTCTATGTAGAGATACAGCAGAGCTAAGTTATGTATCATCATAAACAATTAGAGATCTCGTCACTCAGTGCAGTCGGTTCTGACTCCACACTGACTGTGTGAGATAAGATCTGGAACTGGTTGCTGTGATTAATAACTCAGTTCTGCTGTATTTTTACACAATAACTGCCGAGATCAGTGATTAAAGGAGGAGGTGTTCTTTTTCCCTTATGTGTTGCCGCCTGCTTATGATTGGTCACTGATTAAAGGTCCTTTTTAAAGGGGTTGTGTTGTACATTTCAATAGTGATGACTTATCCTTAGGAAAGGTTATGAATAAAGGCCCCGTCACACTTAGCGACGCTACAGCGATCCCGACAACGATACGACCTGTCAGGGATCGTTGCTGCGTCGCTATGTGATCGCTGGTGAGCTGTCAAACAGGCTGGCTCACCAGCGATCAGGGGAGCAGCGACATCGTGGAAAGAATCTTTCCACGATGTCCTGCTCCTGGTTACCGGCCTGCTGAAGCAGGAGCAGGCTGGTAACCATGATAAACATCGGGTTACTAGGGGCACACGCGCACCTAGTAACCCGCTGTTTATCATGGTTACCACTCTGCTACGGTGAGCGGGAGGTTACCGCTCACCGTAGAAGAGTGGTTACCATGATAAACATCGGGTTACTAAGTGCGCGTGCGCCCCTAGTAACGTGCTATTTATCATGGTTACCAGCCTGATCGTTGGTCCCGCTGGTCACACACAGCGATGTGTGCTGACCAGCGGGAGGGCAAAGACCAAAAAATGGTCCAGGACATTCTGCAGCGATCAGCGACCTCACAGCAGGGGCCTGATCGCTGCAAAGTGTCACACATAGCGACATCGCTGGTGAGGTCGCTATTGCGTCACCAAAACCGTGACTCAGCAGCGATCTCGCTAGCGATTTCGCTATGTGAGACGGGGGCTTAACACTGATGGTGACCTGACACATGACACCCCCAATTATCAGCTGTTTGCAGTGGCAGCTGGATGTGAACAGTGCATAGAGCCTTAACAGCATGGCTCCATACACTGTGCAGTGGTTTTCTTGGGTATTGAAATGAATAGAAGATTAGCTGCACTACCACAAAATGACCACTACACAGTGTAAGGCCACATTAACACTTTCAGTATTTGGTCAGTATTTCACATCAGTATTTGTAAGCGAAAAACAGGAGTGGATGGAAAATGCAGAAGTGATGACGTATTTCTATTAGACTTTTCCTGTAATTGTTCCACTCCTGGTTTTGGCTTAGAAATAGTATTGTAAAAAAACTGACCAAATACTGAACGTGTGAACTAAGGAGTAGAGATGAGCGGTGTTCGACTAGAACTGTTCGCCAATCTCAAATTCGAGCTGTTTTGGGCGGTGTTTGAGTTGTTCGACGAACGCGAACAATTTGCAAAAAATCCGGCTGTTCGAGGTTATGTTCGATAACTGTTCGTGCACCAAAAGCGTAACTGGATTTTTTCACATCATGCAGGTATTGTCTGCCACTCACTGTAATGCCACAGCCATGGTGGTTATGGCATTACAGTGGTTGCCCAAATCGATGGGAACAGTGCTCACAGTGAAACATGAAAAGCCGGCAATTCAGCTGCGGCATACACCGGTACCCGACAATTTAGAACAGAAAGAATAGAGCATCACACATAGATTAGATAGATAGAAACATGTCAGTCACATATATAATAAGTACAGTGACAGTGTTGGTTACTGTATTTGTCATTTAGTGTTAAACGATTTATTAAAAAAAAATAATAGTGTTTTCATGCACCGTCTCTTTAAAAAAGCCGGCTGCCAATTCAGCATCGGTACCCGACAATTTAGAACAGAAAGAATAGAGCATCACACATAGATTAGATAGATAGAAACATGTCAGTCACATATATAATAAGTACAGTGATAGTGTTGATTACTGTACTTGTCATTTAGTGTTAAAATAAAGGATTTATTAAAAAAAAATTTGCGTGGGGTTCCCCGTAATTTTATTCTCTAGCGGAGGTTAAGCAGACGGCTGGGGCAGATGTTTGAAGCCTGGGAAGGGGGTAATACCCACGGAGCTTCCCAGGCTACTAATATCAGCCCCCAGCTGAATACCTAGCCTTTACTAGCTATTAAAATGGGGGACCCCCCACAAAAATGACGTGGGGTCTCCTCTGTTTTAATAGCTAGCAAAGGCTAGGCAGACAGCTGGGGGCTGATATTAATAGCCCAGGAAGGGTGCCATGAATATTGGCCCCTTCCCAGGCTAGAAACACCAGCCGTCAGCCGCCCCAGAAGTGGCGCATCCATAGGATGCGCCAATTCTGGCACTTAGCCTTGCTCTTCCCAAAAATGGGACACCTCCTAAACAGAAGTTGTTGCAGAACACAAAAGACAAACTGACAAAAAGTACTAGAGGTCCCAGAGGACCAAGCGAACTTGACAGAGAAAGGCACAGAAGCACCAGGCTAGAGAGACAGTAAAACACTGAAGTCGAGCACAGACAGAAGGGCGGAGCTGGAATATAAAGGCAGATGGTCACGTGACCGCAAACCACAAGATAGAAAAAACAAACAGGAGGGTTCTAACAGTACCCCCTCTTTTATGAGGATCCTCCAGGCCCAGGCCTATCTGGAAACCTCCTGTGGAAAGCTTTAACAAGCCTAGGAGCAGAGACATCATCCGTCCTTACCCAGCAGTTGTTCTTCGGGACCGAAACCCTTCCAGGAGACAACATACTGTAATCTTCCTCTATGCCATCTAGAAATCAAGATACGAGAAATTTCATATTCGCCGTCTTCCACCACAGGAGTAACTGTGACAGTGGCGTCCCTATCAGATATGTCAGCCTTTTTCAACAAGGAAACATGAAACACAGGATTAATCTTCCAGGAAGTAGGGACATCCAACCTAACAGCAGACGGGTTAACAACCTGAAGCACCTTAAATGGACCCACAAACTTAGGACCCAGTATTTTAGAGGGAATCCTCAACCGCAGGTTCTTCGAGGACAACCAAACCATGTCACCCACAGTAAACAAAACCTCTTTTCGTTTCCTGTCAAAATACTTCTTGAACTTCTTGTTAGCCTTTTGAAGGTTACAACGTACATTAGTCCAAACTCTCTCCAAATCACCGGAAAAATTCTCCTCCGGCACCGCCGACCCCAATTTGGGGAATGAACCAAAAGACGGATGTCTCCCAGTACAACAAAAAAAAGGAGAACACCCAGCAGAGGATGATGTATGATTGTTAAGAGCAAATTCTGCGAGAGGCAGAAACTCAGACCACACCTCTTGATTGTCCGCCACAAAACAATGCAAAAACTGTTCAACATCCTGGTTCTTTCTTTCAGTCTGTCCATACGACTCCGGATGATAACCAGACGAAAATGACAAATGGACTCCCAACCTGTCACAAAAAGCACGCCAAAAGCGAGCCACAAACTGAGGTCCTCTATCAGAAACAATATACGTGGGAACGCCATGGAGCTTGACAATCTCCTTATCAAACGCCTTAGCTAGTGTCTTGGCGCAGGGCAACTTAATGAATGGAACCAAATGACACATCTTACTAAAACGGTCCACGACCACTCAGATGACAGTAAAACCCTCGGACACAGGAAGATCAGTAATAAAATCCATAGTGAGATGCGTCCAAGGCGCACTAGGAACCTCCAGAGGGCAAAGCAACCCCGCAGCAGGAGTATGTGAAGCCTTTGACCTAGCACACACAGTACACTGACGCACCCACTTGATGACTTCCTTCTGCCATCCAGGCCACCAAAAACTGCGACTGATAAGTCTCTTAGTCTCCGAAACTCCTGGATGACCTGCCAACTGAGACTCATGACACTCCACAAACAAATCTCTCCTAAAGGCTCTAGGCACGAACAACCTCCCATGTTAGATGGAGCATCATCTTGAGCATTCAGAATCTCATTCTCCAAAACGGAGTCCAAAGCCGCCACCACAGCTCCTTTCTGTAAAATGCTCTCCTCCTCGGCATCGACCATAGGAGAGAAGCTGCGAGATAAAGCATCGGTTTTAACATTCTTAGTACCAGGGATATAGGTAACAGAAAAATGAAACCGAGAAAAAAAAGTGCCTACCTAGCTTGACAGGCATTCAAGCGCTTGGCAGCATCCAGATAGATCAAATTCTTATGATCTGTGAAAACCTGAATAGGAAATCTAGCGCCTTCCAAAAAATGACGCCAATGTTCAAACGCAACATTGAAATAAACACACAATTCTTTAATGTTCTAAATTAAACCATACTTACCATCACGCCCATTCCAGCTGAAGCCAGTGTCTTCTGCAATAAAAGTAAAATAATAAACCAACCTCATCCTTACCTTTCCATGGTTCCCAGGACAGCTTCACCTCTGCTACATTGACATGACAGGCTGGATCGCAGCAGAAAGCTGCCATCCAACTTGCCATGCCGTAGACACTGAGAAGCGCAGGCATGCTTGCGCTCCTCAGTGTCTCGCTGTGACGGCATCCAGATGAGCCGAGTTCATGTCCAATGAACTCAGCTCACCTCATGCACGTCACTGACAGCGTGGGAAAATTCTCCTGCTCTTGCGCTGAGCGTAAGAGAATTCTCCTGCGCTCACGGCAATAGGTCCACAATATAAAAGCAGTGGACAACCCCTGCAACCATGGAACTCATCCTGCTTGACTGAGAGCACAATAGCTTGAGCGAGTTGCTCGGTTTGTTTTAAAAAAGGATTGGGAAGATGCTAATTACACTTTAAGGGAATATAACATTTATTTACAGGGCATCAGCAGTTATATCTAATGCATTCTGTGTGCCTCGGGATCATCGTTGAACCCATGTTGTTTTCCGTTGAAATCACATATAGAAAGACCAATGGGGGCAACTAAGAATCTGATGGAGCATACCACAACTTTGTTGTACTCCATATGCTTTTGTTTCAAATTTGAAACTTAGGTACATCTGCATGAGTGCTTTGGTCTGCAGGTATTTAGCCCCTAAGGCTTAGTTTTAGACCATTGTTTTTGTTTTTTTAATGTTCACATGTATGTTTGGGCCATAGCAAAGAAAACATTCAGCACCTTGTGTAATTTTTTTTTTCCAATCTACAATTGCACGTTGATGCTTGGCTTTGTCAATGTCTGTGTCAAGCATGCTTGCGTTCTCTACGGTGTGGCAAGACGACTCACTCGGCTGCAGTTGGAAGCAGACACAGGAACGGTTTTGTCTGCAGGTTTATTATGTCAGCATGAAGCACTGCAGACTTCAACAAAATAAACTCAGCCTTGCTGGCATAAAGGTATAACAAAAGACAAATGGTATCACAGTCCATATGTGTGCGGGTTCGCCTGCTCCAACTTGCAGCACCCTTCAGCTCCTTCTGAGCTGAGGTTACACAGCCTGGAGACTTGTCTCTCCAAACTCACAACCACAGAAAAAAAGGGACTGAGCATTTAACCTTGCTCAGCCACACCCTAAGGGAGAGGTATGGTGAATGACTCCCTCCCATCTCTATGTCATTCACACAAAACCACTCCCTTCACAATGGTGCTTTAACCCCCAACATTTAACATGCTGGAGAAAAGTTGTAGGTTCAGTTCACTAAAGCTTTCAGCCATAGTGAAACATGCCTCCCCTCACATATACCACTAGTGACTTTGTCACAATGGAGAGAGGAAAATTAGCCATGCCTAAACATTTCTGGTGGAGGCTTATCTCCCTTGACAACAAGGATCCAGGCGTGTTGAGACCAATGGCTGATCCTTCTTTATCCAGACATTTGCAGTCAGAGTGAGGTTGGAACACCCCGATACACGTTAATTGCTCCACAGGTTTGGCTGATGTTTGGCGAAGGCCTCATTAGGACTTCTGTGAATTATGTGCATGTTCTATCTGTGTTTTTCACTGATTGATCACATGCCCATTATAAACCATGTAGCTATTCACATGTCCATGTTTTTTTGTGGCACAAACATGCGCAAAAAAATTCATGGGAATGATACAAGTCATGGATCAAAATTACTCATACAAGTCTATTATGGACTGCACACAGATTAAATCAGTGTATAATCCATGTACTGTCTGTGAATAATATTACAATGGATAGGAAAAGCTTTGTAGTTTATTTATTTATTTTCCATAAGAGAAAATCAGTGATGGTAAATATTGACAGAGCAGACACAGAAAAATCGTATCAAAAACACTGATGAGACTTTTACATATCACACACAGAAGTGTCACACTTGGCTATCAACTGTTTGAAAAGTGCAGCAAGCTGATCGGTTGCTATTGGAAGCTATTCATTTGCACTAGCTTTCCTAAATCTTCACTCATATACAGTTCATGTTTTTTAATCTTCAACCTGGAGAGTTCATTCATATCTGACAGCTCAAGGTAGGTAAAGGTGTTATATAGAGGTAGAAATGATGATGGGTGAATATGCCCTGAAGTTCATTGACCCATGACCTTAGATTGTATAAATAGGTCCATCAATCATAATGAAACCATTGATGTTCAAATGCATTATATCACTTCTAGATAAGTACTTTTCTCCATCTAAACCATATCCGTAGATAATGACAGCTCTACAAAATGTGAAACATGAGACATTTTGAAAACATCTAATAAGAATCAAGATGTTTACCTTAGAAGAGTTTACATCTGTGAGTCCTGATATTGTCATTTTGCTTGCATATATGTCATGGGGATACCGCGACAGAGAGGGGTCAGAAGATCGCGACATCTGGCTACATGTCCACCTGCACTGGATGGATCTGCTTTGCCTTCCAATTAGCTGTGTAGATTTTTTAATATAGTCATGTATGATGTTATCTCACAAGTTATGGATTGCTGCAGGTGTACTGAATCAGAACCAATAATACTACAGGAATACAGCACCAGAACCACCATCAGCGCAGAAGTAAATCACCAGAACTACCATCATCAGTACATGAAGACATCAGCAGAACCGCCACCAGTACATGAATACATCACCAGAACAACATCAGTACATGAATAAATCCCCAGAAGCACCATTAGTACATGAATACATCACCAGAACCACCGTTAGTACATGAGTATGTGGCGGCATGAGGATTAGTGGGTGCTCTCATCCGCTGGCCTGGCTGTCTTTAGAAAGACTGCATGGACCAGGGCTCATCCAACTGAACGCCCGTGCTGCTTTCCTGTGGGAAGAATACTACTCAGACAATGCAGGGTGAGGGTAATACAGTGTGCCAATACTTTATTGAACCAACAACAGACAATAACAGTACAGTCCCAGCAAATACACAAGAGGGTGAAAATTAGAGTCTCACCCTTCCACTGGCTCGCTGGGTAATAGAACATCTGTGACTTTAGGGCTTCCAGGGCCAACTACTCCAACCAATAGCACCCTGCTTTTGGCGGGAACTCACAGAGAGGAGGAACCGGAAAGCTTAGGAAACTGACAGTCTGCTGAGGTATGTGGCCAGGTGACCTGATTGTCCTAACCTGGGTTCTCCAAACGTCTCCATGGGTTCAGGGATGGGCAGTGAATCAAATTCAGGCCATTATCCACAGGTTTGGGGGGAGATAGGAGAAGGTCATCTCTCATTGTTTGGGTGTTCAAATAACATGCAGATTTGTCCTTCAATGTTTGCAGAACAACAAGCTACAGGGACATACAATAGATAGTCAGCATTCAACAAATCAACAATCAATTCAAGAGTCAACGTTCAGGCTCATGAATAAAGACTTATGTCTCTTGACCTACTGAAAAATACGTCTGGCATAATTAAGAATAAATGCTGTGTCATCACATTCGTCCCCCTTCTAATTAGTCAGACGTGATAGGCTTCCAATCATCCTCCACTTGTCAGGGACAGTCCATCGGCATTTCTTTCAGCACAGACACGAATGTAAGAGGCTCCACCTGCATTAGAACAAAACTTTGTATCATCCAGTTTCCTCAAAGCATATTCCATGTCTTCCTTGCGAATAAACTCCACGATCCCCATTCCATCCTTGTGTATATCGGCATAGCAGACATCTCCAGTTTCTCTCATATGATCCTTCAGATCCTGCCAACTCCCTGATGGGGGAAGTCCTGAGACTAAGACTCTGTATTCAGTTCACCGGGAATGGGTCTGTTCCTCCTATGGGGTCCTCCATATCCTTCTTCTGGTCCCCAGCTTGACCTGGTAAACTCCACACATAATTGACGAGAACCAAACTGGTATCCATTGCGTCCACACACATGGTGTCCTCCGCATCTCATGGTTCCTAGAAGCTGATGAAGGCGAACGGTGTGGCAATGTCTCCCCCACGATTCTTCAGCTCGATGGTACAGATCCACCTGTGCCGATGGAACAACTCCAGCTCCTACTGCTTGAGGCTCTGGGTTCCAATGCGACCAACAAATCCTGAATTTGGGCTGCTTGGGACTGGGTATTTGATTCCAGACTGCCACTGGATCCTTGATTTGGCAGGCAGTCTCATTCCTCTTGGTCAAACTTTTAGTCCTGCACCACGTTCCGGCCATCCCAAAGGACCAATTCCTGAATCAGATCCGACCGAGTGTCGGTGGCCCTGTATTTGATCTGTTGAAGTTGGCTCAACTCCTGTAGTTGCCGTTTCCGGTTAAGGCTGTATATCCACTCCAGTTCTCTTCTCAAAGCCGAGCTTGTGGAGTTGGACATGGTAGCGTCACAAACCTGCTGTGTATGCCTCACCTATGGTCTGCTGGGACTGTCTATTTGCCTTCTTGGTTCTGGAACCCTTGGATGGTGCCTACAAACACCAGTCCCCAGCAGTATTCCACTGCTGTCACCAAGTGTGAAGACATGAGGGTCAGTGGGTGCTCTTGTCCGCTGGCCTGGCTGTCTTTAGAAAGACCGCACGGACCAGGGCTCATCCCACTGAACGCCCACACTCCTTCCCCGTGGGCAGAATACTACTCAGACCACACATGGTGAGGGTAACAGTGTGGCAAAACTTTATTGAACCACCAACAGACAATAACATATAGTATAGTCCCAGCAAATACACAAGAGAGTGCAAATTACAGAGTCTCACCCTTTTCACTGGCTTGCCGGGAAATGTGTCATCACCAAAAGCACTATCAGTACATGAATGCATTACCAGAACCCCATCAGTATATGAATACATCATGAGAACCACCATCAGTACATGAATACATCACCAAAAGCATCATCAGCACATGAATACATCACCAAAAGCACCATCAGCACATGAATGAATCACCAGAACTACCATCAGTACATAAATACATCACCAAGTTAAGTACAGTGATCAATTGCAATGTCACTCAGCCCCATATACAGTCATGGCCAAAAGTTTTGAGAATGACACCAAAATTATATTTTCACATGATCTGCTGGCCTCTGGTTTTTATTAGTGTTTTTCTGATGTTTATATCACATACAGAAATATAATTGCAATCATATTATGAGTACCAATAGGTTATATTGACAGTTAGAATGAGTTAATGCAGCAAGTAAATATTTGCAGTGTTGCCCCTTCTTCTTCAAGACCTCTGTAATTCTCCCTGGCATGCTCTCAATCAACTTTTGGACCAAATCCTGACTGATAGCAGTCCATTCTTGCATAATCAATGCTTGTATTTTGCCAGAATTTGTTGGTTTTTGTTTGTCCACCCGTCTCTTGATGATTGACCACAAGTTCTCAATGGGATTAAGATCTGGGGAGTTTCCAGGCCATGGACCCAAAATCTCTATGTTTTGTTCCATGAGCCATTTAGTTATCACCTTTGCTTTATGGCAAGGTGCTCCATCATGCTGGAAAAGGCATTGTTGGGCGCCAAACTGCTCTTGGACGGTTGGAGAAGTTGCTCTTGGAGGACATTCTGGTACCATTCTTTATTCATGGCTGTGTTTTTAGGCAAGACTGTGAGTGAGCCGATTCCCTTGGCTGAGAAGCAACCCCACACATGAATGGTTTCAGGATGCATTACAGTTGGCATGAGACAAGACTGGTGGTAGCACTCACCTCTTCTTCTCCGAACAAGCTGTTTTCCAGATGTCCCAAACAATCGAAAAGGGGATTCATCAGAGAAAATGACTTTGCCCCAGTCCTCAGCAGTCCACTCCCTGTACCTTTTGCAGAATATCAGTCGGTCCCTGATGTTTTTTCTGGAGAGAAGTGGCTTTTTTGCTGCCCTCCTTGAAACCAGCCCTTGCTCAAAGAGTCTCCGCCTCACAGTGCATGCAGAAGCACTCACACCAGCCTGCTGCCATTCCTGAGCAAGCTCGGCACTGCTGTAAGTCCGATCCCGCAGCTGAAACAGTTTTAAGATACGGTCCTGGCGCTTGCTGGTCTTTCTTGGGCGCCCTGAAGCCTTTTTGACAACAATGGAAGCTCTCTCCTTGAAGTTCTTGATGATGCGATAGATTGTTGACTGAGGTGCAATCTTTGTAGCTGCGATACTCTTCCCTGTTAGGCCATTTTTGTGCAGTGCAATGATGGCTGCACGTGTTTCTTTAGAGATAACCATGGTTAACTGAAGAGAAACAATGATACCAAGAACCAGCCTCCTTTTAAAGTGTCCAGTGATGTCATTCTTACTTAATCATGACTGATTGATCGCCAGCCCTGTCCTCATCAACACCCACACCTGTGTTAATGGATCAATCACTAAAACGATGTTAGCTGCTCCTTTTAAGGCAGGACTGCAATGATGTTGAAATGTGTTTTGGGGGTTAAAGTTCATTTTCTGGGCAAATATTGACTTTGCAAGTACAGTAATTGCTGTTAAGCTGATCACTCTTTGACATTCAGGAGTATATGCAAATTGCCATTACAAAAAATGAAGCAGTAAACTTTGGAAAAATTACTATTTGTCTCATTCTCAATACTTTTGGCCATGACTGTACAATTATATGGGTACTAGATGGTGGCCCGATTCGAACGCATCGGGTATTCTAGAATAGATATGCGGCCGACGGGGCGCAATTAGCAGAGCGGCGTTTAAATTTGGTGCCCAAATCGCTGATTGGTCGCGTTAGGCAACCGCGACCAATCAGCAAAGCGGTGTTTAAATTTGGCGGCAATATCGGTGATTGGTCGCGGGCGGCGGCCGCGACCAATCTGCGAACCGTGTTAGTGAGGACTGGAGAGCGTGTTTAAATTTGGCACCAAAATCGCTGATTAGTCGCGACCAATCAGCAGAGCGGTGTTTAAATTTGGCGCCAATACTGCTGATTGGTCGCGGCCGCCGACCGCGACCAATCAGCAGAGCGATACAGAGCGGGGTTTAAATTTGGCACCAAAATCGCTGATTGGTCGCCGACTTTGGGGCCAAATTTAAACCCCGCTCTGCATCGCTCTGCTGATTGGTCGCGGTCGCTGTCCTCGACCAATCAGCAGAGCGTTGTTTAAATTTGGCGCCAATCTCGCTGATTGGTCGCGGATGGCGGCCGCGACCAATCAGCAGAGCGGTGTTTAAATTTGGCGCCAAAATCGCTGATTGGTCGCGGGCGGCGGCCGCGACCAATCAGCGAACCTTGTTAGTGAGGAATGGAGAGCGTGTTTAAATTTGGCACCAAAATCGCTGATTAGTCGTGACCGCGACCAATCAGCAAAGAGGTGTTTAAATTTGGCGACAATACTGCTGATTGGTCGCGGACGGCGACCGCGACCAATCAGCAGAGCGATGCAGAGCGGTGTTTAAATTTGGCGCCAAAATCGCTGATTAGTCGCGGCTGACGGCCGCGACCAATCAGCAGAGCGTAGTTTAAATTTTGCGCCAATACTGCTGATTGATCTCTGCCAGCGACCGCGATCAATCAGAGCGTTGTTTAAATTTGGCGCCAATCTCACTGACTGGACACGTCTGGCGTCCGCGACCAATCAGCAGAGCGTTGTTTAAATTTGGCGCCAAGCTCGCTGATTGGACGCGGCTGGCGTCCGTGACCAATTAGCACAGTAGTGTTTAAATGTGGCGGCAAGATCGGTGATTGGTCGCAGCCGCTATTTAAATGTGGCGCCCAAATCGGTGATTGGTCGTGGGCAGCGGCCGCGACCAATCAGAAGAGCGGTGTTTAACTTTAGCGCCAAGATCACTGATTGGTCGCGTGCGGAGAGCACGACCAATCAGCGAATCGTATTGGTGAGGAGCGTGGAGCGGAATCGTTTTAGTGAGGACCGGGGAGCGCCGCTGCCTGTACCGCTACTTCCGCTGCGAGAAGCTGGGACATGAGCGACTGCTCGCAGCAGAAGTATACCGACCCGCAGCGCCGCTCCCCGGTCTTCCCTTCACACCCTAGCTGCTGATGTCCCCACAGTATCCGCATGGTGTTACAAAGGTCCGGGCATTTGTGTTAAAAATCGCTGATTGGTCGCTGGCGCTGCCCGCGACCAATCACCGATTTGGGCGCCAAATTTAAATATCGGCCGCGACCAATCACCGATCTTGGCTCCACATTTAAACACCGCTGTGCTGATTGGTCGCTGACGCTGGGCGCGACCAATCACCGATTTTGGCGCCACATTTAAATATCGGCCGCGACCAATCAGTGATCTTGGCGCTAAAGTTAAACACCGCTCTGCTGATTGGTCGCCGACGCTGGGCACGACCAATCACCGATTTTGGCGCCACATTTAAATAGCGGCCGCGACCAATCAGTACAGCGGTGTTTAAATGTGGAGCCAAGATCGGTGATTGGTCGCGGGCGATATTTAAATTTGGCGCCCAAATCGGTGATTGGTCGCGGGCACCGCCAGCGACCAATCAGCGATTTTTAACACAAATGTCCGGATCTTTGTAACACCATGCGGATACTGTGGGGACATCAGCGGCTAGGGTGTGAAGGGAGGACCGGGGAGCGGCGCTCCGGGTCGGGATACTTCTGCTGCGAGCGCCCGCTCATGTCCCGGGTTCTCGCAGCGGAAGTATACACACAGGCAGCGCCGCTGACATCCATGCGGCTAGGGTGTGAAGGGAGGACCGGGGAGCGGCGCTGACATCCAATTGGACGCGGCCGCTATTTAAATGTGCCGCACAAATCGGTGATTGGTCGCGGTCTTGGCCCGCGACCAATCACTGATCTTGCGGCTAAAGTTAACCACTACTGTGCTGATTGGTCGCGGCCGATATTTAAATTTGGCGCCCAAATCGGTGATTGGTCGCGGGCAGCGTCCGCGACCAATCAGCACAGCGGTATTTAACTTTTGCGCTAAGATCAGTGATTGGTCGGGTCCGAAGACCGCGACCAATCATCTAATCGTCTTGGTGAGGACCGGGGAGCGACGCTGCCTGTGCGACTACTTCCGCTGCGAGAACCCGGGACATGAGCGGGCGCTCGCAGCAGAAGTATCCCGACCCGCAGCGCCGCTCCCCGTTCCTCTCTTCCGCATGGAGGTCAGCGACGCCGGCGGTCCTTCCGCTGCTACCGGCCGGGACATGAGCGCCTCGCGCCGCTCATCTCCCGGCTGCATCTCCGTCCCGCAGATGGGTCCGGCGGTCGGGGTCCTTCTGCTGGCACCAGCCGGGAGATGAGCGCCTCGCGGCGCTCATCTCCCGGCTGCATCGCTGCTGAGCTCTGTCCCACAGATGAGCCGCTAACGGCCGCCATCTTTTTTCTGAAATCTCGCGGCGCTGATTGGCCGCTGCCGGACCAATGAGCGACGCGGGATTTCCTGGACAGACAGACAGGCAGACAGACAGACAGATGGGATAAAACAATTATATTGTAGATGTGCCCACGACGCAGATTTTAAGCAGAAATTTCCTGAGCTTTTTTTCCTCTCCCTGGCAGAAAAAATGCATACAGATTTTACATGCGTTTTTTCTGCCAGGGAGAGGAAAAAAAGCTCAGGAAATTTCTGCTTAAAATCTGCGTCGTGGGCACATCTACAATATAATTGTTTTATCCCATCTGTCTGTCTGTCTGCCTGTCTGTCTGTCCAGGAAATCCCGCGTCGCTCATTGGTCCGGCAGCGGCCAATCAGCGCCGCGAGATTTCAGAAAAAAGATGGCGGCCGTTAGCGGCTCATCTGTGGGACAGAGCTCAGCAGCGATGCAGACGGGAGCATTTTTAAGCGTTTTTACATGCGTTTTTTCAAGCGCTTTTCCAAGCGATTTTGAGCATCACTTGGAAAAGGGTTTGACAAGTTGGTCACACAATATAAATCCATGCAACTGGCATGGATTTATATTGTGTCACCGAGATTTCTGCTTAAAATACTGCACCTATCGTAAAATAAAAATAATTCTAAAGTAAAAAATAAAAACAAATATTCATAATCACCTCTCCGGCGGCATCCTCTCTCCTCGGCGGCCCGCGGTGTTCTGCCGGGACCTGCGGTAATGTCATTTAGTCAGCTGATGGTCACGCGACCATCACCTGACCGCTAACGTCAGCGGTCGCGTGACCATCAGCTGACTAAATTACGTCACTGCAGGTCCTGGCTGAGGAGAGCAGACCGGGAGCCGCCGGAGAGGTGATTATGAATATTTTTTTTATTTTTTACTTTATAATTCTTTTTTAACTTGCAGGTACCATGGTACACTTGGTTGGAGGAGAGTCTCCTCTTCTCCAGACCCGGGTACCATTCGCGCATTGAACCGAATAACATCCACATGTATACATGCGAATGTTAGCGGTTCAAAGCAAGTCAATGGCGGCGATTTCGCCGTGAAATCGTACAATAAATGGTTGTGCTGCGGATTTTTCCACAATGATAATCCGCAGCGGAAATTTCCGCAGCATGTGCACAGCACATGCGGATTATCATTGGGAAACATGGCAGACATCTTAACAAGCAATTTTAATGCGTTTCCGCGGCGGAAATACCGGAAACGCATTAAATCCGCATCGTGGGCACACAGCCTATCGCATGAACCTACAACTCCCAGTTTGTCCTTAACAATATGAGATACTATCTGTTGTTTCTGGTCATCATCAGACTTCAGACCACACTGGAACCAAAGTACTGATTAGATGCAGTTAGTATCATAAATGAATATTTATACCCAGTACCTTATAGGTGACATGTTCTCTGATTGGAGTCGTTCTCATCCCTTTCTGGTCCTGAAGCCATGATGACTTTTTAAATCCACAGATCGTCTCAGCAGATTTCCCTCTTCTCTGACCTTCTGCAGCAGATTCCCACCTGAATAAAAATATTTGTCCATGCTGTTCCCTTGTATAAATAATTTCTTCATACTGTGCCCCCTCCACAAAATATGTCCCCTATATTGTCCCTCTAATGGTACATTGCCTTCACACTGTCCACACTTATCAGCAATAATCGCCACACTGTCCACCTTTATGAGCAATAATCGCCACACTGTCCTCCTTATAAACCATAACAGACACATCACCCTGCTATGACCTATAACCACCACAATGACCTCATCAGCTATGGCCTGCACACTGTCCCTACATCACATTGCCTGTTTCCCCTCAAACTGTCCTTATCTCCACACTACTCCACACTGTCCCCTCCACATTGTCCCCATCTTCAGTGTCTGTCCCCTCCATACTGTGCCCCCTCTCACACTTTTACCACTCTGCATGTTGTCCCCCAAATATTGTGCCCTCACACTAACCTCCCCTCACCACAGTAAAAATTCCTTGTACAGTATCTTTGGCTTCACTATGGAGCACTTACCACATCCCACATCTTCATTATTTCTGCAGCACAGCAGTGACATCAGCAGCATTGGCACGGATATCTTCTCTGAAAGACGCACATACAATTGAGTGCAGAAAGGATGGAGCTGGTGTTTTTTGTACCTGAACTGGCTGTAAGTTTATCAGTTCAGAAAACCATTGAGAACCAGCCAAATCTCTCTCCTGGGGCATAAAAATGCCACTCTCTGAGAGACACCTCAGACTGCTGCTTGAGGCGAGTTGGCAGAAGCCATTGATACAGGTCTCCAAGAAAATTGCACCCCACTGAATAATACTTCATCCTCACATAGCATGACACCCAGGAAGCAGTATCATTGGTAATGTACACAGGAATAAGGGTTGTTACGGAGACCCTCTTTGTTTTAAGGAGAACTTTGGAATAGACAGCAAAGGGTCTTCACATTGCCAGTGAGATTCAAATTAAGATACTTCATCGATGAAGGAAGAGAGACAATACATATGACATGCATTGTCAGCAGGTAGAGTCTTCTCGTGTGGCAACAAAGACTCACCATAGTTATTAGCTAGACAGAACAGAACTTCATTGTTACATACAACTGAACAGAAAACCGAAATAGACTTATTAGTAACAAACACATTTCCCTTGGCCCAGCGTAAACCTTCTTGTCAAGGACTTCACAGGAAACAAGTATCTTAGTCAGACATTCCACAATGTAAAATCAGAAAACACTCAAGCAGACTTCAGACATAGCAAAAATATAAATTGTTTTTTTCTAAATTAAAAAGGGCTCCTTCTCAACGCCCTGTTGGTACAATGGCATAACTCACATTTCAACACATTACAGCACTTCACATAATAAATCCACAGTAACATACACACGTGGTCAAAATTGTTGGTACCCCTTGTTTAATGAAAGAAAATCCCACAATGGTCACAGAAATAACTTGAATCTGACAAAAGTAATAATAAATTAAAAATCTATGAAAATGGACAAATGAAAGTCAGACATTGCTTATCAACCCTGCTTCCACAAAATGTAAAAAAAAATGAAACTCATGAAATAGGCCTGGACAGAAATGATGGTACTCTTAACTTAATATTTTGTTGAACAAGCTTTTGAGGCAATCACTGCAATCAAACAATTCCTGTAACTGTCAATGAGACTTCTGCACCTCTCGACAGGTATTTTGGCCCACTCCTCATGAGCAAACTGCTCCAGTTGTCTCGTGTTTGAAGGTTGCCTTTTCCAGACGGCATGTTTCAGCTCTTTCCAAAGATGCTCAATAGGATTTAGGTCAGGGCTCATAGAAGGCCACTTCAGAATAGTCCAATGTTTTCCTCTTAGCCATTCTTGGGTGTTTTTAGCTGTGTGTTTGGGGTCATTATCCTGTTGCAAGACCCATGACCTGCGACTGAGACCAAGCTTTCTGACACTGGGCAGAATATTTCTCTCTAGAATCCCTTGATAGTCTTGAGATTTCATTGTACCCTGCACAGATTCAAGACACCCTGTGCCAGATGCAGCAAAGCAGCCCCAGAACATAACAAAGCATCCTCCATGTTTCACAGTAGGGACAGTGTTCTTTTCTTGATATGCTTCATTTTTCCATCTGTGAACATAGAGCTGATGTGCCTTGCCAAAAACTTCCATTTTTGTCTCATCTGTGAATACGACATTCTCCCAGAAGCTTTGTGGCTTGTCAACAGGTAGTTTGACAAATTCCAGTCTGGCTTTTTTATGATTTTTTTTCAACAATGGTGTTCTCCTTGGTCATCTCCCATGAAGTCCACTTTGGATCAAACAATTACGGATGGTGCGATCTGACACTGATGTTCCTTGAGCTTGAAGTTCACCTTTACTCTCTTTAGAAGTTATCCTGGGCTCTTTTGTTACCATTCGTATTATCTGTCTCTTTGATTTGTCATCAGTTTTCCTCCTGCGGCCATGTCCAGGGAGGTTGGCTACAGTCCCATGGATCTTACATTTCTGAATAATATGTGCAACTGTAGTCACAGCAACATCAAGCCGCTTGGAGATGGTCTTATAACCTTTACCTTTAACATACTTGTCTATAATTTTCTTTCTAATCTCCTGAGACAACTCTTTCCTTTGCTTCCTCTGGTCCATGTTGAGTGTGGTACACACCATGTCACCAAACAGCACAGTGAGTATCTGTAGCCCTATATACAGGCCCACTGACTAATTACCAGATTGTAGACACCTGTGATGCTAATTAGTGGACACAACTTGATTTAAAATGTCCCTTTTGTCACATTATTTTCAGGGGTACCATCATTTCTGTCCTGGCCTATTTCATGAGTTTCATTTTTTTTAAAATTCTGTGGAAGCAGGGATGAAAAGCAATGTCTGACTTTCATTTGTTCATTTTCATAGATTTTTAATTTATTATTACTTTTGTCAGATTCAAGTTATTTCTGTGACCATTGTGGATTTTTCTTTCATTAAACGAGGGGTACCAACAATTTTGACCACGTGTGTATTTCTAAGTGATACGTTTTATTTGGCAAAGTATTTCAACTTGTAAGAGGGTAATTATGGTGCTTGCTTACAGATCATCCCCCATAAAAATCAATTATTACCCAATGCCAGACTCAAACACCTGTAAGTGATAACCAATCTGTTTTATCAGGCTTATGTTGTGAAGTTCTGGAACATTTTTCACAGTCTCCTATTTCAGGGTCAGTAGACTTGTATTTGCTGACCAGCTGTTTTTTATTCCAAGAGTACTCAGCTTTCACGTTCCTTGTGTCTGAGACCTGAAATTCGTTGTGCTCCTTTATGATTATTATGGGAAGATTTATAGAATTGTCCATTTGCAATAATTTTGCATTATAGTGAATGGAGGGACGAAGAATTGTGTGGCCTTTTAACAATGTTCGGTGTGTCCTCTCCAATGGTGCCCTGTACTTGAGATAGATGCAAGTCCCATTGGTGGACCCCACATCTACTATACATTTATGGCATATCCTGTTTTTTATCATTTCTAAGTACATTGCAAAACATTATTATAGATGTCCCCAAATAATTTTTCGTTATAGGGGTTTTCCATGTCATAAAATAAAGGTATATTATTAATATATGCTATTGCTTTATAATTGTGGACCCCTAGTATCCTCACTGATCCTAGAAATGAAGTGAATGCAAGCCCTGGTGTAATGCTGCATATCCTTCTAAATGCAACAAGGCCATTCACTTAAAGGGAACACACTAATTCATCATGACTGTTTCCCCCTTTATTCTCAACATCGGTGCAGATCCTAGCTATATGCCTTCATTCAATATCGGACTGAGGTGCAAAGGGCCCACAGGCAGTATTGACTCTTAGGGCCCATACTACAGCAATATGCGTATAACTTATAGGCATTATTCTCATTAGAGTGGAGTATTGAGTGTAACAGGCAGCTCCTTCACACCTACTGTGCTCATACCATAACGTTGATCTACAATTATAGTGGTTTGCATTAAAGGAGTGCTTGGTGAAAACAAGTGATTACCTATCTGCAGGATAGGCGATAACTTATTGATCAGAGAGGAGATCAGAAGAATGAGGAACTTTTATCTCCAACAGGACACTTTTATACTTGTTTCCAAATGGAATGGCAGGTCATATGTCTGACAACCAATGCATTAATCCTCTATGGGGCTGCCAGAAAAAGCCAAGTGCAGTGCTCGGGAGCCACACAGGAAATGATTAGAGCGGTGGTCGAACATGCCATCCAATTCTAACAGGGATACATTTCTCCATTCTGTCGATCAACGCAGGTCCCAGCAGTCTGTCCCACCAATAAATAAGTACAAGTAATACAGTGATTACCAGGGATATTATAAACAGGAGCTCTGTATAGAGTATATAATGTATAGTGTACAGTTAATACAGTGATCACCAGTGACATTATACACAGGAACTCTGTAGTATGAAGTGTACAGGTAATCAATTGATCACTGGTTACATTATCGACAGGAGCTCTGTATATAGTGTCAGTGTACAGGTAATGCAGGGATCACATGGATATTAAACATAGGAGCTCTGTAGATAGTGTAGGTGTTGAGGTAACACAGTGACCACTAGTGACATACACTGGCGCTCTGTAGATAGTATATAGTGTAAGTGTACAAGTAAATTCAGTGATACTTCAAATTGCAGTCATTCATCTTCACTTTTCTTCTTCATCTGGCGCAGAATTCTTTTAGTCATGACTCATTTTTGTAGAAGGAAGCACACAGACAACTATGGCTGATTGCTTCTACATTACCTTCCCTACTTTTTCCCCCACTGCTACACAGCACCAGATGAAATAGAAAAGTGCCATATTGCCACTCTGGAGCCCTTCACAGTATACAGTCCCCAAAAATAATATATTTTACAGCAGTGATGTCCTTTGTGACCCTCTCACAGAAGAAATGTCCCCCTGTAGCCCAAATATAGTGTTAATGCATATGTCTCCTCTTTTGGGCACATTGTATGCACTTGATATTGCTTTCCAACTGATTTAAATGATCTATTAATGAACTGAATTACTAACGATGCCATGATTTTGCAGGAAATAGTAGAAAAAAAAGGACATGACCAAAAAGGCACATGTAAATATTTCCTTATAAAATCAATGTGTTTGTGACAAGCAGTATTCTGCCGTATGCTGCTGTCCGACTGCACTTATTGGTTTTCAACTCATCTGAAATAATAATAATAATAGTTTTTATTTTTATAGCGCCAACATATTCCGCAGCACTTTACAAATTTTATGGGGGACTTATACAGACAATACAGAATAAACATATCTCATATCGAAAGGAGTGAGGGCCCTGCTCGCAAGCTTACAGTCTATGAGGAAATGGGGGAGACACAAAAGGTAAAAAGTACATATATTGTATAATGCAGCCTTGATATTCTAAATAGGATAAATACTAATACATGGACTGGTCGCCTGCCAGTATGTGTACAGTCCTGACCGAGGTTATTATGTGCATGGTTGGTATGAACCTGAAGTTGAAGAAGATTTTAATATGGGGGAAAACTGGGACGGACAGAGTGTGTTTAGGCGATACGCCAGTCTAAAGAAATGTGTTTTTATGGTTCGCTTGAAACTGTGGGTATTGGGAATTAATCGAACTGTCCTGGGTAGTGCATTCCAAAGAATTGGCGCAGCACGCGAGAAATCTTGGAGACGAGAGTGGGAAGTTCGGATTATGGAGGATTTTAGTTTTAAGTAATTTACAGAATGGAGGGCACGTGTAGGGTGGTAGACTGAGACAAGAGAGGAGATGTAGGGGGGTACTGAAGCATGGAGCGCTTTGTGGGTAAGCGTGATAAGTTTAAATTGAACTCTATATTGGATGGGCAACCAATGCAATGACTGGTACAGGGAAGAGGCATTGGTGTAGCGGTTGGCGAGGAATATGATCCTGGCTGCTGCGTTAAGGACGGATTGGAGAGGGGAGAGTTTAGTAAGAGTGAGACCGATTAGTAGAGCGTTGCAATAGTCAAGACGAGAATGAATAAGAGCTACAGTAAGAGTTTTTTCGGAGTCAAAGGTGAGAAAAGTCCTGATTCTTGAGATGTTTTTGAGGTGTAGATGACATGAACGAGCGAGTGATTTGATGTGAGGAGTGAAGGAAAGATCTGAATCAAAAATGACCCCAAGACAGCGGGCTTGTTGCTGGGGAGTAATGGTTGAGCCACAAACAGAAATGGCAATATCGGGCACAGGTAGGTTAGTGGAGGGAGGAAAGACGAGTAGTTCAGTTTTTGACAGATTCAGTTTTAGGTAGAGGGAGGACATAATGTTAGACACAGCAGAAAGACAATCACTGGTCTTTTGTAGTAATGCAGGGGTGATGTCCGGAGCAGAGGTGTATAATTGGGTGTCATCAGCATAGAGATGGTACTGAAAACCGAATCTGCTGATTGTTTGTCCAATAGGAGTGGTGCATAAGGAGAAAAGAAGGGGGCCTAGGACTGATCTTTGAGGAACCCCGACAGTAAGGGGAAGTAGGGAGGAGGAGGAGCCGGCAAAAGACACCGAGAAGGAGCGGTCAGAGAGATAGGAGGAGAACCAGGAGAGAACAGTGTCCTTGAGGCCAATAGTGCGGAGCATAGTGAGGAGGAGCTGGTGATCCACAGTGTCGAATGCTGCAGAGAGATCCAGGAGAATCAGCAGGGAGCAGTGACCATTAGATTTAGCTGTTAGTAAATCATTAGAGACTTTAGTGAGGGCAGTTTCAGTAGAATGTAAAGAGCGGAAACCAGATTGTAAAGGGTCAAGAAGAGAGTTGTCTGAGAGATAGCGGATGAGACGGGAGTGGACCAGGCGTTCCAGGAGTTTAGAGATAAAGGGAAGATTGGAAACAGGTCTGTATTTGGCCGTGCAGTTCTGGTCAAGGGATGGTTTTTTAAGTAATGGTTGTATGCTGACATGTTTAAAAGAAGAGGGAAAGATACCAGATGAGAGGGAAAGGTTGAAAATTTTATTTAGGTGAGTGGTGACAGCTGGAGCAAGGGACTGAAGGAGATGTGAGGGAATAGGGTCACTGGTGCAGGTGGTAGGGCAAGAAGATGCAAGGAGCCTGATCACTTCATCTTCCGTGACTGGTTCGAAGTCAGAAAGTGAGCTGGATACTATGTGGCGGGGGAGAGCATGCATAACATTTGGGGATTAGGAGAAAATTTCCTGTCGGATATGGTCTATTTTTTCTTTGAAATAATTGGCCAGATCGTCAGCGCTGAGGTCGGTGGTCGGGGCCTGTGTTGTTTGATTGAGGAGAGAATGAAACGTGTCAAAGAGTCGTTTAGGATTATTGGAAAGTGGGATGATGAGGTTGTTAAAGTAGGTTTGTTTGGAGAGGTGAAGCGCAGAGTTATATGTTTTCAGCATAAATTTATAATGGAGGAAATCTTCGGGCAGATTTGATTTTCTCCACAGCCATTCAGCGCACCTGGAGCACCGCTAGAGAAGACGTGTTTGAGGCGTGTGCCAGGGTTGTCGCCGTCTATGCCGAATTGTTCTTTGTGTAGGAGGTGCGGCTTCATCCAGGGCGCATAGCATTATTTTGTTATAATGCTTCAATGCAGAGTTGGGACATGAGAGGGAGGAGATTGGGACCAATGATGATTGCAACCTTTTTATAAATTTCTGGGTGTTAATGGCGCGTAAATTTCTATAAGTGTGGACGGTGGGAGTGTCTTGAGTAGAGTCACAGTTCTTGACAGAGAATGAAAGAAGATTATGGTCAGAGAGTGGAAGGGGAGAGTTAGTAAAGTCATGTACTGAGCAAAGCTGGGAGAAGATCAGGTCCAATGTGTTCCCGTCTTCATGTGTAGGAGAATTAGCAAGCTGTGAAAGGCCGAAGGAGGAGGTTAGTGATAAAAGATGCGTGGCAGGTGGGGAAAGAGAATTGCCAATTGGGATGTTAAAATCTCCCATCATTATCGTGGGGATGTCGCAGGATAGAAAATTTGGAAGCCAGGCAGAAAAGTGATCCAGGAATTGACGGGGGGGACCTGGAGGGCGATAGACAACCACCACTTGCAGGGAGAAGTGGAATAACCTGAAGTTCTTTGACACAGCCAAAACTGGGTCAATGAACTTGTTTTGTTATCTTTTTTGGGCAGTCAACTAAACATCTTCCTCAGAATAATAAAAAGTTAAAACTCTGCATATCATATCATTGCAAGATGTGCAACAGTAACACATTCACCTATAAATAATAACTAGTTCATTACAAGCATTGGCAGAGATAACTAGAAAAAAAAGAACACAATCAGAAATGATATAGTATCATTGTAAATGCCGCAGTAAAACTAAATCAGTGATAACTGTAGACCAGGTAAGATTATAACTTCAAATATCCACACATATAACCTAAAACACATTATCAGAGCTGCTTGAAATACAAGTATTAAGATATGGAATATGTGCCACTTTATACTGATATATTGTACACAAGTGTCTAACACAAGTCAACTGTGTGTGATAACTGATTAGACCAGCTGTACACTAAAAAAGGCCTCATAACTGGCGGAAAAATGGAGATAAGTTCATCTATGTTATTCTGTATATGTAGTATGATCTAAATACGTTAAAAATGAATCATAACTGGTAATAAAAACAGATCTGATCACTGCCACAAAAAGTCAGTGGTCAAATTCAGACATTGTTAGAGCAAAATAAATACCCGATTGAATAAAGTCATAGGGCCCGATTCATTATTGCATATGCACTTTTCTTGTCTAATTTTTGGTGTTTTTACTGTCAGATTCTGTATAAATCTGACAGCTAAATATTAAAACGTTACATTAAATATGGTGTTGAGTCTTGGGGCTCATGCACATGGCCGTATTTTCAGTCTGAGTGCGATCCGACAAAACATCGGATCGCACTTGGACCAATGTTAGTCTATGGGTGCGTGCACATGTCCGATTTTTCCCTTGGACAGAGTCCCGAGTTTGATCCAATATTCGGATTGCACTCTGCAATTCAAGTCAACGAGCCTGTGAAAACCATCAGACTACACTTGGATGACATCTGAGTGCAGTCCTATTTCCGCGCACTCACACAATGGAGAAGATGGAGACATTTTTTTGTCCATCTTCTCTTTACAGTGTGCTATGGTTCTCTCATCCAAGAGAATCACACTAAGCTGACGCTCTGATCAAACTTTGGTCAGAATGTGATTTGCATAATCGACCTGATTAAAAAAATCTATGGCCATATGCCCCTGCTCTTAGAAAAATTCAACTACCTTACTACAGTATATGGAGCACATTAAATGCACTTTGTTATGCCTTAATTATGTATTTTATGAATTTATCTAAATATAAATGTGTTGATAAACTGTTTGAAAGAATATTTTCAGTAAAACCGGCTACATTGAACATGTATGGCCGGTTTAAAGAACTATAATGGTCAATATGGACTAAAATGTGTATGTTTGTGTCTGTGATTTTAACTACGGTATGTTTTATTTATGTTTCTTTTTTGTTTGTTTGTTTTAGTTGTTTTTATAATTACATATATCTTAACCCCTTTACCCCCGAGGGTGGTTTGCACGTTAATGACCAGGCCAATTTTTACAATTCTGACCACTGTCACTTTATGAAGTAATTACTCTGGAACGCTTCAACGGATCCCCCTGATTCTGAGATTGTTTTTTCGTGACATATTGTACTTCATGATTGTGGTAAAATTTCTTCGATATCACTTGCGTTTATTTGTGAAAAAAACGGAAATTTGGCGAAAATTGTGAAAATTTTGCCATTTTCAAAATTTGAATTTTTACGCCCTTAAATCAGAGAGATATGTCACACAAAATAGTTAATAAATAACATTTCCCACATGTCTACTTTACATCAGCACAATTTTGGAACCAAATTTTTTTTTGTTAGGGAGCTATAAGGGTTAAAAGTTGACCAGCGATTTCTCATTTTTCCAACAAAATTTACAAAACCATTTTTTTAGAGACCACATCACATTTGAAGTCACTTTGAGAGGTCTTTATGACAGAAAATACCCAAAAGTGACACCATTCTAAAAACTGCACCCCTCAAGGTGCTCAAAACCACATTAAAGAACTGTATTAACCCTTCAGGTGCTTCACAGGAATTTTTGGAATGTGGAAGAAAAAAATGAACATTTAACTATTTTCACAAAAATTTTACTTTAGACCCAATTTTTTTTATTTTTGCAGGGGTAACAAGAAAAAATGGACCACAAAATTTCTTGTGCAATTTCCCCTGGGCACGCAGATACCAGATATGTGGGGAAAAACCACTGTTTGGGCGCACGGCAGGGCTCGGAAGGGAAGGAGCGCCATTTGACTTTTTGATTGTAAAATTTGCTTGAATAATTAGGGACACCATGTTGTGTTTGGAGAGCCCCTGTGTGCCTAAACATTGGAGCTCTCCCACAAGTGACCCCATTTTGGAAACTAGACCCCCAAAGGCACCTATCTAGATGCATAGTGAGCACTTGGAACCCCCAGGTGCTTCACAAATTGATTCGTAAAAATGAAAAAGTGGAAAAAAAAACACTTTTTTATTTTTACGGATTAATTTGTGAAGCACCTGGGGGTTCCAAGTGCTCACTATGCATCTAGAAAGGTGCCTTTGGGGGTCTAGTTTACAAAATGGGGTCACTTGTGGGGGAGCTCCAATGTTTAGGCACACAGGGGCTCTCCAAACGCAACATGGTGTCCGCTAACAATTTGAGCCGATTTATCATTCGCCCTGTCACCTGTGTTCAGGTACTCTGATTGGAGCGATCTTTCCATCAGAGCTGGCTGGGGCAGCTGACATCACAGGGGGTCATGGGGAGGTGACAGGCAGGTCACTAGCCGGTCACCGCCCGGTGATCGCCCTGTTACCGCGCGGTCCCGCTGTGATCGGTGCGATCGATTTGATCGGCGATCTCACCGATCCTAGCAGTTTGGGGAGAGGGCTGGGGTTACTAGGCAACAGCCTAGGATCGGTGCTCATAGGAGCACCGATCCTAGGCTGCACATCACTGTTTCCGGCAATCTGATTGCCGGAAACAGTGAGAAATGCTGTGATTGGCTGATCAGAATTGAACAGCCAATCACAGCGATCGTGGGTGTGAAGGGGCGGCGACTCCCCCCGAGATGCCGGCGCCATCTACCCTAAGGTAAGATGGCACCGGAATTTTAACGCTATCACCGCGACTTCGGTCGCGGTGCCGCATTAAAGATAGGGCGTATTAATACGTATCTGGTCCATAAGGCCCAGGGCACAGATACGTACTAATACGCCCTATGTCATAAAGGGGTTAAAATATGAGTCCTAAACATTCAAATAGTATAAGAAGTCCACAAGGAAAAACATCACAATTGCACCATAAGTTGCACGTGATGCATTGAGAAAGAAATGGAAAAAAACGCTTAATGTGATCAAACAACACAAAAATACTCCAAAGATGCTTTGCATGAAGCACATTAAATAATGCATTTCAAACTTTAAAGTAACATCTGGCATCATAAAGACAATGATTAAATATAAACATAACTGTCCAAAAAAAACACCTAACTACTAGGAGGGCAACACTTCAAATTCATGAATACTGTAGCATCGGCATCTCTGCCCCCTGCTAGGCAGAGACGCCGTCCCTCTCACCTTCCTGTTCAGCGCACGGCGTCCTCCAGCGCTCCTTCCCTCGCTGCTGCATACTCACCTCTGCTTCAGCCCTCAGGTCCCGTTGCCAGCCTGACTACCAGTCCTGTCTGCCTGATTAACTTCTCTTCAGCCCGACAGTCTGTCTCCTGCATCCGCCAGTCTGTCTATGGGCAAGTCCACCTGCGGACCAGGAAGCACCTGCCAGTTACCTGCCTGCTACCTGCCGTACCTGCTAGCCCGCTCACCTGGGAGCGCTCACCTGCTACCCACCTGCTAGCCTACCTGGAGGCTCCGCCGTCACTTGCTGTGACCACCTGCATGCCAGCCAAGAGACTCTTACCTGTTCTGCCGTCACTTCCCGTGACCATCTGCCTGCCAGCCAAGAGACTCTTACCCGCTCAGCCGTCACTTGCCGTGACCACCTGCCTGCCAGCCAAGAGACTCTTACCTGCTCTTCCGTCACTTCCCGTGACCACCGATCAAGAGGAGGAGCCTACGCACATCATTGACCCCTCCAAGGTGATGAATGTGGCCCCCTTGGATCTGACTCGTCTTCCACCCGGTAAGACGTTTGTAGCAGTACCAGATCGGGAGAGGGTTCTTCGCTTGGGACATTCTTCTAAACTAGCTGGCCATGCTGGCCAAAAGAAGACCTTCCAGCTCATTACCCGGCATTACTGGTGGCCTACCCTGCGTAAGGACGTTGTAGACTTCGTCGCGGCCTGTTCATCCTGTGCCCGTACCAAAGTTCCTAGACATCTACCAGCTGGCCATCTCCTGCCCCTTCCCGTACCTGCTGCTCCATGGCAGCACATTGCTATGGACTTTATCACCGATCTTTCTGTTTCTGCCGGTTGTACAGTCATTTGGGTGGTCGCTGACCGCTTTTCTAAGATGGCCCACTTCATTCCCCTGCCTGGTCTCCCATCTGCACCCGAGCTGGCTAAAGACTTTATCCGCCACATCTTCCGTCTCCATGGCCTACCCCTCCACATCGTGTCGGATCGTGGGGTTCAGTTCACCTCACGCTTCTGGAGAGCCACATGTAAGCTGCTAGACGTCACCCTGGATTTCTCCTCCGCTTACCACCCACAGTCCAATGGTCAAGTGGAGCGGATCAATCAGATCCTTACCAACTACCTCCGGTACTTCGTTAATGCCCACCATTCTGATTGGGTGGATCTCCTACCATGGGCCGAATTCTCTTATAATAACCATGAGAGCGAATCCTCTTCCAAGTCCCCGTTCTTTATAGTCGGTGGCCAACATCCCCGGATTCCAGTTCCCGTCTCCGCTTCTGTGGACAACCCTGCCGCGGAGTCTCTTGTCAGCGAATTTTCTACTATTTGGGAGAGTACCAGGTCCGCTCTTCTTCAGTCCTCCGAGCGGATGAAGAGATATGCTGATAAGAGACGTCTGGATCCGCCTCAATTACGTCCGGGAGACAAGGTTTGTCTCTCTTCCAAACATGTGCTGCTCAAAGTACCCTCCTACAAGTTGGGTCCTCGATTCATCGGACCCTTCGAAGTCCTCAGGCAAATTAACCCAGTGGCCTACAAATTAAAACTTCCGGCCACCCTACGCATTTCCAACTCCTTCCACGTATCCCTCCTCAAACCCGTTGTCCTTAACACTTTTTCCGACAATCCAGGTACTCCTCCTACTCCGGTTTCTGCTGAGGATGTCTTTGAAGTGGAGAGTATCCTGGCCACCAAGAGGGTAAGAGGGAGAACCTTTTTTCTGGTGGATTGGAAGGGGTTTGGTCCTGAGGAAAGAAGTTGGGAACCCAGGGAGAACATCAACGCTCCGCTTCTCCTTGAGAAATTTCTCTCTGGCCTAAAAAAGGGGGGGCCTAAAGGGGGGGGGTACTGTAGCATCGGCGTCTCTGCCCCCTGCTAGGCAGAGACGCCTTCCCTCTCACCTTCCTGTTCAACGCACGGCGTCCTCCAGCGCTCTTTCCCTCGCTGCTGCCGGCGCGCGCTCCTTCCCGGGCACTGTGCTTAGGGCGCGCGTGCTCCCCCTCTCTTAAAGGGACCGCGCGCGCCGTCCTAAGGAGTCCCCGGCCAATAGCCGGAGGACTTCCCATATATAAGGCACCTCCTCCAAAATGGAGGTGCCCGAGCAAAGTTGTTGCAAAGCATACTCACCTCTGCTTCAGCCCTCAGGTCCCGTTGCCAGCCTGACTACCAGTCCTGTCTGCCTGATTGTCTTCTCTTCAGCCCGACAGTCTGTCTCCTGCATCCGCCAGTCTGTCTATGGGCAAGTCCACCTGCAGACCAGGAAGCACCTGCCAGTTACCTGCCTGCTACCTGCCGTACCTGCTAGCCCGCTCACCTGGGAGTGCTCACCTGCTACCCGCCTGCTAGCCTACCTGGAGGCTCCGCCGTCACTTGCCGTGACCACCTGCCTGCCAGCCAAGAGACTCTTACCCGCTCAGCCGTCACTTGCCGTGACCACCTGCCTGCCAGCCAAGAGACTCTTACCTGCTCTTCCGTCACTTCCCGTGACCACCCGCCTACTCATCCAGAGACTGCTACCTACCTGTTGTGTCCACCCGCTACTCCGGTCAGTCCCAGCTATCTGACCCGTGGGAGCCACCTGCTCTATTACAAGGTCGTCCCCAGAATAGCACCTGCCCCTCGGGGTCCCTCCTTGTTCCAAGGCACAGAGGTTCCACCACCCGGCCCCGTTACAAATACATACTGACTCTAGAAAATAATCTAGGGTCAAGAAGTGTATAATGCGATATATTATTAAAAAATATATCTCTTTATTGACATTAATAGAAAAATTACTTAAATTCATGAAGTGTAACTTGCCTGATGCCAGCCCAAGAGGAGACGCAGCAATTAAAGTAAATATAAGACTTCATAAACAATGACATAAATCCTTTCAAGTGTACTAGGATCCACACTGCCTGAACCTGCACCAGTGTCCATCCTGTCAAGTGTTTCAGGATCTGCACTGCCTGATCCTGCACCAGTGTCCGTCCTGTCAAGTGTTCCAGGATCCGCACTGCCTAAATCTGCACCAGTGTCCATCCTGTGAAGTGTTCCAGGATCCGCATTGCCTGAACCTGCACCAGTATCCGTCCTGTCAAGTGTTTCAGCATCCGCACTGCCTGAACCTGCACCAGTATCTGTCCTGCCTGAACCTGCACCAGTATCCATCCTGTCAAGTGTTCCAGGATATGCACTGCCTGAACTTGCACCAGTGTCCGTCCTGTCAAGTGTTCCAGGATCCGCACTGCCTAAACCTGCACCAGTGTCCGTCCTGTCAAGTGTTACAGGATACGCACTGCCTGAACCTGAACCAGTGTCCATCCTGTCAAATGTTCCAGGATGCGCACTGCCAGAGCCTGCACCAATATCCGTCCTGTCAAGTGTTCCAGGATATGCACTGCCTGAACCTGCACCAGTGTTCGTCCTGTCAAGTGTTTCAGGATCCGCACTGTCTGAACCTGCACCAGTGTTCGTCCTGTCAAGTGTTCTATGATCTGCACTGTCTGAACCTGCACCAGTGTTCGTTCTGTCAAGTGTTCTATGATCTGCACTGTCTGAACCTGCACCAGTGTTCGTCCTGTCGACTGTTCTACAATCTGCACTGTCTGAACCTGCATAAATATCTGATCCTGTCTTGGACTCCGAGATCGTGTCTGCGATCCTGACCCTTGGAGTCAGCTGCCGCAGTACCAGGGACTGCCTTTGGAGTGATACCTGGTGGTTGCTTAGCCACGCCCCTCCAAAGGTAAGCCCAGACCGTGGCACAGTGGGTCCATGTGTTATGGTCTGCAACTAAGAACTAAGGAATAGGAGGGAAAAGCTGTCCCTGCACTGAGACTCTGCTGAAACCCTACGCTGGGATGGGTGCCCTATTCCTTATGAATAGCCCCACTGACGATCCTGCACTGAACTCAAAAGAAGACCTGAAGGAAGGGGAAAGGGTGTCCCTAAAAGATCTAAGGACTGGGAGCAAAAACAGGTGACCTCCTAAAGGATAAGTTAGTTGCAGAAACGAAGAAAAAAGGAAACAAAACTGGTGGAACAAGAAGTCCCAGGATACCAATTGTACTAAGCACAAAGAACTAACAAGGCAACTTAGCCAGAGCACAAGCGTAACAACACTGATGTCCAGCGAGGAATGGGAGACAGGTACTGAGTAATAAAGAGTGAGGAGGTCACGTGACCAAGACAACCAGCACCAGAGGAAAAGACTAGAAGCCAGCAAACCATAAAAAGATGGCCGAAAAGTAAAACTACATAGATTCTAACACCATGATTCACGTGCGTGACAAAGTGTCTAGAGCCCCGATATGAAGTTTAGAAGTAGATGCCAGAGTGAGTCTAATAATGGCAGTATATATGGTAAACAGTTACCTAAATTAAGAGTGCTGGTGACATCTACAAATGAATAAGTGGTGCGTCCACCATATATACTGCCATTGTCAGACTCACCTCTGGCATCTACTTCTAAACTACGTATCAAGGCTCTAGACCCTTGACATATACTTGAACCTTGCACTTGCACTTTAATCTTCACATAGCCACACCACACATCCAAGTCTCTTTCAGCTAGTTATTGTGTTGCATGTATTGCTACCCTATAACAACTTCCAGACCCTGGCCATATATATATTGAAATTGTACACTAGTATTCTGATTTCAATTAGGTTCTGGAAGCACGTTTGCATTGAGGCTATCTAGAGGTATTTTATTTTATGCAGTATCCACTGGTTTTTATTTATCTTTTAGTTGCTACTAGATACATACATTGATAACTCTATACTTGTATCTTGATTCCATAAAATCTTGGGATTCATACTTGCGTTGTGACTATTTAGACATGTATTGTGTAGTATTTATGTCATTGTCTCTGAAGCCTTATATTTACTTTGATTGCAGTGTTTCCTCTTGTGCATGAGGCACCTTACATTTTATGAATTTATGTAATTTTTCTATTAATGTCAATAAAGAGATATATTTTTTAATACAATATCGCATTATACACTTCTTGACCCTAGATTATTTTCTAGAGTCAGTATGTATTAATGATTAAATACAGTGGTAAAAATAGTAAATAACGCTCAAAACCATAAAGTAAAGGGGCATATATTGCTAGTTACTACATCTGTTGGTATTCATTTGATCTGACACCATAACCTGGAGGTCACTGACACAGCCAAAACTGTGTCAATGAACTAAGGAACTGCCCCTTGTGTTGTTATCTTTATTCCATAGATACATTATTACTGTAATTTACAACTTTTGTACCATTTTATCAATTTATGTTTGATAATTAAAGGTGAACACAGGTCAAATACAATCAATCAGATGTAAATCATTGCATATTGTACTTTTTAAAGAGGTTTTCTAGTATGAAGTTTTCACCAATCCACAGTATATAGATAATAACTATCAGAATTGGGAACTTCTGTCCCCTATCTAGTAGAGCCGAGAACGCACATGTAAGTTTCTCACCTGTCTTCTGCAGTCCCATAGAGCAGAGGTCCCCAACCGCCGGTCCGCGGACCAGGACCGGGCCGTTGGGGTTTTTCAGCCGGTCCGCGGCACCGCCACAGACAATCACTAAACATTGACAGTGTGCTCTGGTCTGCGGTGGCTCAGAGCACACTGTGTGGGGTGGATGCTGCCCGCTGTTCTAGACTCCCGCAGGGTAGACCTGTAGAGGACCTGTGATGACATCAAGGTACATAACTGTGATGTCACCACAGGTCCTGAAGCAGGATGAAGCAGGGGCGGAACTACCGCCAGTGCAGCCGGTTCATTGAACGGGGGCCCCGAGGGAGAGGGGGCCCCTCCAGCCTCCAGCAGGGCCGCCATCAGGGCATGACTGCCCTGACTCCAGTATGGGGCCCGGCCGGTAGGAGCCCCATCGGAGCCCCCCTCTTGTGTGTCTCTCTCCTCATGGGGCCCCCGGCCCCATGCAAAGCGCCGGGTCCAGGACATCTCATAATTCCTCTGACTTCCGGTCATGTGACGGCGCCAGGAGAACCTGGTGTCAGCGATTTGGACGAGCGCCAGGATTCTGCAGGGATCGCATGGGGGTAAGTATAACAAGTTTTATTTTTTTTTAAATACAATTAACTAGGAGTGGGGGGAATGGAAGATGCACATGGGGGGAGGGGAGAGATGAGAGATGCACATGGGGGGGAGGGGAGAGATGAGAGATGCACATGAGGGGGAGGGGAGAGATGAGAGATGCACATGGGGGGGAGAGGAGAGATGAGAGATGCACATGGGGGGGAGGGGAGAGATGAGAGATGCACATGGGGGAGGGGAGAGATGAGAGATGCACATGGGGGAGGGGAGAGATGAGAGATGCACATGGGGGAGGGGAGAGATGAGAGATGCACATGGGGGAGGGGAGAGATGAGAGATGCACATGGGGGGGAGGGGAGAGATGAGAGATGCACATGGGGGGAGGGGAGAGATGAGAGATGCACATGGGGGGCAGGGGAGAGATGCACATGGGGGGAGGGGAGATATGAGAGATGCACATGGGGGGAAGGGGAGAGATGAGAGATGCACATGGGGGGAGGGGAGAGATGAGAGATGCACATGGGGGGGAGGGGAGAGATGCACGGGGGGGTGAGAGATGCACGGGGGGGATGAGAGATGCACGGGGGGATGAGAGATGCACGGGGAGGATGAGAGATGCACGGAGGGGATGAGAGATGCACGGGGGGTGGATGAGAGATGCACGGGGGGGTGAGACATGCACGGGGGGTGGATGAGAGATGCACGGGGGGGTGAGAGATGCACGGAGGGGGATGAGAGATGCACGGAGGGGGATGAGAGATGCACATGGGGGGGTGAGAGATGCACATGGGGGGGGTTATGTTTACATAACTTTGTTGCCTTATGAAGGGCGGGGGGGGCCCCCAAAAATTTCTTGCACAGGGGCCCACTACAGTCTGTGTACGCCCCTGGGATGAAGTAAATACAGCTGAACAGCAGCTGTCAGGACAGCTGCCCTGTCCTGCTGCAGGGCGTGATGGGGCCTCAGTGATGCGGCTCCTGGCACAGCACATTATGTGGGGCTCCTGGCATAGCTCCTGGCGGGGACCTGGTCTACACTATATGATAAGTATGCACTAAACGCCAAATCCCTCCATTACCCCGCCCCCATATGACCAAAGCCCCGCCCACCCCACCCCCTCCTTGCTGGGCCATGGAAAAATGATCTTGCTTCAAGCCGGTCCCTGGTGCAAAAAAGGTTGGGGACCACTGCCATAGAGAATAAACGGAGCAACAGCACAGATGCACAAGCACTGCTCCATTACACAGGAGACACACGGTGTAGAACTTTTTAGTTTATGTGTTTTCATTTTTTACCATTTTCATTTTTTTTTGCAATGTTTATTTTCAGTAGATAATACCCAATATGACAATTGTTTCTTTCCTGTATTCAATGTCTTAAATAGCTAAATGTTAAAACCTTAAAAAACCACACATAATAAGTATCGCTGCATCCAAAATGTTTTGTTATTTCAGCTACAGGATGTATGCCGTAAAAAAATAAAATGAAATACAATGCCAGAATTGCTGTTTTATTGTTTATTCCTCTCCCAAAAATACAGAATAAAAAAGCTCTATTAACAGAATATTAAAAAAGTCATAGATCTTATAAGATGTTGACTAGTGCTGAGCGAGCACTAAAATGCTCGGGTGCTCGAAGCTCGGGCCGAGCTCGCCGTGATACTCGGGTGCTCGACCCGAGCAACGAGCCCTATGTTAGTCTATGGGAGACCCGAGCATTTTTGCGGCGGCACCCCCGGCAGTCTTTTAAAAGCCTAATAAGTGCCCAAAACGATAGTGACAGTGCTCAAATGACATGGGGACAGCATGGGGATCGCCCCAGGAAGCATTTCTGACCCCCAGGTCACTGCTGTCAACAACGTGGTCAGAGGTATTAAGCCACTTTTGCGGGCTCACAATAAAACGTTCAAAAACGAAACTGAAACTGCTTTCCTGTGAAATATGTTAAGGAAGTTCCTTTCCAGGGTAAAAACTTGTGTATAAGGTAAAATAAATAACCTCAAAAAAATATACTCCTCCACACCTTGGGCTATGTTCACAAGTAGCATTTTTTATGCGTTTTTGCAATTTTGTATTGCTTTCAACCGTGACAAATGCATTCACCGGGAAATGTAATTTTAACATTTTACAACCTTATCTGGCCATGTGCTGTGTGACACATGCATACAGTGCTGAAAAGACATGGGAACAGCATGGGGAAGACCCATTGAAGCATCTCTGACACCCAGGTCACTGCCTAAAAGTGTGCCCATCAGAAGTCATCCTTGCCGCATCAGAAGATGCAGACTTGCAACTATCCCCGTGCAAGTTCTTGTCCCAGGGCAGTGTTCAATTGTACCTCCCCCATTCCTTGCAATGCAAGCGCAAGTATGCAGCCTGCCAAATTTCAATGCCCATTGGAAGAGCTGTGGAGTTCAGAGTGACTTAACAAGACGGTTTGAATGCCCCTTGGAAGAGACGTGGAGGTCACAGTAGCTTAACAAGATGGTTTTAATGCCCCTCGGAAAAGTGGTGGAGGTCGCAGTAGCTTAACAAGACGGTTTTAATGCCCCTTACAAGAGCCATACAGTACAGCATCTTAAAAATATTATTCCCATTATTGGGGAGTGGGTCTCCCACAGTCTTTGCTTATGCCTTCCAAGCAAAAGCTGACAAAAATAAGGACGGAGGAACTTTCAATAATGGCAACACGGACCACGGTAACCCTGGTGGTATAGTGGTGGTGGAGGATGAGGATAAGGAGAAGAACATAAAACAGCCGAAATGAGGAAGCATATACCCATGTGAGGGTGTGAAGCGGTGCATGGGAATACACCTTCCGAAATAACACAGTGGATTTGACATTATGTTACTCTGCTGTCATTTGGTGGTGATGAGAAGTCTGGCCCAATCCAGTCCTTGTTCATTTTGATAAGGGTCAGCTTGTCAGCATTGTCAGTTGACAGGCGAGTGCGCTTATCAGTTATAATTCCCCCTGGGCACTAAAAACACGCTCCGATAACACGCTAGCGGCAGGGCAGGCCAGGACCTCCAAGGCGTACAGAGCGAGTTCATTCCAAGTGTCCAGCTTGGATACCTAATAATTAAAAGTCACAGAGGAATCACGGAGGACGCTGGTACGGTCGGCAAGGTACTCCTTCACCATCTTTTGAAACTTTCCACTCCTTGTGAGAGTACCTCGCGCCTCAGGGCCTGTAAGCTGGGCGGGTCTCAGAAAACTGTCCCAGAACGTTGACAGTGTTCCCCTGCCTCTGCTGGATTGGAGTTGCCTCTCTCTCACTTGTACGCCTTGGTTGGTCAACGAACTGTGACCTCTGCCGCTAGCGTGTTCAGATGGGAACTTTTTTAACAGTTCTGCAGCAAGGGCCTTCTGGTACTGCCTCAATTTTGTAGACCTCTCCACCTCAGGAATAAGAGAGTGAAAGTTCTCCTTGTAGCGGGGGTCTAAAAGTGTCACCAACCAGCAATGACTGTCACCCCACATTTTGACAACGCGAGGGTCACGGTTAAGGCAGCGTAACATAAAGTCAGCCATGCGTGCCAGACTGGTAACGGGCAAGACTTCCGTGTCCTCACCGAGATGACGACTGACCATGCTCTCCTCCTCCTCCTCCTCCCCCCTGTCCTCAGGCCACCCACGCTGAACCGACGGTGTGAAAGTTGTACAGGTACTACCGTCTACAGCGCATGATACAAGCTCCTGTTCTTCCTCCTCCTCCTCCTCTCCCTCATTGTCCCCCAATGCACTTTGAGATGAGGCTGGGCTGTGTGTAATCGACCGCTACGGCTTCTTGATCCATCTCATCATACTCTGGCTGCAATGCCTCCTTTTAATTCTCTGCAGAGAGTGTTGCAAAAGCCAGACAAGTGGAATGCTAATGCTAATGATGGCGTCATCGCCACTCACCATCTGGGTGGACTCCTCAAAGTTTGTCAAGATAGTACAGATGTCAGACATCCAGGTCCACTCCTGAGGTCTTATGTGTGGAGTCTGACCTGAATATCGACGGCCTTGTTGCAGCTGGTACTCCACAGCTGCTCTCTTCTGCTCACAAATCCTTTGCAACATGTGGAGGGTAGAGTTCCAACGTGTGGGGACATCACACACCAGTCGGTGTGACGGAAACTGCAAACGCTGCTGCAACACAGCAAGGGCGGCGGAAGCTGTAGCCGACTTGCGAAAATGAGCTGACAGGCGGCGTACTTTGACGAGCAGATCTGGCAACTCGGGGTACGATTTAAGAAACCGCTGAACCACGAGGTTAAGCACATGAGCCAGGCATGGTACGTGTGTGATCTCGCCTCGCCTCAGAGCCGCCACCAGGTTACGGCCATTGTCACACACGACCATGCCTGGATGTAGGTTCAGCGGTCTCAGCCACAGATCTGCCTGCTCTTTCACAGCTGTCCACAACTCACAAGCAGTGTGAGGTTTCTCACCTAAGCTTAGGAGTTTCAGCACAGCCTGTTGCCACTTGGCGGAGGCAGTACTGCAGTGCTTCCAGCTTGTAACTGATGTGTTGATATCTGGGATGGAGGCTGAACATGAGGAGGAGGATGATGCGCAGGAGCTGTACACTGTAGGGGCAACTCTGACTGACATAGGGCCCGCAATCCTTGGTGTGGGGAGGATGTGTTCCGTCCCAAGGTCCGACTGGGTCCCGGCTTCCACGATGTTTACCCAGTGTGCCGTCAGGGAGATGTACCGTCCCTGGCCACAAGCACTTGTCCACGTGTCCGTTGTCAGGTGGACTCTCCCAGTAACTGCGTTGTTGAGGGCACGGTAGATGTTTTGGGACACGTGCTTGTGTAGTACCGGGATGGCACACCGGGCAAAATAGTGTCGGCTGGGGACCGAGTACCGAGGGACGGCCACCGCCATAAGGTTGCGGAAGAATTCTGTCTCCACCAGCCTAAAAGGCAACATTTCCTTTGCAAGCAGTCGTGAAATGTGCGAATTTAGGACTGTGGCCTGTGGGGCGTTAGCTGCGAATTTCCGCTTTCGTTCAAAGGTCTGGGATATGGACAATTGAACGCTGCGGTGGGACGTGGACGTTGATGCTGTTTCTTGAGAAACTGCCATAACAAGTGAAGACTGAGAGGAGGGGGCATCTTTGCATGTAGTATGGACAGGGGATTGCCTTGCACACACAACAGGGGGTTCTATTGCACGCACAACAGCGGAAGAAGCAGTGGTGACACCCGCTGACACTGGTCGTGGACCCTGGGGTTCGCCCCACAAAGTTGGGTGCTTTGCTGCCATGTGCCTGATCATGCTGGTGGTGGTCAGGCTGGTAGTTTTGTCACCTCTGCTGATGCTGGCATGGCAGGTGGTACAAATGGCCTTTTTGGGGTTATCAGCAGAGTCTTTAAAAAAATTCCAGACTCTGGAAGACCTACCGGTTGTACTGGCAATGTCCCTCGTGTAGGTGTTACGGGGAACAGTTGTCCGCTTTCTGTCTGCAGCCACCACACTGCTTCTTCCTGCCTGTTGGGGTACTCTGCCTCCTTCCCCCTGTGTGCTGCTGGCCTCACTCTGCATGTCCTCCTGCCACATTGGGTCAGTTACTAGATCATCCACCACCTCCTCCTCTTCCACTTGCGCACCACGATCCTCCTCCTCACTTCCTGGCAATTGTGTCTCGTCATCGTCCACCTCTTGTGACAAATTGCCAGCGTCGACTTCCTGTGGCCGTGGCTGTTCAAATATTTGGGCATCGCTACATGGGATCTCCTCTTCCACCACTTCAAGCGGAGCAGGCGGGGGGCACAAATCTGGAAATGGACCAGTGAACAGCTCTTCAGAGTGTCCAAGTGTGGGATTAGTTGCTGTCTGACGACACTCGGCATGGTGGGAGGAAGGAGCATCAGGGTGAGGAGGAGTATGCGGTCGAGACTCACGGCTACTAAAAGTCGACCATGTAGAAGACAGGCCGGAGGTGGTGGTGCCCAGGTAACTGGAAGTATTATCTGCTATCCAATTAATAACCTGTTCACACTGATCAGTTCGCAATACTGGTGTTGTTCTGTGCTTCCATAGTAATTCGGTCAAGAAGTGGGAGCGAGAAGATGTGGCTGTAGGTTGTGGCACATTTTCACCTTGGCCACGGCCCCGTCCTCTGCACGCACCATCACCAGAACGTCCACTTCCACGTCCCTTGCCACGCGTCTTGCCCATTGTAAAGGAAGTAAAATAACTTACACTCGCACTATCAATGGAAAAAGGGTAATAAAAAGTAAATTAGAACCGTGGAAGAGGAAAACCACAGTTCTATTTCTCTGACCTACACCCGACTCTTATAAACAATCTGAACAATCAAGGAGAAACTATTACTGTTTTTCTTTACGGAAAAAATACCAAAAGCAGAATAATAGAGATTTCTTACCGTGGAACAGCAAAACCACAGTTATAATTTACTGGTGTATACCAGACTTTTTTAAATATATATATTTGCGGCTGAACAGTGAGCGACACACGCAAACTGTTTTTTTTAGATACAAATGGCCCAAAAGTGGATAATACAGAGATTTGACCCATGGAACTGCAAAACCACACTTGTATTTCTCGGGCCTACACCAGACTATTTTCAACAGATATATTTGTGTCTGAACAATCAGGAGACACTATTATTTATTTTTTACGGCAAAAAATGCCAAAAGCAGGATAATACAGAGATTTGACCCGTGGAACTGCAAAACCACACTTGTATTTCTCGGGCCTACACCAGACTATTTTCAACAGATATATTTGTGTCTGAACAATCAGGAGACACTATTATTTATTTTTTGCGGCAAAAAATGCCAAAAGCAGGATAATAGAGATTTTTTACAGTGGAACAGCAAAACCACAGTTATAATTGACTGGTGTATACCAGACTTTTTTAAATATATATATTTGCGGCTGAACAGTGAGCGACACACTCAAACTGTTTTTTTTAAGATACAAATGGCCCAAAAGTGGATAATACAGAGGTTTGAACCATGGAACTGCAAAACCACACTTGTATTTCTCGGGCCTACACCAGACTATTTTCAACAGATATATTTGTGTCTGAACAATCAGGAGACACTATTATTTATTTTTTACAGCAAAAAATGCCAAAAGCAGGATAATACAGAGATTTGACCCGTGGAACTGCAAAACCACACTTGTATTTCTCGGGCCTACACCAGACTATTTTCAACAGATATATTTGTGTCTGAACAATCAGGAGACACTATTATTTATTTTTTACGCAAAAAATGCCAAAAACAGGATAATAGAGATTTTTTACCGTGGAACAGCAAAAGCACACTTCTGTCTCTCCGGCCTACACCAGACTATTTTAAACTGATATATTTGTGTCTGAAAAATCAGGGAGACACTATTATTTTTTTTTTTACGGCAAAAAATGCCAAAAGCAGGATAATAGAGATTTTTTACCGTGGAACAGCAAAAGCACATTTCTGTCTCTCTGGCCTACACCAGACTATTTTCACAGATATATTTGTGTCTGAAAAATCAGGGAGACACTATTAATTTTTTTTTATGGCAAAAAATGCCAAAAGCAGGATAATAGAGATTTTTTACCTTGGAACAGCAAAAGCACACTTCTGTCTCTCTGGCCTACACTAGACTATTTTCAACAGATATATTTGTGTCTGAAAAATCAGGGAGACACTATTATTATTTTTTTTACGGCAAAAAATGCCAAGAACAGGATAATAGAGATTTTTTACCGTGGAACAGCAAAACCACAGTTATAATTTACTGGTGTACACCAGATTTTTTTTAAATATATATATTTGCGGATGAACAGTGAACAACACACTCAAACTATTTTTTTTTAGATACAAATGGCCCATGGAACTGCAAAACCACACTTCTATTTCTCTGACCTACACCACACTATTTTCAACAGATATATTTGTGTCTGAAAAATCAGAGACACACTTTTTTTTTTGGGGGGGGGACACCAAAAGGTTAATAAGACGGGTATTTGTACAGTGTGAAGGAGGAAAAAAAAAGAGGATTTACATGAAAAAAAAAAGGATTTTTCCTGGCCCCCGAGACCTGGAGCTAAGTCCAGCAATTTCAGCAACAGGAGCACACAGGACTGTAATTCAGCGTTTGCTGGTATAACCACTGCGTCTCCTATAAAGCCTGCCTACCTGATATCTGGGATGGATATTAGTCCTGAGAAGGACTGCTTGTTTGATCTGGCAGCCTTTACAGACCCTACACTAACTATTTCGCAGGATATATCTCTCCCTAAATCAGCAGCGCTGTCCCTACACTGTCTGATCCGGAGTGTCCAAGATGGCGGCGCCCGGTTTTAAATACTCGAGGTGATGCTGTGCGGCCAGCCAATCACTGTAATGCCCACAAACAACATGGCTGCAGCATTACAGTGACTGGCTAGCAATCCCTGCATGTTCATTGGCTCTGTAAAGAGCGCCAAACATGCAGGGCGGAGACCCGAGCTCCCGCCCGAGTAACACGGAAATGCTCGGTGCTCATCGTACATCCCGAGTAGCATGATGCTCGGGCGAGTACCGAGCAGTGTCGAGCATGCTCGCTCAACACTAATGTTGACACAAAAATAGGCATATAGCATAGGTAAGTACGGCACTCTAAACTCCGGAGCGTGCTCAGATAGGGTCCAACCCCGTAGTACAAGTGCTTCTCACTAAATTAGAATATCATCAAAAAGTTAATTTATTTCTGTTCTTCAATACAAAAAGTGAAACTCATATATTATGTAGAGTCATTACAAACAGAGTGATCTATTTCAAGTGTTTATTTCTGTTAATGTTGATGATTATGGATTACAGCTAATGAAAACAGAAGTCATTATCTCAGTAAATTAGAATACTTTATAACAACAGCTTGAAAAATGTTTTTAAAATCTGAAATGTTGGCCTACAGAAATGTATGTTCAGTAAATGCACTCAATACTTGGTCGGGGCTCCTTTTGCATCAATTACTGCATCAATGCGGCGTGGCAATGAGGTGATCGGCCTGTGGCACTGCTGAGGTGTTATGGAAGCCCAGATTGTTTTGATAGCCGCCTTCAGCTCGTCTGCATTGTTGGGTCTGGTGTCTCTCATCTTCCTCTTGACCAGTGGCTTACCGCCAATGGCGGCAGGCCACGTGACTGCTATGGGGCCCATAAGCCAGGGCCCATAGCAGTCCAGGGGCAGACATACCACCGCTGGTGCAGCTGCGCCGGGGGGGCCCTCCGGTGCTGCTTCTCCCTGCTCGCGGAGGGCAGGGAGCGATCCCTGCAGCTCCGCTGCTGACAGGAGAGAATGGCAGCGGAGCTGAGGGATCCGTCCTCTGCTTCCTCCCTGCCTCTTCCTTCCTGACACAGGCACGCGCTGCTTGATGATGTCATCATGCAGCGCGGGCCTGTGTGAGGGAGGAAGTTGCTGACAATAAGGATGCTGCGGCCTGCGTGGGAACGGGCACAGAGGTAAGTGTTTTTTGTTTTTTTTACTGAAACGCTGGGGAGGGGAGGTGGGGGAGAGCAATGTTGGGGATGGTGGGGCTGGGGAGAGCAATAATGGGGCTGATGGGGCTGGGGAGAGCAATAATGGGGCTGATGGGGCTGGCGAGAGCAATGATGGGGCTGAGGAGAGCAATGATGGGGCTGGAGAAAGCAATAATGGGGCTGGGGAGAGCAATGATGAGGCAGCTGATGGGGCTGGGGAGAGCAATAATGGGGCTGAGGAGAGCAAAAATGGGGCTGATGGGGCTGGAGAGAGCAATAATGGCGCTAGGGAGAGCAATGATGGGGTTGGGGAGAGCAATGCTGGGGAAGGGGAAAGCAATGGTGGGGCTGGGGAAAGCAATAATGGGAGTGATGGGGCTGAAGAGAGCAATAATGGGGCTAGGGAGAGCAATGATGGGGCTGGGGAGAGCAATAATAGGGCTTGGGAAAGCAATAATGGGACTGATGGGGTGGGGAGAGCAATGATGGGGCTGGGGAGAGCAATAATAGGGCTGGGGAGAGCAGTGATGGGGCTGGGGAAAGCAATAATGGGACTGATGGGGCTGGGGAGAGCAATGATGGGGCTGGGGAGAGCAATGATGGGGCTGGGGAGAGCAGTGATGAGGCTGGGAAGAGCAATGATGGGGATGGTCAGGATGGGGAGAACAATGATAGGGATGGTGGGGATGGGGAGAGCAATGATGGGTTGCTGGGAGAGAGAAATGATGGAGGTGCTGGGAGAGAGCAATGTTGGGGGTGCTCGGAGAGAGCAATTATGGGGGTGCAGGGAGAGAGCAATGACGAGGTTGCAGGGAGAGAGCAATGATGGGGATGCTGGGAGAGAGCAATGACAGGGGTGCTGGGACAGAGCAATGATGGGGGTGCTGGGAGAGAGCAATGACAGGGGTGCTGGGACAGAGCAATGATGGAGGTGCTGGGAGAGAACAATGATGGGGTGCTGGGAGAGAGCAATGATGGGGGTACTGGAGAGAGCAATGACAGGAATTGCTGGGAGAGAGCAATGCTGGGGGTGCTGGGATAGAGCAATGACGGGAGGTGCTGGGAGAGAGCAATGATGGGGGTGCTGGGGAGAGCAATGATGGGAGGTGCTGGGAGAGAGCAATGATGGGGGTGCTGGGAGATAGCAATGACGGGAGGTGCTGGGACAGAGCAAAGATGGGGGTACTGGGAGAGATCAATGATGGGGGTGCTGAGAGAGCACAAGAATGGGGGTGCTGTGAGAGAGCAATGATGGGTGCTGGGAGAGAGCAATGATGGGGGTGCTGGGAGAGAGCAATGATGGGGATGCTGGGAGAGAGCAATGATGGGGGTGCTGGGAGAGAGCAATGGTGGAGGTCCTGGGACAGAGCAATGATGGAGGTGCTGGGACAGAGCAATAATGGGGGTGCTTGTATATTTTCCATGTGCACATAGCCTTACAGTTAATTGGGGAGCGTCACAGAGACTGAATAATTTATATTATTGGCCAGTGGCGATTATAGTTAATGGGGGGCACAGTGCTGCTTATCACTTTATATTTTGATTACTAAGTGGCTAATAGTATATTAATGAAGGGGGGGTACATATCTGTATTCAGGGCCGCAGTGTGGGGGAGACACATGTATATATACAATATATGTGACCTTGTTATTTTCTAGGCTGGAGGATCATTGTGACAAGACGAGACGTGGCTGGGAGATGTCGACATAAAGGTCCGACCAGATGGAGAAGAAGCAGCAGAAACCGACTCTGATCAGATGAGACGTCAGTGGTAAGCGCCTGGATGTAAATATTATTCTGTATCTGCACTGTGTGACTTGGAGTGATAATGTTATCTGGAAAATCCCTTAGGCTGCATTCTCACATTTGTGTGAAATGTCCGTGTGCTGCCAGATTTTTTTTATCGGATGGTCCACGCACTCGTAGAGTTTTATAGATCCATTCACACATCCATGAAAATCACGGATCTGATAATGAGATCTGTGAGCGTCAGAGAATGTCATTTTCTGATCCGATTTTGAGGATTTGAATAGGACATGCTCAATGCATCTGTAAAACAGGGCAGCACACTGACACTGCACACAGATGCAGGAATGTAGCTGTATTATGTATAGCACAGTCCCTTAGTATATAGTGTACTCGCTTATTATGTATAGCGCCAGCCTTAGTTATATAGTTTTATCTTTTATTATGTATAACACCCTCCCTTATTACCTACCATCCTCTCTAGCTCTAGGTCTCACAGTTGGGGGATCATACTGTGTTGGAGTCAGCATACTTTGCCCTGGGAGTTGAGGTGGGGTACAGTAGGGTAATTACACTACACATGTGGAGGAATTCACCATGGGGGTATCATACTGTGTTTGGGGGACACTTTTGTTGGCATCATACTTTATGGGCAATGAAAGAGGGATCTAGGACGTCAGCAGGAGGAAAATTACAATGTAAAGGCTGGAAAGTTGTGAGATCTGCTCTTCTGTGACCCCAACAATTATTTACTTTTTTTTTGGGGGGGGGCCCAATTAGAACTTCTGCTATGGGGCCCCATGATTCCTATGTACGCCCCTGCTCTTGACAATACCCCATAGATTCTCTATGGGGTTAAGGTCAGGTAAGTTTGCTGGCCAATCAAGCACAGTGATACTGTTGTTTTTAAACCAGGTATTGGTACTTTTGGCAGTGTGGACAGGTGCCAAGTCCTGCTGGAGAATGAAATTTCCATCTCCAAAAAGCTTGTCGGCAGAGGGAAGCATGAAGTGCTCTAAAATTTCCTGGTAGACAGGTGCGCTGACTTTGGTCTTGATAAAACACAGTGGACCTACACCAGCAGATGACATGGCTCCCCAAACCATCACTGATTGTGGAAACTTCACACTAGACCTCAAGCAGCTTGGATTGTGGCCTCTCCACTCTTCCTCCAGACTCTGGGACCTTGATTTCCAAAGGAAATTCAAAATTTACTTTCATCTAAAAACAACACCTTGGACCACTGAGCAACAGTCCAGGTCTTTTTCTCCTTGGCCCAGGTAAGACGCTTCTGGCGTTGTCTGTTGGTTATAAGTGGCTTGACACAAGGAATGCGACACTTGTAGCCCATGTCCTGGATACGTCTGTGTGTGGTGGCTCTTGAAGCAATGACTCCAGCAGCAGTCCACTCCTTGTGAATCTCCCCCAAATTTTTAAAAGGCCTTTTCTTAACAATCCTTTCAAGGCTGCGATTATCCCGGTTGCTTGTGCACCTTTTCCTACCACCCTTTTTCCTTCGACTCAACTTTCCATTAAAATGCTTGGATACAGCACTCTGTGAACAGCCAGCTTCTTTAGCAATGACCTGTTGTGGCTTACCCTCCTTGTGGAGTGTGTCAATGATTGCCTTCTGGACATCTGTCAAGGGACCTTTTTAAACGCTTAGGAAGTCTTTGCAGGTGTTTTTGTTAGTTAGTCTAATTTACTAAGATAATGGCTTTTGTGTTTTCATTGGCTGTAAGCCATAATCATCAACATTAACAGAAATAAACACTTGAAATAGATCACCCTGTTTGTAATGACTCTATATAATATATGAGTTTCACTTTTTTGTATTGAAGAACTGAAATAAATGAACTTTTTGATGATATTCTAATTTAGTGAGAAGCACTTTTACATACAGAAAAGAATCTGGCACTCCATAATCAGAGAAAATCTTGAATTTAATCTTGAATTTATTGTGTGAAGACAATCCAGTGTTGTGCATATAAATGTGATGTTTCAGACAATCAGACCTTTCACAAACTTGCACAGCGTGGCTGGAGTAAAAAGGGATTAACGCTGGCAAAAAGCGTGTCAGAAATGTGACTGTCACTGCAGGTATGGCGTCCTGTCTGTACACAATAAATTCAAGATTTTCTCTGATTTTGGAGTGCCAGATTCTTTTCTGTAGATACAAAAATAGACATTTCCAAAAACAGTTGTCAGCTAACCAAGTTCTGTAAATTGTATTCTCAATTACAGCCCAGAAGCTTTAAATTATGCTTGAATAAGCCTCAGACTTTTACAATCCAGTGCTGCTTTATAGTAATATATGTAATCATTCATATTTCACCACTGTTTATGCATTTTTACATTTTTGTTAACGCTCTTTAAAAATTTGACTCTACATACAACCAAAAACTGTAAGTCTGTCTATATTGGCTAATGGAAAATATGAAATGTTGTTTCGGGGGCAGGCAGGTCTCTAGTTCTCCTTCCCGCCGGATACTCTAATTACAATGCGCACTGACAGTGCTCTCTGTTGCATGCTCATCACTTCTCATCCAAGCCTAGAGGAAGTTCACTGTCTATGTGCATTGCAAAGGGTATCGCACAGTGACCATGGAGCTCATACTGAGCATACGTCAGAATTGACAACTGACGCATGTGACTCGCCCCCTGGGCCGTGGGGTACCCGGGACCGGGCTTCTGTACGATGCTGGGGGTAGTAGTGGCAACCCGATCCCATGGCTCAGGGCAGTCAGACCAATGTTGTGGCAGTCTATTTATAGATTTGTGAATGTCCGACTACGCCACCCGTGGATTGCGGTCAGAGATAACCGCCGCTGCGAGGCAGACCGCTGAGGCTGGTGTTGGTGTGCAGCACAGTGGTAGGATAACTCCCCACGGGAAGAGTGTAGCCCCAGGGCAGTGTAAGTGGATGCTGGGGGTGATGGTGCAGGCGCAGCAGAAATCACACAGAGTCCAATGATGCAGTCCAGGGTCTTTTACTCACAGTTGTTATCCAAGTCACTTCTGTCAGCAAGGACTGCCCGAGCCGTGCTGCGTCCACCAGGTGAGGCGCTCGGTCAACCCCCAGGCAATTCCAGAGTATGGCACAGGACCCCCTTCTGTCCTTCCTCTGGCCTCTCGTGCCCCACCAGTGTCCTGACTTCTGTCCGGCTACCGCGGACCGTGTCGGGTAAGCGTTGGCCTTCACTTCCCGCTATCCTATATGGTGCCTTCCTAGCAGGTTTAGCGGGCGGTCGCACCAATAACTGGTTACTGTTACAACTCTCATGTTAGGTTTTTTTTAGTTTGCTGGTCACATGACCATTTTGGCCTATTTAATCCGGCTCCGCCCTCCTGGCTTTGCTGGACTTCATTTGTATTTACTACTGTTGAGCTAGCTTGTTGCTCTATTGCCGTTCTCTGTTAGTTTTGCTAGGTCTTCTGACCTCTATGCTTTTTGTTGTGTGTTTATCTTTGACTGCTACTATTTCTGCTAGGAGGTGTCCAACGTATCCCAGTCCCTAGATCTTGTAGGGATCCCTCCCCCACATCTATAGGTCTGCATTCAGACTAGCCGAGGACTTTAGCGGGTCTGATCGCAGGATCAGGTTCCCCGTTACATCGTAGGGATCTAGTTTAGTTCTATTGCAGGGACAGATCTCCTTCCTTTCCTTAGTTTCTGTAGCAGATCATAACAGTAAGTCCAGCCATAAAAAAAAGGAAAGGATTTTCTCTGGGGAAAGACCTCCAGTTTTCCATCATGATCTCGGTGCAAGATTTGGCTCAACGCTTGCAGGGACTCTCTCTGGAGGTGACCAAGCTCCAACAACACGTGAGTAGCTGCCCTGGAGCGCATTTTGTGGAACCAAAGGTACGTCTGCCTGATTTATTTTTTGGCGAACAACAAGATTTTTTTTCTTTTAAAAATGCTTGTCTATTATATTTTCGTTTGAGACCCGGATCCTCTGGTGATGAATCACAGCGCATAGGGTTCATAATGTCACTTTTGCGCAAAGATCCTCAGGGATGGGCCTTCTCTCTCCATCCTAGTGATCCGTGCTTTAGTTCAGTGGATAGTTTTTTTTCTGCTTTGGGTTTGTTGTACGATGATCCTGATCGTGTCTCATCTGCTGAGTCTGAATTAAGACGTTTGAGGCAGGGATCAGGTAATGTGGAAAAATATTGTTCTCACTTCCGTCGGTGGTCTGCCCAGGTGGGGTGGAACGATTCAGCTTTGAAAAGCTTGTTTCTTGCAGGGCTAGGTGAAAGGGTTAAAGATTTACTGATTGCTTATCCCACACCTGGAAACTTGCAGGAGGCAATGCAATTAGCTATACGGGTGGACAGGAGACTGCGTGCAAGGGTTAATGAGAGCAAATCCTCTGCTATGTCGGCTTCGAGTCCTGAGAGGTTCTGTGCTGACAATGGAGAGCCGATGGAAATTGGGGCGATGGCACCCCGCTCTGAGGAAAAAGATCGCCGACTTTCTGAAGGCTTGTGTTTCTATTGCGGAAATTCTGGTCATCTTATTAAGAGTTGTGTGCTTCGTATGAAGAAAGAAAAAAAAATGGTCAGTCATGCACGTATTGCCTGTTTAAATTCTAAGGGAGTATTCCTATCTGCCACTACTGCTGCTCAGGATGAATTAATTGAATTTCGGGTATTTGTGGATTGTGGATCTACTCTGAATGTGATTGATGGGGGATTCTTGGAAAAACTTAGATTAGAACCTAAAACTTTGTCATCCCCTATTGCTGTGGTTTCTGTCGATGGCTCTCCCTTGAAGAGTGTTACTCACAAGGTCTGTGAATTTCCCCTCACTATTAATGGTATTCATCAAGAGAATTTGGATTTGGTGGTATTGGATAATTTGCCTTCTCCAGTAATATTGGGGTTACCATGGTTAAAATTGCACAATCCTGTACTGGATTGGTCTACCAATGAAATTAAGTCCTGGAGCCCTAAGTGTTATGACAAGTGTTGTAACGGGCGCATTGCTGCTGTGGATAAAGGGGAATTGCCTGTACCTATTCAGGATTTTTGGAGAGTTTTTTCTGAGGAGGAGTCGCAGGTTTTGCCTCCCCATAGAGACTATGATTGTACCATTGAATTTGTCCCTGGAGCGACTCTTCCTAAGAGTCGTTTATTTAATCTTACTATTCCTGAGAGAAAGGCTTTGGAGGAATACATACAGACAAGCTTGGCCGCTGGTCACATTAGGCCTTCCAAGTCTCCTGTGGCTGTTGGTTTTTTTTTTGTAAAAAAAAAAGATGGCGGTTTACGTCCTTGTCTGGACTTTCGTGAGATTAATAAAATTACTGTACGCAATCCTTACCCACTGCCATTGATTCCTGATTTATTTAACCAGTTAGTGGGGGCCAAGTGGTTCTCTAAAATTGATCTCCGGGGGGCATACAATTTGTTGCGCATGAAGGAGGGTGATGAATGGAAGACTGCTTTTAACACTCCTGTGGGTCATTTTGAGAATCTGGTTATGCCTTTTGGTCTCACCAATGCTCCAGCATTTTTTCAGAATCTTATTAATGACATCCTTAGACCTTTAATCGGCAAAGATGTGGTTGTGTATTTGGATGACATTTTGATTTATTCGCCGGATCTGGAGTCTCATTGGCGGAGCGTACGTGAGGTATTACAGTTATTAATGGACAATTCGCTTTTTGCTAAGCTGGAGAAATGTGAGTTCGCTGTACAGAGAATTAGTTTTTTGGGCTACATTGTCTCCAGTGAAGGTTTTGAGATGGACCCGGTTAAAGTTCAGGCTGTACAGGAATGGCCTAGGCCTATTGGTTTGAAATTGATACAGAGGTTTTTGGGTTTCGCCAATTATTACAGAAAATTCATTAAAAAAATTTCTATTATTGTCAAACCGCTGACCGATCTCACCAGGAAAGGTGCTAATGCGGTTCAGTGGACTTCTGAGGCCATTGAAGCTTTTGTGTTTTTAAAGGAGAGGTTCACCTCTGCTCCCATCCTTATGCAGCCTGATGTGACTAAGCCGTTTTTGGTTGAGGTTGATGCTTCTTCGGTGGGGGTTGGTGCGGTGTTGTCTCAGGAAAACAAGGATGGAGTACATCCTTGTGCCTTTTTTTCAAAAAAATTTTCCGAGACTGAACTTAATTACGATATTGGTATTCGGGAATTGCTGGCGATTAAACTCGCATTTGAACACTGGCGTCACCTCTTGGAAGGTGCTGAATTTCCCGTTCAGGTTTTCACTGATCATAAAAATCTGATCTATCTTGATGCTGCCAAGCGCTTGAATGCCCGTCAGGCTAGGTGGGCACTTTTTTTCTCGCGGTTTAATTTTTCCGTTACTTACATCCCGGGTACCAAGAATGTTAAAGCGGATGCTTTGTCTCGCAGCTTTTCTCCCATGGTAGGTGTTGAGGAGGAGGAGGAGACCATTTTACAAGAAGGTGTTGTGATTGCTGCTTTGGACTCCGTTTTGGAGGATGAGATTCTTAAAGCACAGGAGAATGCCCCATCTAACACTCCCCATGGGAGGTTGTTTGTGCCTAGGACCTTTAGGAGAGATTTGTTTGTTGAGTGTCATGAGTCTCGGTTGGCAGGTCATCCAGGAATTTTTGAGACCAAGAGACTTGTGGGTCGCAGTTTTTGGTGGCCGGGATGGCAGAAGGAAGTCATTAAGTGGGTGCGCCAATGTACTGTGTGTGCTAGATCCAAGTCTTCGCATGCTCCTGCTGCGGGGCTGCTTTGCCCTCTGGAGGTTCCTAGTGCACCTTGGACACATCTGGCTATGGACTTTATTACTGACCTTCCTCCCTCTGAAGGTTTCACGGTCATCTGGGTGGTCGTGGACCGTTTTAGCAAGATGTGTCACTTGGTTCCCTTCATCAAACTGCCTTGCGCTAAGACACTCGCTAAGGCCTTTGTCAAGGAGATTGTCAGACTACATGGTGTTCCTACTGACATTGTTTCTGATAGGGGACCTCAGTTCGTGGCTCGTTTTTGGCGTGCCTTTTGTGACAGGTTGGGAGTTCATTTGTCATTTTCATCCGGATATCATCCTGAGTCTAATGAGTCTAATACCAGGAAAGATCTTTGAACAAATTATTAAACAACATGTAGGTAAGTACATGGATAAGAATGAAGTGATTAACCAGAGTCAGCATGGGTTTGTAACTAACAAGTCATGTCAGACAAACTTAATTTCCTTCTATGACAGAATCACTGACTGGGTGGATCAGGGAAATGCTGTAGATATAGTATATCTTGGCTTCAGCAAAGCATTTGACAAAGTATCTCACACCATCCTTATTGAAAAAATGACCAAGTATGCAATGGACCAGGCAACTGTTAGGTGGATTCATAACTGGCTTAGTGATCGGACTCAAAGGGTGGTTGTAAATGGCTTCACATCCAGCTGGATGAATGTCTCAAGTGGGGTACCACAGGGCTCCGTCCTGGGACCTGTATTGTTCAACATCTTTATCAATGATTTAGATGAAGGAATTGAGGGTAAACTGATTAAATTTGCTGATGACACAAAGCTAGGAGGGATAGCTAATACTAGAGAAGAGAGAGAGAGGATTCAAAAAGACCTAAATAAACTGGAGCAGTGGGCAGCAACCAACAGAATGGTTTTTAACAGGGAAAAATGCAAAGTACTACATCTGGGCAATAAAAATGAAAAAAGCATATACAGAATGGGAGGAATAGAGCTAAGCAACAGTACATGTGAAAAAGACTTAGATATACTAATAGATCATAGACTGAACATGAGTCAACAGTGTGATGCAGCAGCAAAAAAGGCAAATACAATTCTGGGATGTATTAACAGAAGCATACAGTCTAGATCACGTGAAGTCATTATCGGACTTTACTCCTCTTTGGTCAGACCTCATCTGGAATACTGTGTACAGTTTTGGGCACCACATTTTAAAAAAGACATAGACAAACTGGAGCAAGTTCAGAGAAGAGCGACCAGAATGGTGACTGGTCTGCAAACCATGTCCTATGAGGAACGGTTGCAGGATTTGGGAATGTTTAGCTTGCAAAAAAGAAGACTGAGAGGAGACTTAATAGCTGTCTACAAATATGTCAAGGGCTGTCACATTGTAGAAGGATCATCTTTATTCTCATTTGCACAAGGAAAGACTAGAAGCAATGGAATGAAACTAAATGGGAGGAGACACAGATTAGATATTAGAAAAAACTTTTTGACAGTTAGGGTGATTAATGAGTGGAACAGGCTGCCACGAGAGGTGGTGAGTTCCCCTTCAATGGACGTCTTCAAACAGAGGCTGGACAGACATCTGTCTGAGATGATTTAGTGAATCCTGCTTTGAGCAGGGGGTTGGACCAGATGACCCAGGAGGTCCCTTCCAACTCTACATTCTATGATTCTATGATTCTATGATTCTAATGGCCAGACTGAAAGGAAGAACCAGGATGTTGAGCAGTTCTTGCGTTGTTTTGTGGCAGACAATCAAGAGGGGTGGTCTGAGTTTCTGCCACTTGCTGAATTTGCTCTTAACAACCATACATCCTCTTCTGCTGGGTGTTCGCCTTTTTTTTGTTGTTCTGGGAGACATCCGTCTTTTGGGTCATTTTCCAAATTGGTTTCGGCTGTGCCTGAGGAGGAGAGTTTTTCCGGTGATTTGGAGAGAGTTTGGACGGATGTGCGTGGTAATCTTCAGGAGGCTAACAAAAAATCTAAGAGGTACTTTGATAGGAAACGGCAAGAGGTTTTGTTTGCTGTTGGTGACATGGTTTGGTTGTCCTCTAAGAATCTGCGATTGAGGATTCCTTCTAAAAAATTGGGTCCCAAGTTCGTAGGGCCCTTTAAGGTACTTCAGATAGTTAACCAATCTGCTGTTAGGCTGGAGGTTCCTACGTCCTGGAGGATTAATCCGGTGTTTCATGTTTCTCTGTTGAAAAAAGCTGATGTGTCGGATGGTGACGCCTCTGCCACTGTTCCTCCGGTGGTGGAGGACGGGGAATATGAAATTTCCCGCATCCTAAATTCTAGACGGTATAGAGGGAGTTTGCAGTATCTCGTCGCTTGGAAGGGTTTCGGACCTGAGGATAACTCATGGGTGAGGGCGGATGATGTTTCTGCCCCCAGACTTGTCCGAGCGTTTCACAGGAGGTTTCCTGGTTAGCCTGGGCCTAGGGGATCCGGAGGATCCTCTTAGAAGAGGGGGTACTGTTACAACTCTCATGTTAGTTTTTTTTTAGTTTGCTGGTCACATGACCATTTTGGCCTATTTAATCCGGCTCCGCCCTCCTGGCTTTGCTGGACTTCATTTGTATTTGCTACTGTTGAGCTAGCTTGTTGCTCTATTGCCGTTCTCTGTTAGTTTTGCTAGGTCTTCTGACCTCTATGCTTTTTGTTGTGTGTTTATCTTTGACTGCTACTATTTCTGCTAGGAGGTGTCCAACGTATCCCAGTCCCTAGATCTTGTAGGGATCCCTCCCCCACATCTATAGGTCTGCGTTCAGACTAGGCGAGGACTTTAGCGGGTCTGATCGCAGGATCAGGTTCCCCGTTACATCGTAGGGATCTAGTTTAGTTCTATTGCAGGGACAGATCTCCTTCCTTTCCTTAGTTTCTGTAGCAGATCATAACAGTTACAACCTCCGGTTCTTGGCTGAGGGTAGATTCGCCTCCACCAACTTAGGGATCCGGTACCTTTCCACAGCCTGACCCTTCCACCCGATATAATGGGGTATTGTTATGCACACGCCCGGGCTAAGCGGCGTGTGCGTGTGATTGGTAGTGATTCCACTGGACCGTGCCGGAGAGTGAATGCCTGGAGGGGCGTGACTAAGTATTCACCCGATCCGACCAGGGTCGCACGACGGCATACGACGCCAGTGCACCAAGGAGGAACCGAGCAGAGGGACCAGGTGCTACTCCAGGACAGACCCCGGACACGGCTGTTGACCCACACAGGGGAATACAGGAACAGGCTGGTAGGCTGGCACACAGACTGGAGGGTATAGGCAGGCACGACTGGTATGCAGGCAGGCGGGTATGCAGGCAGGGGGGTAAAGGCAAGCACAGCTAGAGTGCAGACAGGGAGGCACTAGCAGGTAGGAACACAGGCGGGATAGGACCCAGTACACACCGGGACTCAGGAACAATACAGGCAGAGGGTTACAGGCAAGCACAGCTAGAGTGCAGACAAGGCTGAGCAGGGAGGACAGGGCTCTGTTCACACGGAACAGACAGGAAGGGAAAGACAGAGCCAGATACTCACACAGTACTTGCAGAGACAACAAGCAGGAGTTAGGTACGAGTTCAGACTCTGCAGAAAAAGGAAGGGAACGGACATAGAGGCAAAACAGGTAAAGGACAGGAGAGAGTTCAGACTGGAACTGAGTGTACGGAGGAGACCGACACTGCAGAGGGATACAGGAGCGGGTCTGGGAATACGGCCCCCAGAGAGGCAGAACGAACAGGCAAGGAGCGTGTTCAGACAGGACAGACCAGACACAGGAGCGGGTCTAGGAAATCGGCCACTAGAAGGCGAGAGGAACAGGCTAGGAGCGAGTTCAGACAGGTCAGACAAGATACAGGAACGGGTCTAGGTAATCGGCCCCTAGAAGGCAGGAGGAACAGGCTAGGAGCGTGTTCAGACAGGACAGACAAGAGAACACAGAAAGGACTCAGTTCAGACACGGGAGCTGATACCGCAAAGCAGGAGACATACAGGACTCAGTTCAGACACGGGAACTGATACAAAAAGCAGGAGACAAGAGACGGGACCTGGCACCTTCAGAGTGCAAGCACACACTGAAGGAAACACTATGCTCAGGCAGGGATAGAAGGGAGCTGCTGAGCTATATACCAAGTGACAGACAGCAATAGGCTGAGGACGCACAAGGGGTGTGACCCACAGCAGGTACAAAAGGCAGGAAGTGATCGGGCGCCGCCCTTAAGCAGCAGAAACAGACACAAACAGACAGCATGGAGGGAAGCCAGAGAGACATTCTGGACAGGAGATCAAGTGCGCCCTCTTGCACAGTGGGAGATGGACCACCATGCAAGGACGCCGCCAGGTATGTTACAGTACCTCCCCCCTTACGCCCCCTCTTCTTCAGGCCTGCCAGAATCTTCCGCAGGGAATTCGAGGGCCAGTCGTTCACTGGGTTGGAGGGGGACAGAGACTTAAGGGTAATCTCTGCTTCGAGGTACATCTTGTCAAGCTCACAGGAAGAAATAGACGGGTTATCAGGTACATAATGAGGAAAAGTCACTGTCTCTTTGTTATCTGGTGGTATCCCGGAGGATTCAGGAAACAACTGGAGGTCCTCCGCCGGGTCAGAAGAGTGCAGAGGCTCAGAGAAAACAACTGCTTCAGAGTACACTAGGTCGGACTCACTGGAGGAAGCAGGCGAGGTATCGGGTACCGAGTATAGGAAAGTCTCTGTCCATTCACCACCAGGTGGCACCCCGAAGGGTTCTGGAGACAGCTGGCGGTCCTCCGCCTGGTCAGAGGGGTGTAGAGACTCACGGGTAACCTCTGCTTCAGAGTACACTAGGTCGGACTCACTGGAGGAAGCAGGCGAGGTATCGGGTACCGAGTATAGGAAAGTCTCTGTCCATTCACCACCAGGTGGCACCCCGAAGGGTTCTGGAGACAGCTGGCGGTCCTCCGCCTGGTCAGAGGGGTGTAGAGACTCACGGGTAACCTCTGCTTCAGAGTACACTAGGTCGGACTCACTGGACGAAGCAAGCGAGGTATCAGATCCAGGATATAGGAAAGTCTCTGTCCATTCACCACCAGGTGGCACCCCGAAGGATTCTGAACACAACTGGAGGTCCTCCGCCTGGTCGGAGGGGTGTAGAGACTCAGGAGTAACCTCTGCTTCGGAGTACACTAAGTTGGACTCACAGGACGAAGCGGACAAAGTATTGAGTACCGGGTGTAGAGAAGTCTCTCTCCATTTGTCATCGAGTGGTATCCCGGAGGGTTCAGGAGGCAACAGGGGATCCTCCGCCAGGTAGTAGAGGTGCACAGACTCTGAGGTAACCACAGCTTTGGAGCATCCTTGGACATGCACACCGGTTAAAGAGAAAGAAGCATCTGATGCCGGGTGCAGGAAGTTCTCCTGTGTGGAGTCTGGATGGGCAGAAGTCTCTTCGGCCAGGAGAACTGGTGCACTACCCACGCACATTACCCATTGGGGTTTCTCCGGGATACAGGGAGATGAAGCTTCAGTAGGGACTTCAAGGTTGGGGTCAGGAGGTCTCAGGGAGGACAGACCCTGGCGTGACGGCTTGCCTCTAAGTCTAGCACGTCTGGACTGCCTCTTGAGGTTGAGAGAAGTATTCCGGAAAGCGTAGTCACCCTGTGAGGATTCTGGGTGGGCAGTAGTCTCATTGGGCTGGAGGACTATTGCGCTACCCACACACATTACCCGTCGGGGCTGCTCCGGGATATTGGGAAGTGAAGCTTCAGCAGGGGCTTCAGAGTTAGGGTCCTCGAAGACCATACGAAAGGCCACCAGGAAGGCCTGCAGGTCAAGGATGACAGGATCCCATGCTTCCCATAGGGGGGTGACCCATTTCAAGGCATCACCCGCTAGGTAGTCAATCATAAAGGCCACTTTAGCCCAATCGGAAGGAAAATAGAGAGGGTAGGCCTTAAAGTGTAGCATGCATTGCTCCACAAATGCACGACACTGTCTTGGATCCCCATAGTAACGTGGCGGATCCGCAGGAACGAGGGCTGATAGATCCATCTGGACGGGTGCGTAATTCGCCTGGAACTCAGCTAAAGGGGGAAAAAAATTTATTTATTTTATTTTAATGCATGTATTCGCTGGAAAAACTTCTCAAAGAGCGAAGGCCGTGGGGCTCAACGGGAACCATGGCCTGAGCATGCTGTTATGCACACGCCCGGGCTAAGCGGCGTGTGCGTGTGATTGGTAGTGATTCCACTGGACCGTGCCGGAGAGTGAATGCCTGGAGGGGCGTGACTAAGTATTCACCCGATCCGACCAGGGTCGCACGACGGCATACGACGCCAGTGCACCAAGGAGGAACCGAGCAGAGGGACCAGGTGCTACTCCAGGACAGACCCCGGACACGGCTGTTGACCCACACAGGGGAATACAGGAACAGGCTGGTAGGCTGGCACACAGACTGGAGGGTATAGGCAGGCACGACTGGTATGCAGGCAGGCGGGTATGCAGGCAGGGGGGTAAAGGCAAGCACAGCTAGAGTGCAGACAGGGAGGCACTAGCAGGTAGGAACACAGGCGGGATAGGACCCAGTACACACCGGGACTCAGGAACAATACAGGCAGAGGGTTACAGGCAAGCACAGCTAGAGTGCAGACAAGGCTGAGCAGGGAGGACAGGGCTCTGTTCACACGGAACAGACAGGAAGGGAAAGACAGAGCCAGATACTCACACAGTACTTGCAGAGACAACAAGCAGGAGTTAGGTACGAGTTCAGACTCTGCAGAAAAAGGAAGGGAACGGACATAGAGGCAAAACAGGTAAAGGACAGGAGAGAGTTCAGACTGGAACTGAGTGTACGGAGGAGACCGACACTGCAGAGGGATACAGGAGCGGGTCTGGGAATACGGCCCCCAGAGAGGCGGAACGAACAGGCAAGGAGCGTGTTCAGACAGGACAGACCAGACACAGGAGCGGGTCTAGGAAATCGGCCACTAGAAGGCGAGAGGAACAGGCTAGGAGCGAGTTCAGACAGGTCAGACAAGATACAGGAACGGGTCTAGGTAATCGGCCCCTAGAAGGCAGGAGGAACAGGCTAGGAGCGTGTTCAGACAGGACAGACAAGAGAACACAGAAAGGACTCAGTTCAGACACGGGAGCTGATACCGCAAAGCAGGAGACATACAGGACTCAGTTCAGACACGGGAACTGATACAAAAAGCAGGAGACAAGAGACGGGACCTGGCACCTTCAGAGTGCAAGCACACACTGAAGGAAACACTATGCTCAGGCAGGGATAGAAGGGAGCTGCTGAGCTATATACCAAGTGACAGACAGCAATAGGCTGAGGACGCACAAGGGGTGTGACCCACAGCAGGTACAAAAGGCAGGAAGTGATCGGGCGCCGCCCTTAAGCAGCAGAAACAGACACAAACAGACAGCATGGAGGGAAGCCAGAGAGACATTCTGGACAGGAGATCAAGTGCGCCCTCTTGCACAGTGGGAGATGGACCACCATGCAAGGACGCCGCCAGGTATGTTACAGGTATGCAACGGTGGCTGGCCGTTCTGCACTCTTAGGGTCCCTTCTGCCTTCTTGTTTCTGGAGCCCTTCCACTCCTCTGTCTCTTCTCCTTCCTTCCTTCTCCTTCTCCTCTTCTCCTCCCTGGCCCCGGCCTTCTCTCTAGGCCTTCCTCGTGGAGCTGAGCTCAGGCTGAGCCGCGGCTCCCTGTCAGCTCTCTCTCCCTTCTGCTCTGACTGAACTACTCTGCACTCTCTGATTAAGATGGCTCCCACCTTTTATCTGCTTCTCTGTGTCTGAGCTCAGGTGACCTGCACCCAATGAGCTCCTTCCTATGCTCCAGAAACCGCCCCTCTCTGCTCCTACACCACTGGGTTCTCTCCCCCCTCCCCACTCCAGCCAGGGACATGGTCAGTTGTGCCCGCAGCTGGGAGCACCGTCGAGCTGTCCCCCGGAAATGGGGTGTGTGTGTGCAGCTAACTGAGCCCTGGTCCACACTCCATCCTTACCTGGGAGTGGAATATCACACCTCTGGTTGAGGTGCAATACCCCTGTAGCAACCGAGCCCTCGGGGCGCTACACATGCTCAGTAGAATTGAGACTAGCCCAGCCCCCAGAACAGACCTCACTGATGACTGTTATGACTGCACAATCATAAGCACAAGGGTAGCGTACAAACCAGGGGGACAAATACCTGAACTTGGCAGATCCCAGTTCAGAGTGGTTAAAGATCTACTCTGACCCTAGTCTATCCCTACCTAACTGCGTAAGTTGGCACCTTAAGATAACGCAATGGCGCCCCCTCTCGGCGGCAGCTCACCCTGAATGTTCCTAACAGCTCCTAGTATAGCTATGCCTGTGTAGCAACTCACTCGGGAAAAGAGGTTATACATTAAAAACTGCAACAGATCCTTCCGGTTCCTGTACAGACTAGACATCCTGACTCCGCACTCCCTAGTGGTACCTGCGGGTGCAGAGATAGACCTAACCATAGACTAGGAAATGGCAAATCTGGCTTAAACGGCCTAAAAGGACGACGAGTTGCTTCATGTTCCTCCTAAAGAACCGGTGGGCAGAGCAGAGTGTGATTTACCTACAAGAAGAGAAGTGTGCTGAACAAAGGAAAGAACCCAGAGTGAGTAAATAACAAAATACCAAACAAAGAAAAATGCAAGTACTGTTAACTAGTGTTGAGCGAGCACTAAAATGCTCGGGTGCTCGAAGCTCGGGCCGAGCTCACTGTGATACTCGGGTGCTCGACCCGAGCAACGAGCCCAATGTTAGTCTATGGGAGACCCGAACATTTTTGCGGCGGCTCCCCCGGCAGTCTGTAGAAAGCCTAAAAAGTGCCCAAAACGATAGTGACAGTGCTCAAATGACATGGGGACAGCATGGGGATCGCCCCTGGAAGCATTTCTGACCCCCAGGTCACTGCTGTCAACAACGTGGTCAGAGGTATTAAGCCACTTTTACAGGCTCACAATAAAACGTTCAAAAACGAAAGTGAAAGTGCTTTCCTGTGAAATATGTTAACCCCTTAACGACCATGGGTCTTTCTGTTTTTGTGTTTTCCTTTATTGCTCCCCTTCTTCCCAGAGCCAGAACTTTTTTAATTTTCGTTCAATATGGCCATGTGAGGGCTTATTTTTTGCGGGACGAGTTGTTCTTTTAAACACCATCACTGGTTTTACCATATCGTGTGCTGGAAAATGGGAAAAAAATTCCAAGTGCAGTGAAACTGCAAAAAAAATGCAATTCCACAGTTGTTTTTTGGGTCCTTTTTTTACCACGTTCACAGATTGCTAAAACTGACCTGCCATCATTATTTTCCAGGTCGTTACGAGTTCATAGACACCAAACATGTAAAGGTTCTTTTTTATTTAAGTGGTGAAAAAAAAATCCAAAGCTTGCTAAAAAAACAAAAAAAAATGATGCCATTTTCCGAGACCCTTAGCTTCTCCATTTTTCGGGATCTGGGGCCAGGTGAGGGCTTATTTTTTGCGTGCCGGGCTGACGTTTTTATTGATACCATTTTGGGGTAGATCCGATGTTTTGATCGCCCGTTATAGCATTTTATTGCAAAGTTGTAGCGACCAAAAAAAACTTAATTCTGGCGTTTAAAATTTTTTTCTCGTTACGCCGTTTACTGATTGTATTAATTCTTCTTTTATATTGATAGATCGGGCGATTCTGAACGCGGCGATACCAAATATGTGTATGTGGTTTTTTTTTAATATATATATATATTTTATTTTAACTTAAACTTTTATATATTTTTTATTTTTTTTATTTTTTTAAAAACTTTTTTTTTACACTTTCTGCTTGCTTCTATAGTCTCCAGAGGAGACTAGAAGCAGCAGTTGTCTGATTGCTTCTACTGCATACAAGCGATGAGCAGATTGCTTGTATGCAGGAGAAATGCTCACTTGCTATGAGCGCTGACCACTAGGTGGCGCTCATAGCAATTGAGACATGACAACCACAGGCGTCTGCTGCAGACCCTGAGTTGTCATGCCCACCCATTGGTGACCCGCGATCACGTGACGGGGTCACTGATGGGCGGGGCTTAGGACTCCCGGAAGCGCGAGTTAAATGCCACTGTCAGAGATTTAACATGTTAACAGCCGCGGGTGGATTGCGATTCCAATAATCAGCTGACATGTGCTCGCTTCAGTGCGGGCTCACCGCCGGAGCCCCCGCTAAACCGGCCTTCCCGATCTGGTGCGTACTATTGCTGACCATGTCGGAAAGGGGTTAAGGAACATCCTTTCCAGACTTGTGTATAAGGTAAAATAAATAACCAAAAACAAAAATACTCCTCCACACCTTGGGCTATGTTCACAAGTAGCATTTTTTATGCGTTTTTGCACGTTTGTATTGCTTTCAACCATGACAAATGCATTCACCGGGAAATGTCATTTTAACATTTTACAACCTTATCTGGCCATGTGCTGTGTGACACATGCATACAGTGCTAAAAAGACATGGGAACAGCATGGGGAAGACCCCTGGAAGCATCTCTGACACCCAGGTCACTGCCTAAAAGTGTGCCCATCAGAAGTGATCCTTGCCGCATCAGAAGATGCAGACTTGCAACTATCCCCGTGCAAGTCCTTGTCCCAGGGCAGTGTTCAATTGTACCTACCCCATAACTTGCAATACAAGCGCAAGTATGCAGCCTGCCACCCACCCACCCCCAGGCTGCAATACCATACTGCTAGCTTGCTTGCACTTGAAATTGGGCCTTTTAGGCATGTGGAGGTGGAATCTGGCCACCACGTCATGGCTGCGTCGGTAGCCTGGTATTCATACTCAGTCCCCAGCCGCCCGGCGGCCGGGTGTCCACGCTTGGTCCCCAGCCGCCAGGGGGCGGCCGGGTGTCCATACTCAGTCCCCAGCCGCCCCGCGGCCGGGTGCCCACACACAGTCCCCAGCCGCGTGGGGGTGGCCGGGTGTCCATAAACGGACCCCAGCCGCCCCTATTTGTCCCGGTGCGCCTTATACACAAGCGCGCATACCAAAACATTACCTGTGCCCTCCCCAGTGCATTTAGTGGGAAGGACAGCCTAACCACAAACACGTGGACAAGTGAATGTGGCCAGGAATGGTCCATCTCACTGACGCCTTCACACTGGTTTAATATTGTGGAAGCCGGGACACAGTTGGACACTGGGATGCAACACGTCCTCCAGACATAGAGGATTGCGGGTCCTGGGTCAATCAGGCTTCAACACAAAGTTCAGAAGGTAGACAGCAGCAGTGGTCGGCCTCCTACACAACGAGTAAATTATTCATGATCATAAGGCCATCCACCTCCTTAGCTTTCTGTTCCTTGGAATGCAAGTGCATGTATGTAGCAGCAGCTAGGCCTGAGGTGGTCAGCGTTTTGGCTCATATTCTACCTCCTTCGAGGATTGCTGGATGTTTTCCTGCTACTATCCCAGTTCTATGACTCCCGTTAAAACAAAGCTTCAGGTGATGAATGATGGATGAGGTGGTGGCAAAGGAGAAAGAGGAGGAGGAACAGGGACCATTCACATCAATATCAGGCCAGCCAACCACACATGTCTTGTAGGATATGTTTCTGTACCAAAAGGAGCGGTTCAGCTACACAGTTATAAGGCATACAGTGAATGCAATGCCTACCAAAAATTTCGAGGCACTCCAATGCCCCTTGGAAGTGACATGGAGGTCAGAGGGCCTTAACTAAACCGTTTTTTCCATTTATAGCAACTGGGTCTCCTGTACACTGTTGGCCTAAGCAGGGAATGGAAGGCTTTCCAAAAATTATTAGGCACTGCAATGCCCCTTGAAACAGACATGGATTACAGCGTATTAAAAACCTTCTACCCATTATTGGGGAGTGGGTCTCCCTTAGTGTTCGCCTATGCATTGAAAAGCAAAAGCTGACAAAAATTAGGAGGAAATGCAATGCCCATTGCAAGAGTCGTGGAGGTTAGAGGTAATTAAAAACAACATGTCAATGCCCCTTGGAAGAGCTGTGGAGTTCAGAGTGGTTTAACAAGACGGTTTTAATGCCCCTTAGAAGAGACGTGGAGTTCAAAGTGGTTTAACAAGACAGTTTTAATGCCCCTTGGAAGAGATGTGGAGGTCACAGTAGCTTAACAAGATGGTTTTAATGCCCCTTGGAAGAGACGTGGAGTTCAGAGTGGTTTAACAAGACAGTTTTAATGCCCCTTGGAAGAGTGGTGGAGGTTACAGTGGAATAAAAAGACAATATCAATGCCCCGTGGAAGAGACGTGGAGGTCACAGTAGCTTAACAAGACGGTTTTAATGCCCCTTGGAAGAGTGGTGGAGGTCGCAGTGGAATAAAAAGACAATATCAATGCCCCTTGGAAGAGTGGTGGAGGTTACAGTGGAATAAAAAGACTATATCAACGCCCTGTGGAAGAGACGTGGAGGTCACAGTAGCTTAACAAGATGCTTTTAATGCCCCTTGGAAGAGTGGTGGAGGTCGCAGTGGAATAAAAAGACAATATTAACGACCCTTGGAAGAGACGTGGAGGTCACAGTAGCTTAACAAGACGATTTTAATGCCCCTTACAAGAGCCATGCAGTACAGCATATTAAAAACATTATTCCCATTATTGGGGAGTGGGTCTCCCATAGTCTTTGCCTATGCCTTCCAAGCAAAAGCTGCCAAAAATTAGGAAGGGGGAACTTGCAATGTCCCTTGCAAGAGCCATGCAGTACAGCATATTAAAAACATTATTCCCATTATTGGGGAGTGGGTCTCCCATAGTCTTTGCCTATGCCTTCCAAGCAAAAGCTGCCAAAAATTAGGACAGAGAAACTTGCAATGCTGGCAACATGGACCACGGTCACCCTGATGGTATAGTGGTCATGGAGGCTGAGGATAAGGAGAAGAGCAAAAAACAGCCGAAATGAGGAAGCGTATACCCATGTGTGGGTGTGAAGCGATGCATGGGAATACACCTCCCGAAATAACACAGTGGATTTGACTTTATGTTACTCTGCTGTCATTTGGTGGTGATGAGAAGTCTGGCCCAATCCAGCCCTTGTTCATTTTGATAAGGGTCAGCTTGTCAGCATTGTCAGTTGACAGGCGAGTGCGCTTATCAGTTATAATTCACCCAGCGGCACTAAAAACACGCTCCGATAACACGCTAGCGGCAGGGCAGGCCAGGACCTCCAAGGCATACCGAGTGAGTTCATTCCAAGTGTCCAGCTTGGATACCCAATAATTAAAAGGCACAGAGGAATCACGGAGGACGCTGGTACGATCGGCAAGGTACTCCCTCACCATCTTTTGAAACTTTCCACTCCTTGTGAGAGTACCCCGCGCCTCAGGGCCTGTAAGCTGGGCGGGTGTCAGAAAACTGTCCCAGAATGTTGACAGTGTTCCCCTGCCTCTGCTGGATTGGAGTTGCATCTCTCTCGCCTGTACGCCTTGGTTGGGCAACGAACTGTGACCTCTGCCGCTAGCGTGTTCAGATGGGAATTTTTTTAAGAGTTCTGCAGCAAGGGCCTTCTGGTATTGCCCCATTTTTGTAGACCTCTCCACCTCAGGAATAAGAGAGTGAAAGTTCTCCTTGTAGCGGGGGTCTACAAGTGTCACCAACCAGTAATGACTGTCACCCAACATTTTGACAACGCGAGGGTCACGGTTAAGGCAGCGTAACATAAAGTCAGCCATGCGTGCCAGACTGGTAACGGGCAAGATTTCCGTGTCCTCACCAAGATGACAACTGACCATGCTCTCCTCCTCCTCTTCCTCCTCTCCCCTGTCCTCAGGCCACCCACGCTGAACCGACGGTATGACACTTGTACAGGTACTACCGTCTACAACGCATGATAGCAGCTCCTGTTCTTCCTCCTCCTCCTCCTCCTCCTCCTCTCCCTCATTGTCCCCCAATGCACGTTGGGATGAGATGAGGCTGGGCTGTGTGTAATAGCCCGTTACGGCTTCTTGATCCATCTCATCATACTCTGGCTGCAATGCCTCCTCTTTAATTCTCTGCAGAGAGCGTTGCAAAAGACAGACAAGTGGGATGCTGACACTAATGATGGCGTCATCGCCACTCACCATCTTGGTGGCCTCCTCAAAGTTTGTCAGGATGGTACATATGTCAGACATCCAGGTCCACTCCTGAGGTCTTATGTGTGGAGTCTGACCTGAATATCGACGGCCTTGTTGCAGCTGGTACTCCACAACTGCTCTCTTCTGCTCACAAATCCTTTGCAACATGTGGAGGGTAGATTTCCAACGTGTGGGGACATCACACACCAGTCGGTGTGCTGGAAGCTGCAAACGCTGCTGCAACACAGCAAGGGCGGCGGAAGCTGTAGCCGACTTGCGAAAATGAGCTGACAGGCGGCGTACTTTCACGAGCAGATCTGGCAACTCGGGGTACGATTTAAGAAACCGCTGAACCACGAGGTTAAGCACATGAGCCAGGCATGGTACGTGTGTGATCTCACCTCGCCTCAGAGCCGCCACCAGGTTACGGCCATTGTCACACACGACCATGCCGGGATGTAGGTTCAGCGGTCTCAGCCACAGATCTGCCTGCTCTTTCACAGCTGTCCACAACTCACAAGCAGTGTGAGGTTTATCACCTAAGCTTATGAGTTTCAGCACAGCCTGTTGCCGCTTGGCGGAGGCAGTACTGCAATGCTTCCAGCTTGTAACTGATGTGGTGATATCTGAGATGGAGGCTGAACATGAGGAGGAGGAGGAGGATGCGCAGGAGCTGTACACTGTGGGGGCAACTCTGACTGACATAGGGCCCGCAATCCTCGGTGTGGGGAGGATGTGTTCCGTCCCAAGGTCCGACTGGGTCCCGGCTTCCACTATGTTTACCCAGTGTGCCGTCAGAGAGATGTACCGTCCCTGGCCACAAGCACTTGTCCACGTGTCCGTTGTCAGGTGGACTCTCCCAGTAACTGCGTTGTTGAGGGCACGGCAGATGCTTTGGGACACGTGCTTGTGTAGTGCGGGGATGGCACACCGGGCAAAATAGTGTCGGCTGGGGACCGAGTACCGAGGGACGGCCACCGCCATAAGATTGCGGAAGGATTCCGTCTCCACCAGCCTAAAAGGCAGCATTTCCAATGCAAGCAGTCGTGAAATGTGCGAATTTAGGACTGTGGCCTGTGGGGCGTTAGCTGCAAATTTCCGCTTTCGTTCAAAGGTCTGGGATATGGACAATTGAACGCTGCGGTGGGACGTGGACGTGGACGTTGATGCTGTTTCTTGAGAAACTGCCATAACAAGTGAAGACTGAGAGGAGGGGGCATCTTTACATGCAGTATGGACAGGGGATTGCCTTGCACACACAACAGGGGGTTCTATTGCACTCACAACAGTGGAAGAAGCAGTGGTGACACCCGCTGACACTGGTCGTGGACCCTGGGTTTCACCCCACAAAGTCGGGTGCTTTGCTGCCATGTGCCTGATCATGCTGGTGGTGGTCAGGCTGGTAGTTTTGTCACCCCTGCTGATGCTGGCATGCCAGGTGGAACATATGGCCTTTTTGGGGTTATCAGCAGAGTCTTTAAAAAAATTCCAGACTCTGGAAGACCTACCGCTGGTACTGGCAACGTCCCTCGTGTTGGTGTTACGGGGAACGGTTGCCTGCCTTCTGTCTGTGGCCACCACACTGCTTCTTCCTGCCTGTTGGGGTACTCTGCCTCCCTCCCCCTGTGTGCTGCTGGCCTCACTCTGCATGTCCTCCTTCCACGTTGGGTCAGTTACTAGATCATCCACCACCTCCTCCTCTTCCACTTGCGCACCACGATCCTCCTCCTCACTTCCTGGCAATTGTGTCTCGTCATCGTCCACCTCTTGTGACAGATTGCCAACGTCGACTTCCTGTGGCCGTGGCTGTTCAAATATTTGGGCATCGCAACATGGGATCTCTTCTTCCACCACTTCAAGCGTATCAGGCGAGGGGCCCAAATATGGAAATGGACCAGTGAACAGCTCTTCAGAGTGTCCAAGTGTGGGATCACTTGCTGTCTGACGACACTCGGCATGGTGGGAGGAAGGAGCATCAGGGTGAGGAGGAGTATGCGGTCGAGACTCACGGCTACTAAGAGTTGACCGTGTGGAAGACAGACCGGAGGTGGTGGTGCCCAGGTAACTGGAAGTATTGTCTGCTATCCAATTAATAACCTGTTCACACTGATCAGTTCTCAATACTGGTGTTGTTCTGTGCTTCCCTAGTAATTCGGTCAAGAAGTGGGAGCGAGAAGATGTGGCTGTTGGTTGTGGCACATTTTCACCTTGGCCACGGCCCCGTCTTCTGCACGAACCATCACCAGAACGTCCACTTGCACGTCCCTTGCCACGCGCCTTGCCCATTGTAAATGAAGTAAAATAGCTTACACTTGCACTATCAATGGAAAAAGGGTAATAAAGAGTAGATTAGAACCGTGGAAGAGGAAAACCACAGTTATTGTTTACTGGGGTATACCACGCTTTTTTAAATAGAGATATTTGCGGCTGAACAGTGAGCGACACACTCAAACTGCTTTTTTTTAAAATACCAAAGGCCCAAAACTGGATAGTACAGCGATTTGACCCGTGGAACTGCGAAACCACACTGGGATGTCGGGCCTACACAAGACTATTTTCAACAGATATATTTTTGTGTCACAACAGTCAGGAGACACTACTGTTTTTCTTTACGGAAAAAACTACCAAAACCTGAATAATAGAGATTTTTTACCGTGGAACAGCAAAACCACAGTTATAATTTACTGGTGTATACCAGGCTTTTTAAAATATATATATATTTGCGGCTGAACAGTGAACACACTCAAACTGTTTTTTTTAGATACAAATGGCCCAAAAGTGGATAACACAGAGGTTTGTACCGTGGAACTGCAAAACCACACTTGTATTTCTCGGGCCTACACCAAACTATTTTCAACAGATATATTTGTGTCTGAAAAATCAGGGAGACATAATTTTTTTTTTTTTTACAGCAAAAAATGCAAAAAGCAGGATAATAGAGATTTTTTACCGTGGAACAGCAAAAGCACACTTCTGTGTCTCTGGCCTACACCAGACTATTTTCAACAGATATATTTGTATCTGAAAAATCAGAGGCACACTTTTTTTTTTGGGGGGGGGGGGGGGGGGCACCAAAAGGTTAATAAGATGGGTATTTGTACATTGTGAAGGAGGAAAAAAAAAAGAGGATTTAGATAAAAAAAAGGATTTTTCCTGGCCCCCGGGACCTGGAGCTAAGCCCAGCAATTTCAGCAACAGGAGCAGCACACAGGACTGTAATGCAGCGTTTGCTGGTATAACCACTGTGTCTCCTATACAGCCTGCCTGCCTGCCTGCCTGATATACCTGGGATGGATATTAGTCCTGAGTAGTGTTGAGCCACCGCCGTAGTGTTCGAGTTCGGTTCGGTTCGTCGAACACCCGTGTGTTCGCCGAACTGTTCGTCGAACTGTTCGTCGAACACCTTCGAACACCGTTAAAACCAATGGCAGGCAAAAAGGTGTCCAAAAGCTGACAAACTGCTCAGAAGACACAACTAACACATGGAAAAGTGACAAGTACATATAGTCATGCGAAAAGAAAAGAGGTGGAGGAGTAAAAGGAGGGGGAGACACAAATATAGGCATGTCATGCCCTTCTAAAATCCAAAAAGTGAGAAGCCGACACGTTCAGTCCGCTCCTGCCCGTGCCACCTCCGTGTCGCCGGGTTTGTGCCAGAGCCGCGGTGAACCCTGACGGCCAGCCCCCCTCTCCCAATACTGGTGCCTGTCCGCTGGTGGGTCGAGCGAGCCCCCCTGTGGTGGAGGCAGCTCTAAGCTTTTTAATTTAAATTGTCTCTCTAATTTGAATGAATACACTTTAAATCCATTTACAAGGATCTATTGGAGGGCAAGTCTCATGCCAGCAGCCGCGTAATTCCAGCTCCAGTAGCGTCCACTAAAGCTGCTGCAGTTAAAAAGCTTTTATAAGGATCGAGCTCGGCTGTCCACCGCAAGGCATCCTACTGCCAGTCCCAGCCCCTATGCCTTGGGGTGCCTCCTGATGCTCTTCACTGAGTATCCCGTGGTCCCGAAGCATTTCCTTTGAAAAAATTAAGTGTCCAAACTACAGGTGGTGTAACTTGCTTAACAGCCGGGATAATCCGCTGACTAGCAGACACTGCTACTAGGCACAAAGTATTTCCTGGGCTAGATGCAGTTAAAAATTTGTAATTAGATACTCTCGTTGGATGCTGAGAAAGCATTCCATAGAGTCTCCTGGCACGCCATATATGATTCTCTTAAAAAGCTTGGGGTAGGGTTCTAGGGGACCCTTTTATAGCCAAAATCACGGCCCTGTATCACAATACGTCACCTAGGCTGAAGATAAATGGAACTGTAGCACCCTGAGGGCTTGGTTGCTACAGAGGTATTGCACCTCACCCAGAGGTGTGATATCTCACTCTCAGGTAAGGATGGAGTGTGGATCAGGACCCGACACCTGCATGCATTACACCACATTGCCGTGGGGCAGGGCGACCAATATGCCTCTGAGATGGGCACGACAGTCCCTGTCCCTGGCTGGAGTGGGGGGAGGGAACACTGAGGAAGGGGAACCCTGTAGTGCAGGAGCAGGGAGGAAGCAGTTCCTGGGTGCATTGAGAAGGGAGTATAAAAGGTGGGCACCATCTTAGTTCAGTGCAGAGAAGTCTGAGCAGAAGTGGCAGGGTGCAGGGGCTCTGCATGAGCTCTGCTCCGGAGGCGGGCCTAGTAACAGAGGCCCAGGCCTGGACGAGGGAGAAGGAAGGAAGAGGAGCGGAGAAGGCTCCAGGAACGAGGAATGAAGGGATCCCAGGGGTGCGGACGGGCGAGTCGCCACCGCACGCCCGAATCCACCTGCGTGGAGGGGTCAGGCCAAAGGGGGAGACCGGTCCCCGAAACTAGTGTAGGCAGGAAACGACCCTCAGCTAGAAACCGGAGGCTCTGACATTTTATGTGGCGCAGCCCCTCGCTACACCCGCTAGGAAGGCACCACATAGGGTCAGGGAAACTGGCGCCAAGTTTACCAAGAGGAGGCCCGAGGCAGCCGGACAGAAGGGTTGGTAAGAAAGGCCAGACAAAGGACACACAAAGGGGGTCCTGTGAAGCGCTCCAAAGTTATCTGGGAGTTGTCTGAGCCCCTCACCTGGTGAGCACAGTACGACGTGGGCAGCCGTTACCTGCAGACGTGGTCTGGATAATAAGAACTGTGAGTAAAGGCCCTGGACTGCATCACTGACTCCGTGTCGTTACTGCTGCTGCCCTGCACCATCACCCCCATCCTCCGCATACGCTGCCCTGAGGCTATACTCCTCCCGTGGGGAGTTATGCTACGCTCTGCTGCACCCACAACACCAGCCTCAGCGGTCTGCCCTGCAGCGGCGGTTCACTCTGACCGCAATCCACGGGTGGCGTAGTCGGACATTTAAACATCAAAACCACATAAATAGTTCCGCCACTGGATTGACCACCCTGAGCCACAGAACCGGGTCGCCGCCACGAAGACTACAACCACCAGCATCCACCAAAAAGGGTCCGGCTCCGGGTGTCCCAAGGCCCAGGGGGTGCATCAGAACATTTTCATCACCTTTCACAGTCACCAATGGGACAAGGCAGGGATGTCCTCTGTCCCCTCTCTTATACATCCTAGTGACGGAGCACCTGCTCTCATCAATTCGCCATAACCCCAATATTAGGTGGATTGAGGTGGGAGGCACCGAGTACAAGTGCTCTCTATTTGCTGATGATGTCCTAGTATATATCACTCAATCACATATATCCATCCATGCTGTTATGGCTGAAATAGATCACTTTGTTACATGGTCAAATTTTAAAATCAATGCAGCGAAGTCTGAGGCCCTCGATGTCTCCCTCCCCAAATCCATATAGGATTCCATCCAGTCCAACTTTCCCTTTGCCTGGCCCTCACAGGGTATCAAATACTTAGGAATTCCTATTCATAGAGACCTCTCCCATCTATGTTATCTTAATTTTGGGCCCTTTATTGAACAACTCCATACAGACCACGGTTGGCAAGTTAGAACTGTAAGATTCACTACGTGAACCACTGGTGTTTTGTGGAAAAGCACATGTACACTGTGTTCCAAATTATTATGCAAAAAGTGTTTAGGAGTGATAAGGGAAGAATTTGTTTGTTTGTCAGTTAAACTCATTGATGGTGATGTGTGTCAGGGCTCTTTATATCACTGTAAGCAATTGCAGACACCTGTGCTAATTAGTTTGGCAGGTGTGTCCAATGAAAGGCAAGACTACTTAAGAAGGCTGTCTCACATTATTAAGCAGCCTACATTTTCTGCCAAAATGGGATAGAAAAAGGATGTGTCGGCTGCTGAGAAGCAACAAATTGTGGAGTGTTTAGGTCAAGGCATGACTACAATCAACATTGTGCGATGATCAGGATGAAGTGTCTTGGCAATCAAGAAGTATGTAGCTGATTCACAGTACACACGTGTGCGTGCTGATAAGGGCAAATTGAGGACTCTTTCCTACAGGCAATTACGTCAGGTTAAAAGAGCAGCGGCAAAAAAGCCTTGTCATAGCAGCAGACAAGTTTTTGAAGCTGCTGGTGCCTCCAACGTCCCCCGAACAACAAGATGCAGGGTCCTTCAGAGGTTTGCAGCTGTGCATACGCCATCCTGTCGACATCCTCTATCCACTTCACACAAGCAGAAACGGCTCCAGTGGTCTAAACATTACATGAAGACTGATTTCAAAACTGTTTTGTTCACGGATGAGTGCCGTGCAGCGCTCGATGGTCCAGATGGATGGAGTGGAGGATGGCTGGTTGATGGACACCCCACGCAAACATGGCTACAGCGCCAACAAGGAGGAGGTGGAGTAATGTTTTGGGCTGGAATCATGGGGAGAGAGATTGTCGGCCCCTTTAGGATCCCTGAAGGCGCTAAAGATGAACTCCATAATGTATGTGGATTTTCTCAAACAGCACTTCCTGCCATGGTTCAAGAAGAAGAACCGTGTATTTCACAGCAAGATCATTTTTTTGCATGATAATGCACCATCTCATGCTGCACATAAAACATCTGCATCTCTGGCTGATATGGGCATAAAAGGGGACAAACTTATGGTGTGACCCCCATGCTCCCCTGACCTCTACCCCATTCAGAACCTCTGGAGCATCATCAAAAGGAGTGTCTATGATGGCGGGAGGCAGTTCACATCTAAGCAACACCTCTGGGAGGGTATTCTGTCCTCATGCAAAATAATTGAAGCAGAAACCATCCAAAACCTGACAAATTCAATGGACGAGAGAGTACAGAAGCTCCTTTCGAACAAGGGGTCCTATGTGAAAATGTAACATCACCTAGAATAAAGTTTTGAGTTGAAAACTGTTTGATTTCAGTTTCTAATAACCTGCTAATGCTTATAATTTCAAAAATGACCATTTTTTTGGTCTTTATTAAAATGAAAAGGTTGATCGAAAAGTTTGGGGGATCTAAGAGTGTGGCAACCCAGTAGTCATGATTACTTCGAATTCTGACAATATGAGGGTCATGTTGCAGGTAGTGCAGCAAGAAGGCACTTATGTGTCTTGCGCATCTCGGAGCCCCAAAATTATTTTCCGGGCTAGATGCAGCTAAAAATTATTATTAATTTTAAATCTGGTGGAGCTTAGTATAGATGGCCTAATAGGATCAGTGCTGCACACTGCTACAAAGCCCAAATTATTTTCCAGCCAAGATACAGATAAACATGATTAGTAATTTTAAATCTGGTGGAGCTTATTATAGATGGCCTAATAGAATCAGTGCTGCACACTGCTACAAAGACCAAATTATTTTCCAGCCAAGATACAGATAAACATGATTAGTAATTTGAAAGCTTAAAACGGTTGGTAGGGTGATTTTAACCAATCATCAAGCTTTTACTTTGCCCAGGATGACACAGGGGTAGAAAAGTCGTTTCGGATCCATGATTTGTTCATCTTTATGAACGTGAGTCTGTCTACATTATCAGTGGAGAGCCGCGTGCGCTTATCTGTCAGCACACCACCAGCAGCGCTGAACACACGTTCAGACAGAACGCTGGCTGCGGGGCATGACAAGATCTCCAAGGCGTAAGTGGCTAGCTCCGGCCATTTATCCAGATTGGAAGCCCAAAAAGAGCAAGGGTCCAGTGACACAGTCATGGCTTCAATGTTTACTTGGAGATACTCCTGTACCATCGTCTCTAGGCGTTGACTATGTGTCAGACTTCTTGTCTCCTGTGGCCTTGCAAAGGATGGGCTAAAAAAGTGGTGAAATGATTCCGCAAAATTGATGTTACCAGCAGATACTGTGGTTCTGTTACGGTTTGAGTGCTGAACACTTGACGGTCCCACGGTTGGCAAGTTGGAACTGTGAGATTCACTACGTGCACCACTGGTGTTTTGTGGAAAAGCACATGTAAGATTCTGCAACAGTCTCTGCTGATACTCCTGCATGCGTGCATCCCTTTCTATTGCAGGAATAATTTCGGCAAATTTACTTTTGTACCGGGGATCTAACAGTGTGGCAACCCAGTAGTCAGGATTATTTCTAATTCTCACAATTCGAGGGTCATGTTGCAGGTAGTGCAGCAAGAAGGCACTCATGTGTGTTGCGCATCCAGGAGCACCAAGTCCCTGTTGTGTTGGTGGCGAGGTAACAATCATGCTTCCTTCCTCTGTCCTCTCCCCCCAACCTCGCACAACAGAAATGTGATCAAGGTCTCCCTCATCTGATGAGTCTTCCATCAGTTCGTCCTCCACTTCTTCCTGGGCTCCTGCACCTTCCTCACTAGTTTGGCTGCTACCATGCGTCCTGGTAAAACCATCTCCCCCACCCTCACATGCCTGCCGCCTTGGTGCTGCCGACCGTCTGGACCTTGCAGATGTTAGCCCTTCCGCATACAACTCCTCCTCCTCTACTTCCTCCACCTCCTCTTGTGCCACCACCTGACTCCGAATTCTGTTTAACATGTGCTCCAGCATGTAAATCACCGGAATAGTCATGCTGATAATGGCATCGTCAGCACTAAACATCTTCGTCGCCATTTCAAAACTGTGCAGAAGGGTGCATAGGTCCCTGATCTGAGACCACTCCTCCAGCGTGATTTGCCCCACCTCTGGATCTCGTTGGCCCAGGCTATACGTCAAAACGTATTGCACCAGGGCTTGTCAGTGCTGCCACAGTCGCTGCAACATGTGCAGAGTTGAATTCCACCGGGTAGGCACATCGCATTTTAGCCGGTGAAGTGGCAGGCCCAACGACTTCTGTAGAGATGTAAGTCGCTGAGCTGCGGGATGCGAACGGCGGAAGTGAGCACACAGCGACCGTGACCTCTGCAGAAGGCCATCTAGTCTGGGATAGTGGGCTAAAAATTGCTGGACAACCAGGTTCAACACGTGAGCCATACAAGGCACGTGTGTGACATTGCCCCGGCGAAGGGCAGCACCCAGGTTTGCAGCATTGTCGCACACGGCCTTCCCTGGTTTCAGGTCCAGTGGAGACAACCATTCATGAAATTGGTTCTCCAGAGCTGACCACAACTCCTCAGCTGTGTGACTCACATTTCCCAGACATTTCAAAGTAAAAACCGCCTGATGACGTTGAGCCCTACTGCCAGCATAGTAAGGAGGTGTGCAGGATCCCTTCTGCGCAGTTAGAAAGCTTGTGGCATGACCAGACAGGCTTTGGGTGCAGGTGGAAGACCGAGAGGAGGTTGAGGAGGCAGAAGCAGTGGAGGAACTTTGACATAAAGAGGATTGACGCACAACTCGTGGGGACGGCAAGACTTGGACAGCAGCCCCTTGTCCTGCTGTCACCATAGTTACCCAGTGCCCAGTCAGCGACATGTAACGCCCCTGTCCATGCCTACTCGTCCAAGTGTCTGTGGTGAAATGCACCCTGTCACACACAGAGTTTCTCAAAGAAGCGGTGATGTTGTGTGCGACATGCTGGTGGAGCGCAGGCACACCTTTCTTTGAGAAGTAGTGCCGACTGGGCATCTGGTACTGGGGCACTGTGACGGACATAAGGTCTCGAAAATCCTCTGTGTCCACCAGGCGGAAAGGCAGCATTTCTGTAGCCAAGAGCTTGCAGATGGTGAAATTCAACCTCTTAGCTTTCTCATGGCTAGGAGGAAATGGTCTTTTACTTGTCCACATCTGAGGGACCGAGGGCTGGCTATTGTGCTTAGACGGGGTTGATAAGGGTGTCCCCGGCAAACTGCCGGTCTGTGAGGAAGATGCAGGCGGACATGTTAGGTTGCCTTGATCCAAAGGTGGTGCTATCGATGTCGGACAGCGCTCAACACCAGCTGGTGTTACCACCTCCAAAGAAAATGATGACCTGCCAATCACGCTGGCTGTTGCGGGTAAAGAGGTGGCAGGTCTGCGCCCCAAAACAGGTGTGACTGCTGTCCCCCCAGTCACAGAGGATGAAGATGCCGCGGATGCACAAGATATGGCAGACGGTGGTTGGCCCGGCCGGCTAGGCCGCATTGTAGCACACTGAGCTTCCCACTGCAACTTATGCTTCATGTCCATGTGCCGGTTCATGCATGAAGTACTCAAACTATGTATTTTTTGGCCTCTACTTAGCTTTTGCTGACAAATGTTACAGATAACACGAGTTGGGTCATCTTTATCGATCTGAAAAAATGCCCAGGCTATGCAAGGCTTAGCACCCATGCGACCTGAAGAGCCACCACGACTTGTGGTGAGAGGCAGAGTTGTGTTTGAGGATGCAGTTGTTGACGTGCTTCCAGTACTACGTCTCTGTCCAGGAAGGCGCAACCTGACCTCGTCGTCACTAGCATCTTCCTCCACCTCCTCTGCTGACCTCATCTCTTAGCTGACTGTGGGTTGACAGTAAGTGGGATCTCCAACCTCATCATCATCACCCTGTGCGTTATCACACCCGTCGTCCTCAGAGCCAACCTGTTCCTGCCCTGACAAAAAACTAAAGTTGTCGCTCCAATCAGGTATTTGAGTCTCATCATCGTCTTCCTCATTGTCTCCACCAACAGGAGTTACAGTTTGGGAATGAGGGTCTACATTATGGTCAGAATCTTCTGCGTCTGGTCCTGGATCCGACTCATAAAGATTCTGGGCATCAGTGCAGATCATTTCCTCATCTGGATTCACAGAAGCGCTGGAGTCGACCTCTGATTCCCAGGCTATAGTATGAGTAAACAGCTCTGCAGACTCAACCATCTGTTCTACCTCATACTTAGACGGGCAGCTGGAGATTTGGGAGCTGTGAGGAAGCAAGTGCGATTGGGGTGACACCTTTGAGGACTGGAGTATTTGTGATGTTGAAGTTGATGTGGAGGAGAGCCCACTTAAAGGAGCACTTGATATCTGTTGAAGCACCTGCTGTTTTTGTGCCTCATCTGGAATTTGTAGCGATTGGCGTGGCCGTAAGAAAGGGATCTTATCACATTGTCCGCTAAAAGAAGTAGACATTTTAGTTTGGCTGGAAGATGGTCTTTCTTCTGCAGATGTTACTGTTGCTTTAACACCTACCCCACGGACACAACCTTTTTTCCCCTTCCCAACACGCCTATTCCCCTTTCCACCAGCAGCAGGCCTTTTTCCACTCATTTTGGTGGTTAACTAATTCACAACTCTGGAGTTGTTTGCACAAAAAAACAATGGATGGGAACCGAGCAGAGCTGAGTGGCCAAACTGTGGTATTAGGCCAAAACTATTGGCTGGGTTAGATGGAGAAAAAAATTATATTCGATTTGCAACCTGATGGAGGTCTGTATAGATGGATTAATAGAACAAGTCCCACACACAGCTAGAAGCCCAATATTTTTTCAGAGGTAGATGCAGAAAAAAAAATATTTTTAGTTTGCAACCTGATGGAGGTCAGTATAGATGGACTAATAGAGAAAGTCCCACACACTGCTAGAAGGCCAAATATTTTTTCAGAGCTAGATGCAGAAAAAAATTATATTCAGTTTGCAACCTGATGGAGGTCAGTATAGATGGACTAATAGAACAAGTCCCACACACAGCTAGAAGCCCAAATATTTTTTCAGAGGTAGATGCAGATAAAAATTATTTTTAATTTGCAACCTGATGGAGGTCAGTATAGATGGACTAATAGAGAAAGTCCCACACACTGCTAGAAGGCCAAATATTTTTTCAGAGCTAGATGCAGATAAAAATTATTTTTAATTTGCAACCTGATGGAGGTCAGTATAGATGGACTAATAGAGAAAGTCCCACACACTGCTAGAAGGCCAAATATTTTTTCAGAGCTAGATGCAGATAAAAATTATTTTTAATTTGCAACCTGATGGAGGTCAGTATAGATGGACTAATAGAGAAAGTCCCACACACTGCTAGAAGGCCAAATATTTTTTCAGAGCTAGATGCAGAAAAAAATTATATTCAGTTTGCAACCTGATGGAGGTCAGTATAGATGGACTAATAGAACAAGTCCCACACACAGCTAGAAGCCCAAATATTTTTTCAGAGGTAGATGCAGATAAAAATTATTTTTAATTTGCAACCTGATGGAGGTCAGTATAGATGGACTAATAGAGAAAGTCCCACACACTGCTAGAAGGCCAAATATTTTTTCAGATCTAGATGCAGATAAAAAATATTTTTAATTTGCAACCTGATGGAGGTCAGTATAGATGGACTAATAGAGAAAGTCCCACACACTGCTAGAAGGCCAAATATTTTTTCAGAGCTAGATGCAGAAAAAAATGATATTCAGTTTGCAACCTGATGGAGGTCAATATAGATGGACTAATAGAACAAGTCCCACACACTGCTAGAAGCCCAAATATTTTTTCAGAGCTAGATGCAGAAAAAAATTATATTCAATTTGCAACCTGATGGAGGTCAGTATAGATGGACTAATAGAATGATGCTATGCCCAAAAGATTTTACTTCACTAGGTGCAGTAAAAAAATTGGTATTCTATACACAGGTGGTATATCTTGCAACACAGATAGGCTACTCCACTGACTAACACACTCTGCAATAGGCCAAAAAGGATTAGCTTTGCTAGATTCAGCCAAATGCTGTGAAAAAAACTTGCACAGCACTGGCACAGACCTGCCTGGCAAAAACTGATAGGAACTGATGTAACCTAGTCCTGAAAAGGACTGCAATTACAATTAGTCTTTACTCCCACAATCTATCTATTTAAGAGCACAGACCTGCCTGATAAAAGTCGTAGGAAATGCTGTAACCTAGTCCTTAAAAGGACTGCAATCACAACTATTCCCTACTCCCAAGCTATCTGTAGATTTGTGCAAAAATTGGCTTGAAATTAACAAGGTATAGCGCACACAGCAACAGCGGTGCCGTCTAACACGCAGCTGCAGCAGTGAGAAAATGGTGGCGACGGGGAAAATGGCTTGGTCTTATAGGGCAAGGACATGTGACATACACTGCCAATGACACATGCCCTTGCTTGTGTGAAAAACAGCAGTTCGCTCCGTGTGTGCGCTGCTGATAGGCTGACAGACTGCACCTCCCCACTGCAAATGCGGGAAAGAGAAAAAAAAATGGAGATCTTCATTATTCCTGCAGAGATCCATCCCCTGCCCCTCCCCCCACCCCGCTGTACACTCAAACTGCGTATTAACATTAATTTTCATCATTACTGAGAAAAAATCCAGTTATGATTTTGGTGCACGAACAGTTATCGAACATAACCTCGAACAGCCGAATTTTTCTCAAATCGTTCGTGTTCGCCGAACGGCTCGAACACCGCCCAAAACAGCTCGAATTTGAGATTGGCGAACAGTTCGAGTAGAACAACGCTCATCTCTAGTCCTGAGAAGGACTGTTTGTTTGATCTGGCAGCCTTTACAGACCCTACACTAACTATTTTGCAGGATATATCTCTCCCTAAATCAGCAGCGCTGTCCCTACACTGTCTGATCCGGAGCGACTGTGTCCAAGATGGCAGCGCCCGGTTTTAAATACTCGAGGTGACGCTGTGCGGCCAGCCAATCACTGTAATGCCCACAAACAACATGGCTGCGGCATTACAATGACTGGCAATCCCTGCATGTTCATTGGCTCTGTAAAGAGCGCCAAACATGCAGGGCAGAGACCCGAGCTCCCGCCCGAGTAACCCGGAAATGCTCGGTGCTCGCCGAACATCCCGAGTAGCGTGATGCTCGGGCGAGTACCGAGCAGTGTCGAGCATGTTCGCTCAACACTACTGTTAACAAATATATTGCCTACTTCCTAAAGATGAACATAAGATAGGTGCAAAGTATAGCAAAGAAATAGCAAAGTGAAAACCCTTAGCGGGAATCTCACAGACTGGCTCCAAACATTAATAGAATGTCAGGACATCCAAATGAATCTATCACCAGCAGGAACCATCAGCAGAGGGACAGAATATAAAGCTGTACCCAAAAGGTGATAGGCACACAATTGAAAACCCCTGTGTTAAGCTAAGCAGACTGCAGCCAGAAAAGCAGAACCCAAACACCCAGAGAAAAGGTGTGTCTCCTGTGGCTCAGCAGAAAGAGAAGCTGACCACACAACAAAACTCAAAGGATCGAATCCAGGAGCATGACAATGACACTTCTTTTCAGGGTGGGGACAGAGGCTGTTGCAGTGACCGCAGCCTCTGTCCCCGATGGTGTCTTGTTTGAGTATCCCAGCATGCACTTGAGATTCTCAAAAGAAATGTTATCAAACTGGAAGTAGGTAAAACAACAAAGAAAGCAGTTAGATAGATTAGAGAGGGAATGGTAGAGACTTTTTGATTAAGGGGTATTAAAAAAGCTATTAGAATATTACATCAAATATATAGACATTTAGGATTAAATCAATGTTTAAGGGCCATCCCTTTAATCTTTAATGAGAAAATGTATGTCAAAAGTCTCAACTGTATTGAAAAGCAGTCTACTTATACAACTGATCCATGTGTAATTACCAGTGTCAAATGTCCTTAATCATGGACCTCATACCAAAAATCCCTTACAGATGCAGATTTCCCAAACCCTTTGTGTTCTGAATATATTATTGCTGAGTCAACCTAGAAATTTGCCTCATGAGGTGTGAGTTACTCTTCCAAGCAAATAAAAAAATTCAGACACTGCATTACTCCAGACAGATGACACCCTACAAGCCTAGAAAAAATGGAAGCTACCAGAGTAATGTACAGGCTCTTAAATGTCACCATGACATTTGTCCATGTCTGCACTACTGGAAAGAACCAGTTGAGCCGTAGTCAAAATTAGAGTAAATTCTATCACCGTGTAGAGCTCGCTACAGGAACAAGACTATATTTTCAATGCTACCTCAATTCCTTTGCATCTACAACATAAATTGGCCCATTACAATAAATCCCTTAAAAGGGAGTAGTTTATCAGAAAATTACTATTATTACTATTTCTAATTTTATTTCATATTTTTATTAGTTTTTATAAAGGTCATCTCATTATTATTAGGAGATTGATATGATATTGACTAGAGATGAGCGGATTGCTTTGCGCAACCCCTGTCCACGGTTCAGAACAATGCTTTCTGGCCATGGACAGGAGCTGTGCGAATTTCCTTACCCTCTGCGATCCCAGGCTTATGATTAGCCAAGCTGAGTGCCACACTCTGCACAGATGATATAATGCCAGGCCGGCGTATCAAATGCCATGTCGGGGAACCTGGAAGCTCAGGAAATTCATGCAGCTCCTATCCACAGCCAGAGATCACTGACCAGGACAGTGGATTGGGGGTTGCTCAAAGCGAAGCGCTCATATTGACTGCTATATTAGGGTACTTTCATGTAATTATATTATACGATCTGTGTTAAAACTGCAATACCTGAACCAACAGCTTCATATATGCCTATGGAGATGTTGGGTCTGGTCAGAAGACTCGTGGTCAGTCTGGGCATTGCTGCCTAACATGGAACATAAAATGCAGTTGTGTGAGTGCACTGTTATTTTCATGGTCGGTACAGATATTGCTGTCTGAACACGGTACAAAAATACCGTGTGAATGTACTCCGGCCTATAAAGGCTGTGCATGCATCTTCACTAGCACTTCTAGGACTATACGGGAGATGGCTGTACATCATCATTTCCCAGAGACAGCAGTAGTTCATGACAATTCTCTGTCAATGAACTCCCATTCATTTCAGTCGCGAATGAGCGCACACAACCTGTACTGCATGGAACTTGTCCGTACTGAGCCCATCACAGGGTAATATCCGAGCAGCAGGTCACGTAAAAAATGTGAGTGATTTTTAAAAGGTCAAAACCTATGTAAAACAGGTGTAACCCCAGAAAACCCCCCTTAACCTATTTTAGGCACCAGACCAGACTACATATTTACCCTTCAAGCTTTTGGCTCATGTCCAGCTTTGACTGCCATCAGCCGTTAGTTGGTGTATGTATGCAATGTATATATGTATGTACATATATGCCTGCAGGGTTTCTAACGTAAAGCGTTATTGTTTCGGGACAATTTATCCAAAAATTATGAACAGGCAACTTTTTTTTATGAACACATTGTAAAGCGTAATAAATTATTATGATTTTAAGGTATATATTTTTACAGGCTGTAATACTACTAAAAACACTTTGGCAGCATTCATTGTAAACTGTAAAATTATGACAATTACAATTTTAATAATTTGCACAAGCTTCTGCAGCTTCATAAAACATCACAGACACATCACATTTTTACTGAACAGGGAAAAAATTGTCCTATTTTTGTGGACTGTTCAGGAATTTCTGGACAGTTGGCAACCCTGACACAAACAATGCACACGCAAACTGCACAATCCTTGGCTTTTCCTAGATTATGCTGATACTTATAATCACCAGGTATTTAGTTTGCAGCCCAGCAAAAAAAGGGAGCAGAATTTTGCATTACCCAGCTCCCTTGATGTTGCAGATTTTCTGATCCATTTATGCATCTATTAAGTAAATTAGGCTACTTGCGGTTTTTAAATTGAGTTTTTGAGTGCAATTTTTTACTTGCACTTTATCCGAGCCCAGGATGGGGAACATTGTACCAGGAAGGAGCGCAGGAAGGGAAATATTATACCAGGAAGGGTCCCAGAATGGGAGATATTATATCAAGAAGGAGCCCAGCATGGGGACAATATACCAAGAAGGAGTCCAGGATGAAGGACAATATACAAAGAAGGAGCCCAGGATGGGGGGCATTATACCATGAAGGGGACCAGGATGGGGGACATTATACCATGACAGGGCCAGTATGGGGGACATTATACAACAAAGGAGCCCATAATGGGGTCCATTGTAATATGAAGGCGCCCAGGATGGGGGGACATTATACGAGGAAAGGGCGCAGGATGGGGAAATTGTACCAGTAAGGGGCCCAGGATTGGACACATTATTACTAGAAGAAGCCAGGATGGGGAACATTACTACATTGAGGGTGAACATGTATGTCTTTATAGGATCTAAAACCCTACAGGGGCTCATACATCTGACCAATCTGCAGGTGGAGGCCCAGGTTCAGATTTTGCTAAGTACCGAATGGCATCCTCTCCTATCCCCCAATTTATTTTAAGATCCTTATAACGTCTTCTCCCACCCCCTAATTCATTATGATGCTATCAGGGACTTGTAATGAATGTATTGCAGAAACACACTAAAAACGCACGTGCGTTTTTTTACCTGCAGATTTTCCACACCTAATGTAAGTCTATGGGCAAAATCTGCACATAAAACTTAGCATACCCATAAGAGAAACTGACGTGTTGCGGATTTGAAACATGCAACCAGGCCAGTTTACACTGAGGAAAGAAGAAGAGTGGGCATGAGATTTCTATAAATGCCATCCACTTTGCTGGAACTGTAAGATGCTGTGTTTCCAAAGCAGCAAAAATACACAGTGTCAAAAACTCACCTTGGGCACACACCCTAAAAGTGCTTTCACAACTTGCGACTGGTGGCAGTGGTCAGGCTTAAACAGGCGAGGGCGGTGTGTGCAACACTCCTGGCAGTGACAGCCAGCTCTTGGCTATCATGTAAGCCGAGCTCCCAGTGGCGATCGTGCTGGCACAGCTCCTGTACGATCGCCATGACGTACCTATACGTACGCAGCAGCATAACTCCCATTTACAAAGGACAATGTGCTGCCAAGAGCAACTATCTTTTGTGAAAACCAACAGATGATTTCACTTTAGGCTATGTGCCCACTATGCAGAAATGCTCCGGATTTTTCTTGAGGCATCTCCCTGGCAGAAAAAACGCATGCGGATTTTACATGCGCTTTTTCAGCCAGGGACAAGCGTTTGTCACGCGTTTTGCACATGCGATTTCGCATGCGGGTTGTCAAGCGCTTTCCAAGCGATTTTAGCACCACTTGTAAAGTGCTTGACAACTTGGTCACACTATATAAATCCATGCAACCGGCGTGGATTTTATATAGTGTGACCATGTTAGTTAAAAAAAAGAATAAAAATGGTAAAAAATAAAAAAAAAAACATTATACTCACCTTCTGATGGCCCCCGGTCTCCTTCTCCGGTCTCCCCGGCGGCTCACGATGGTCTAAAAGGACCTTCCATGACGTCATTTAGTCATGTGACAGGTCACGCGACCGCCGACGTCAGCGGTCGCGTGACCCGTCACATGACTAAATGACGTCATGAAAGGTCCTTTTAGACCATCGCGAGCCGCCGGGGAGCCAGGACGCATCACTAAGGAGACCAGGGGCCATCGGAAGGTAAGTATAATGTGTTTTTTTTATTTTAAATTTTTTTTTTACAGGTACTACCATCCGCACATTGAATCGCTTAATATCCGCATGTGCACATGTAGTCATGCGGATATTAAGCGATTCAATGCAAGTCAATGGTGGCAAAAACGTAGCGCTTATGCAAAATAATTGGTAATGCTGCGGATTTTTCCGCAATGATAATCCGCAACGGAAATTTCCGCAGCATGTGCACAGCACATGCGGATTATCATTGGGGAACATTGCAGACCTTCTACCAAGAGTTTTTTTAAGCGTTCCTGTGGAGGAATTGCCGCTGCGGAAACGCTTAAAAAATGCATAGTGGGCACACAGCCTTACAAACAAGTGTTTTGCTCGTTCTTTGTGTGATCAGCAGCCTATTTAGACTGCACAATTTTCATGAAACAAGTGTTCCTTGGAACATTTGTTCATGATACAGACTAAGGAATCTATCTATGTTTGGTGTTATATTCTCCCAGTCCCAATAAAGGTCTTTTGGATTGTTCACCAGCCTGCTATCCCTGCCTGCTCTGTCACACATCCCGTCACTGTGTGCACATAGCCTAAATGGACCTTAAGTCAGCAGGACCAGTGGAATGCGGAAGGCACTAAAAGATTTGCCTCCTGGATTGCTCCTTCCTGTCCAGAGTCCTGCCAGAAAAGCGGATCAGTGACTGTACTCTGCTTGATCCCTATATTGCCTGCTCCTCATTTCTGAGAGCAAACACTGTCCACTTTTAACCTGATCCTCTTTGATATCCAGCCATTTTTTTTCACATTGTCACATTCAAGGAGCCATATTATATTTATTTATTTTACTCACTTATATAGCGCCATTAATTCCACAGCACTTTACAGACATTATGGGCACTGTCCCCATTGGGGCTCACAATCTAGATTCCCTATCAGTATGTCTTTGGAGTGTGGGAGGAAACCCACGCAAACACGGGGAGAACATACAAACTCCTTGCAGATGTTGTCCTTGGTGAGGTTTGAACCCAGGACCCCAGCGCTGCAGTGCTAACCACTGAGCCACCATGCATATCTTTTATATTTTTATGTAGACATAGCTACATTGGCAGTGGCACCATGTGGAGTATATACCACCTAATGCCCAACTTTTACTAACTCACTAAATCACACTTTTCATTTACAGAACCAAAAAAGGTGCTAACATTATTCTGTAGATTACTGCTTCAGAGGGGAAGGGGATGTGAACTCTACTTCCATCTATTAGAAGTAGCACTCCTACAAGTCAATGTTAACCCCTAAACGAACCTTGCCATAGAATAATAGCCAAACCGGAATCTCTTTTTGCAGAAAGGTGTTTTAGGGTTTTGCCCCTCTTTTCCTCAGCGCAAAGCATGAGATCTGATTTAGCTGTATTACAGGCCTCTGACTTGAATCTAAGGGGTAACATCTCACCTTGTGTAGAGTGACATGCGAGTGTAAGGAGACTTATAGGCCATGCAATGCTTTTTTCAGAAATTAAATATGCAAATTGCCTCTTCAGAGAGGACTTGAACTCTAGTGGCACCTATTGAAAGTAGAAATCCTAAAAGTTTCCTATATAGAGTCATGGTCGAAAGTGTTGGCACCCTTGAAATTGTTCCAGAAAATGAAGTGTTTCTCCCAGAAAATTATTGCCATTACACATGTTTTGTTATACACATGTTTAGTTCCTTTGTGTGTATTGGAACAACACAAAAATACAGAGAAAAAAAGGCAAACTGGACATAATTTCACACAAAACCCCCAAAATGGGCAGGACAAAATTGTTGGCACCCTCAACTTAATATTTGGTTGCTCACCCTTTGGATTAAAAAATTGCAATTAATTGCTTCTGTGACACTCTCAGCCCTCACCCTGGGAAGTGGGGTTACTCGGAGCCGGGTCTGATGTTGGGGGGTTGGGAGGCAGTCGCGGCCTGGACCCGGTCCGTGCCCAGGACGGTCACATAAAAGATTGAATTAGCTATCAGGGTTGAGTGGTAATTTCGACTACAACACCTGTGGTGTCTGGTGAGGGCCACCAGCGCTGCAACGGTCCACTGAGGCTGGTGTTATAGGCAGCTAAGATGGGACGGCTCCCCACAGGCGGAGCGGGCCTCAGGGCAGTGTGAGGAGGAATGGTGGGTGCAGTGCCGCGCAGGAAATAACAGGCTGAAGCGGAGTGTGAAGTCATCCAGGGTTTTTACTCACATTCAGATGAACTTTAGCCGCAAAGCTTCCCTCTGCTCCTCACGGTGTACTGCGGCCACCAGGAAGGGGGTTCAGCACTTTCCAGATAGATCAGGAGCACCTGTCGAGACCCCTCTGGTGTGTGTTCCTCTCCTTGGTGAGTTCTCCCACTGAGTCTTCACTCGACTGTTTGTGTGTTTAGAACTAGGTGTAAGGCTGGGTCCCACTGGGTGAACGGAGTGTGAGAGATACAGGTGGCATATGCCGCTCCGTCCGTATCCCTCCTGGGATCCACTAAGCCTCCGGGCTTTTCTGACAGAGACGTGAAGTAACAAAGTCAGATATCGGGGGCCGGTCACCCTCTTGCGGAGCTTTTCTCCTCTGCTCCCCGCCTACGGAGCTTCCTCTTCTGCTCCCCGCCTACAGAGCTTTCTTCTCTGCTCTCCGCCTGCGGAGCTTTCTCCTCTGCTCCCCGCCTGCGGAGCTTTCTCCTCTGCTCCCCGTCTTGGCCTTCTTGCTTCTGGGACCCTGGCCGGGGTGGAGGCGCCAATACTCCACCGCCGATCACTCCACCGCGCTCCTCGTCTCGAGGCCTGAGACCGAGGACCGTAAGCCTCCAGTCAGATGAGGCCCTGCGCTGCCTTCCGGCCGAAGACCCACAACCAAAGACCTTGAGCTTAAGATGGCCGTTGGTTATATATTAATCAATGAGTGCATCCTAAAAGTGTGTCCTCCACCCTCACCCACTACATGGTTCCCCCTATCTTTGGTTCCCCCCATCTCCTCTATCCCTGGCCGGGGCAGCACCCTGGTGCATTTAGGCCCCCCTACAGGACAGGAGTGGTGTAGTGCTGAATGGTGAAGTAGGGTCCTGAGAAGTGCTCCATCCTTACCTGGAAGAGGAGATACCACACCTCTACTGAGGTGCAGTACCCCTGTGGCGACTGAACCCTCAGGGGTGCCACACTTCCTATAACCATCAACAAGTTTCTTACACCTTTCAACTGGAATTATGGACCACTCTTCTTTTACAAACAACTTCTGGTCTCTCATATTTGAAAGGTGCCTGCTCCCAACAGCAATTTTAAAATCTCTCCTCAAGTGTTCAATGGGATTTAGATCCGGACTTATTGCTGGCCACTTCAGAACGCTCCAGCTCTTTGTTTCCATCCATTTCTGGGTGCTTCTTGAAGTATGTTTGGGGTCATTGTCCTGCTGGACCCATGACCTAGGATGCAAACTCAGCTTTTTGACACTGGACACTACATTGCGACCCAAAATCCTTTGGCAATCTTTAGATTTTATGATGCCTTGCACACAGTCAAGGCATCCAGTGTCAGAGTCAGCAAAACAACCCAAAAACATCTTTGAACCTCCACCATATTTGACTGTAGTTGCTGTGTTCTTTTCTTTGTAGGCCTCATTCAGTTTTCGGTAAACAGTAGAATGATGTGCTTTAACAAAAAAACTCTATTCTGGTCTCATCTTACCACAAGATGCTTTCCCAGAAGGATTTTGGCTTACTCAGGTACAGTTTGGCAAACTGCAGTCTAGCTATTTTATATCTGTGTCAGCAGTGAGGTCCTCCTGTGTCTCGTGCCATAGTGTTTAATTTCATTCATATGTCGACTGATAGTTCGTGGAGGAAACCAGAGTACCCAGAGGAAACCCACACAGACACAGGGAGAACATACAAATTCCTTGCACCCAGGACCCCAGCGCTGCAAAGCCTCAGTGCCAGCCACTGAGCAACCATGCTGCCCATAGTTTAGTTCTCTTCTCTACTCATGTAGTGCAGAGCATTATCAGGTCTGTCAGTGTTATACTAATGACTCGCCCCCTGGGCCGTGGGGTACCCGGAACCGGGCTTCTGTACGATGCTGGGGGTAGTAGGGGCGACCCGATCCCGTGGCTCAGGGTGGTCAGCCCAAATTGTGGCAGTCTATTTATCAGTGTTTTGAATGTCCGACTACGCCACCCGTGGATTGCGGTCAGGGATAACCGCCGCTGCAAGGCAGACCGCTGAGGCTGGTGTTGGTGTGCAACACAGGGGTAGGATAACTCCCTACGGGAAGAGTGTAGCCTCAGGGCAGTGTAGGTGGTTGCTGGAGGTGATAGTGCAGGCCGCAATAGTAAGAGTTCAGAGACCACTTAAAACAGTCCAGGGTCTTGATTGTAGGTATTATTAATGACCCAACAGTGGTACCGGTTAGGAATGGGCCTGGGTGTCTGAGAGCATTCGGGCGAGCCCCACTGGTCAGGGTGAGTGTGTAGGCCTACCGTTCTCTCTATGCTCTTTCTGACTATCCCCCTCTTCATGGTGTAATAGCCCACGTCCCTGAGCTGGCCGTGTACTTCTCGCCCGTATGGCTTGCAACTTGGGTTCCTTTTACCTTTGGCCTCTCTTGGCCTTGCTGGTCCCTTCTGTTGTGGCGGAGCCTTCGGGCTTCTTAGGCCAAAGGACATGAAATCCCTCGCGGATTGGTTCTCTGCTGCTGGGCTTATAACCCGGACAGCCTCGGACCCCAATGTCCGGTAGAATGGTTCTCTGCCAGGACCGGCTCTCGTCGACTCTGTCCCTGGCTTGCAGTTTCTCAGCTGCTGCTGACCTGTCCCTTCCTCTGAGAACCCTTCTGGTCACTTCAGAAGTGGGTTCTGGTCTCTCTAACCCTGCCCCAGCTCCAGCTTTTTTAGGGGCAGCCAGCTCCCCCTACTGGCCTGGGACAGGAGGTGCTGCATGCTAATGGTCCCTAACCAGGGAACTTCCCTCCTGCTCTCAGACACAGCCTTTAATATTTGTGGCATCCAGGCCTGGGGTGACACACTAACATGCAGCCCAATAGGCAGTGCCCATGAATGGTCTATTGGGCTTTGATCTATGGAAACTATTGGCAACCTGCGACTGCGTTGCGGAGAGTTGACGGAGTGATAGAGGGAGCGACTTACAGCTCTTATTTCCCTCTGCTAAATCTTTCATTACAGGATGAGTATGAGTCTTATGATTATGGCAGGCTTCAGGGCCTTTGATAGGCCTTAGGAATGACATGGCAATCCATCAGCATTCTCAGATGAAATTGAAGCCACTTAGGTTCCATGGTCCTCATTAGTTTGGTGGTATACTGTATTAGTCAACAGTTTGGACACACCAGTTTATGCAGTGGTTTTCATTTTTCTTATTTGAATGTGGCATTGAAGATTCAAAACATGAAGGAGCACACATGGAAACAAGAAGTAAACCTTAGATTCATCAATGAACCCCCCTTTTACTTTGATGACAGCTTTGCACCCCTTTGGCATGCTCTCAAGAACAGGTTATGTTGGACACTGAAATGGTTACAGTGCTCAGACCAACACCATCCATAATACTGTGCCAATGGAAGACATATACTGTGAGGAATGCACATTTTATCTTTGAACTCTCTTTATGCACTTCTGGTATTTTTTCCATAATTACAGCCAAACGTGTCTTTTATTTTACCGCAGAGCTGCTTAGAGAATCTATACTGTGAAATATGCTACTGTGATATTTCAGCATATTGGCAGCCCCTGTTGCTTTTAATGAAAACAAGGGGCACATAAGATTATTGGGACTCCCTCCCATTCGGCAACTTTAGATGCTCCGATGTGTTATTTATTATTATTTTTTTGGTGCTTTTTAGGTGGAATACCATTTTAATACATTTTATCAATAACGTATGAGATCCTTCCCTCTAAACATTTTGGACTTCCTTTCTTTTGCCTTTAACTAGAAATTGGTAGACCTATCAAGTTACCTGAATTTACCAGGAGTCACATGATTTTGGTCCCCCTCACCACAGTTCACATGATCAGTGTCTGCAGCACCTGTGATGGGGGGACATTTTCTGTGGGTTTCCGCTGCTGTGATAGTAATGTCTGATGCCAGTGTATAGCTGCCAACTAGAGATACACTGTTAGGGCACATTCAAGTCAGTGATTTTTCTTGGATGTCAAAAACGGTCCGAGTTTCATCAGTGTTTTTGATCAGAGTTTGGGCAGTTGTTAGCATAAGGCTATGTACCCACGATGCAGAAATGCTCAGGATTTTTTCCTGAGCGTTTCTGCATCTCCCTGGCAGAAAAAAATGCATGCGGATTGTACATGCGGATTGTACATGCGGATTGTACATGCGTTTTTCCTGCCAGGGACAAGTGGAAGTGAAGCGTTTTTCATTTGCATTTTCGCATGCGGGTTGACAAGCGCTTTCCAGGCGATTTTAGCATCACTTGGAAAGTGCTTGACAACTAGGTCACACTATATAAATCCATGCAAACGGATTAAGAATAAAAAAATAAACCTATACTTACCTTCCGATGACCCGCGCTGTCTTGCTGCGCTCCTGTACTGGCTGCCGGCAGATCGCGGTACGCTGTAATGAAAGACCTGCCGTCACATGACTGTGACGTCAGCGCAGGTCCTTCAGTCCTGCGCGATCTGTCGGTAAGCGAAGACAAGGAGACCGGGGGCCGTCGGAAGGTGAATATAATCTTTATTTTTTATTTTATTCTTTTTTTTTTACAGCTTTTAATGGTACCTGGGTGTGGAGGAGAGTCTCCTGTCCTCCACACCCGGGTACCATCCGCACATTAGAACGCGCCAATTACGCAAGTACAGATGCAAGTCTAAAGTCTAATGCAAGTCAATAGCGGCGAAAACGCAGCGCTTCCGCAAAATTAATGGACATGCTGCGGATTTTTGAGCACAGCATAAACGTTGCGGAAAAATACGCAGCATGGGCATTGAAAGTGCGGAATTGCATTGGAGATCATGGGGGAAGGCTTACCAAGCGTTTCCCAAGCGTTTACGCTGTGGAAATTCCGCAGCGTAAACGCTTGAAAAACGCATCGTGGGCACACAGCCTAACAGTTTCATCAGTCTTTCTCGTATGCAAAAAAAAAAAACTGATGGAAGTTTCTCAAGCTTCTTGTATCAAATAGTCCATGAAAAACGGATGGCATCCGAGTGCTGTTCAATTTTTTCATGGATCCATAGACTTGCATTGGCGAGTTTGATATGACACTCAGATCAATATCGGACAAGTCTCTGCGCTTTTGGGCGAACCACTCAGTCCGCGGAAAAAAAACGAAATTTAATTTAGCTAATTGACTATCATAGGTATGAGTGCTATCTGTGAAAAACATGGACAGCACTTGTACGAGAAAAACTGACATCTGAATGAGCCCTTAGATGGCGCCTTGGAAGAGAGAATGGCGAGGTTTTCTGAATGTTAGCCCTCGTGTAATAAACTAAGGGGGCACATGGGATTATAAGGTGTTTGGTGATTAAAAGGTTAAAGTTTAGTGTGACTAACACTGTTTGTGTTTCTGAGTTTCTTCAATGGTTAATCCTGCTGAGTTTTGGCTGGTAGCTCTGCTGGGCAGATAAGTAAAACCTGGAGGATCCAGGAATCCCAGGTTTGGTGGATCAGCTGGAAGGAGGCAGTGGTTTTTCCTATTTAACCTTCCCTGATGGCCAGCGACAGAGCATTGCTAACCTGAAGTTTGAAGATTCATGGCCCACCCGCCCTCAAGTTCTTCTTAATTTGTCTTTGTATTACAATTTGTTGCTTGCTTTATTAGAGGGAGGTTGCACCCAGCCCTGTGCCTGGGTTGTGTTGGTTGAATTTAAATATTGGCAGTGTGGCTCGAGTCAATTAAGGACTGAGCCGCAGTGTACTGAATGGTTATTGATTATTTATTATTATATTGATTATTATTTATATTTTAATAACCCTTTAATAAAACATTGCAGCCTATTTTCCCAACACTTGGTTTGTGTCTATTATTCATCTTAAATTATGGTATTGTTAATATATAGCCTTTGTAATCCAATGAGTGACAGAATAGAAAGCGTCAGTCAGGGCGAAGTATGTCTAGCAGTGATGACCGAGCATGCTCGCAACTGCTCGGTACTCGCCCGAGCATATCACTGCTCAAGATGCTCGGCGCTCGGCGAGTACTCGGGATGTTTGGGCGGGAGCTCGAATCCCCGCCCCTCATGTTTGGTGCTGTTTTAACAGCAAATAAACACTCGGGTATTGCCTGCCACTCACTGTAATGCTGCAGCCATGTTGGTTGTGGCATTACAGTGATTGGCTGGCTGCATAGCGTCATCTGATCTATATCAGACCCGGTCGGTGACCCTATGCTCGTCACAGTCTACCCTTCAGACAGGCAGAGTAGGGAGAGTGAGGGAGAGAATTGGTGGTTGATTTAGTCAGGTATTCCACAGCAATATACTGTACATCTAAACTAACAGTCCTTCTAAGGACTAAGTCAGATGATTATATTTATCACTGGTGATAGCCGGAGTTAAGCATGAAGAGTTTGTGGACACTGTATACAGCAGAATAGGGTCCATTGCACATTCTGTCTGCTGCTGTTACTGATATCCATATCCCTAGATATCAGGGCTAAATTTTTTTTGCTCTTGATCCTGATTATTTGATGAAAAAGCAATACAGTACACCATTTTACTGCTCCATGTGCTTGTTAAAAAAATACAGCCAGATTTTTTTTATTTTATTCGCATTGCTGTATTGTGGAAGCAGAGAAACTTGTCCATCATCAGCCGTGATCCGATATTACTGCGGTAATAATCGTGACATTTTTTGGAGCGTGCCAAATATTACACTCCAGTTCTCTAACGCCACTGCCTAAAACCGTGGTCATCAGATGGTATCAGATATCACTGCGCTAATAATCCAGATTTTTTTGGGAACGTTTCAGATATTACACTCCATTTAAAGTCTGCCAGTTGTGTGTTGTTCAAACCTATTCACACTTGGTCGCTGACCAATATCATGCTAATAGGCCACTGCCTAAAACCGTGGTCATCAGACGCGATCCCATATTACTGCGGTAATCATTTTTTGGAGCATGCCAAATATTACACTCCAGTTAAAGTCTGCCAGTTGTGTGTTGTTCAACCTATTCACACTTAGTCGCTGACCAATACCATTTCTCTAACGCCACTGCCTAAAATCGTGGCCATCAGACATGATCTCATATTACTGCGGAGAATGCCAAATCTTACACTCCATTTAAAATGGGCAAGGCGCGTGGCAAGGGACGGGGAAGTGGACATGATGCTGATGGTGCATGGAGAGGCCGAGGGCATGGACAAGATGAAACTGTGCCTGCTGAAGGAGCACAACAAACACCCACATCATTTCGAAATACCTTCCTGTCCCAATTTCTAGGGGGCCGCAGAACACAACTATTGAAGCCAGAGCAGTGTGAAAAGGTTGTTGGTTGGATAGCAGATAATGCTTCCAGTCAGTTTGCCACCACCACCACCCTGTCTTCCACACGGTCCAGTCTCAGTAGCCGTGAGTCTGGACCACATATTCCTCACCCTGATCCTCCTTCCTCCCACCATGCCGAGTGCCCGAGGACAAGTGATCCCACACTTGGACACTCCGAATAGCTGTTCACTTTTCCATTTATAGATTCGGGCCTCTCGCCTAGCCCACTTCAAGCGGGGCAAGAGGAGATTGCATGTAGCGATGCCCAAATATTTGAGCAGCCACAGTCACACGAAGGCGACAGTGGTAAAGTGAAATTACTGTTACAAGAGTTGCAAGAGGTGGATGATGATGATGGGGCACAATTGCCAGCAAGTCAGGAGGAGGCTCAGGGTGCATACGTGGAAGACGAGGTAGTGGACGATGAAGTCACTGACCCAACCTTGCAAGGTGATATGCATAGCGAGGACAGCAGCACAGAGGGCGAGGGAGGCGTAGCACCACAATAGACAGGAAGAAGCAGTGGGGTGGCCACAGACACAAGACGGGCAACTGTTCCCCAGAACACCAACACGAGGGAAGCTGCCAGTCCAACTGTTAGGTCTTCCAGAATCTGGCTCTTTTTTAAAGATTTTCCAGATAACCCCAAAAAGGCCAATTGCAATATCTGGCATGCCAGCATCAGTAGGAGCAGCAAAACTACCGGCATTTCTACCACCAGCATGCTCAGGCATGTGACAGCAAAGCACCCAACTAGGTGGGCTGAACTCCTGGGTTCACAATCAGTGTCTGCAGGAGACACCACTGCCTGTTCCGCTGTTGTGCATGCTCGCCAATCCCCTGTCCATGGCACTGGCTTAGATGCCCCCCGCCCTGCACCTGTTGTTGCACACTCGCAATCACCACTATCAGCAACCACGTCCACGTCCTTGTCCCAGCACAGCGTTCAGTTATCCCTACCCCAGTCTTTTGAACGCAAGCACAAATACGCAGCCAACCACTCACAGTCCACAGCGCTAAACTGCCACATTTCTAGACTGCTTGCACTGGAAATGTTGCCTTTTAGGCTCGTGGAGACTGAGTCTTTCCGCAACCTCATGGCAGCGGCCGTCCCTCGGTACTCGGTCCCCAGCCGTCACTATTTCTCCAGCCTTACACCAGCACATGTTTCAGAACATTACCCGTGCCCTCAACAACGCAGTTACTAAGAAGGTCCACCTAACCACGGACACATGGACAAGTGCTTGTGGCCAGGGATGGTACATCTCGCTGATGTCACACTGGGTTAATATTGTGGAAGCCAGGACCCAGTCGGACCCTGGGACGGAACACGTCCTCCCGCCGCTGAAGATTGCAGACCCTGGGTCAATCAGCTCCTGCACCTCCTCCTCTTCAGCCTCCATCTCAGAAATGACCACATCAGTCGGAACCTGGTGGCGGCTCTGAAGCTAGGCAAGCTCGCACACGTACCATGCCTGGCCCATGTGTTCAACCTAGTGGTTCAGTGGTTTCTCAAAGCCTACCCAGATCTGCCTGATCTGCTTGTGAAAGTACGCCGCGTGTGTGCCCATTTTCGAAGGTCACCTACAGCTTCCGCCGCCCTTGCCGTGCTTCAGCAGCGTTTGCAGCTTCCAGCTCACTGACTGGTGTGCGATGTCACCACGCGTTGGAACTCAACATTGCAGATGTTGGGAAGGATTTGTGAGCAGCAGAGGGCAGTTGTTGAGTACTAGCTTCAACACGCCCGTCGTTACTCAGGTCAGCCTCCGCACATAAGAGCTGATGAGTGGGCATGGATATCAGACATCTGTGCCATCCTCCAAAACTTTGAGGACTCCACCTAGATGGCGAGCGGCGATGACGCCATAATTAGCATCACCATCTCTCTTCTCTTGTCTACTGAAACGCTCACTGCTCACAATTAAAGAGGAGGCATTGCAGGCAGAGCACGATGAGATGGAGAAAGGAACCATACAGGGTAATGCCACACAGTCCAGCCTCATCTCATCCTAACGCGGATTGGGTGATAATGAGGAGGAGGAACAGGAGCTGGTTTCCTGCGCTACAGACGGTGGTACCCACACAACTGTCATACCATCTGTTCAGCGTGGATCGCCTGAGGAGAGGGAGAACGAGGAGGAGGATGAGGAGGACAGCATGGACAGTCGTCCTCTTGGTCAGGACAGGGAAGTCTTGCCTGTTGGCAGTCTGGCACACATGGCTGAGTTTATGTTCTGCTGCCTTTCCCATGACCCTCGTGTTGTACACATTTTGGGTGACAGTTATTACTGGTCGGTCACACTTCTAGACCCATGCTACAAGGAGAACTTTCTGTTTCTCCTTCCCATCTCGGAGAGGTCTAATAAAATGTTGCAGTACCAAAATGCCCTTGTTGTGGAATTATTAAAAAAATTCCCATCTTAAAACGCTGGCGGCAGAGGTCACAGTTAGTTGGACAACCAAGGAGTGCAGGCAAGGGAGACACAAATATGATGCAGCAGAGGCAGGGGAACTCTGTCAAAGGTCTGGGACAGTTTTCTCAGCCCCTCCCAGTGCCCCAGCCCTGATGCGTGGGGTACTCTCACAAGGAGGGAAAAGTTTTGGAAGATGCTGAAGGAGTACCTTGTCGACCGTACCAACATCCTCCGTGATTCCTCTGTCCCTTATAGCTATTGGGTATCCAAGCTGGACACGTGGCAAGAACTGTCTCTCTACGCCTTGAAGGTCCTGGCCTGCTCTGCTGCTAGCGTTTTGTCAGAGCGGGTTTTTAGTGCCGCCGGGGGCATTATAACTGATAGGCGCATCCGTGTGTCAACTGAAAATGCTGACAGGCCTCAGTGCTGCTTTTAAACGGTGCTGAGAAATAAGTAAATAGCTCTCCCCAGATTCAGAAAAACTCTGGGTTTTCAGCTACCAGAGGTAGCTGAGACCCTGGAGATCAGGATTGGGGCTATTTTTTACAGTCAAGTTGTTACGCTCGCGCCCGGACTGACTGGCGTAAGCGTGATTAGTGATCCCACTGTACCATGAACCGAGGAGTGCCTGGAGGGGCGTAACTAAGTATCAACCCGATCCAACCAAGGTCGCACGGCGGCTTAGTCGACTCCGTGGACCAAGGAGGAACCGAGCAGAGGGACCAAGTGCGACTCCAGGTCAGACCCCAGTCACAGTTGTTGACCCACACCGGGGAATGCAGGAACAGACAGGTTAGACTGGCATGTAGGCAGGTGGGTATTGGCTAGTACGGCTGGTATGCAGACAGGTGGGTATTGGCAAGTACGGCTGGTATGCAGACAGGTGGACACTGGCAAGCACGGCTGGTATGCTGACAGGTGGGCACTGGCAAGCACGGCTGGTATGCAGACAGGTGGGCACTGGCAAGCATGGCTGGTATGCAGACAGGTGGGCACTGGCAAGCACGGCTGGTATGTAGACAGGGAGATACTGGCAAGCACGGCTGGAGTGCAGACCGGGAGGTACTAGCATGTTGGAGCGCAGGCTGGATAGGGTCCAGTACAGACTGGGAGACAGGTACAGAGCCGCAGATGCGGTAGACAAGCAGAGTAAAGCGAAACCGCCGGAGCGGAGGACAAGGCAGAGCAGAGAGGAACTGCTGGTGCGGTGAGTAAGCAGAGCAGAGCGAAAACCACAGGTGCGGTGGGCAAGGCAGAGCAGAGCGGAACCACCGGAGCGGTGGACAAGGCAGAGCAGAGAGAAACCGCAGGTGCGGTGGACAAGGCAGAGCAGAGCGGAACCGCCGGAGCGGTGGGCAAGGCAGAGCAGAGAGAAGCCGCCGGAGCGGTGGGCAAGGCAGAGCAGAGAGAAGCCACCGGAGCGGTGGGCAAGTCAGAGCAGAGAGAAACCGCTGGTGCGGTGAGCAAGGCAGAGCAGAGAGAAGCCGCCAGAGCGGTGAGCAAGGCAGAGCAGAGAGAAGCCGCCGGAGTGGTGGGCAAGGCAGAGCAGAGAGAAGCCGCTGGAGCGGTGGGTAAGTCAGAGCAGAGAGAAGCCGCCGGAGCGGTGGGTAAGTCAGAGCAGAGAGAAGCCGCCGGAGCGGTGGGCAAGTCAGAGCAGAGAGAAACCGCTGGAGCAGTGTGTAAGGCAGAGCAGAGGGAAACCGCCGGAGCGGTGGGCAAGTCAGAGCAGAGAGAAACCGCCGGAGCGGTGGGTAAGTCAGAGCAGAGAGAAGCCGCCGGAGCAGTGGGCAAGTCAGAGCAGAGAAAAACCACCGGAGCGGTGGGTAAGGCAGAGCAGAGGGAAACCGCCGGAGCGGTGGGCAAGTCAGAGCAGAGAGAAACCGCCGGAGCGGTGGGCAAGACAGAGCGGAGCGAAACCGCAGGTGCGGTGGACAAGGCAGAGAGGACAGGGCTCTATTCACATAGAACAGACTGGAAAATACAGGAAGATGCGGAGGAAGGGAAAAGGAACAAGCAGAACCAGATACACACAAGGTACTTCCTATGAAGTAGCGAGTGGACACAAAACTCACAAACAGAAGTACAGAGACAACAAGTTGGAGTTAGGTGCAGGTTCAGATACTGCAGGAAAAGGGAAGGTACGGACATAGAGACAAACAGGTAACAGGCTAGGATACAGTTCAGACAGGAACTGCTACTGCAAAGAGATACAAGAACAAGCCTGGTTATGCAGCCCCCAGAGATGGCGGAAACAGACAAGATGCAGAACTGGACCTGGCAACTTCAGAGTCAAGGAGCACACTGAAAGTTAGTGTTGCTCAGGCACCTCCTACTGGGTGGACGGGGTTTGAATATCCAGTGACTCACAGCAATAGGCTGGAGACGCATTAGGGGTGCGTCCACAGCAGCTATAAGAATCAGGAAGTAACCGGGCCGCCGCCCTAAGCAGTCAGTCAAGAGACATGCACACAGCATGAACTGGAGCACGGTTTGCAGGCTGGACTGACAGGTAAGATTGCGGTCTTGCATAGTGGGAGGTGGTGCACTATGCAAGCACGCCGCCAGGGATGTTACACAAGTAATCACCTTTGTTCCACGAATAACGCTGACCATGTAAGAAAAAGTAAAATCCAGCTTCAAAACCATTCCTCTTTCCTCTAACATGATCTAATATGTCAGAAGAGAGAGGATAGGAGAGAGAAATAGTACCCTCAAGTTCCCTATGGTACCGTGGTACCGATGTCGCTATTCCTCAGGCTCCCTCCTCTTCTTCCCTAAGCAAAATGATGGGCACCCAGCAACATCAGTGTGACAACACAGCATTTCTTTTTAATTATCCAGACGTATAAATCAGTAGGCCAGGAGTCATACTCCTTTATTTTTATGCTGACTTTTGAATGTTTTCTTCTTTGGTTGATCAACACAGACTATTGTTTGTATAAACCTGTATGCTGATCACTTGAGTTGATATTTGGTAATTGATGAATGGCTGTTATTTACATCTTATATCAGCTCATACAACGTATCGTCTGCTAGTTTTTCAATACAGGGACTCAGAATCTTTGAACAATGGATGTTTGCTAGATATATTAAATACCATTGTAGGGTGTTTGCCAGTCAACATTGAGGGATGAGCTGTGGATACTCGCGCATTGTGAATTAATATAATGATTCCTGACCTTTGACCTGTGGATGTGTGCTTGAAAGGACAATTGTGAACTATTTATGTCTCTGTATCAAGGAGACATTTACAAAAGACAGCCAAGAGAGACTTTTCAGCACAGCAACCAGGACACACGGCTCCATCAAGAGGAATACAGATCTGCTCCATTGACTGTCACTTAACTCTCAGAGACATTATGAGGAAATCCAGGTTGGGACAGTCAGGTCACCTGACTACATACCTCACTGCTCTATTCCCGGTGGGCCTGCGGGTAAGACTCTGTAACTTGCACCATCTTGGGTATTTGCTGGGACTGTTTTATATGTTTATTGTTTGTTTGGTGGTCCAATAAAGTATTGCCACAACTGTTTTACCCTCAACCTGTGTTGTCTGAGTAGCATTATGCCCACGGAAGTCCCCTGGTCTTCACAATCAGGAACTAAGTTCATCGGTTCCTGATGCTTTCATCAGTGTGATAGATCCTATTACTGTGATCAAAATCCAAAATATGTAGAAAACATGACAGGACCTGGACTGTGTCTCTCTCTTCTACCTCTGTAGTTGTTCTGGAAGAGAAGAGAGCTCCACTTCGTCAAAGTGCTGTCCTCTCACTGAAAGTGAAAAAACAGTTCAAGTTCAATAAATCTTTCCCTGTGCTCACTTAATCTCCTAATAAGACCCATGTTCCCCCCTGTCTCGTCCCTAATCAGATTACATGTTTTTCATTTTTATTTAATTAATTTTTATTGTGTGCTATTCTTACTTCTTTTAGCTCAATAACGTCAGGTTGCTTGTCTGTTGTTCGCTAATTTTATATTCTTTTTTTTCCCAAAAGTTAAAAAAAAATTACTAGTGTGTTAGATTAGGTTTAGTTTTTTTTGTTGTTGCTAGGCAGGCATAGAATAGTAAAATGGCACGTAGAATGTTCACCGTGGAGCCGGGTACACCCTGCTTTGCTCCAGCAGTTCCAGGAGTGAGACAGAATCTGCTTCTGAAGCGGAAATTTCTTCAACCAGTGACGACTCCTCTTCCTACACAGGATCCCACAGCCCTATGGTAGAGGATTCAGTCATTACTGCTAAAATGTCAGAAGCAGGGCCAAGTTCCACAGCCCCCCTCCATTGTGGTATCCTGGCATACCCCAGTTTTTAACAACACCTGGAGTAAAAGTTGATGTCACCAATTTTACCTTCTTTTAGCTTTTTCAAATTTTTATCACCCATGAAGTCTTACAATTAATTGCCCAACAAACAAATTTATATGCCAGTCACAATATTTCCCTCTAACCCACGTCCCATTCATGGATCCACACAAGTATCCCTGAAATAAACATTTTTTGGGGGGCATGGGTTTGTTGAAAAACACTGGGTAAAAAAAATCTGTCCACAGTATCCCTGTATTTGCAGCTGTCATGTCCCAAACCTGCTATGAAGCGAATACGATTTCTTCAGTTTAGTAACAATTCTCAAGACTCCCACAAGTATTCTTGAAAATTCAGGTCATCTGACAATTCCAGGACTTGATCATCACTTACCAAAGTATTATTCAGACAAATTCTTGTCCATATGCCCACGTCTGTATTCTTCAGAATGTGACCCCCTGAAGTGTTCTTGAAAATTCAGGTCATCTGACAATGAATTCTAGGACTTGATCACTCACATAAACATTTTTGACCATTTATCTTAGCTTGATTTTTTAGACTATGCCTTTTCTTTCCATTTATATTACTTTTTTGTGATACTAACGAGATAATTTTGTTGGTGGATCTGTAATAATGAAGCTGTTCCGTACTTATACACTACACCGCGTGCAGAATTATTAGGCAAATGCGTATTTTGATCACTTTGATACTTTTTATACATGTTGTCCTACTTCAAGCTGCATAGGCTTGAGAGCCAGCTACCAATTAAGTAAATCTGGTGATGTTCATCTCTGTAATGAGGAGGGGTGTTGACTAATGACATCAACACCCTATATAAGGTGTGCTTAATTATTAGGCAACCTCCTTTCCTTTGGCAAAATGGGTCAAAAGACAGATTTGACGGGCTCTGAAAAGTCCAAAATTGTGAGATGTCTTGCAGAGGGATGCAGCAGTCTTGAAATTTCCAAACTTTTGAAGCGTGATCACCGAACAATCAAGCGTTTCATGGCAAATAGCCAACAGGGTCGCAAGAAGCATGTTGGCCAAAAAAGGCGCAAAATAACTGCCCATGAATTGAGGAAAATCAAGCATGAAGCTGCCAAGATGCCATTCGCCACCAGTTTTGCCATATTTCAGAGCTGCAACGTTACTGGAGTATCAAAAAGCACAAAGTGTGCGATATTCAGGGACATGGCCAAGGTAAGGAAAGCTGAAAAACGACCACCTTTGAACAAGAAACATAAGATAAAACGTCAAGAATGGGTCAAGAAATATCTTAAGACTGATTTTTCAAAGGTTTTATGGACTGATGAAATGAGCGTGACTCTTGATGGGCCAGATGGATGGGCTAGAGGCTGGATCAATAAAGGGCAGAGAGCTCCACTCCGACTCAGATGCCAGCAAGGTGGAGGTGGGGTACCGGTATGGGCTGGTATCATCAAAGATGAACTTGTGGGACCTTTTCGGGTTGAGGATGGAGTGAAGCTCAACTCCCAGACCTACTGCCAGTTTCTGGAAGACAACTTCTTCAAGCAGTGGTACAGGAAGAAGTCGGTATCGTTCAAGAAAAACATGATTTTCATGAAGGACAATGCTCCATCACATGCATCCAACTACTCCACAGCGTGCCTGGCCAGTAAAGGTCTAAAAGAAGAAAAAATAATGATATGGCACCCTTGTTCACCTGATCTGAACCCCATAGAGAACCTGTGGTCCATCATAAAATGTGAGATCTACAGGGAGGGAAAACAGTACACCTCTCGGAACAGTGTCTGGGAGGCTGTGGTGGCTGCTGCACGCAATGTTGATTGAAAACAGATCAAGCAACTGACAGAATCTATGGATGGAAGGCTGTTGAGTGTCATCGTAAAGAAAGGTGGCTATATTCATCACTAATTTTTTTGGTTTTTGTTTTTGCATGTCAGAAATGTTTATTTCTAAATTTTGTGCACTGAATTTGGTTTACCTGGTGAAAATAAACAAGTGAGATGGGATTATATTTGGTTTTTATTAAGTTGCCTAATAATTCTGCACAGTAATAGTTACCTGCACAAACAGAGATCCTCCTAAGATAGCCAAATCTAAAAAAAAAACACTCCAACTTCCAAAAATATTAAGCTTGGATATTTATGAGTCTTTTGGGTTGATTGAGAACATAGTTGTTGATCAATAATAAAAATAATCCTCTAAAATACAACTTGCCTAATAATTCTGCACACAGTGTATACACTATGGGCTTTAATGAATGGTTCTTGCTGAAACTCCTACGTACTTATACACTATGGGCTTTAATGAATGGTTCTTGCTGACACTCCTACCTACTTATACACTATGGGCTTTAATGAATGGTTCTTGCTGAAACTCCTACGTACTTACTTATACACTATGGGCTTTAATGAAAGGTTCTTGCTGAAACTCCTATACCAGACAATACCTTTAGAATTCTGTAGGTGATTGGTTGTTTTGTGCACATAGCAGTTCCTATCTTGATGGGCAGAAGTCTGTTGTAGTGTACCATGTCACTTGGCATATTTATCCCTTACACAGGGATTGATGGGGCTAAACAGACATTCTATGACTAGTCTCGCTTTGAATGGGTCCTGGAATTCCATCAATTCTACCCTGAAGACCAAATGGTGCACCACCGATTATAGGCACAATTTTTATTTTTTTCATTCTACATTAATTCATAAGTAGCACTTGAAGGGTTCAAAAAAAATTCCTGACAACAGTTTTGAAGTATTTGAGGGGTGTGGTTTTTAAAATGGTATCACTTTTGGGGAGTTTCCATTATATGGGCACCTCAACATACATTTAGGCTAAGTGCCCACGATGCAGAAATGCTGCGGAGCGTTTCTGCATCTCCCTGGCAGAAAAAACGCATGCGGATTGTACATGCTTTTTTTCTGCCAGGTAGAAGAGTTTGTGAAGCGTTTTGAACATGCGATTTCGCATGCGGGTTGTCAACCGCTTTTCCAAGCGATTTTAGCATCACTTGGAATAGTGCTTGACAACATGGTCACACTATACAGTGCTGGCCAAAAGTATTGGCACCCCTGCAATTCTGTCAGATAATATTCAGTTTCTTCCTGAAAATGATTGCAATCACAAATTCTTTGGTATTATTCTCTTCATTTAATTTGTCTTCAATGAAAAAAACACAAAAAGAATTGTCCTAAAGCCAAATTGGATAGAATTCCACACCAAACCTAAAAAAGGGGGTGGACAAAAGTATTGGCACCCTTTGAAAAATCATGTGATGTTTCTCTAATTCGTGTAATTAACAGCACCTGTAACTTACCTGTGGCACCTAACAGGTGTTGGCAATAACTAAATCACACTTGCAGCCAGTTAACATGGATTAAAGTTGACTCAACCTCTGTCCTGTGTCCTTGTGTGTACCACATTGAGCATGGAGAAAAGAAAGAAGACCAAAGAACTGTCTGAGGACTTGAGAAACCAAATTGTGAGGAAGCATGAGCAATCTCCAGGCTACAAGTCCATCTCAAAAGACCTGAATGTTCCTGTGTCTTCCGTGCACAGTGTCATCAAGAAGTTTAAAGCCCATGGCACTGTGGCTAACCTCCCTAGATGTGGACGGAAAAGAAAAATTGACGAGAGATTTCAACGCAAGATTGTGTGGATGGTGGATAAAGAACCTCGACTAACATCCAAACAAGTTCAAGCTGCCCTGCAGTCCGAGGGTACAACAGTGTCAACCCGTACTATCCGTCGACGTCTGAATGAAAAGGGACTGTATGGTAGGATACCCAGGAAGACGCCACTTCTTACCCCGAGACATAAAAAAGCCAGGCTGGAGTTTTCCAAAACTTACCTGAGAAAGCCTAAAACGTTTTGGAAGAATGTTCTCTGGTCACATGAGACAAAAGTAGAGCTTTTTGGCAAAAAGCATCAACATAGAGTGTACAGGGAAAAAAAGAGGCATTCAAAGAAAAGAACATGGTCCCTACAGTCAAACATGGCGGAGATTCCCTGATGCATTGGGGTTGCTTTGCTGCCTCTGGCACTGGACTGCTTGACCGTGTGCATGGCATAATGAAGTCTGAAGACTACCAACACATTTTGCAGCATAATGTAGGGCCCAGTGTGAGAAAGCTGGGTCTCCCTCAGAGGTCATGGGTCTTCCAGCAGGACAATGACCCAAAACACACTTCTAAAAGCACTATGAAATGGTTTTAGAGAAAGCACTGGAGATTTCTAAGGTGGCCAGCAATGAGTCCAGACCTGAATCCCATAGAACACCTGTGGAGAGATCTCAAAATGGCAGTTTGGAGAAGGCACCCTTCAAATATCAGGGACCTGGAGCAGTTTGCCAAAGAAGAATGGTCTACAATTCCAGCAGAGCATTGTAAGAAACTCATTGATGGTTACCGGAAGCGGTTGTTCGCAGTTATTTTGGCTAAAGGTTGTGCAACCAAGTATTAGGCTGAGGGTGCCAATACTTTTGTCCGGCCCTTTTTAGGAGGTTTGTGTGAAATGATCAATGATTTGATTTTTGCTTCATTCTCTTTTGTGTTTTCTCCTTGCAAGCAAATTAAATGAAGAGAATAATACCAAAGAATTTGTGATTGCAATCATTTTCAGGAAGAAACTGAGTATTATCTGACAGAATTGCAGGGGTGCCAATACTTTTGGCCAGCACTGTATAAATCCATGCAACCGACATGGATTTATGTTGTGTGACCAAGTTACAATGCTGCAAATGCAGCATCAATAGTAAAAAAAAGAATAAAAATGTTGAAAAAAAAACAAAAAAAACATTATACTCACCTTCCGATGGCTCCCGGTCTCCTTCTCCGGTGCGTCCGGTGTCTTTGGCTGCTCGTGGTGGTAAAAGGACCTTCCATGATGTCATTTAGTCATGTGACGGGTCACGCGACCGCCGACGTCAGCGGTTGCATGACCTGTCACATGACTAAATGACGTCATGGAAGGTCCTTTTACCACCGCGAGCAGCCAAAGAGCCAGCAGCACTGCCGGGAGCAGACCGGGGGCCATCAGAAGGTGAGTATATGTTTTTTGTTTGTTTTTTTAATTCTTTTTTAACTACAGGAACTATGGTACCCAGGTCTGGAGGAGAGTCTCCTCTTCTCCAGACCCGGGTACCATCTGCGCATTGAATCGCATAATATCCGTATGTGCACATGTAGTCATGCGGATGTTATGTGGTCTAATGCAAGTCAATGGCTGCGATTTCACCGTGATTCCGCAAAATTAATGGTCGTGCTGTGGATTTTTACGCAATGATAATCCGCAGCAGAAATTTCCGCAGCATGTGCACAGCACATGCGGATTATCATTGGGAAGCATGGCAGACAACTTAACATGCGTTTTTAATGCGTTTTTGCGGCTGAAATGCAGCCGTGGAAATGCATTAAATCCGTATCGTGGGGATGCAGCCTTAAACCTGAATAGATCCCTAAAGAAACAGGTTTTGCAAATTTCTTGAAAAATTACTGCTAAATTTTAACCCTTCTAACATCCTAACAAAATAAACTGACATTTGAAAAATGATGCAGATGTAAAGTAGATATATGGGAAATGTTATTTATTAATTATTTTGTACAGCATGACTAACTGGATTAGGGATATAAAAATTGAATGTTTGAAAAATTTTCTCTAAAATTCTGATAGTTTCGCAAATAAACATAAAACATTATCAATCTAAATTTACCAAAGTACAATGTGTCACGAAAAAAAAAAAAGTTCAGAATCCCTTATATAGAAGGATCCCAGAGTTAACATATTTTTCGGATTATAAGACACACTTATTTTCCCCCAAATTTGGGAGGAAAATGGGGGTGCGTTTTAAAATTCGAATGTAGCCTACCGTGAGGGGCAGCGTAGATGGGGGCGGGGTCACAGGAAGCAGGGTTGCTACTGCAGGAAGCCGGTGTCAGCAGGAGTAGGGCGATGCTGCGGGCCCCGAGCTGTGAGAAGAGAGTGTCACAGTGGTTTGAGGCTGTGGTCCCTGGACTTCAAGAAAATGTCCAAGGCAGGAGCGGAGTTCATTGATTTAACGGCGGTGGGCTTCAGGAAAATGGCCACCGGAGGTGGCTCATGCGCAGATTAAGATCTCGGCTCAATTTCAGCAATATTTATCCATAAGCTTGCGACTGTTTTCTTATTAGTTTTAGATATATTGTCCTGGTCCTAATTATAATCTTTTGTAGCCCTAGACAGTACATGAGTTAAAGAGAATCTGTCACAAGGTTTTTGCCAGCTAATCTGAGAGCAGCCTGATGTAGAGACAGAGACCCTAATGCAAGCACTGTGTTACTTTCTTGCAGAGGCGTATCCAGGGGGAGGCAGGCAAGGCATCTGCCCCAGGCGCAGCCGACAGGGGAGAGCAGGCAGGACGGTGTCTCCCTGAGGCGGCTACATTTTGCCACCCTCTGTTATGAGTCTGCAGTCATTTTATGTGACTGCAGAATTCAGAATTCTCACAGTGCGCACTGCACGCTGTCAGGATTCTTTGGTGCTGGTGATTTGTATACATACGGTCATGTGCTGACGCACTAGACATGCGTGGCCAGAAGTATACAAATCACATACTTGTGCTGACATGACCGTCCACTCTTGCCACTGGCAAGGGAGAATCCTAAAAGTGTGCTGTCATGCGCTGTGAGAATTCAGAAGCCTGAAGTTACATAGAGTGACTGCAGACTCATCACAAACGTGGACAATCTCTTTAATGCTCCTGACATAAACAAAAATATGAGAATTAGTCAGAATCACAAAAAAAAATTACATCCAGGTACCTGATAAACGATAAACGACGTAGTCTCTGATTGGAGTCGTTCTCTTTCTTTTCATCTTCATCTTGTCCAGACTTCATGACGACTTTTCTCATCCACAGCTCATCTCTGCAGACTTCCATCTTATCTGGTCTTCTGCAGCTCCTCTCCACACGATGCCCTTAAAGATAGGAGTGTCATTATAATGCTGCTGAAATATAAATATCTGCCCTACGCTGGGCCCCTGAATAAATAATTGCCCCTCGCTATATTACCTGCACAAAATATATCTCCAAACTGCCTCCTAACACATCCCCCCAACTCCCCATCTGAAACCTGGACAAGCCCTTTAATTATAAAATGAAGCCCTGTAGCCAATCCTAACCGCGTGTAAGATACTCACTGTCAGGATTCAGCTCTGCTTGCAGGTTCCAGCAGTCAAATGGCCCCGTCACTCATATGCGATTTTCATACTTACGGTCACATGACAACAAGCTTCTCTTCCTGCTTTTCTTGTTTTTCACTGAGCATTGAGAGAAATAGATCGAGTTGCTCGTCGGCACGTGACTAAGTATGGCAATCACATATGTGCTGGGGGGCAAGCTGAATTCTTTCCCCCGAGTGCTGAAAAAACTGGATACACCTCTGCCTTCTGGGCTGCTTGCTGTAGTTTTTCTTAAATCACAGTTTTATCAGCAGGAGATTATCACTAGTAAGCTAGTGATAAGTAGACTAGTAAACCTTCTGCCAGGTAGTCCTTGATGTTCAGGCGCTGTGTGTAACTCCACCCCCAGCACTAATTGGCAGCTTTCTGGCTATGCACAGTGTACAGAGAAAGCTGCCAATCAGTGGTGTGGGCGGGGTTATACAGAGCTCAGCATTCCGAGAACTGGTAGATCTGCAGCAGATGAAACAATGATCTTATCAAAACCGCACCAAGCAGCTCAGTAATTGACAGTAAATGCTCTCAGATTACATAGCATGATGACAGATTGTCTTTAAAACTGAAGTAAATTATTTTAACCCTTTACTTTTCTTTGTTAAAAAGGAGTTTCCCATTGTTAGCAAAATTAATTTAAAACAACAACTCACAGTTTAATGCCATTTTGAGTAATGTGTGACAATCCAGACACAGACATGCCTGTCTGTGAACCAATGGTAGAGAAAGATGTGTTTGTAAAAAAAAAATAATAAAATGGATGTTTTTTTCTGATGCAGGGAACATTTGACAGAAGCTCTATTCTATCTTACACTACAAGACTAGAGATGAGCGGTGTTCAACTAGAACTGTTCGCCAATCTCAAATTCGAGCTGTTTTGGGCGGTGTTCGAGTCGTTCCACGAACGCGAACGATTTGCAAAAAATTCGGCTGTTCGAGGTTATGTTCGATAACTGTTCGTGCACCAAAAGCGTGTCCTGCATGTCTGGCACTATTTAGAGCACCAATCATGCAGGGATTGTCTGCCACTCACTGTAATGCCACAGCCATGGTGGTTGTGGCATTACAGTGGTTGCCCAAATCGATGGGAACAGTGCTCACAGTGAAACATGAAAAGCCGGCAATTCAGCAGCGGCATACACCAGTACCCGACAATTTAGAACAGAAAGAATAGAGTATCACACATAGATTAGATAGATAGAAACATGTCAGTCACATATATAATAAGTACACTGACAGTGTTGGTTACTGTACTTGTCATTTAGTGTTAAAGGATTTATTAAAAAAAAATATTAGTGTTTTCATGCACCGTCTCTTTAAAAAAGCCGGCCGACAATTCAGCATCGGTACCCGACAATTTATAACAGAAAGAATAGAGCATCACACATAGATTAGATAGATAGAAACATGTCAGTCACATATATAAGAAGTACAGTGATAGTGTTGATTACTGTACTTGTCACTTAGTGTTAAAATAAAGGACTTATTAAAAAAAAAAATTGGCGTGGGGTTCCCCGTAATTTTAGCCTCTAGCGGAGGTTAAGCAGATGGCTGGGGCAGATGTTTGAAGCCTGGGAAGGGGGTAATACCCACGGAGCTTCCGAGGCTACTAATATCAGCCCCCAGCTGAATACCTAGCCTTTACTAGCTATTAAAATGGGGGACCCCCAAAAAAATGACGTAGGGTCCCCCCTATTTTAATAGCTAGCAAAGGCTAGGTAGACAGCTGGGGGCTGATATTGATAGCCCAGGAAGGGTTCCATGAATATTGGCCCCCTCCCAGGATAGAAACACCAGCCGTCAGCCGCCCCAGAAATGGCGCATCCATAGGATGCGCCAATTCTGGCACTTAGCCTCGCTCTTCCCACTGCCCTGTAGCAGTGGCAGTGGGGTAATAGGGCTGGGGTTGATGTCAGCTTATAATGCCAGCTGACATCAAGTCCAGGTTAGTAATGGAGAGGCGTCTATAAGACACCCCCATTACTAACCCCATAGTCAAAGTTAAAAAAAACCCACAAACACCCAGAATAAAGTCCTGCGTGGGAGAATTCTCCTGCTGAAGCACTGAGCGTTGAGCATTTTCCCACGCTGTCAGTGACGTACATGAGGTGAGCTGAGTTCATTGGACATGAGCTCACCTCATGCACGTCACTGACAGCGTGGGAAAATTCTCCTGCACTCACCTCATGCGCAGGAGAATTTTCCCACGCTGACAGTGACGTACATGAGGTGAGCTGAGTTCATTGGACATGACCTCGGCTCATCTTTATGCCGTCACAGCCAGACACTGAGGAGCGCAAGCATGCCTGCGCTTCTCAGTGTCTGCCGCATGGCAAGCTGGATGGCAGCGTTCTGCTGCGGTCCAGCCTGTCATGTGAATGTAGAAGAGCTGAAGCGGTCGTGGGAACCATGGAAAGGTAAGGATGATGTTGCTTTATTATTTTACTTTTATTGCAGGAGATCGTTGGCTTCAGCTGGAATGGGCGTGATGGTAAGTATGGTTTAATTTAGAGCAATAAAGAATTGTGTCTTTATTTCAATTAAAGGACTTTATTCTGGGTGTTTGTGTTTTTTTTTTAACTTTGACTATGGGGTTAGTAATGGGGGTGTCTTATAGACGCCTCTCCATTACTAACCTGGGCTTGATGTCAGCTGGCATTATAAGCTGACGTCAACCCCAGCCCTATTACCCCACTGCCACCGCTACAGGGCAGTGGGAAGAGCGAGGCTAAGTGCCAGAATTGGCGCATCCTATGGATGTGCCATTTCTGGGGCGGCTGACGGCTGGTGTTTCTAGACTGGGAGGGGGTCAATATTCATGGCACCCTTCCTGGGCTATTAATATCAGCCCCCAGCTGTCTGCCTAGCCTTTGCTAGCTTTTAAAATAGGGGAGACCCCACGTCATTTTTTTGGGGGTCCCCCATTTTAATAGCTAGTAAAGGCTAGGTATTCAGCTGGGGGCTGATATTAGTAGCCTGGGAAGCTCCGTGGGTATTACCCCCTTCCCAGGCTTCAAACATCTGCCCCAGCCGTCTGCTTAAACTCCGCTAGAGACTAAAATTACGGGGAACCCCACGCCAATTTTTTTTTTTAATAAATCCTTTATTTTAACACTAAATAACAAGTACAGTAATCAACACTATCACTGTACTTCTTATATATGTGACTGACATGTTTCTATCTATCTAATCTATGTGTGATGCTCTATTATTTCTATTCTAAATTGTCGGGTACCGATACTGAATTGCCGGCCGGCTTTTTTAAAGAGACGGTGCATGAAAACACTATTATTTTTTTTAATAAATCCTTTAACACTAAATGACAAGTACAGTAAGCAACACTGTCACTGTACTTCTTATATATGTGCCTGACATGTTTCTATCTATCTAATCTATGTGTGATGCTCTATTCCTTCTTGTCTAAATTGTCGGGTAATGGTGTATGCCGCTGCTGAATTGCCGGCCGGCTTTTTTAAAGAGAGTGTCTTCTGAGCAGTTTGTCAGTTTTTGGACACCTTTGAAGGTGTTTTCTATGTGTTTTTGTTTGCCTGCCATTGGTTTTAACGGTGTTCGACGGTGTGCTAAGGTGTTCGACGAACAGTTCCACGAACATCCCGGTGTTCGACGAACCGAACCCGAACACTACGGGGGTGGCTCAACACTATACAAGACCTGGAAGATGAAGGTGAGCCACTAGAGGGCCCTCAGAGGCATCTTCCAGGGCAAGGTGAGAATTGATAAGCGTCACTGTATCTGGTGGAATTATTAGGCATTGTGGTTGTTACTGCTATGGGGCATTTCGCTATTAGATATATCGAATTGAGCATGAAGAGGAAGTCCGAGATCAGCTGCAGCCCGGAGTTCCTCTTCTTGTTCTATTTGTCCGAAGGCGGGACAGTGACTCCAGCACTGACTGGGAGCCGCGGTCACGTGTCACAACAACTGCACGGGAGCCCCGGGAGAGCGAGTGCCGACACCGCATGAACAGCACCGGCACGGGAGCGGGATCCGGCCGGGAACTGCACATCACAGGGCCCTGTGACGTGCAGGGGAGGGGGGGATATGGAAATGAAGCTAATATGCGGGGATTTCTTGGTGTCCCCTTGATGCGAAACTTGCCCAAACTAATTTAATAAAAAGCTATTACAAAGCAAGTAAACCTCTAATATGGGACATACAGGTATGTATAGATTCACATTTCTATCACCTGTATGCCCATATTAGAAGTCTGATAGGTCCCAGGGGGGTGACAGATTCTCTTTAATATAAGACTGACAGGCAAACTATTAGGTCTTAGCATCTGGCATGGCTGAGTGGGCCAACGCTGATGATAGAGCATTGACCCTGCCAATCAAATTGCAAGGTGCAGATAGCAGAGAGAGCCCCCTCTCTCTTTCAACCACATTATCCTGGGGTGAATCTGCCAAGTGTGTTGAAATTGCAAAAAAGTGCAATTTCACAATTGTTTTTTTTAAATTATTTAAAATTAACGAAGGACCCTCAGTCCGAAATGCGCGTCGGGGCGTGCATCACTCAGGTATACATTGAGTAGATATAATACCTATACTTAGCCATGAAATAGGTTATTTGATACATATGATCTTGCTAGCACTGTGGGATGAGTTAATACCGGACACCCATTGGCCGCACCTTTACAGTTGATCATTTTCTATAGCATCATTTTCTATTTTCCTTCTACTATCCAGGACTATATACTCACACTGGGACCTGTACTGGATATGTGCTTCTGGGGTGTATGCATGTAGCTTTGTACATCTATGCATACATCCTAATTGTTGTGTATCTCTACCCACAATCAGTATGTGGCATCAACTTTTTTGCTTATTATTAGTGTTGAGCGAGTATGTTCTGTCCGAGTACGCTTGGGCCGAGCTCCGAGTATTTATAGCTGCTCGGTGATATGGTTGAATTGCTCCCGTGTGCATGATTTGCAACTGTTTGACAGTTTTAATACATGTGAGGAATGTCTATTTCTTACACATTCCTCACATGTAATAAAGCTATCAAACAGTCGCAAATCATGCACACGGGAGCGATTCAACCATATCACCGAACAGCTATAAATACTTGGAGCTCGGCCCGAGCATACTCGGACAGAACATACTCGCTCAACCCTACTTCTTACTTTTTACTGTATTTCTTCCGATCGCTTGCACTGTACATAGCAGTGAATCAGCACTGCTATGTATATCAGAAATCACAATCTCCTATGAACGCCAGCTAAACCCTGGCTTTCACAGAAGAATCGTCATGACAAGCATTAAGGCCTTCAGCAGACCCCCGGCTGTCATGGTAACCCAATGGCGCCCAGCTCCACCAACGGCTGTTAGAGGCAGATGATGACTGAATAAATCATCATCTGCCAGGAAAGATGCGGGCTCAGCTTGTGAGCCTGCATCAAAGGTAGGGGCACGATATATGACGTAACTGTACGTTATATGCCGTTAATGGGTTGATACATTTGGTGCATCTTTGGGCTGTATATAAGTCACAATATAAATGTCCATGCACCACAATCAAATTTCTGCTATAATTTATGCCATTTTCTGGAATAAATGATTGGGAATCTGCTAGAACATTACTAATCCTGACCCTTATGTTACACCTCACCCATTTAAAAATAAAAAAATAAAAACTACAAAGACCTATGAAAACAGGACACAAAAAAATTTGACTGTCTAAAGCCAAAAATCTCAAAGAATGGGTGATGGATCAGCCTATATGACACATCTCTGCTATGGACGTCACTGTTGCTGTCACTTTCATGGGGCACGGTGGTTGTCATTGCCATGGGCCGAATGACTGACTGTCAGTAGTTCTAGGCACAATAGATGGTTGTAGGCAGGGGTGCATTAAGAGTAGCCAGGGCCCCGGGCAGTTTAGAAAGTGTGGGCCCCCTAGGTACCTGATGTATCACGTCACATTATCCTCTTTGATAGATCATGTGATAGGTCATGTGAGTAACATACAGGTGCTCTGTTGCACAACTGTAGATGAAAAATGACAGAGGTAGCGGCTCGCTATACACCGCACAAGTTTTCCATTGTGTACAGCACTATACATAACATCGTGCTAATCATAATAGAGCAGGGGTGGGAGATTCATTTTCCCAAGGGGCCTCATGAGAAACCGTGACTGTTGTGGAGGCCAAACCAATAGGCTGAAATGAATTCTGCTCAATATTAATATTAACATATTAATTATAATTATTTTTTTATATTAATTGCATGACTTAATATTGAGCAGAATTAAGTATGCTGATATTCCCCTACATACATTATGAGCCCCCACATAGCCCCCTACATACAATATGAGCCCCACATAGCCCCCAACATACAATATGAGCCCCCACATAGCCCCCAACATACAATATGAGCCCCCACATAACCCCCTACATACAATATGAGCCCCCACACAGCCTCCTCAATCAACAACCAAAGCGATCAACCTATGGAGCCCTTATACATGTAAACCATAACAAAGCAAAAACGTAAAAAATTCTCTCTTTATTTAGTAAGTTTAAAAACCTATATACCTCACAGACCCTATATGGCCTGAACAGTTGTGTACTTAGCTTAATGGCATCTTCACGTTTCCCCCCTCTTTTGGTCATTCAGGGTTTCATAAAGGAATTCCTTCAATCGTGACAAGAAAAGGAGACCATAAGCCATACTGCAATGAGGATAACAGCTCACAGGCCCGGGTAATATGCTGTTCCATTATAGCGAGTAACTTTTCTATGCATATGTGATTTCTTCTTTGCCATGTGATTCTTTTTACTATGCATATACTCTGCAAATTGGTTTTATATTTTTGTATGCAAATTTATGTATCATGTGACTTCCATTTTGTATGCGATTGGTGAACAATGGTTTATATACCATGGGTATGCCATTTGCAAGCCAGTCTTGACAAAGAACGCATCTTTAGCATTCAAAACGCGTTGTCCTGGCTACACTATGTGACTATGGAATCTGTTTTTAAAGAGCTTTTTTCACAATAAAGAAACCTATTTTTTTAACTATTCATGAAGCTGGTAATCCTTTCTCCTTATGCTGTGGAACTACTGCGAATGGTTTATCGCACCTATGCTTCAGGACGTCATTGCTCAGGTGAGCTGGTGTTACCTTATTACTTCTCCGGGTAATATGCCCCCACATAGCCCCTACATACAGCATGAGCCCCTACACAGCCCTCCTATATACAGTATGAGCCCACACACAGCCCCCTACATACAGTATGAACCCTCACAGAGCCCCCAATATACAGTATGAGTCGTATGAGCCCCCACATAGCTACCTATATATAGTATGAGCCCCCACATAGCCCCCTAGATACAGGATGAGCCCCCATATAGCCCCCTAGATACAGCATGAGCCCCCATATAGCCTCCTATATACAGCATGAACCCGCACATAGCTCCCTATATACAGTATGAGCTCGAACATAGCTCCCTAGATACAGTATGAGCCCACACATAGCTCCCTAGATACAGTATGAGCCCCCCACATAGCCTCCTATATACAGTATGAGCAGAACGGTGGCTCAGTGGTTAGCACTGCAGACTTGCAGCGCTGGGGTCCTGGGTTCAAATCCCACCAAGGACAACATCTGCAAGGAGTTTGTATGTTCTCACCGTGTCGCATGGGTTTCTTCCAGGTTCTCCAGTTTCCTCCCACACTCCAAAGACATACTGATAGGGAATTTAGATTGTGAGCCCCAATGGGGACAGTGCCCATAATGTCTGTAAAGCGCTGTGGAATTAATGGCGCTATATAAGTGAGTAAAATAAATAAATAAATATGTGTGCCAAGACATTATAATGCGGGCAATCTGGCCATGGGTTCTCCCTGGAGCCTCGGGGTGGTAGCCCAGATTGCCCTCATTATAATCCGCCTATGGTTGTAGGTTTTACATTACATACTGTATTTAACATGACATACAAGCTCCGACTGAAATGTGAAAAGTGTTTCAGTTTTAAGGGATTTTACAAAAATATAAAATTAACGATTTAGTAATTACAGTTGTTTTTACATTGGCCCTTGAGTTCCAATGACTGTAAAGTAAATAAGCACTTGGCAGCAAAGCTGTTTTATGGTCCAGTGTGGCCTGTTACCTCACTATTTTATGACAAATTAAGGCGATAAATTGCAATTCGTAGCTGTAAATACTTAATGTGTGTCCAAAGAAGTGTCAGTGCAAGGGAAGGTGGCGATCATTAAGCTGAAAAAAAACTATTGCATCAACCATTTAGTAATCACAACTATTTTTACATGGTCCTTTTATTGTCACTGACCCAAAATTAATAAAACAGTTCTCGCAATCTGTTTTATGGTTCAGTGTGGCTTGTTTCTTCATTACTTAATGACAAATTAAGGAGATAGAAAGTCAGGAGTTGAATTTGCATTTAGTAGCTGCTTTAAAAGTCTCCTCACCGAAACATGATTAACATGCCGCTCCCCACAAGCAGAAAAGTTACCACTTAGATACCGGTCTGATGCCTCTCACCCAGCCAAACCAGAACTCACACTTTGCACTGACGAGGGGCAGTACCCCGAAACAGTGTCTGCACATTGAGTTTCTGGTTCTGGCTTATATCCTAAGTCATTATGTCATTAAGTCCTAAGGGTCACTATTGACTTTTAGGATTGCTATTTCCTGTAGGTGGCACTAGAGTTCTTGTCCTCTTCTTCTCTGAAGAGACAATTTGCATATTTCCCAGAGGAGCATTGTGGCTTTAAAAGTCTCTGCACCGTGACATGCTTAACATGTCGCTCTCTGCAAGGAGAAATGTTACCCCTTAGATACATTTGTTAGCTGGAAACTCTTAATATGTGTCCACAGAATGCAATTGAAGGAGGCGATCATTAAGCTGAAGAACAAAACAAACCAATTGGAGATAGCAGAAACTTTAGGAGTGGCAAAATTACAATTTAGCACAAGAAAGAAATGCAGTATCGTAACTGGAAAATCATGGCAGACAACTAAAGTGGATGATCGCATAATTATTTCCTTGGTAAAGAAAAACCTATTCACAGCCAAGTCAAGAACACTCTCAAGGAGGTGAGTATATTAATATCAAGGTCTACAGTGAAGGAACTCCTTCATTAATGTAAATCTAGAGAGTTTATTTCAAGTTATAACCACTGATAATGTTCAAGAACAGAGAAGTTTAGCTGCCCAGTTTTGGAACAAGATTCTATGGAATGACAAAACAAAAATAAACCTGCACCAGAATTATAGGAAGAGAACAGCATACAGAATAAAGGAAGGGTTTATGACCTGAGAAGTACCACATCATCTGATAAACATGGTGGAGGCAGCTCTATTGCATGGGCATGTATGACCGCCAATGGACCTGCATCACAGGTGCCTACTGATGATGTGACTAGACTGTACATGCTGGTCAGATTCATACAAATGTTGCAAAACTGATCAGAAGATGCTTCACAGTACAGATGGATAATGACTAGTGTTGAGCGAGCACTAAAATGCTCGGGTGCTCGAAGCTCGGGCCGAGCTCGCCGTGATACTCGGGTGCTCGACCCGAGCAACGAGCCCAATGTTAGTGTGACACCCCAGGGGTCTGGTTGTCACAGTGATAGAGATATTACGTCTGAGAGCAGGTGGGAGGTCCTTTGGTCAGGGATCCTGTGCATGCCACACCTCCTGCCCAGCCTTGGGAGGGGAAGAACTTCCCCTGTAAAAACCCGGGGCTGAGGCAGGGTTAGTGAGTCCAGGAAGAGTAGAGACAAGAGCAGCATAGGAAGCAGCAGAGTCACAAGGAGTCAGGGGCTGGCAGCTAAAGAGCTCGCCCTGACTAAGAAGATTCTTTACCGGACCCGGAGTCCGAGGCTGTGGGGACTAACTTCTACCCAGCAGCAGAATCCGTCAGGCAGGGGATTTCAGGTCCCCTGGCCCAGAAGCCAGAAGGCCCGGTCGCACGCGTGGGACCAGCACCGCCATCGTGGAGCGGAAGCCATTAGAAGGCCCCGAGTCACCGGCCATACGGGTGAGCACCACACGGTACACTCAGGGACGTGGGCTACTTACATCAGCTTCTAGCAAGGTAGCCAGAAGAGTACAGTCAGCTTGGGAGGCCTACAACTACGCCTGGCCAGGGGAGATCCCATCTGCTCAAGGACTGACCAGGCCCCGTTCGCTAGCAAGTACTCCGGGAGGGTCTATCGTTGTTACCAGTAAAGACCCTGAACGCTACCATACCGTCTCTGAGTGGTTCCTGCTACCCCCATCATCCACGTCGGCTGCCCTGAGGCCATACCCCTCCCGTTGGGGGTTATACTATCACGCTGCACCATCCTTCCACCGGCCTCAGCGGTCTGCCCTGCAGCAGCAGCCCCCTGGCTGCATTCAACGGGTGGCGTAGTCATCAACCATTTTCTACCGCTAACAGACTGCCGTCCAGTTTGACTCCCTGGGCACGGACCGGGTCACCGCCACGAGACTACAACCCTAAACAGATCCGGCTCCGGGTAAGCTCCCGCGTGCGCAACGCAGCGCGACACAGGCCCAGGGGCGCGTCAACTTTGGCGTAGTCGGCAGGATCACGTGCCCGCAACCACCGGGTACTGCGTGCCTGAAAAGCAAAGACTGTTCAAACTTACCAGTGGTGAAGATTCCCGCCATCGGTGAAGATTCCCGCCATCCGGCGCCATCTTCAGCCTTCTTCCCGCCATCGGTGAAGTTTCCCGCCATCCGGCGCCATCTTCAGCCTTCTTCCCGCCATCCGTGGAGTTTTCCCGCCATTGGACGCCATCTTGAGGACGCCGCGCGGGAAGAAGAGGGGCGTGGACTCCGAAAGCGCGCGAGAACTGAAGCCCCGCCTCACGTCCGGACGTTGCGTAAGGTCCTGGAAGGAGCCCAGCAGACGCCGACGTCACAGGAGCGCGACGGAAGGTCCTCAACCCTGACGATCCACTGCGGAGCCGCGGCCTACGGAACAGGATCATCGCAAGGTAGGCCACGGTCCACTAGGGGGGAGGAAGATGTCGGATACGGAGGAGAGCTCCACTGCCTCAACCCCCGCCAGCGCTACCGCTGTTGCAGTTATGCCCTTCACCATGCCCTATATCCCGGGAGCAGCTTGGCTACCCCAGTACTCAGGGGAGTCACATACCCTGCATGACTTTAGAGAAAAGCTGGATAGCCTCTTCCAGGTGTACCCCCTCACAGAAGAGCAAAAAGTGAGCATCCTGGTGGCCCAACTAACTGGGGCAGCCAAAAGGGAAGTAAAATCCTGGCCACCTGGGAGGAAGACTGTCGCAGGGATACTAACCCGGCTGAAGGACACCTTTGATACCCGCACCTCAGCCGAGATTAAACTTAGATTCTACGGGTGCAAGCAGCGAGCGCATGAGAGTATAAGGGACTATGCACTCAACCTACAAGAGGCCCTGAGGGCCATTAAGCAGACCGACCCTAATGGAGTGGGAAACGAGGACAGGCTGTTGACCGAACAATTTATAGAGGGTTTATATTGCAATGCCCACCGCACCCAGTTGCGGGCAATGGCCTTACAGGACCCTCATCTAGAATTTGCACAGTTCAAGGACAGAGCCATCCGGGTGCTCCGAGAACCGGCACCAGGTGGCGTTGTGACCCACAGACGCCCCACTACCACTTACTACCAGGAGGCGGCGCCCTTGTCAGCAGGGCCTGTGGGAGCTGATGCGCAGGCTTTGGACAATGACCCGGCTCCAGACCTACACCATCAGGTCCAAGAGCTAGCTAAAAGCGTTGCTGCGCTAACCCGAACTGTGCAGTCTTTACAGGTTTCCACTCCAGGGAAGATCCAGCTGGCATCCGGACCGGAGGACATCCCGTGGCGTCGACCAAGGAGGACCCCACCGGCCAGAGGAAGACCCAGTGACCGATACAGCGAGGACGGACGACCCATCTGCCGCCGCTGCAATCAACCCGGACATATGGAAAGGTACTGTTCTTTAAACGGGCACAACCTGGGGTAGAGGGCCAACCCCCAGGAAAAAGATCACCAGGCCCATCGAACTGGCGCGACAGATATGTGGGAGGACGTCCAGTCTTGCCTGTGGTACTGGATGGCATTCCCATGAGTGCCCTACTGGACACCGGGTCACAGGTCACCACCATCCCGTACGTGCTCTTCAAGCAGTACTGGAATGACTCGGATATTACCCGCTACCCTGACGACGACTTGAGTATCATCGCCAGCAATGGTCAGCCCGTGCCACAGATCGGATTTAAAGAGGTGACCATCAAAATTGGTAGAGTCGAACTGGCCGCACAGGGACTGATCATTGTAGATATTGACAAACATGAGAGTCACCCAAAAATAACTCTAGGAACTAATGTAATTGAAAATTGTCTTGCAGAGGTGATTTTCCTTTTACAGCAGGTTGCCAAGAATGCCAGCTCCGGCGAGCAGCGGGTGCTCCAGAAAGAGATCCGGGCACTGATGCAACGGCAACAAGTGGAACTCTCCGGCGGTGAGATTGGTAGCGTAAGAATGTGTGACCCTTTTCCTATTGCCATGCCCCCAAAAAGTGAAATGATGATTTGGTGCCGGGCAGCTATTGGTCTGAGAGGTAGAGATTACCAGGCAATGGTAGAACCAGTTTACTCAGACAGTAGGCCCACCATTTTGACAGCACGGGGGGTGGTCAATGTACGCCATGGGAGGGTGCCCGTTCGCATAATAAATATCGGGGAGAGGGAAGTGTACCTGCCCCGGTATGCCACGCTAGCCAAATTATATACCACTAATCAAAATTCTATACAATCTGTGGAACCCTTGCCTCCATCTCACCCGGAGGAAGGTAACGGCTCTAAGAAAGACATGGAGGACTGGTGTCAGCAACTACATCTGGGTACTGACTCCACTCCCTCACACCAGAAACAAGGAGTCTATCGGGTGGTTCAAGAGTATGAGAGAGTGTTTAGTAAACACCCGTTAGACTTCGGGCGAGTCAAGGGGGTAGAACACCGCATCCCCACGGGAGATCATCCTCCCATAAAAGAGAGGTATCGACCCGTACCCCCTGCACATTACCAACACGCCAAGGGGATGCTTAGAGACATGAAGGAGGCTGGGGTAATCCGGGATAGCTGTAGCCCCTGGGCAGCCCCACTAGTTTTAGTCAAAAAGAAAGACAACACCATGAGGATGTGTGTAGATTACCGGAAAATCAACCGTATCACACACAAGGATGCGTACCCCTTACCAAGGATAGAGGAGTCATTGGCTGCTTTAAGATCTGCTAACTTCTTCTCTACCTTGGATCTCACTAGCGGGTACTGGCAGGTTCCTGTAGCAGAGGCGGACCGGGAGAAGACCGCATTCACCACCCCGATGGGACTTAGCGAGTTCACCTGCATGCCGTTCGGACTCTGCAACGCCCCAGGAACCTTCCAACGATTAATGGAGTGCTGTCTGGGCCACAGAAACTTCGAGACGGTCCTGTTGTACCTGGACGATGTCATCGTATACTCCAAAACGTATGAGGACCACCTGAAACACCTGGCGGAGGTGTTCGAAGCTCTGGCGAGTTACGGCCTAAAGGTGAAACCCTCCAAGTGTCACCTCCTGAAACCAAAGGTGCAATACCTGGGACACGTGGTGAGCGCTGACGGAGTGGCTCCCGACCCCGATAAGATCACCGCAATCAAAGGATGGCCAAGCCCTTCCAGCGTAAAAGAAGTGCGGCAGTTCCTAGGGTTGGTAGGCTACTACCGAAGGTTTATTCCCGGTTTCACCAAAAAGGCGGCGCCTATGCAGGACCTCCTGATAGGCCAGTCCCGGAAGGCCAAGAACCAGAAGCCGCCCTTCAAATGGGAAGAGCTAGAGGAAGAGTCCTTCCGCCAGCTGAAGATGGCCCTCACGGGGGATGAAATCTTGGCGTATCCGGACTATAGCCAGCCCTTCATCCTCTACACCGACGCCAGTAACGTCGGGCTAGGAGCCGTACTGTCCCAGATTCAGCAGGGGAAAGAGCGAGTAATCGCCTATGCCAGCCGAAAACTGCGACCCACCGAAAGGAATCCCGAGAATTATAGCTCATTTAAGCTAGAGTTCCTGGCCGTGGTATGGGCAGTCACCGAGCGCTTTAAGCATTACCTCGCTTCTTCCCGGTTCACCGTATACACGGATAACAACCCGCTGACACACCTGGACACGGCAAGACTCGGTGCCCTGGAGCAGAGGTGGATGGCCCGTCTGTCCAACTACGAGTTCACAATTAAATACCGGGCAGGGCGCTCCAATACCAACGCGGACGCCCTGTCCAGGATGCCCAACCTGCCGGACGGAGGAGAAGATCCGGAGGGACTGGAAGAAGTTGAACTCCCTGCGTTCCACCGTCATGGGACTATCCAGTATTCCCACCGGGTAAGGAGTAAGCAGGCTGCTACGTTGAACCCCTTACCTCACTACAACTGGGCGGAAACGCAAGACAGCGACCCTGCCGTCCGACTGGTGAAGGAGATGCTGACTCGCCCGGAGGCTAGCCTGGAATCAGACGCTCCAGAGGAAGCCAAACAACTATGGGCAGAGAAGAGTCGACTGTTCCTTTACAAGGGGAAGTTGTGCCGCAGAATGGTTAACTCCAGGACGCATGAACTACTCTGGCAAGTAGTGGTGCCACGAAGAGACGCAACCATGGTGATGGAGGCATACCACGACGGAGCTGGACACTTCGGGTGGAAAAAGCTGGAGTTCCTGCTGCGCGAGCGGTTCCACTGGGTAGGCATGAGGGGAACCATCGAGAAGTGGTGCAGAGACTGTGGCCCGTGCAATCTGAGAAGGAAGGACCGGGCCAGCCAGAAGACTCCCCTGCAGTCCATCGTCACCCGGCAACCGTTGGAACTGGTAGCCTTGGATCATGTAAAACTGACCCCCAGCAGAAGTGGCTACGTCTACGCGTTAACCATCGTGGATCATTACTCCCGGTTTCTGGTTGTCGTCCCCGTCAAGGACTTAACGGCTCGAACAGCAGCTAGAGCCTTCCAGCAGCACTTTTGCCGTCCACACGGGTACCCGGACCAAGTGCTGACGGACCAGGGACCTGCCTTTGAAGCGGAGGTCTTCCAGGAATTCTGCAATCTGTATGGCTGCCGGAAGATAAGGACGACACCCTACCATCCGCAAACTAATGGACTTTGTGAGAAAATGAACCAGGTGGTAATGGATCTTCTAAAAACGTTGCCCCTGGAAGAACGCAGTCTGTGGCCTGAGAAGTTGCCCGATCTGGTGGACCTATACAACCACATCCCGGTAGGTTCCACCAACTGTACCCCGGCTTACCTAATGAGGGCAAGACCTGGTAAGTTACCTGTTGACCTGGAAATGGGAGTCCTGACGCCCGAGGACACTTCACCAGAAACAGACTGGGACACAGAGAGGCAGCAGCAGTACCGGAAAGTACAGGAGAGCGTGGAGCGAAGTCTCTGTCAGGCTAGGGAAAGACAAGAGAAGACTTACAACCAGTATGCTCCCGCTGTTCCCCTGGTACCCGGAGAGCAGGTCTTGAAGAGGAAGAGACGGCTCCACAAGTTGGACGACCAGTGGGAGAAGGACCGGTACACCGTACTGCCCTCAAGCCACGAGAACCCGAAGGTCTGTACCATCAGTAAAGACGGAGGGGAAACCACAGCCATTGTATCCCGGGACCACCTGAAGAAGTGCCCCGAACAACTGAGGAACCCTGAGGAGGAACAGGAAGACCATCGACCCGTGGAAGAAAGGGAAGATATGGTTAGTACCGTGCTCGGGGACTTCCCTCGGTCTTGGACTCAAGTCAATGGTGCAGTTGTGGTACCCGTACTCACCTTCCTCCAACCATCATCCCAAGAACCTACGGAGCAACGGGTAGAGCTGGAAGAGCAGCCGGTCCAGGAGGCAGAAGACTCCACCCAAGCGGAACAGGGGAATCCACCCTCTGCTTATAGTGAGCCTGCCGTACCCCTAGTGAGACAAAGAGCCGGTAGACAGCTGCCCAGTTTACCCTTGACAGCTCCTACACCCTGTAGTTCAGGGCCAGACAGTCAGCTCCGTAGGTCCACTAGGGCCACTAGAGGCCAGTTACCCGCACGTTGGAGGATCTAAATATTTAAGTTGTTTTACAATGTTTACCTGTTTATTGTTGCTTGTGTGTAATTTTGTGTTTCTAGTTGTTTTTAGGAGTCTTCGGTGGATTTACCGGGAATCCTTTGTATATAGTTGGAGCGTAACCCAGGATGGACTAGAGACTGTTAAGGACTCGGGGTAGGACAGACCCCTACCTGGTTACGTCTCCCTGTGTTGGTGAAATGGACACCTTTGCTTTTCTTCAAAGACTGCACCCGGTTGCGGACATCCGTGACCATCTTATTGTGTTTCCTTATTGTATTTTATTGTTCTTTGATATACCTTGTTATATTTTTCTAAAAAGTGTTTAGTCCCGGAGTACTAAATTTCACTAGGGGGGAGTGTGACACCCCAGGGGTCTGGTTGTCACAGTGATAGAGATATTACGTCTGAGAGCAGGTGGGAGGTCCTTTGGTCAGGGATCCTGTGCATGCCACACCTCCTGCCCAGCCTTGGGAGGGGAAGAACTTCCCCTGTAAAAACCCGGGGCTGAGGCAGGGTTAGTGAGTCCAGGAAGAGTAGAGACAAGAGCAGCATAGGAAGCAGCAGAGTCACAAGGAGTCAGGGGCTGGCAGCTAAAGAGCTCGCCCTGACTAAGAAGATTCTTTACCGGACCCGGAGTCCGAGGCTGTGGGGACTAACTTCTACCCAGCAGCAGAATCCGTCAGGCAGGGGATTTCAGGTCCCCTGGCCCAGAAGCCCGAAGGCCCGGTCGCACGCGTGGGACCAGCACCGCCATCGTGGAGCGGAAGCCATTAGAAGGCCCCGAGTCACCGGCCATACGGGTGAGCACCACACGGTACACTCAGGGACGTGGGCTACTTACATCAGCTTCTAGCAAGGTAGCCAGAAGAGTACAGTCAGCTTGGGAGGCCTACAACTACGCCTGGCCAGGGGAGATCCCATCTGCTCAAGGACTGACCAGGCCCCGTTCGCTAGCAAGTACTCCGGGAGGGTCTATCGTTGTTACCAGTAAAGACCCTGAACGCTACCATACCGTCTCTGAGTGGTTCCTGCTACCCCCATCATCCACGTCGGCTGCCCTGAGGCCATACCCCTCCCGTTGGGGGTTATACTATCACGCTGCACCATCCTTCCACCGGCCTCAGCGGTCTGCCCTGCAGCAGCAGCCCCCTGGCTGCATTCAACGGGTGGCGTAGTCATCAACCATTTTCTACCGCTAACAGACTGCCGTCCAGTTTGACTCCCTGGGCACGGACCGGGTCACCGCCACGAGACTACAACCCTAAACAGATCCGGCTCCGGGTAAGCTCCCGCGTGCGCAACGCAGCGCGACACAGGCCCAGGGGCGCGTCATTAGTCTATGGGAGACCCAAGCATTTTTGCGGCGGCACCCCCGGCAGTCTAAGAAAAGCCTAAAAAGTGCCCAAAACAATAGTGACAGTGCTCAAAAGACATGGGGGCAGCATGGGGATCACCCCTGGAAGCATTTCTGACCCCCAGGTCACTGTTGTCAACAACGTGTTCAGAGGTATTGAGCCATTTTTACAGGCTCATAAAAAACTTCAAAAACGAAAGTGAAACTTTTTTCCTGTGAAATATGTTAAGGAATTTCTTTTCCAGGGTAAAGACTTGTGTATAAGGTAAAATAAATAACCAAAAACAAAAATACTCCTCCACACCTTGGGCTATGTTCACAAGTAGCATTTTTTATGCGTTTTTGCACTTTTGTATTGCTTTCAACTGTGACAAATGCATTCACCAGGAAATGTCATTTTAACATTTTACAACCTTATCTGGCCATGTGCTGTGTGACACATGCATACAGTGCTGAAAAGACATGGGGACAGCATGGGGAAGACCCCTGGAAGCATCTCTGACTCCCAGGTCACTGCCTAAAAGTGTGCCCATCAGAAGTGATCCTTGCCGCATCAGAAGATGCAGATTTGCAACTATCCCCGTGCAAGTCCTTGTCCCAGGGCAGTGTTCAGTTGTACCTCCCTCATTCCTTGCAATGCAAGCGCAAATATGCAGCCAACCACCCACCCACCCCCAGGCTGCAATACCATACTGCTAGCTTGCACTTGAAATGGGGCCTTTTACTTTTGAGGAGGCCGAAGCTGGCCACTACCTCATGGCTCCTTCGGCAGCGAGGTATCCATACTCAGTCCCCAGCCGCCCGGCGGCTGGGTGTCCACTCTCGGTCCCCGGCCGCCAGGGGGCAGCCGGTGTCCACACTCGGTCCCCAGCCGCCCCGCGGCCGGGTGTCCACACACGGTCCAAAGCTGCCTGGGGGCGGCCGGGTGTCCATAAACGGTCCCGAGCCACCCCGATTTCTCCGCGGAACATCCCCACACACTTTTCTTAGACTGGCCTGCTTTAGGGCAGCATTGGACGAGCCCACCAGAGAACCCGACTCCTCCGGTGGGCCCTGGCTTCTCCATCAGGGGAGTTGAGAGTGCCAAGGTGAGGAGCATGATGATGATAGAAGTTAGCATCTGCTTTGTTTTGTTGGAATGCAAGCGTAAATGCTACAACCTGCCACCCACCCACCACAGGCTGCAATACCATACTGCTAGCTTGCTTGCACTTGAAATTGGGCCTTTTAGGCATGTGGAGACCGAAGCTGGCCACTACCTCATGGCTGCTTCGGCAGCGAGGTATCCATACTCAGTCCCCAGCCGCCCGGCGGCTGGGTTTCCACGCTCGGTCCCCAGCCGCCAGGGGGCGGCCGGGTGTCCACACTCGGTCCCCAGCCGCCTCGCGGCCGGGTGTCCACACACAGTCCCCAGCCGCCTGGGGGCGGCCGGGTGTCCATAGACGGTCCCCAGCCGCCCCGATTTCTCCGTGGAACATCCCCACACACTTTTCTTAGACTGGCCTGCTTTAGGACAGCATTGGACGAGCCCACCAGAGAACCCGACTCCTCCGGTGGGCCCTGGCTTCTCCATCAGGGGAGTTGAGAGTGCCAAGGTGAGGAGCATAACGAGGATGATAGAAGTTAGCATCTGCTTGTTTTCAAGGAATGCAAGCGCATGTATGTAGTAGCGGCTAGGCCTGAGGTGGTCAGCGTTTTGGCGCATATCCTACTTCCTCCGAGGATTGCTGGATGTTTTCCTGCTACTATCCAAGTTCTATGACTCCCGTTAAAACAAAGCTTCAGGTGATAAATGATGGATAAGGTAGTGGCAAAGGAGAAAAAGCAGGAGGAACAGGGACGATTCACATCAATATCAGGCCAGTCAACCACATATGTCTTGTAGGATATGTTTCTGTAACAAAAGGAGCTACACAGTTATAGGGCATACAGTGAGTGCAATGCCTACCAAAAATTTTGAGGCACTCCAATGCCCCTTGGAAATGACATGGAGGTCAGAGGGCCTTAACTAAACCTTTTTTTCCATTTATAGCAACTGGGTCTCCTGTGCACTGTTGGCCTAAGCAGTGAATGGAAGGCTTTCCAAAAATTATGAGGAACTGCAATGCCCCTTGAAACAGACGTGGATTACAGCGTACTAAAAACCTTCTACCCATTATTGGGGAATGTGTCTCCCTTAGTTTTCACCTTTGCATTGAAAAGCAAAAGCTGACTAAAATTAGGAGGAAATGCAATGCCCGTTGGAAGAGTCGTGGAGATTAGTGGTAAGGTAATTAAAAACAACATTTCAATGCCCCTTGGAAGAGCTGTGGAGTTCAGAGTGGCTTAAGAAGACGCTTTTAATGCCCCTTTGAAGAGACGTGGAGGTCACAGTAGCTTAACAAGACGGTTTTAATGCCCCTTACAAGAGCTATACAGTACAGCATCTTAAAAACATTATTCCCATTATTGGGGAGTGGGTCTCCCATAGTATTTGCTTATGCCTTACAAGCAAAAGCTTCCAAAAATAGGACGAAGCAACTTGCAATGCCCCTCACAAGAGCCATGCAGTACAGCATATTACAAACATAAGTCCCATTATTGGGGAGTGGGTCTCCCATAGTATTTGCTTATGCCTTTCAAGCAAAAGCTTCCAAAAATTAGGACGGAGCAACTTGCAATGCCCCTTACAGGAGCGAAGGAGCACACGGACAACAAGTTACAGTCCAGGGTCTTTACTCACAGTTCGTTTGTTCCGGGTCCCTTCCGTTGGCAGTGACCGCCCGAGCCATGCTGCGTCCACCAGGTGAGGGGCTCGGTCAACTCCCAGGCAGTTCAGGAGCATGGCACAGGACCCCCTTTAATCCTTTCTCTGGCCTGCCTCACCAGTGACCCACTTTTGCCCAGCTGCTGCGGACTCGTGCGGTTAAACGTGGGCCCCGTCCTCCGCTGTCCTATATGGTGCCTTCCTAGCAGGTTTGATGAGGTGTCGCACCAATAGATGATCACGACGACCGGTCTTTGGCTGAGGGTAGTTTCTCCTCCACCAACTTGGGATCCGGTACCCTTAATCTGCCTGACCCTTCACCCTGGATTCTCGTGGGTTCTTAGGGTCCCTTCCACCCTCTTGTTCCTGAGCCCTTCTGTTTCTCTGTCTCTCCTTCTCTTTCTCTGTTCCTTTCTGTTCCTTTCTCTTCCGTTCTCTTGGAGCTGAGATGAGCCAAAATCCCAGCTCCCCTTCACCTCTACTCCCTGTCTTCTCCTCTGGCTGAACTGACTGAACGAACCTAGATCTAAGATGGTGCCCACCTTTTATACCTCCCTCTGACCATGAGCCCAGGTGACCAGCAACCAATGGGCTCCTGCCTACGCTCAGGAACCAACCCCTATCTGCTCCTACAGCACTGGGTGTTCCACCCCCCTCCCCACTCCAGGCAGGGACATAGTCAGTCGTGCCTGCACTTATGTCTAGTGGGAGCACCGTTGAGCTGTCCCTCGGAAATGGGGTGTGTGTGCTGTATGCAGCTAACTGAGCCCTGGTCCATACTCCATCCTTACCTGGGAGTGGAATATCACACCTCTGGTCTGAGGTGCAATACCCCTGTAGCGGCCGAACCCTCGGGGCGCTACAAAAGCTTCCAAAAATTAGGACGGAGCAACTTGCAGTGCCCCTTACAAGAGCCATGCAGTACAGCATATTACAAACATAAGTTCCATTATTGGGGAGTGGGTCTCCCATAGTATTTGCTTATGCCTTCCAAGCAAAAGCTTCCAAAAATTAGGACGGAGCAACTTGCAATGCCCCTTACAAGAGCCATGCAGTACAGCATATTTCAAACATAAGTCCCATTATTGGATAGTGGTCTCCCATAGTATTTGCTTATGCCTTCCAAGCAAAAGCTTCCAAAAATTAGGACGGAGCAACTTGCAATGCCCCTTACAAGAGCCATGCAGTACAGCATATTACAGACATAAGTCCCATTATTGGGGAGTGGGTCTCCCATCGTATTTGCTTATGCCTTCCAAGCAAAAGCTTTCAAAAATTTGGACGGAGCAACTTGCAATGCCCCTTACAAGAGCCATGCAGTACAGCATATTACAAACATTAGTCCCATTATTGGGGAGTGGGTCTCTCATAGTATTTGCTTATGCCTTCCAAGCAAAAGCTTCCAAAAATTATGAGGAGATGCAATGCCCGTTCGAAGAGTCGTGGAGGTCCCAGTAGCTTAACAAGACACTTTTAATGCCCCTCAGAAGAGACGTGGAGGTCAGAGTGGTATAACAAGACGGTTTTAATGCCCCTTACAAGAGATGTGGAGGTCAGAGTGGTATAACAAGACAGTTTTAATGCCAGTTACAAGAGACGTGGAGGTCAGAGTGGTATAACAAGATGTTTTAATGCCCCTCAGAAGAGACGTGGAGGTCAGAGTGGTATAACAAGACGGTTTTAATGCCCCTTACAAGAGACGTGGAGGTCAGAGTGGTATAACAAGACGCTTTTAATGCCCCTCAGAAGAGAAGTGGAGGTCAGAGTGGTATAACAAGACGCTTTTAATGCCCCTCAGAAGAGACGTGGAGGTCAGAGTGGTATAACAAGACGCTTTTATTGCCCCTCAGAAGAGACGTGGAGGTCAGAGTGGTATAACAAGACGGTTTTAACGCCCCTTACAAGAGACGTGGAGGTCAGAGTGGTATAACAAGATGCTTTTAATGCCCCTCAGAAGAGACGTGGAAGTCAGAGTGGTATAACAAGACGCTTTTAATGCCCCTTACAAGAGACGTGGAGGTCAGAGTGGTATAACAAGACGGTTTTAATGCCCCTTACAAGAGGTGTGGAGGTCAGAGTGGTATAACAAGACAGTTTTAATGCCAGTTACAAGAGACGTGGAGGTCAGAGTGGTATAACAAGATGCTTTTAATGCCCCTCAGAAGAGAAGTGGAGGTCAGAGTGGTATAACAAGACGGTTTTAATGCCCCTTACAAGAGACGTGGAGGTCAGAGTGATATAACAAGACGCTTTTAATGCCCCTCAGAAGAGACGTGGAGGTCAGAGTGGTATAACAAGACGCTTTTAATGCCCCTCAGATGAGACGTGGAGGTCAGAGTGGTATAACAAGACGCTTTTATTGCCCCTCAGAAGAGACGTGGAGGTCAGAGTGGTATAACAAGATGGTTTTAACGCCCCTTACAAGAGACATGGAGGTCAGAGTGGTATAACAAGACGCTTTTAATGCCCCTCAGAAGAGACGTGGAGGTCAGAGTGGTATAACAAGACGCTTTTAATGCCCCTTACAAGAGACGTGGAGGTCAGAGTGGTATAACAAGACGCTTTTAATGCCCCTCAGAAGAGACGTGGAGGTCAGAGTGGTATAACAAGATGGTTTTAATGCCCCTCAGAAGAGACATGGAGGTCAGAGTGGTATAACACGACGCTTTTAATGCCCCTTAGAAGAGCCATACAATACAGCATCTTAAAAATATTATTCCCATTATTGGGGAGTGGGTCTCCCACAGTCTTTGCTTATGCCTTCCAAGCAAAAGCTGACAAAAATCAGAATGGAGGAACTTTCAATAATGGCAACACGGACCACGGTCACCCTGGTGGTATAGTGGTGGTGGAGGCTGAGGATAAGGAGAAGAACATAAAACAGCCAAAATGAGGAAGCGTATACCCATGTGTGGGTGTGAAGCGGTGCATGTGAATACACCTCCCGAAATAACACAGTGGATTTGACTTTATGTTACTCTGCTGTCATTTGGTGGTGATGAGAAGTTTGGCCCAATCCAGCCCTTGTTCATTTTGATAAGGGTCAGCTTGTCAGCATTGTCAGTTGACAGGCGAGTGCGCTTATCAGTTATAATTCCCCCAGCGGCACTAAAAACACGCTCCGATAACACGCTAGCGGCAGGGCAGGCCAGGACCTCCAAGGCGTACAGAGTGAGTTCATTCCAAGTGTACAGCCTGGATTCTCAATAATTAAAAGGCACAGAGGAATCACGGAGGACGCTGGTACGGTCGGCAAGGTACTCCCTCACCATCTTTTGAAACTTTCCACTCCTTGTGAGAGTACCCCGCGCCTCAGGGTCTGTCCGAAGGGAGGGTCTGAGAAAACTGTCCCAGAACGTTGACAGTGTTCCCCTGCCTCTGCTGGATTGGAGTTGCGTCTCTCTCGCATGTACGCCTTGGTTGGGCAACAACGAACTGTGACCTCTGCCGCTAGCGTGTTCAGATGGGAATTTTTTTAACAGTTCTGCAGCAAGGGCCTTCTGGTACTGCCCCATTTTTGTAGACCTCTCCATCTCAGGAATAAGAGCGTGAAAGTTCTCCTTGTAGCGGGGGTCTACAAGTGTCACCAACCAGTAATGACTGTCACCCAACATTTTGACAACGTGAGGGTCACGGTTAAGGCAGCGTAACATAAAGTCAGACATGCGTGCCAGACTGGTAACGGGCAAGATTTCCGTGTCCTCACCAAGATGACGACTAACCATGCTCTACTCCTCCTCCTCCCCCCTGTCCTCAGGCCACCCACGCTGAACCGACGGTATGACAGTTGTAGTACTACCGTCTACAGCGCATGATACAAGCTCCTGCTCTTCCTCCTCCTCCTCTCCCTCATTGTCCCCCAATGCACATTGGGATGAGATGAGGCTGGGCTGTGTGTAATCGCCCGCTATGGCTTCTTGATGCATCTCATCATACTCTGGCTGCAATGCCTCCTCTTTAATTCTCTGCAGAGAGCGTTGCAAAAGACAGACAAGTGGGATGCTGACACTAATGATGGCGTCATCGCCACTCACCATCTTGGTGGCCTCCTCAAAGTTTGTCAGGATGGTACATATGTCAGACATCCAGGTCCACTCCTGAGGTCTTTTGTGTGGAGTCTGACCTGAATATTGACGGTCTTGTTGCAGCTGGTACTCCACAACTGCTCTCTTCTGCTCACAAATCCTTAGCAACATGTGGAGGGTAGAGTTCCAACGTGTGGGGACATCACACACCAATCGGTGTGCCGGAAGCTGCAAACGCTGCTGTAACACAGCAAGGGCGGCGGAAGCTGTAGCCGACTTGCGAAAATGAGCTGACAGGCAGCGTACTTTCACGAGCAGATCTGGCAACTCTGGGTACGATTTAAGAAACCGCTGAACCATGAGGTTAAGCACATGAGCCAGGCATGGTACGTGTGTGATCTCGCCTCGCCTCAGAGCCGCCACCAGGTTACGGCCATTGTCACACACGACCATGCCTGGATGTAGGTTCAGCGGTCTCAGCCACAGATCTGCCTGCTCTTTCACAGCTGTCCACAACTCACAAGCAATGTGAGGTTTATCACCTAAGCTTATGAGTTTCAGCATAGCCTGTTGCCGCTTGGCGGAGGCAGTACTGCAGTGCTTCCAGCTTGTAACTGATGTGGTGATATCTGAGATGGAGGCTGAACATGAGGAGGAGGAGGATGATGCGCAGGAGCTGTAAACTGTGGGGGCAACTCTGACTTACATAGGGCCTGCAATCCTCGATGTGGGGAGGATGTGTTCCGTTCTAAGGTCCGACTGGGTCCCGGCTTCCACTATGTTTACCCAGTGTGCCGTCAGGGAGATGTACCGTCCCTGACCACAAGCACTTGTCCACGTGTCCGTTGTCAGGTGGACTCTCCCAGTAACTGTGTTGTTGAGGGCACGGCAGATGTTTTGGGACACGTGCTTGTGTAGTGCAGGTATGGCACACCGGGCAAAATAGTGTCGGCTGGGGACCGAGTACCGAGGGACGGCCACCGCCATAAGGTTGCGGAAGGATTCCGTCTCCACCAGCCTAAAAGGCAGCATTTCCAACGCAAGCAGTCGTGAAATGTGCGAATTTAGGACTGTGGCCTGTGGGGCGTTAGCTGCGAATTTCCGCTTTCGTTCAAAGGTCTGGGATATGGACAAATGAACTCTCCGGTGGGACGTGGACGTGGACGTTGATGCTGTTTCTTGAGAAACTGCCAAAACAAGTGAAGACTGAGAGGAGGGGGCATCTTTACATGCTGTATGGACAGGGGATTTCCTTGCACACACAACAGGGGGTTCTATTGCACGCACAACATCGGAAGAAGCAGTGGTGACACCCGCTGACACTGGTCGTGGACCCTGGGGTTCGCCCCACAAAGTCGGGTGCTTTGCTGCCATGTGCCTGATCATGCTGGTGGTGGTCAGGCTGGTAGTTTTGTCACCCCTGCTGATGCTGGCATGGCAGGTGGTACAAATGGCCTTTTTGGGGTTATCAGCAGAATCTTTTAAAAAATTCCAGACTCTGGAAGACCTACTGCTTGTACTGGCAACGTCCCTCGTGTTGGTGTTACGGGGAACGGTTGCCCGCCTTCTGTCTGCGGCCACCACACTGCTTCTTCCTGCCTGTTGGGGTACTCTGCCTCCCTCCCCCTGTGTGCTGCTGGCCTCACTCTGCATGTCCTCCTGCCACGTTGGGTCAGTTACTAGATCATCCACCACCTCCTCCTCTTCCACTTGCGCACCACGATGCTCCTCCTCACTTCCTGGCAATTGTGTCTCGTCATCGTCCACATCTTGTGACAAATTGCCAGCGTCGACTTCCTGTGGCCGTGGCTGTTCAAATATTTGGGCATCGCTACATGGGATCTCCTCTTCCACCACTTCAAGCGGAGCAGGTGAGGGGCAAAAATATGGAAATGGACCAGTGAACAGCTCTTCAGAGTGTCCAAGTGTGGGATCAGTTGCTGTCTGACGACACTCGGCCTGGTGGGAGGAAGGAGCATCAGGGTGAGGAGGAGTATGCAGTCGAGACTCACGCCTACTAAGAGTTGACCGTGTGGAAGACAGACCGGAGGTGGTGGTGCCCAGGTAACTGGAAGTATTATCTGCTATCCAATTAATAACCTGTTCACACTGATCAGTTCACAATACTGGTGTTGTTCTGTGCTTTCCTAGTAATTCGGTCAAGAAGTGGGAGCGAGAAGATGTGGCTGTTGGTTGTGGCACATTTTCACCTTGGCCACGGCCCCGTCCTCTGCACGCACCATCACCAGAACGTCCACTTCCACGTCCCTTGCCACGCGCCTTGCCCATTGTAAAGGAAGTAAAATAGCTTACACTCGCACTATCAATGGAAAAAGGGTAATAAAAAAAATTAGAACCGTGGAAGAGGAAAACCACAGTTCTATTTCTCTGGCCTACACCCGACTCTTTTAAACAATCAGAACAATCAGGGAGAAACTATTACTGTTTTTCTTTACGGAAAAAATAGCAAAACCTGAATAATAGAGATTTTTTACCGTGGAATGGCAAAACCACAGTTATTGTTTACTGAGGTATACCATAAAATTTTAAATATATATATTTGCGGCTGAACAGTGAGAGACACACTCAAACTGTTTTTTTTTTACATACAAAAGGCCCAAAACTGGATACTACAGAGATTTGACCCGTGGAACTGCAAAATCACACAGGGATTTGTCGGGCCTACACCAGACTATTTTCAACAGATATATTTTTGTGTCACAACAGTCAGGAGACACTACTGGGTTTTTTTAAGGCAAAAAACGCGAAAAACAGGATAATAGAGATTTTTTACCGTGGAACAGCAAAACCACAGTTTTATTTTACTGGTGTTTACCAGACTTTTTTAAAAATATAGATTTGCGGCTGAACAGTGAGCGACACACTCAAACTGTTTTTTTTTACATATAAAAGGTCCAAAACTGGATACTACAGAGATTTGACCCGTGGAACTGCAAAACCACACTGGGATTTGTCGGCCCTACAACAGACTATTTTCAGCAGATATATTTTTGTGTCAGAACAGTCAGGAGACACTACTGTTTTTTTTAAGGCAAAAAATGCGAAAAGCAGTATAATAGAGATTTTTTACCGTTGTAATGCAGCGACTTGCGGCATTACTGTAATGGTCCAGGATGTGTTTTGGCTGACCATGTACCTCCCCCTCAGGTGACTGGTCACATGACTGTGACATAGCACAGGTCCTGTGCACACAGAATGTCTGATCACATGACTGTGACATCAGCACAGGTCCTGTGGGTGTGTACTACAGGATATACAGTACAGACCACAAGTTTGGACACACCTTCTCATTTAAAGATTTTTCTGTATTTTATTGACTATGAAAATTGTACATTCACACTGAAGGCATCAAAACTATGAATTAACACATGTGGAATTATATACTTAACAAAAAAGTGTGAAACAACTGAAAATATGTCTTATATTCTAGGTTCTTCAAAGTAGCCACCTTTTGCTTTGATAACTGCTTTGCACACTCTTGGCATTCTCTTGATGAGCTTCAAGAGGTAGTCACCGGAAATGGTTTTCACTTCACAGGTGTGCCCTGTCAGGTTTAATAAGTGGGATTTCTTGCCTTATAAATGGGGTTGGGACCATCAGTTGTGTTGTGCAGAAGTCTGGTGGATACACAGCTAATAGTCCTACTGAATAGACTGTTAGAATTTATATTATGGCAAGTAAAAAGCAGCTAAGTAAAGAAAAATGAGTGGCCATCATTACTTTAAGAAATGAAGGTCAGTCAGTCCAAAAAATTCGGAAACTTTGAAAGTGTCCCCAAGTGCAGTTGCAAAAACCATCAAGCGCTACAAAGAAACTGGCTCACATGAGGGCCGCCCCAGGAAAGGAAGACCAAGAGTCACCTCTGCTTCTGAGGATAAGTTTATCCGAGTCACCAGTCTCAGAAATCGCAGGTTAACAGCAGCTCAGATTAGACACCGGGTCAATGCCACACAGAGTTCTAGCAGCAGACACATCTCTACAACAACTGTTAAGAGGAGACTTTGTGAAGCAGGCCTTCATGGTAAAATAGCTGCTAGGAAACCACTGCTAAGGACAGGCAACAAGCAGAAGAGACTTGTTTGGGCTAAAGAACACATGGAATGGACATTAGACCAGTGGAAATCTGTGCTTTGGTCTGATGAGTCCAAATTTGAGATCTTTGGTTCCAACCACCGTGTTTTTGTGAGACGCAGAAAGGTGAACGGATGGATTCTACATGCCTGTTTCCCACCATGAAGCATGGAGGAGGAGGTGTGATGGTGTGGGGGTGCTTTGCTGGTGACTCTGTTGGGGATTTATTCGAAATTGAAGGCATACTGAACCAGCATGGCTACCACAGCATCTTGCAGCGGCATGCTATCCCATCCGGTTTGCGCTTAGTTGGACCATCATTTATTTTTCAACAGGACAATGACCTCAAACACACCTCCAGGCTGTGTAAGGGCTATTTGAGCAAGAAGGAGAGTGATGGGGTGCTACGCCAGATGACCTGGCCTCCACAGTCACCAGACCTGAACCATATCGAGATGGTTTGGGGTGAGCTGGACCGCAGAGTGAAGGCAAAAGGGCCAACAAGTGCTAAGCATCTCTGGGAACTCCTTCAAGATTGTTGGAAGACCATTTCCGGTGACTACCTCTTGAAGCTCATCAAGAGAATGCCAAGAGTGTACAAAGCAGTCATCAAAGCAAAAGGTGACTACTTTGAAGAACCTAGAATATAAGACATATTTTCAGTTGTTTCACACTTTTTTGTTAAGTATATAATTCCACATATGTTAATTCATAGTTTTGATGCCTTCAGTGTGAATGTACAATTTTCATAGTCATGAAAATAAAGAAAAATCTTTAAATTAGAAGGTGTGTCCAAACTTTTGGTCTGTACTGTATAAACCCTGGTAGTCTTGAGACAGGGTGTGTAAGGCGTGAGGCCTGTTCCTGTGTGGGACACCGCTAGATTGTGAGGCCTAGTGAGGCCTATTGAAGCCTGGTGAAGCCTGAAAGGCGGAGGCTGGATACTTAGCTGTGTAAGTGATCCCAGTAGCCTTGCAGGGCCAGAGGCTTGGAAGGCAAGAGCCTGAAAGGCAGAGGCTGGATGTTGGCTGTGTAAGCATACCAGTAGCCTTGGATGGTACGTGGGCTGGAGACCCCCATCTGGGAAGCCGTAAAGCCACAGTGGTGGCAGAATAAGTCTGAATCAGCTAAAACCCGGCGAAGGTAAAAACACTGATGTGGACATTTCTATAAGTGACTTTGCTGGGGGCTGTAACTGGAGCCAAGTGGGCCTGTCTGCCACTTGAAAGGCTCCTGGACATTATATGTAATATGTCGGCGAGTCACTGAGTTGGACTCGATTATAGCAGTTATGATGTATAATAAACTGCTGGAGTGTGAAAACTGGAAAAACGTGGCTGGTGTGCTTTAATTGACCCGGTGCAGCGAGTATCCCTCAGTATGATGACTAACGCTGCCTTACATGTGGTCGGAGAATGCGGGCAACTGCAGCCTGGTTGCTAGGGGCAACTACAGCCCGGTTGCTAGGGGCAACTGCAGCCCTGTTGCTAGGGGCAACGGCACAGGACGACTAGTGTGGATACAAGCATCTTGCTGTGACTCGGCGGGGTCACGAAAATTAAAGTATCTTGCTGTAACTCGGCGGGGTTATGAAAATTGTTTTCGCACTCAAACCTGGTTTGCTGTGGCTCGGCGGGGTCATGAAAATTAAAGCATCTTGCTGTAACTCGGCGGGGTTACGAAAATTGTCCTCGCACTCAAACCTGGTTTGCTATAACTCTGCGGGGTTACGAAAATTATCCTCGCACTCAAACCTGGTTTGCTGTGGCTTGGCGGGGCCACGAAAATTTTTCCGGGGAAAGCGGTGAAGTGTCTAGTGTGAATAGTGTATCGCGATGGCTGTGAACGGAGCAGCAAAAGAAAATGAAGCTATTGAGCGATTAAAGTGCCAGTTAAAACCGCAGCAGGTATTTGGGAGACTTCTACTGAACATGGTGCAGGAACCGCAGGAGCTGTGAGCACCATATAGAGTGGCGGCAATGGACCATTCTGTGAACTCTCCGGGGGCGCCAGTATTGTCCCAGAGTGCCCGGGGAGGTGGTAAGAGATGTTGTGAACTGAGTCCTAAGATTATTGCTGATTTTTTCTGTAAAAATCCCCCTACAGGTGTGTGTCCAAAAGGGGGCGGAGTCTCAAAAGGGGGCGGATATTCACAAAAGCATGGAGTACAGAAAACCAAAATTTGTTACTGCTTGTGGGTTGGTACCGCCCAAAAATGACGTTTTGACCGTTGATAACGGGTTAGCTCCAGTAGAAGGGGTTGACGTCAAAGTGGGAGGTGACCTGTTAGTCCACAAAACCATGGGGAGTGACACAGACCCCGTAGCGGACGGTGACACTATGAAAGTAGAAAGAGAGGTCAGTCAGGAGGGGCTAGACGAGGGGAGAGAGTCCCCCTCTCGTCGTCGACGGTGCAAGGGCCACAAAAAGATTGCTCCTGTAGTCTTTGCTGACAGTGAAAATAAAGAAAATGTAGTACTGTGTGCCTTTGTTTCAAGTGTGGATCCTCCTTTAGAGGCATAAGAGGAGGTGACTTTGCCAGTAGCAACCTCCGGTACAGTACTGAGACAGAAGGAGCAGGATCTGAAAGAGGAGGTGGCCAGTCATGACCAAGAACTGGAGCCTATCAGGCAGCAGTGTCAGAGTGACGTGCAGCAACTATGGGAAAACCTGGAGAACGTGTCCTCAGACCAGCGGAGCCTGGAGTCTGAACGGCAGAAAAAATATACCAGGTTGTGAGGAACTTACAGCGAGACCTGGAGGGAAGCAACGAGGAAATTAACCAATGGAAGGAAATGTTCCAGGAAATTAAGGAGGACCGCCGCAAAACCAAGGAGGAGGTTTTGCAGTTGAAGCTTGAGAAGAAGGCGCTGCAGGATGAAGTTTCTGGGTATGAACAAAACCTAGAACGACTGCGCGAACAGTTCAACCGGGAGCTGTGTGAATCCAAGAAGGAATATGGTGAACACAGTGGGGAACTGCAACAAATTAAGAGAGACTATGAGGATCTCCTCAGGGTTAAAGAAAAACTAGAGGATGATAAGGCGGATGCAGAGCACATGCGCCAAGTGGTTGAGACCACTCTGCAGGACACCCGTGATGAAAATGGTGATCTCCGCAGAAAGACCCTAGGTCTGGAAGCTCAGGTGAAGGAGCTGCAGACGTTCTGTGATAATCTAAAGGGGGCAGAGACGTGCCTTAAGGAAGGAATCAGCAAGATGGAAGCTAAGCGGAAAAAGATGGAGGAGTCTATCGGAGAAGCCACAGACCAGGGCCAGGAGTTGGTCACTGGAGATGGGAGATATGAAGCAAATACCTCCTCGAATAATGCGAGCTCGGATGATTCGGTGGATATAGGAGCCGAGATCAAGGAGCTCAAGGAGTCGCTACAAGCCCATATGAAGCAAGAGAAGCTTGAGAGACTGGCTATTGAGAGCCGAGTGGGTGCATTGGAGACAGAGAGGTCTGAGAGAACTCTACTGTTAAAGGAGCAGCTGAAGCAGGAAGAGCTTCAGAGATGGGCTGCTGAGAGGCGAGTAGCTGAGCTAGAGGAAGAAGTTTTCGCGCTCAAAAGTCGCCTGGCAAAGTATCACTCAGTGAACGAGGCCTTCTTGGAGAAGGAAAAGGGAAAAAAAGTTGCACTCACTCCCTTATACCATGAGAAGGTGGACCTGAGGAGAGCTAAGAGAGTGTTAACAGAAGATAAATATGAATTGGAAGTGGTCAAGACGAAAATTCTTGAAGTTGTAGCTGTGAGTCAGCTCAGGGGAAGCATACAGGGTGAAGAAGCTGAAAGTCAGTTGTTCCTGAAACCTGAGCTGGTTGATCGTCTGGAAACCACTGGTGAGACAGAAACGTCTCGGTACAAATGCCTTATAGATGTACCCGAGGATTTGAGAGAAGAGTGCACCAGTGAGTCCGTGCATGAAGAGTTTAAGAAGGCTGTGGGAGCCTGTAAGGTGTACTCGACCTCAGAAGCTAGACAACTGCTGGTCCTGTCCACGACCGAAGTCACAGTAAAGAGGGTGGCGTGCCTAAGTGACATGCACTGGCGATGTATTCGCACAAAGTCGGTTTCTCCGGTTGAAGACGGAACAAGCAGTTAGACAACTGGAGCTTATGAGAAAAGCTCACAGTCTGCGGGAACAGGTCATCAGGGTGCCTCATGTTCTGGTGAGAAAGCTCATTGGGAGAAATGGCCGAGCCATGCAGATGATGGTAAAGAAGTCTGGGGTGGTGAAAGTAAGCAGTCCACGTGATCGTCTGGACTGGATACCAGATGAAGACGGCATGGTGTCATTCTCCGCTGTAGGAATGGAAGAAAGTCTTGCATATATACGCATGCTGATGGAGTACCGAGTGACCTACCTGCGAGAGGTAGAACAGTTGAATCTCGCCAGACTGCGAGTGGAAAGACAGCATCATCGGAGCAGCAGAAGATGGCAGCCGTCTAGAGATTGTGAGACCAGACAGAGAAAGGGCCCCCTAAATAACAGAACAGCTACAGCTGAAGTTAGGGACCTTTCAAGATGTCCTGAGAGTAGTGGGCGTGGGTTTAGAGGTACTGAAACCTCCAGTAACTCAGGTTTGAGAGGCCCATACAAATGACCCAATAGAGTACGGGACAGTACGGAGTCTAACCGGACCTTTAGATACCAGGGCATGTGAGTCACACTGCTGTATGGACCCCTGGGAGTGGGGGGAGGTCTGACAAGGTTATGACCCGGAAAGGTGACTTGACGAAGTCGGTGACAATGACGGATGGTAGGTCCCTAAGGAATGGGCTAATGTCGATGAATAAGGTTCCAGGGACTGAGTAACGCAATTATCAATTACTTGGTCTCTGTGTGAACTGGGGGTTATAATGTGATTGTGTATATTATGTGTTCAACCCCACAAGTTTGAACAGAGGGGGGGGGGGATATGTAATGCAGCGACTTGCGGCATTACTGTAATGGTCCAGGATGTGTTTTGGCTGACCATGTACCTCCCCCTTAGGTGACTGGTCATATGACTGTGACATAGCACAGGTCCTGTGCACACAAAATGTCTGATCACATGACTGTGACATCAGCACAGGTCCTGTGGGTGTGTACTACAGGATATATAAACCCTGGTAGTCTTGAGACAGGGTGTGTAAGGCGTGAGGCCTGTTCCTGTGTGGGACACCGCTAGAGTGTGAGGCCTAGTGAAGCCTGAAAGGTGGAGGCTGGATTCTTAGCTGTGTAAGCGATCCCAGTAGCCTTGGAGGGCCAGAGGCTTGGAAGGCAAGAGCCTGAAAGGCAGAGGCTGGATGTTGGCTGTGTAAGCATACCAGTAGCCTTGCTAGTATGATGACTAGCGCTGCCTTTACACTGTGGAACAACAAAACCACAGTTATAATTTACTGGTGTATACCAGACTTTTTTAAATATATAGATTTGCGGCTGAACAGTGAGCGACACACTCAAACTGTTTTTTTTTACATACAAAAGGCCCAAAACTGGATACTACAGAGACTTGACCCATGTAACTGCAAAACCACACTGGGATTTGTCGGGCCTACAACAGACTATTTTCAACAGATATATTTTTGTGTCAGAACAGTCAGGAGACAGTACTGTTTTTTTTTTAAGGCAAAAAAAGCGATGAACAGGATAATAGAGATTTTTTTACCGTGGAACAGCAAAACCACACCTCTGTTTCTGTGGCCTATACCAGACTCTTTTCAACAGATATATTTGTGTCTGAAAAATCAGAGACACAATTTTTTTTTTTTTGGGGGGGGGGGACGACACCAATAGGTTAATAAGACGGGTATTTGTACAGTGTGAAGGAGGAAAAAAAAAAAGAGGATTTAGATGAAAAAAAAGGATTTTTACTGGCCCCCGAGACCTGGAGCTAAGTCCAGCAATTTCAGCAACAGGAGCACACTGGACTGTAATGCAGCGTTTGCTGGTATAACCACTGCGTCTCCTATACAGCCTGCCTGCCTGCCTGATATCTGGGATGGATATTAGTCCTGAGAAGGACTGTTTGTTTGATTTGGCAGCCTTTACAGACCCTACACTAACTATTTCGCAGGAAAAATCTCTCCCTAGCTCAGCAGCGCTGTCCCTACACTGTCTAATCCGGAGCGACTGTGTCCAAGATGGCGGCGCCCGGTTTTAAATACTCGAGGTGACGCTGTGCAGCCAGCCAATCACTGTAATGCCCACAACCAACATGGCTGCAGCATTACAGTGACTGGCTGGCAATCCCTGCATGTTCATTGGCTCTGTAAAGACCGCCAAACATGCAGGGCGGAGACCTGAGCTCCCGCCCGAGTAACCCGGAAATGCTCGGTGCTCGCCGAACATCCCGAGTAGCGTGATGCTCGGGCGAGTACTGAGCAGTGTCGAGCGTGCTCGCTCAACACTAATAATGACCAAAACTATTCTTCAATGTCTAACTCCGTCTCCTGTTCTCAATCTGACTGAGCACGCATTTCACTTACTGAAGACATAGAACTAAAGGCAAGAAGATCCACCATCAAGCAGCAGCTGAAGACGGCTGCAATAAAGTCTTAGCAAAGCATCACAAGGGAGGAAACTCCGAATCTAGTGAAGGTCCATGTGTTCCAGACTTCAGGAAGTCATTGACTGCAAAGCATTTTCATCAACATTTTAAAGAATAATCCTTAGATTTCTGTTAATTAATGCAATATTTTTTGTAAAATCCTTTGAATTTAAGCTGAAAGTCTACACTGTAGTCACATCTTTATGCCTTTAATTTCCATCTATTGTATTAGTGTCTAAAAGCTAAATTACGGAAATTCTGTCACTATCCAAAAGCTTTAAGGCTGAAATGAGAAGTGACTTCCCTAAAAAAGGGGAGACGTTTAAAATGTGACACTATGCACCAAAAAAATTTAAGGAAAATTATTGCCACAAAGTAACCCATCTAATAGGTGGTATAAACTTAGACTAAACAGTCTAATGTTGTACCAAATTTATCAAGAAGTATGAAGCACTTGATAAACTTGGTGCATTTTACCACTGTCTAGTCTAAAACTCCATTGTCTAAGAATTAGACAGCATTAATATATATTGAATCGTAGTTGGATTGGATGGAAAGACATTATCTCCCTCCTTACTGAATACAAAACCCTTAGCAGCGTTTGGAGCAATCATCTGAAGTATGCAATGCAGTTGACAAAACTTGCTTTATGGAGAAGCAGTGCAGGATTCGATTGATTGAAATGTATCTCTTAGTCCAATAAGATATTTGTACACCTTCTATAAGGCGGCTGTCGATCCTCTCATGTGAGAAAATCGGGCAGAATATGCTAATGTCACTCGGATCAAAATCTGTCAGCGTTTGATCTGAGTGTCACCTCTCTCGCATGAGAGAATCTGAGCAAAGGTGAGAAGACTGAGAACTTAAATTTCTCCATTCTCTGTGTCCGCAGTAATCAGAGTGCACACGGATGACATCCGAGTGCAGTCTGATGTTTCGCTCGCACCCATAGACTTGTATGTGTGAGTGCGATCAGATGAAATCGGCATGAGAAAAACAATCGCAGATCTGCACTGCTCTATAGTATTTAATTGGGCCGATTGCTATTCCGATAAAAAAATCGGAGAGAGCACTCGGCCGTGTTATACCCTAGGGTGAGTGAGCCCTAAGTAGGAGACTCAGCTGCTGACATCTGCAAAGCTTAGTAAGCAAATAATTACTTTTGCAGTGTAGATCTAGTCTTGGGCTTGTATTTGTTTAGTGGATTGATTAAGATGGTGTAAGAGGGTCACTGCTAAAATACTAGAGGGGGGATATGTTTCACTGAGGGTGTTTGCTTCAGTGATATGAACGCAGAAGCATGCTATGTCCTGAGAGGGGTTAATCGGCCATGACAATGCCGCGTTTTTCTGAACAGCTAAAGAGTTGGGTGGGACGGCTGTTCACCATATCTACACCCTAGGGTGTGGTCCAGGAGGTAAAGGTAGAGCCTCTGCATGATTTATGGCTATTATACAGCCTTAACACTTGCAGGGATTGCCGGTTTGTTAGGGAATCCTCACATGTGTTGAGGCTGTATAATAGCCATAAATCATGCAGACGCAGGGACTTGCACATAATATACGAGCATGCCGAAGATACTCGGAAAGCACCAGAGTGTGCTCGGTTAAAGGGTTAAACGAGCTCACTCACTCATCACTACTGATGTTAAATACTGACCGAATACTGAACATGTGAATATGGCCTTAGAATTCCCCCCCACCCCTCCACACCCGTCTAAAACTGGAGTATATCCTATTATCTGAAAAATACAGTAGATTTACATACTGGTTTAACACAACCCCCTCTAAAAAAGAAAACAGAAAAAAACAACATAAAATCAATTACAATTCAAGCTTAGAGAGCCATTGGGGAGGGCATCTGGTTTTATGAGGGCAGTACAGAATAGAGCAGCTATCGCCGGAGTGTATTACAAGTAAGTTCTATAAGCCAATCAGTAGAAACAGATTTGTAGATTACACTTGGAAAACTAATTTCAGTGCAATAATAAAGTACATATTTTACATTGTCCAGTTGTTTGGTAGTAAAATCAACTCCAAAAAATTGAGACATGTATATCAATTTTTATAGTCATTAGAGAACATTCACCCACATTCACAGAGACCCTATCATTTGCCATAAATGTGATTTTTTTCTTTACCTGATGTAAAAGTTCTATTGAATCTGACGTATTTCTATTGTTCCTGCGCCTCTCCATTCCTGAGATATAGACCCTCTTATATGAATGTATGTTGGTCTTTTGAACCAAGTGTGCATGGCCTCAACTTGTGTGCTAGTTTTCTTAAGAACCACACCCAGATGCCAAACAAGATTAGAGTGACATATAGGGAATAAAAGGTCCGTACATCAGGTCCAGAGAGATACAGTAGGGTAGGAAAAACAGCGCCAGATTTAGAAGAACAGCAGCATTCATACCAGCTAAAAAAAATACATATTTATAGGAGGTGATAGGTCCTGTTTATATATACTGCTGAACACCGAAGTTGCACACCAAAAAGGAAAACTGCAATTATGGAAATCACAAGATCAAACATGTTTATTCATCATTTGCATTAACAGTGGAAACTAATTTTATTCAATGCATTCAGTTTCAAGTGTAAGTGCCATGTACATAAATACTAGCACTTCCACATCTTGACATGCTATCAATGAGGTTATTGATATAGGTTGTCTGAGGAACTATCTTCCAAACAATGCACTTGGGCAAATCATCAAGATCCGCTGCTGACAGCTTCCTTTGCTATTACTGGTCACTGATGTCACAGATGTGCTTGACTGGAAAGAAATCCGGAGATGTTGCAGGCAATGGTAGCATATTTAGGCCACACAGGCTGCTCACAGAAGCACAAGTAACATGTAGCCTGGCATTGAAAAATAGCTCCAGGAACACCTTTGAACCGGTAGTACGTCCATTTTTCCACCACCAAATCAATGTAAATCCAAGTTGTTAGTGTACCTGGAATGAAGACTAAAGGGGCCTGACTACTGTACATTGTGCCACACCATAACAGAAGTCTTTCTTAACCACTTCACGACCGAGCCATTTTCCGTTTTTGTTCTTTGCTTCCCTTCTTTTCAGAGCCATAACTTTTTTGGCCATGTGAGGGCTTATTTTTTGCGGGACAAGTTGTACTTTTGAACGACTCCATTGGTTTTACCATATCTTGTACTGGAAAACGGGAAAAAAATTCTAAGTGCGATGAAATTGCAAAAAAAAGTGCAATTCCATTTTTTTTTTAACCTTATTCACTAAATGCTAAAACTGATTTGCCATTACGAGTTTGTAGATACCAAACATGTATGGGTTAATTTTTATTTAAGTGGTGAAAAAAAATCCAAACTTTGCTTAAAAAAAAAAAAAAAAAATGGCGCTATTTTCCAAGGATCTGGGACCGTGTTGTTTTTTTGGTTAGATCCAATGTATTGATCACCTGTTATTGCATTTTATTTCAATGTAGCGGTGACCAAAAAAAACATAATTCTGGCGTTGTTTTTTTTTCGTTACGTCGTTTACTAATCGGATTAATTCTTCTTATATATTAATAGATCGGGCGATTCTGAATGCAGCGATACCAAATATGTGTATATTTGAATTTTTTTTTATTGTTTTATGTTGAATGGAGCTAAAAGGGGGGGGTGATTTAATTTTTTTTTTATATTTTTAAATACATTTTTTACTTTACACTACATTCTATGGTCTCCAAAGGAGACTAGAAGCTGCAATTATCTTATTGCCTGTACTACACAAAGGTGATCATCAGATCGCCTGTGTGTAGCACAAATGCTCACTTGCTATGAATGCCGACCGGAGGGGCCAGTGCCACTGTCAGAGATTCACAGCTGCATTTAACTAGTTAATAGCCGCAGGCTCGGCGCCAGAGCCCGCACCAAAAGGACAGATCTGACATGTGTGGTAATAGTACGGCACCTGTCAGAAAGTGGTTAAAGGGGTTATCTAGCCTTACAGTGACTACAGTCTTGTAGCCTATGTGACTGCAGACTTGTGATATGCAAAATCCCATACTCGCAGTCACATAACCGCCCGCTCCAGTCACTGAAGAATCCTCAAACACTGAGAATTCACAAGGCTGCAGTTGCAGAGTGACTGTAGACTTGTAGCTTAAGGCTGGACAACCCCTTTAACTGGTTTTATACCTGGTTTTCAAGGTGTCAGATTTCCTTTATTCCTGTTTTCTGCTCTAGGGGAAGTACGTTCAGCTTTTAAAAACTTTCTGTATTTGTAGCCTGGTGCTGAATGTAGCCTTCTTTCATACTTTATTAATGTTCATGTCTGCAAAGTAAACTTTTGTTGGTGACCTTGCAAATAGTAACCTTTTGTATACCGACTATTTATGCCAACTTTTTATTACACAAATTAATGCATGTATAATGTGACACAGGTTCAGTGTAACATTGATTTGCCATTACAGTCAGGAAGCAGGGAGGATGCTGCGCCAGAAGGTGACAACGGTGCAAAAAGGACAACACTAAATGCAGTCTCCTGTAGGATTGGCTGGAGGGTGGTCAGAGGACCGAACTGCAAGATCTAGCTCTACTACCATGTTTCTACGAAAATAAGACAGGACCTTACATTATTTTTTCGCTCCCAATGATGGGTTAGTGATTTTTTATTTTTTTTCAGGGAATGACTTATTTCCTCTCCTCCAAACCTCTCCCCTCAATGAACAACAATCCACGTTTGTTTTTTGTTTTAGGACTATAATCAACATTTGTTTAAATCTAATCATGTCACATACATGGTACATACCAGCCTGTCTCTTCAGTTCCTCTAAACTCGCAGTTTATGAACCTTTAGTGCCACCAAAGGTCTTTAAGCAGTGTTAACCTCAGAATAGAGATGCTGTGGGTTCCTAATACAGTGGGGGCCCTGAGACATTGCCCAAATTTTTACCCCTTATTTCAGCCCTGCATACCAGGCTGTCTCCTCTTTAGTTCCTCTAGACTCCTGCCGTTAAAGGACTTTTGGTGATGTTAAAGTTCCCCAGTTTTAATCTGGGAATAGAAACGCCAGGTTCCCTTGAGAGTGGGTGACCTAGGCAACTGACCTGTTTGCGTTCCCCCCCCGCCCCCTCAAATGCCAGTCCTGACTAACTAGAACTTATATTTCAAGCATACTCCAAAAATCCTGTAAAATCATGCTAAGCAGGGCCGGCTCCAGGTTTGTGGGGGCCCTGGGCGAAAGTCTCAGTGGGCCCCTTTAACACATACCATGGTTCATGATGCACAGATACCGCAGAGAAATATATATATATATTGTGAATCGACATGTGACATTGTGTATGTGTGTGTATATATGTGTGTGTGTGTATATATGTGTGTGTGTGTGTGTGTATATATGTGTGTGTGTGTGTATATATGTGTGTGTGTGTGACGCGCCCCCTGGGCCAGTGTTGTTTGGGGGATACCCGGAGCCGGATCAGATGGGGGTTGTAGTCTCCGAGTGGCGGTGACCCGGTCCGTGCCCAGGGTGTCAAGCTCAGTGTGTGGCAGTCCTACAGATGTTGCTGGATGTTCTTTAGTGTCGACTACGCCACCCGTTGATTTGCGGTCAATACGGCCGCCGCTGCAGCAGGGTCCGCTGAGGCTGGTGGTGTGTGTGCAGCTTCTGGTAGTATAACCCCCAACGGGAGGGGTATAGCCTCAGGGGGTCAGTTGTAGAGGGTGGTGGTTGTGGTGGTGCAGTGAGGATGGTATTAAGACTCAGAGTCGGGCTGTGCAGTTCAGGGTTTTTACTTACTGCTGTTGTTCTGGTCACTCCGGCCTTGAGTGACCGCCCGAGCCGTGCTGCGTCCACCAGGTCCTGGACTCGGCCAACCCCCAGGTAATTCTGGAGCGTGATCCTGAGCTCCCTCGCCGACGTTCCTTTTCTCTGGCCTTCCCCATCAGGGATCCACCTATGTCCGGCTCCCTCGGGTCTCTTGGTGGGTACACCTCTTCTGGGTTCCCTGACCCTATGCTTGGTCTGCCTTTCGGGTGGATTTAGTGGGGGGGGGTCGTGGCAGATCCTGCCCACAACCTCCGGTCTCTGGCTGAGGATTAGTGCCCTCCACCAGCTTGGGATCCGGTACCCTTGTGCCAACCCTTCACCCTGTTGCTTGTATTTGGGCTCTTGGGGTTCCCTCTTCTTCCCCTCTGGGTCCTTCTGACTCCTCTCTCTCTCTTCTTTCAGGACTGCTTGACCCTCTACAACAGACTGACTAGTAACTGTCTGCCTGTCTGACCCTGATCTAAGATGGTTCCCACCTTATATACTCCCTCTATGTGTGAGCTCAGGTGACCAGCACCCAATGAGCTCCTAGCATTACCCAGACTGCTCCCCCTATCTGCCCCTACACTACTGGGATGTTCCACCCCCCTCCCACTCCAGCCAGGGACAGACACTATCGTACCTGCACATAAACTGGTGGGAGTACCGTTGATCTGTCCCCCGGAAATGGGATGTATGTAGTGTATGCAGCCTACTGAGCTCAGTTCCACACTCCATCCTTACCCGGGAGTGGAATATCACACCTCTGGCTTGAGGTGCAATACCCCTGTAGCAGCCGAATCCTCAGGGTGCTACATTCCCCCCTGGTAAATCACAGCACGTCCTCGGGCTGTAAGAGAATAAACATCCAAAACATACAATTTTTTTCATAAAACATAAACATATAAAACAATATATATATCAGCATAAACTTTTCATAAATAACATTCTTGTTCCTCCGGCCACGGTGCAACTTGTGACCGGGTAAAGTGCGACAGTCTCTTGAAGAAAAACAACAGTTTCCTATAAAACCGGTAGGGGGCGCCTTAGGAAGCGCAACTATATACAAGGGAAGGTATTAGGAAAGGAATGACCGCTCTCAGTCCTCGGCCAGGTATAAGGAAGGAATGACTGCTCTCAGTCCTCGGTCAGTGGGATTAAGGGAAATACGGGTAACAGTTTACACTTGTCCCAACGGGGACATATTTAAAGCAGCAACAGTTCACTGTACCCCGACGGGTAACTATTTACAGTCTCTTTACCGTACTTTAACGACGGCGTCCTCCTGCTCCTTTATCTTCAGACCCGTCCGGGTCCTCTTGCTCCTCCTCACACCGCGGCTCCTCCTCCGTCAGGCGATGCACATGGAGGGCGTAGGGTCCTTTGGCACACTTGTGCCGGGTGAACGTGACCTCGTCCCCTACGTACAGGTCACGACCTCTGTGTCCCTCCGGCAGATGGCTTTCTACGTCTCTGCGGGTTACAAAGACGTCGCCGGGGGTATGATGGTCTCTTATGAAGCCCCACCCATGCTGCAGGTTGAATTTAATCACAGTCCCGGTGGTACGGGGACCATGAGCTGCACGGGGGTTCCTCCTGGTCCGGCTCTTCTGCCCTGCGCTCTGTTCCTGCAGCCGCTGCTCACGGATCCGCCTCTCTTTCCGCTCTTGCTCGAAGGCTGCCAACTGCTGGCGGCAGCACTCCACTCGCTCTGCTGCGGCTGCCCGCGTTTCTTGAGTGAACCCCATGAGGTCTCCTCCGGTGGGGTCCCACTCGAATTGTGCTTCTTCTAGCGGGAGCGGGGTTCTCCTGACGGGCTTCGGAACCGGAATCAGGGGCTCATCTAGGGGTCTTTCTTTCCGGAGTCGGGGATGGTGAAGCTCCGGTGGCCACACAAAGGGCTGCCCATCCGGGCACGTGTGCTGGGCAAATAGATCTTCGCCCAGGTGCGGCACTCGAGATGTTGAGGGCGCGTTGATGGTAGCGGCGCCCGGGTTGACCAGGCCTTGCGTCCAGGCTTGGGGCACCCTAAAGGAAAAGGGCACCGTAAGGACGGCGGCGCCCGGGGTTACTCGGCCCTGCGACCAGGCCGGTGGCTCCGCGGAGGTAGGGGGCGCTGTTGGAATTGCGGCGCCCGGAGGTACTAGACCTTGCGACCAGGCCGATGGTATTTCCTGTTTGGTCGCGCTCAGGGTCGAGGCGTGTGACGTCACAGGGGTCGCGGCCGCGGCTTCTACTTGAGGCCTAGTCCGGCACGGTGACGATGCAGCGACGGGCACGGCAGGGGGAATTTCGGGCTCTGCGACGGGGAGCTGGGACAGGTACACGGTTTCTCGGCTCGGGGTAGAGACGTCCCCTTTACCTGCCTCCGTCCGTTCAGCTCCCTTCTCGGCGCCGTCTCCGGCCTTCACTCCTCCTGCACCATCCTCAGAGGCGGTCTGTCTCCTCGTCTCGGGTGGCGTGCTCCGCTGACGGGTTCCGGTCTGCTGGGCCATCTCACGGCTCCACTTCGTCAGCGTGTCTTGCTGCACCTGGGCCATCCTCCGTGCGAGGCCCTCCAGCGCGGTCTGTGCACACTCCCGGTCTCGGGGGAGCTGTGCCAGGATTTCCACTAAGCCTAGTGGCGTTGTTGCTTGCAGCAGGCTCCTGACCACTGGGTCGGTGCTGCCTGTCTCTCCCTCCATCTCCGGGTACGACTTCTCCGGAGTCCTCTCCAGACCTCTTGTCTCCGGGTGCGCTCTCTCCAGACTCCTCCAGGCTGCACCCATCTTCGTTCTTTTCTTCTGTCTCCGCCCACATTGAGGGTGGTCCCGGGGCAACTTTGTGATTGTCAGTTCCAGGGGCAGTTCTCTCACGCTGATGGACACTTCCAGCATCACAGTCTCTGTTGGTGGGCGCGGTTTCCGCTTTTGGCGCCATTCTTCGACCTGGCCCACGATGGGAGGTGGCCTCTTGCCACCCTCTGGCACGCCCATAATGGCGTCCGCTCTTTCAAGGCGGGAAATCTTTGGAAATGGCGGGAAAAAGCTGCAAATGGCGGACAACCGGCGGGAAACGACCTGTGATGGGGTCCGTTGGCGGGGACCCTCCGGAACCGGCGGGAGACTTCTT